>NC_084760.1:4910866-5561491 GCF_028858725.1 Colius striatus
CCACTGCATGTGGAAAGTGACCTTTAACATTCACTTTAGTGTCCCTTTACACTGTCAGTGTGATATAATGGACTTCAGTACGGATCAGGGAAAAAGAAAGAAAAATATTGCCTGCCTTTCATTATTTTACTTCCCATCTCAGTCCCTGCCCTTATCTTTCCAGGCTCTTGTTCCATTTTTTCCTACTGACATATGAGGTTTTGCCTATAAAGATAAATCCCCTGTAAACATCTGTAAAACTCTTTGGGGAGCTTGACTCCTTTGCCAGGCACTCGTCCTCACCTTTCTTTGAGTAAAGTGCACTGGGAAACAGACTCATGCCACAGTCTGACTGAGGGAAGAGGCTCCAGTTCCACATCTTCCATCAAAGTGGAAAAGAAGCTTCAGCTTGCCAGCACGAGACACATCCAGGCACATCTGATGATTAAAAGCGTGCTATGGATACTGGGCAATTACAAAGACGAAAAGGAGCCCACGGAGAAGGGAGTCAGGAAGATGGAAAGGAGGAACTAGGAGGGAAAGGTGTGGATTTTGGTCACTTTCCATCATGAACACCAGCACTTCTTGAGCTATAACATGTAGTCCCTTGGCCACTTTGCATTTGCTGCTTATTCCAACGGGTGGATTTTAAATTGGGAGTCTAATCTTGCCTGCAGAAGCCAGAGAGAGAACTGTGAGTCACAGCCACGAGCTGTGGCAAGTGACGTGTAGTTGGCGGAAGGAATTCAGCACAGGGACCTGCAGCATCAGCACCCCAGTCCTTGAGGTCATGAGCAACATCAGGTGTGAGAAGCAGGAGGACCCTGATGCTGGAACACTAGCTCCCAGGCACTCTGGTTATGATAGAGCTGGGGAAAAGACAATATGAATGACATTATTTCCATCTGTTGCAATATGGAGGCTTACACCACAGTAAACTGAGCAACCCAGTCAATGTAACAGGGTGTGCTTATAGAAACCTAACAGCTCCTATTCCAAACCTTCACCTGTGATGCCACAAATCCCACATTAGTTTTTGGGCTTTAAGCTTCTGTCAAGGTGAAACTGACTATTGTGCAGAAACATGAAGACATTTCTGTTGGCAAGAATGGCATTTTCACATATGCTCAGCAACAGTGACAACTATCAGTGCTCCATCTCAAAAACATCAGAACCCTTCTAATTCAAAAGTGCTACCTCTGTACCTTCACAGATCTGAGCATTTCTGTTAAAGGTTCAAACTATACAATAGGTATAAAGGATGAGAACAAACACGGTATCGTGCTTGCCAGTAATTTCTTTAGACACAATTAAAACAGCTGGTTTCTGCCACATGAAGGTAGCTGTATAATAGAGGCAGAAAAATCTTAATCTTGTCTACGAGGCCTTTAAACTTTCCACTAGGATGAAGGGTGCTATAAAAATATTTTTAAGCCTGTAACTAGCAAAAATGACTTCATTACGATCTCATGTGCTGCCAGAGCACCAATTAAATTGACTTGATAATGTTATGATTAGGCTGTACTTTTCATCAGTTACAAAGCTCTTGATTGAAGAAGAGATTTGCAACATTGAAAGAAATGACCTTGTGATATGGATTTTTATCAATGACTTTTTACCTTGCTAGTTTCCAATTACATGACAAATAAATAATAGTACTTGCAGCTTCTATTAGACTTCTGAGGATCCCAAAGTACTCTGCTGATTAATTAGCTTCAGAAGAGCTGTGAGAGTTAGATACATGTTATCCTGTTCTTATTAACAATTCAGAATTCAAATGTGATATCTTTGCCCCATTCAAATAAATGGCAAAAATACTCTTGACTTTAGTGGGGGCAGGATGTCACTCAGAGTTTGACCAAGGTCACAAAGTCTGTTTGCAACAGAGCTGGGACATCTCTCTTTTCTCATCATCACTGCAGTCAAAACTACAAAGTAACTCAGGTAACACGCACCCAAGCTTTAAATTGCACTTGATCCTGTACTTCCATGGTCAAAAAGTCCCCTTTAAAAGTCAGAAAATAACATCACCAACCTCATTTCTTTTTAAAAAAAACAAATACACATAATGCAAAAGAATTGATTGGTGGAGACAAAAAGAGTACATATTCCACAGAGCTTCCTTTTAAGTCCTTTTCAGTCTGTAATAGAAAAGTTTGAGACCTGTTCACTTTTGGTATTTATATGAACTAAATATGTTGTAATATTTATCTCAATGTGCATGGTACAGTGCTCTATTCAAAGTTTCTCAGCTTGTGCTAAGGCAAAATCAAAACTGCTTAAGCAATTGTAGCATAATAAGTCAACAAAACTCAAACATTTGTATTCATTGATGCTCTACAACTTGTACTTCATGGTTATGTTCTTTTGCAGAGCTAGTCCATTGCTTGGGATCTAGTGCAGTGGGTGCTCTCCACACTGCACTCCAGACTCCTTTGAATAGTTACATAGAAGGGCATAAAGACAATTTGGTTTTCACTTTTCAGTTATGGAACAAAGTTGAGAAAAAAAACAGATCTTTTATGGAATCAGTTCAAAAAATATCAGAGATAAGAGCAGTAGCAGCTGAGCTGGATTGCTTGTTGTCCCCCAGGAAGGCTGGTTCCCCAACACAGAAGAAATGGAACCTGGGCTACCTTTTCATTTTTGGAAAGTACACAACACCTTGCACCAAAAAATCCTTTACCAAAAGAAAAAAAGCATGACAAAGTCCCTCCATGTCAGGGATTACAGCCAAACTCAGTGTCTGTCCCTGAGTTGAGCTGAAAGATTTATGATACAAACCCTACCTCATGGTTTCTTTCTTCAAAAGACATTCCAAGGATCTTGCAGTGTGTGAGAAAAAGACTCTTCCATCAATAGTCAAATGCAGACAGAGTGGTGGAATGTAGATCTTGCAGTGGCTCTCCTCTTGTAGTATTGATGGAAACAGAAGAGACCTTAGAAAGGGAAAATGCAACCATGAGGTGCATCCGCATGGAGAATGGGAAGATGTGACGCTTGTAGCAAGAAAAACAAAGGCAACTGCAGTGACCTTCAGTACTGACTGCATGGTAACCAGTGACAGAAAAATGCTCCCCTTCCAAACATGTTGTTACAAAGCTGAGGACTGCTAAACCCACTACAATGTAATGCAATGAATTAGACAGTGTTAACCAGAGCTGGTTAGTCTACACTGTATAATAAGCATTATGTGGGCAGGCCAGCCTGACCATGATCTACCTCAGGATCTGCTGTTTCTAATCAATGGCAACTTCCCAACAAAACCACTCTTTTAAAGATATCTTTACTTTTGTTATTATAATAGTTTCACATTATAAGTTTTTTCTATATATATTATATCCAACATAAATATATGTTATATGTTATGTTATTAAACTTCCCTCTAATATAATCCCATGTAATTTCATTTGACCAGGATGTATTTAGTACAGTAAAAGGTAGAGGGAAAGAAGTGTACAATCAACATCTAATTAATCTATCTCTCAACTGAACAACATCCAAAAACAATGAAGCAGACTTTCATGGCATCAGCAAAGGCTCTAGGCAATGCCAAGGTTGTGCCTTAACACTTAGAGACAAAGTATAAACCATTGTCTACATGAGTGGCTTTATTGGTTTTGACCTATTAATGCTGAATTTCACATAAACCACGGTGCAACATTAAAACTTCTTTCAAGTTGCCTTTTGCAGCCAACTCAGAAGTCACATGCTCATCTCCAAAGATCTTAGGTAGGAAATCTCTGTTCTTCACCATCCAGGAATTAGGCAAAAGGAGTTCTCCAAATGCAGCACTCCCTGAATCCACGTGCACTGTATTTTGGTGTGGTTCTGGCACATATCCAGACTATAACAAGCAATGTAAACTGGTTATGTTGCAAAAGCCTACCTGAACACATAGGTAGTCAGAGTATTGATAGTGGGATTCAATGATATTCGTAGTGGGATTCAATGATATTCATACTGGGATTCAATGATATTCCTGTCTATGAACATGGAAACAAAGACAAAGTCTGGAAAGGGTCTGTGTTGACAATTCATAATTCAGTTTTGATTAAATGGAGCTACTTGTAACACAGATATAAAACTAAAACAAACAAAACTAAACCAAACATTCACAGAGCCTGGAGTAAACCCTGAAGACATGTTACTACCTTCTAGGATATTAGCAGTAAGATATATCACCTTCTTCCAAAGACTGCCGGCAAGAAACAGCGTCCAACTGAGTTTGAAGAAAACAGATAAAATATTTGACCTCCAGTCTTTAACAATAGCAGTGGACACTGAACGGGATTATCTGGCTGGCAGGGTGAATTAGCTTGACCACTAAGTGGATGTGATTAACATCAGGGATGGGCAGACTTCCTAGCAGACAATGAGAGCAACACAGATCACTCCATTTTGTGTGTCTTCTGGCACATCATGTTCTGCTTTGAGAAGAACATGTTGCAAAGCTGGATGCAAACAAATCAAAATATCTCTTTCTCTGCTAAGGCTGCAGCTGATGAAGTTAAAAATGCTTTGTGCACGATTACATTAAAAACATAAATGGCAACTCGTTGTTTTGGTTTGGTTTTTTTTCCCCAAGGAAAGCTTCTATACCACAAAACACAGAAGATACTAAAAGAGAAACAAGTAATTCATGTGCAGTATAGCTATCTGACTTTTTCTCTTTACATCTCTGCATTGGATTTTCTGTGTCTTCTCCTTTCACCTATATTCTTCGGCTTTATTGAATGCAAACTCTAAGAAGCTTAAATCAAATATACAAAGTCACTAAGTTCAAGCAGATTTGAAATTAGGTAAAGAAAGTTCACACACTCGCAGACTGTATTTCTGGCTTCAGCAATTCTGAAAACAAACGTAATTTGTTACCCACAGGGGAAGAACCTGAAGCAGCCTCTGATGGTGTGGATCTAAGTCTTTTCAAATGAAATGGATTTTAATAAACTTGCCTTAAAATGTCTGTTGATTTCTTCTTGGCTGCAAGGTGGAATGGGGCAACACAAACCCCACAAAGTGTCATTTCTGATATTTTTTATATTGGTGTTCTTGCAAACAGTATTCCAGGACTATTCAAGCCTTGCAGACAAGACTATGGTTTATAAAAATGCTGGGCTCTGGTAGTTTACAAAAACCTACATTTCTGTGCTTTTTATTTTCTGTTGAGGCTTACAGATCACTTATAGAATCACAGAATCATTACCATTAGAAAAGACCTTTAAGATCATCAAGTCCAAGCACTCAGCTCACACTGCCAGGCCCATCACTAACCCACATCCCTCAACACTTCATCTACACGTCTTTTAAACATCTCCAGGGATGGTGACTCAACCACTTCCCTGGGCAGCCCGTGTGGATGTTACGTCTCTTGCTTTCCAGTAAAGGACTGCATTTCCTTATTTGACAAAAATACTCTGATAATCTGTTGTTTACTTCTAATCAGAGTTTGGAACACTATCTGCATTTTTTTAAGCTTCCAAAAATATGCTAGAATGAGATTTAAATAAGGATCCTACAATGGGTAGCATTCATTTGAACAAATACACGCAACTGGTGGCATTATGCTTATCCTTAATGTAGCACAGTGAAGGGTAATAAGTTGAGGCAGCCAAGAATTTAATACTGAAGTAAATACATGCAGATTATAAAGCTTGACAGCTCATACAAATGCAGAAAAAATATCTAACAATTAAGATATATAAGGTGAGGCTTCATAATCCATTCAAATACTGACAAGTATTTTGCCTAACTCATATCCAGGTACTGAATAATTTGAAGCTAAATCATTTTACATTACAAAGAATGCTAATGAAAGCCTCTTAATTTAAAGATCCTCTCCCAAGAAAAAGGGTCAGTGACACTTAACCATGTTGTTATTTCCAGCATATGAATATACATGGTGAAACTTTACCATGTTAGCGAAGATGATCTTCACTAGGTGTGGAGAACAGTATTCTCCCAGTTGCAGCATGAATGGAGGAAGAATAAGCAGAGATATGGAAAAGAGATGAAATGAAATGTATGAACTGAAAGAGGAAGCAAAGGGAACGTGTTAAGGAAGGATAGTGGCGAGGGGGGAGGGCAGAAAAAAGACAAGAATATGCGTACAAGGTGATATTAGCAGTCCATAAAAGCCCACATGAAGATGAGAGGGAGTAGAAAGAAGAAAGTGCAATCCAGAAATGGTGGGAAATTACACTGGTGAAAAAACAGGCTAGGGGCTATAGAAAAACAGAAGCCCTTTGCCTCACACATCAGTCCTAAGCATTACCTACTCATAAACACAGAAGAAAAACAAAAGCCAGTGATGTTTATAAAAATCTTTTGATAGTTTTCTATGGATATAAGCTGGACTTTTAGAGGAAAGATGGATCTCATAGGTGAATACATACCTATGTGTCAGCACAACTTACTGGACTCTAGCTCTGGGATTTCAGGTGCAAAAATCAGCTATCGAGGGTAAAGCAACTGAAGTTTATTTCAGCCTCACGATTCTCTACTGACAAAGAGCCAGAACCTAAGTAGTTCAGACTGCAAATTCTGCAGCCCAAACCAGGCATATACAGCACTATTATATAAAATCAATATAGAAATGTCATCTGCAAAATCCCTGCCTGCCCTGCTTACCCCTATACCAGAACGTGTATGTGACAATGAAACAAACTGCAGCTGATCCACTTTTTTTCCTGCAAGAGAGAGTATTTTTACAGGCAAACATTTTCCTTGTCCTTTCTTGTTTGTTTGTTTTTAGCAGTGCACACGGTAGAGAGAATTCCTTCTGCTTTATTAAATGGTTCATTAACAACCACTTTTGATGAGATCCTAATGACGTTACCTCAGTTCACAGAATCGTAGAATGGTAGGGGTTGGAAGGGATGTTTAGAGATCATCTAGTCTAACCCACCTGCAGAAGCAGGTCAACCTACATCAGGTTGCTGCAGTTGCCTGCAGCCTCACGTCATTTCAGGCCTGGAGGCAATAACAGAGGCACAGAAGTCTTAGGAGTTTCATCGTGGTCACCATATGCAGATATTCAATGGCTGTAGTGACCAGAATCATCAGGCAGATAGAAGGAGGGACAAAGGAATCCTGAGGCTCAAAAGTTGTATAAACCACAGCTCCTGAATTCTTGAGCTTGCTGTTGCTAGGGTTTACTTACCATAAAAAAGAGAAAGAAAGAAATGCTCACCCTTAAACATGAAATCAATGAAATAGAAATGAAATATTTAATATTGAACACTACAAAAGCAATCATAGAATCATGGCTTAGTAGGGTTGAAAGAGACCTTTAGAGATCATCCAGTCCAATCCCCCTGCAGGAGCAGGTGCCACGTAGACCAGGTCACACAGGAACATGTCCAGCTGGGTCTTGAAGATCTCCAAGGAAGGAGCCTCCACACCCTCCCTGGGCAGCCTGGGCCAGGGCTCCCTCACCTGAAATAGTTTTTCTTATGTTTAAGTGGAACTTTTTGTGTTTCAGCTTCATCCCATCACCCCTTGTCCTGTTGCTAGATACCATAAAAAAAAGTGCTGCCCCAACCTCCTGACACCCACCCTTCAGATATTTATAAATGTTAATAAGATCTCCCCTCAGTCTCCTCTTCTCCAGACTAAACAGCCCCAGTTCCCGCAGCCTTTCCTCATGTGAAAGATGCTCCAGTCCCCTGATCACCTTGGTGGCCCTGTGCTGGCCTCTCTCCAGCACTTCCCTGTCCCTCTGGAGCTGAGGAGCCCAGAACTGGACACAGAACTCCAGATGAGGCCTTGCCAAGATAGAGCAGAGAGGATGGAGAACCTCCCTTGACCTGCTGGCCACACTTCTTGATGCACCCCAGGCTGCCATTGGCTTCTTGGCCACGAGGGCACATTGCTGGCTCATGTTTATTCATTTGAGCATTCATCATATGTCCATTCATTTGAGCTGTAGTTGTTTCTTTTTTCTTAACAATTCATTGCAGTAGCCATACTATTTACAGGCAATGAAACACTTTATCAAAAACAAGAGCAAAGAAGATGCCAAAGAACATGTGACTGAGAACATCTATTGTTTAACCATACAGCATCATAAACATATAGTGGAACAGGAAGAAAGAAATCTCACAGGTAGGAACCATTTTCCCCTCATGCTAATCCCCTGCTTCATAGCCTTATGCAGTCTGTAGGGTATTAGAGACCCTTGTAAAAACGTGACAGCTTTAGCATTTTTTTATAGTTTTGTAAAATAAATCTCCAGTGGACTTAGCTCATAAAGCTAAATCAAAGCTGATGTTTGTAGCAAACACCGCTCATAATAAAGATGTTAATAGGTTTATCCCTCTCCATATGTTCTTGCCCATTTGTTACCTTTTTTTTGCTTTGGTTTGAATTTCAGTTTTGCCAGTTTTTATGGATACATCACAAAAAAACATGGACACACAGAAGAATTTACAGGGAAAACCTCATCATACAACATTGATCAGATACCATACTCAAACCTAAACACAAGTACTGGTAGAATCAAATTGTGTTTGGAAAGCATGTGGATTGCAGAGGAAAGTAACTGATGAAGGACATGTCATTGTGCTGAAGGAAAAGGTATATAAAACAGGGCATTCCCCTTATGTGCACTAGCTTGGAAAATCACATCCCTATTTTCAGGCCAAAGAAGCTCCACTAAAAGGATTCAGACTTTGTTTTAAAGCATTGTCCTGATCCTTGTCCCATGGGACCTCCCATGGGCGCTCACAGGGTCTCCATCCTAAAGGTGTTCACCCACTATGAGACCTAATGAGAACAACCCTGTCCTTGAAGGTATTTCAGTGCTGTATGCTGCTGACACATCTGAATAACAGCCTGCACTCTTCTTTATGTTATGTAGCAACTTCATCAAGCTTTAATATCTGATGTTTCTATGCGTTTCAGCTGACAACTCCAAGTCTAGAGTAATCTAGAAGCACAGTGATAAACAAGCCCTGAATTACTGTAGCAAAGTCTATAACTGGCAAGAAAAGGTGCACTCTTCAGCAAAGCCTACAGTAGCAGAAAGCCTTCTATTTTTTTAACTAAGATCAGGTAACTCAGTTCAGCCCTTTGACAGTTACAGGCAAATGTCCTCTTTAGAGGTGCTAGAATCATTCCTTTAGGTCCTGGAAGTATTTTCTTTCCTCATCAGCATCACTTCCATCATGGCCAGGAGGAGACTAAACAGACTGTTCATCCACTGAGTAATGTCTTTCAGACACAGGGGCATGTTGTTGATGCCACTGTCTCTTTCCAACAAGAAGGAAACAGAGTTGAGTGTGTCTGTACACTGATTTTGTATCTTCTAATAAAGTCATTTACAGTTCCAGCACATACACCAGATGCAAGAGGGGACAAAGCTCAGTTTCAAATGTCAGAGTTCCTTGCAGGGAGTAACAAATGGCTGTGCTGCTGAAAAAGGACAGACCTGCAGGACTAAATACATCAGTACCACACTTCAAGAGATGGTATTGAAGCTATTCCTAATGTAAAGAGTTACTAGAAATGCTGGGAAATCCTAAGGATTCTTAGACTGTTTAGTGACTTCCTTCTGATCAAGACTTTCATTTGGGTTATATATTATATTATATTATATTATATTATATTATATTATATTATATTATATTATATTATATTATATTATATTATATCATACCATATCATACCATATCATACCACATCATACCATATCATATCATATCATATCATATCATATATCATGTAGATATGATTTTTTCCTTCTTTCTGATTAAATGGTTATTAAATTCACAGCACTTAGATTTGTATTCTTACATTTTCACTTTCTATCAAAATAACCATCCTGTGGTAAACAGAGACAGTAGCTGACTTTTCACATTTCAGACCCAGACGTTTCACACTGAGATGACAGACTCTGAAAATCTGGATAAGTCCAAGTGTTACTTGCAGCAGCTCATCCTAAACACAAAGCATGCAAACCCTTTCTGCTTACAAAAACTTGGTACAAACCAGTTGGGGTAAGGAAAGAGGCCTTTCTAGATGGACATTCACATAATTTTGCAGCTCAGAGACCACAGGCCACGATTCCTCCTTGATAAAATGCAGCCATTAAAGGATAAACAATTTGGAACACAAACTAAATCCAGGAAGTCAAACGTAACTAAACTGTTAATTTAGAAATATAGATTTCTCCTTGATTAAGGAACAGTTTGTAATTATGGTTTGTAATTGTTTCAGGACTTGAACCCTTTTCTCTTGCACCTATGTGTGGGGACAGAAGAACTTCTGAGGTTAGGGAATTAGCCACTGCAAATATTAATTACATGACTTCAGTAGAAATTATACTATATGTTATTAGGCAATATAACATTATATTCCTCATTAGAATTAAGCTATATAATTAACTTTGTTATTCTTAATACTGTGGTAAAAAGAGGTTTGACAGGATGGAGCATAAAATGTATTTTACAAACAATCCGTTCTGTAATTGGATTGTTCTGAAACTATAATCCTCTCCCTCTGGTTTCAAATTAGTATTTATAATCACAACTCTGGGTAAACACAGAAAATGCAGAAGTCTAAGCCTGAGCAGACTGTTTTTTAGTTCAGTTCCTCTTTTTCCCCCTCACTCTTCAGCACCTAAGAGTATTTTCTTTGAGACAGAGAGCGAGATGCAGGCTGAATGCTGAACGGAATCTTGCAAATGTTTTCTGCTTTTGCTCCCTCACATTTTCTTTTTCAGAATCCTAATGTAACACTTCCCTGCACTATCACTTGTTAAAGCCCCGGCTCATGAACTGTTGTATTTGGCCAGCAATTAAGCAGCTCCCTGCATGAGAAATCCTCCTCCTCCTCACAGAATTCTTAGCCCTCGTTCCCTGATGTTAGCCGAGCAAAATGGTGTATCTTTATACACACAGTGCAACTGCCAGGAAATCAATTCTGTGTGTTTTCCTCCCTTTTACACTTTTAAAGGACCGTGATCAGTTTTCTGTTTCTTTTACACATCGTTTCCTAGCTTTAAAGTGGTGTCTGAGCCTTTCCACTCTCCCCTGCAAAAGAAAGAAAGGAAGGGGGGAAAAAAAAGGCAAAACAAAACAGGTAGAATTCCTCTGTTACTATTAACACCTAAAAATATGATCATGAAACAAAAGCTTTGCTCCTCTGTCCAATTTGATGTCTTTTTCATGCTGCCTCAGTGATGGCCAAATAATTGGTTGTTCACTTGTGTCCTTGTCTCCCCCGACAGTTCCACAGATGCCCTGAACAATGCTCCAAAGACTGCTTTCAGTAGGGGCAAATCCTCATTAATCATTCCTGGCTGACAGCACAAGGGAACACCTGCATCTGGTGCAGGGACCAAGCAGTGGCTTCTGGGAGCACGCATTAAAAAGACCAACCAATTCAAGTTGTGGGAGTAGGCTTCTAATAGCCATGTGAAAAATCTGTCTCTCCCCGGATTTTCCTTTCATTAAATGTCTAAAATTAGACTTGTGGCTCGTGTTGAGATTAAAACACCAATGTATTCTAAGCAAATCAGGAAATGAACAGTACTGTATGTTATGATAAATGGCTGCTAAATTCTTTATGCCTAGATCAAGCAATGTTAGCATTAAATACTGATGAACTGTCACATAATTTTCATTTAGAAATGACTGCACTTTGAGCTTCATGTCCTGTGCTGCTCATAAATATTTTTCCCTGCTATATTTCACAAATAGACTACACTGGCTGTACAGATATTTTTACCATGTAGTCCCAAGTCCATACTGTATAAGAACTGTTTTCCTGTGTAAGCCCATCAACCTTTCCAAGCAATGTAGTATCAGAAATTGTTGACAGAACTCAAAGGTACTGTGGCCTCCCCAGTATTGTAAAGGTATGTTCCAGCTTCATATTACAACACTTTCTTAACAGAATAGCTATCATGGTTTCTTTCTAAATTGTTTTTATTGCATTGAGGGTACAGGGGAACAATTTTCCTCCTAAGAAAAATGGGAGAGGAGTTCTATTTTTTGTTCTGTCTCCATAAAAATGAGTCAGATACATTTATCCAAACCTGCAGGGCCATTAAAATCCATGCTAGAATTCCTACTGATTTCAGTGGGCTTTAGGTCAAGCCCTTAAGCCCCGTATTTGGTCTGTGATTAAATAAGCACATCTCTTCCCACATACAAACTGGAGAGAACCACCATGGGCTGGGGATTATAAATGACGACAACCATACTTTTTTTGTGCATATGACTGAGCACAACCAGGCTTTGAGCCTGTCCATAAAACACGTTCACATCTCAAACACAAAAGCACTCAGCTGATACAAGAAGTGCATTTTAAAAGGTATTCATTTATCAACTATACACCATGGTGAAGATTTTAGCACAGGTCAGAAGGGGAAGCAAAGCAAAAGAAGTGAGGTAGGTTTAAAAATCGTACAGAACTCTGAGCATTAAAAGACCACTAGTGCTGAGATGCTGTGTACGGTGTAAAAGAGCATAGAACACAGTGCATACTGACACTGATTTAGGGAAAAATGGCCAAAGCAGGATTTTGAAATGCCTTTTTTTCCCCACTTTTAACGAGTAGGAAAAGTTTGCACCTTCATTTGCAAGGTAAACTCATGTTCTGTACAAGCAAGAATCAAGCTTGCATGCAGGAGATTTACCAAACATAAAAACACTGGTGAGCACAAGAAAAGCCATGAACTGCCACATTTGGGAAAGCAAGAGTTAAATATGCAGGTGTATATATAGCCTACCTGTATTTTCACAATTTATCTCCACATGTTTACTACTGGTTTTTTCATCAGTTATTGAATAAAACTTTAAAGATCTTGATGTTTTGCACTTCATTGTCGGTTAGAAACGGTGACATTTGACAGAGAGATAGTTTCTTCTTACAGACTGCAGTACCATCATCTGCTCAACGTGGGAAATGATGCCCCTTAAATGCTATGAATTAATGAGATAAATAAGAGCAGCTGGAACAATACAGACACCTACTTGGTCTATTCTCTGAAAGCTACCATCACATGAAGTATTGCTCTTTTCACTACTACTTTCCGCTGCGCTTTCAAAGCAACAGCTAAAGCCTCTGTTCTTAAGAATTCCATTCAGGTGTGGAAATTTGGGTTATAACAGGTCAGTTTCATTTAAGAACAACATCTTAGATCTTTAGAGTCCCTTTTAGGACCTTATGCAAACATGTACAGAAGTCAGGTAAATAAGTGACTGTGTAGATGGGATCTAATTATGCTCACATCTGTTTGTGAGGACGGTGATTATGCTGACACGTACAGTGGGCATAGATGTACCTCCTTAGTAATACACCTCAGTTACAGATGAGAACTACTGAATGTGGGAAGTCCCCCTGCATTTTTTTTGTAAACTGAGATGCTTAGAAAATTATCACACATACAGGAGCATGTGGAAATGCAAATTCTAGCTGTCCTCAAGTGAGTTGCATCAGGCTTTTCGAAATCCTCTAACGGGCGCTGGGTAAATAATTTCGTGTATAACTTGACAGTATCTCCCTTTGAAAAGCAACGTGTTTCATGTACACTTCGAACATATCAGGGGGCTAGTTCTTCAAGGAGGCATTGTTAAGGTCAAAACCATGTAAAACACAATCTTGGTTGTTACTAGGAGCTCTGTATCATATTAAAGTTAAAAAACAACTGAAAATCTGTAACTTGTGTCACCGTTGTCACTCGCTTCTCTTAGGCTGGGCAGTGAGAGGAGACTAGGAAGTGTCTCTGCCTGCTCTCACTCTCATCAACCAAAAACTCAGAGGGATCAGCATAAAAGTTTACACCAAAAAACCCAGTCAAAAAAAACCCCAACCAAACAAAAGCCATCCCACTTTCAGTTCCATTTTAAGACCTCGCTTCTTTAGACCACTTAAATTGATAATATTTTTTGAAATCTCACTGCCTTGCTCACCCTCCCTCCCACTTCTTTTAAAATTTGGAATCAGTTGCTTCCCAAAGGCAAGCTTAAACTTTCCATATATAGTTTTTCATATCAAATTTGACACCAGCCCCAATAATGGGCAAAAAACCAAATTAATTCCAACAGGAATTAGAACTGTAAGCCAAAAGTCAAAATACAATCCTTAATAATGCCCTGTCTTTCACTCAGACTTCCTCAGCCAGCCCTGGAGAAACATTCTTGACCCAGACTAAACTATCTGCATAGGAGGAGTAAAATATCAGGGGAATCACGTAGGCAATCTTCATGCTATGAACATGGTGTCCAAAATCAACGCGTAACAGCTTTTTAGGACCCATCTTTATCTCAGTAGTCACAGGCAGAGGGTAGTATACATAATAGATTAAATATGGAACCACCTTCCCAAGTGAAGGTGGCTTTGAAAGACTGCATCTTGCTTTTTCACTTCACTCTTATTCCCTAGTCTCTGTAACAATCATCTGGAGGCTAATTCACTTGGGGTGGAGGCAGAAGGAATGAGGGACTGCTTAGCTTAAATAATATTAGAGCAATTAGTGTGTCAGAGAAGTTGTTCTATGCTTTTTCCCCTCCTATATTCCTTTCCTATAATCCCTAAAGTATAAGGAATAATTAACTGAAATCCAATTAATGTTGATTTAGAACACCTGTTTCCAAAATCCTTTGAATAACTTTTCCCTTTTTCATTTTTTTTCCCTTTTGCTTTTTGTTTTAAGATGAAATGCATATCTCTATTCAGTTGCTTTTAGGAGCCCAGAGATTTGCATTTTCTAGACATGAAGAGAACCTGTTGTAAGAGAGCTATGAAGACTTAAAAGACCAAAAGAGCCTGGTATGTGTATTACAGCAGCATCCTTCTTTAACTCTTCCTTTCCCAAATTTCATTCCTCTAGAAAATGAAAATTATCAACACACGTTCCCCCAGTTTTGTTGTGATCTTTTCTGCTTTAGAAATTTGCTACAATAACGGAGCAAAGAAATCATTTCTGGCTGAGCACAGTTACCACAGCCACCCTGTCAGGACAGGCACTAAAGACAGAGCATCTTGTGCAGTAAACACCCAGTATCCGTGAAAAAGGATTTGCCTATGCCGTTCACTGCAGGTCTGAGCATCTTTCATCCCCATTAGCTAGCTATCCCGACCTACTGTCATGCAAGTACACATGAGGACATGGTGTCCTTTCTTCACCAAGTATTCCTATGCAAAATAAAACTGGATCAAAGCAGCAGCTAATTTCTAAAGCACGTAACTCTTCACCAGTGCCACGGAGAGTTTTAAGAGGATTTGTGTTTATATATTGATTAGGCACCTCTCAAAATCTCCACCCTGACAGTTTAGGCACAGTGAAGACAATGATTTAGTGAGACAGTTATTGCCATAGACCTGTTTTGAGACTAGACATAGTAATTAACCCAAAGATGTGATTGTAGGAGTGTGACCTATTAAACACATTTTGGAATCAAAACATTTTTATGACTTAGTCATGGTACCATACTCCTATGATGTTCAACTGAATGAAAGAAGCCTTTCTACTCAGTATTTGGAGGGAGGGGTTTTTTTTTACAATATAGCTGTCTCTAAGACATTCCTATTTTGCAGAGAGCAGAGGAACACAAGTGAGGACCTCTTAGCCCTCTTTATACTTAAGTGTTGGATTTCTTAGCTGAAAAATAAGACGTCAGCAAATATTATTCAATCTTAATTTCTTATGTACTAAGCAATTTCTTATGAATCATGTAACACATTCAAGGGATCAACTTGTGTGGATACTGATTAACTGTATCAGAGGGGCTCTCATTATATATCTTGAGCCTTTTTCATTAGAGCAAATTTGCAAACAAACCTTGGACGTTTAGGTTATTTTGCACCGTGCTGTATGTCTAGCCACACATACAGAAGATTTTTAGCAGGGTTACAGAAAATATATGAGAGTGCTTCCTTAAATATTGACAGTGGAGGAGAAAAAGAAAGATTTTTAATAAGGAATCTGAAAGAACTGACAGAAAGAAACCTTTTGCCCCTTTAAATAGCAGCTGCATATTAAACACCTACTTTTTAAACAACATCTACCTTTAAGAAATTACCCTTAGCATTGTCATTACAGTGTTTTATGAGAAGCACACCAGAAACACAAAAGAAGGTAAGAATGGACACGAAATAAATGGCATTATGGGCAACTAAGTAAAAAAATAGTCTCAAATGATACAAGATGTTACAGGTAGCAGACAGGAGTGGCAGGGAAAGGTTATATATTTCAAAGATTATGGACTCACTTTATGGAAAACACTTGTCTCTTTACATTAGCTTTTTACCATTGCCAATGCTAACTTAAGGTTACTATGAACTGAATGAAAACATGGAGAAAGGTTTCCTGCTGCACCACCTGGACACATTCCTGTGCAACCTGACCTAGGTAAGCCTGCTTCTGCAGAGGGGTTGGACTAGATGATCTCTAAAGGACTCTTCCAACCCCTACCATTCTATGATTCTATGATCTCTCGTCTGGTTTGCTGGCTTTTTTTGCACTACATGATTGAGACATAGCTCTTAGGGCACCCTGCCTTCTGATGTTAGAAGGATATAGATTCCTGTTCATACTGGAGGGAGATTCTGGAGAAAGGCATTTCAGCCTGGAGAAGAGGAAACTCAGGGGGGACATCATATATACTTAGAAGTATTTAAAAGGTGTATGTCAAGGGGATGGGGCAACACTTTTTTCTGTAGTGTCCAGTGACATGACAAGGGGTAATGGAATGAAGCTGGAACACAAAAAGTTCCATTGAAACATAAGGAAAAACTCTGTCAGTGTTGAGGTGAGGGAGCCCTGGCCCAGGCTGCCCAGGGAGGATGTGGAGGCTCCTGCTCTGGAGGTTTTCAAGACCCATCTGGACACGTTCCTCTGTGACCTGATCTAGGTGACCCTGCTTCTGCAGAGGAGTTGGACTAGATGATCTCTAAAGGACCCTTCCAACCCTACCATTCTGTGATTCTGTGTCTTTTCTGTATATATGAAAACAGATTCCACACCCTTACCCTCACACATGAGCAAGACTAGTCCAAGGCTGAAGACAAACAAGATACAGACTTTGTGGACCATGAAAAGGCCACCACATCCACTGATGAACTCCACACACACTCATACAAATGACAGAGCTAGGCTGAATGTGTTGAAAAGAGTCCACCTGCTGAGGTGTAGCTACTTGAAAGCTACTACACCAATACACATTTCTAGGTGTAGGACAAGTGGTGCATCACAGATTTAACAAGATTATATATCGACAACAGGCTTCAATGTGTACAACTGAAAAGCATGATGATGATTCCATGGAATGAAACAAAGAAGGAAATAGTCAAATACCAAAAATATTTGGTAGGAAAAAGGATATGGGGTTTATCATTTACCAAAATTCAAACATTACTCAAACCAGCAATGGTGTATGTTTGAGAGGACAGAGCCAGGCTGTTCTCAGTGATGTCCAGTGATAGGACAAGGGGCAATGGGTACAAACTGGAACATAAGAGGTTCCAAAGAAACATAAGGAAAAAGAAACATTCCCTTGTCAAAGTGAAGGAGCACTGGAAGGGGCTGCCCAGATGGGTTGTGAAGTCTCCTTCCCTAGAGACATTCAAACCCATTTGGATGAGTTTCTGTGTGACCTACTCTAGGTGGTCCTGCTCTGGCAGGAGGGTTGGACTGGATGAGCTTTCAAGGTCCCTTCCAGCTCTTAGGATTCTGTGACTTAAAATCTGTACAGTCAAGAGTTAGGTGCAGGCATTTTGACAAGAAGGCTTTTAAGCTGAGTTTCATTCTTTGTTTCCCACAGGACTGCAACTCTTGCAAGTGAAAAGATGGGAAAAAACCTGCCAGGGTATGCTGGCTTGATTCCTTCACTTAGGTGCCTTCTGAAGAAATTATTACAAGGGGACAGAGGTTTAATTTTTTTCCTATATAAGAGATCAAAGAATTTGAGACACACATCTCACTCTCATACAAACAAGCCTGAATTTGCAAGGCTCTGAAGGAAATCCTTTTATTGTTCTACAATTTGCAACCAAAATCTCCCCTTGCTGTAGCTGCACAGTGAAACAGGTTAGAATCATTCACCTTATGGAGATGTCTGTAGGTACATATGAATATCATTAAAACTGAAGGAAAAACTGATTTTGAGCTGTGACTTACCACATGTGTGGGGCGTAGGAACAGGGAAGCAGGCAAAGAAGAGGCTTTAACTCACCTCTGCATGATTACCTTTCCAAGTCTGCTGTTCTCACAGCCTTTGCATAACCACTACCTTTTGAGAAAGGCTTGCAGTGCTCTAGAGCATGGAGATGACATCACACAAAAGAAAGGACCATCACTGTTTGCACGTAACATTAAAGATACACTGTGCTAACAAATGAGCTAACACTGCAATATTTTATGAAAGCTTTCCAGCCATTGAAATGCATCATGCAGCATAAGATTTATCCAACAGTCAGGGTGCCAATAGATTAGGGAGTTAATTAGAGAAGGAGATCCTCACGGTAAGAGCCTGGATAATCAGGATTCTATTGTTTTCAATATTGACAACAAAGGAGGCAAAGTTAATGGCCACATAGTCACTTTTATTTAGTGCTCTCCTTAAGTGTTACTACTTCAGTGCCTGCTATCCAAATAAAAAATTCTGTATGAATTCAGTCCCAGCTCAGCATCTGCAGGTGCAAAACCCAAATAAATTACTGGGGAAGGGGCAGATGCTGACAGGATTGCAGTCTAGACTCCTCACTCTAAATCCATTTAGTGCTATTAACCATGACTGGGTGTAATAGCTCTGTGTACATTAGCACCAGGATAATTTTCCCTATTTTGCTAAATATCAAATGTGTATGTATTCATACATGCTATTTAAAGACAACACCAGAGATAACAAAACAAAAAGGCCAGTGTGCCTCTTTGGAGTGTAGTCTACATTTTCAAACGTTGATGAAGGAAAAGAAGCAAAAATCCAAGTAGACAGGGTTTCTTAAAATATAGCAACATTATTGCTGGACTAAACAGTGACACCAGCTAAAGTATTTCCTTCTAATACAGTGGATTTTACACACAAAGGGTACATGATTTGAAAAAGTTAAGAAATGTACACTTCCACTGCATGCAAACAGCAAGAGAAACCTAACTCAATCAAAAGATAACCTCGTTTAACTGAATATCTTCACTGTGTTACAACCCATAGTTTATTAAGTTGCCCAACACTTTTGAACCCTGATAAGGAAATGGACCTATTCTGGGGGCAACAAAGATATCTGCTGCATTCTTGCTATATGCATCCACCCTTGTTAAGAAGCAATGAAGAAAGGAGATACGTAAACACAGGGAGGAAACAGAAGCAACACTGAAAGTGATATCGAACTAGAGAGGCCTCCTTTGTGAAAAGAAATAAAGCACAAGATTATCTGGAAAGAAGAGAAACTAGCACCAAAATGTAGGGAGAGCTGGGAGGTGTAAGGGAGGGACGGGTAGAGAACAGTCAGGGTGTGTGGTGGCTTGGGAGAGTCAGGTTGCACTCAGAGGAGGCAAAGAGATCTGAGGGTAAAAAGCCAATTAATGGATTAAAGGGTAAGTATCCAAGTTCTGAAACAGAGGGGTGATAATATAGGCAGCTAGGGAGAGGATTAGAATAAAGAAGTGATAACAGTATTCAGCTGAGAGGGAAGGCTGTCAAGAACTGAATGGGTAAAGAAGGTAAGACAATGAAAACAAAAACCTGTCATTTAATCAAGGGCTGTGATGGTGAGAGCCCAGACACAAAAAAAAAGGAGAGGAAAAAAAAGGGGGAAAAGAGAGAAAAGGAAAAAAGGGGGGGGGGGGGGGGGAGGGGAAAAGTAAAAACCCTACAATTTGGTTTCAGCTCCAAGTCTCCTGAAATCATTGTTGGAGGGCAGAGACAGATGGAAGATTTGGCCATGACCGTATGAAATCAAGTGGGTAACAATGAGTTTGGAGCAATTATCACATTCAGTTCCTTGGTGCTCTTTCTCTGAACTCTTTGCCACCAGGCAGTTGCTTGTCCCAAGTGTACAGAGCTGAGGATTTGCAACAAAAGATACAGTGCCTATTTATGGAGCTGCATGAGGAGGCATGGCCTATGTGTTCCTTTTCTGGGGTTTCACAGTACCAAACTATAAAACACTACCTTTAAAAGAATTCACTATTTCTGAGGCATGTTCTGCCTCACAGTGCATCCTCACAGAGTCTCTAACATTATCTGAAGTGTCTCATTTCCATTAAAACATTACAGGGAATTACTAGAGAGGCATGGATGGGGACTGATTTGTTTGGGTTTTTTCTTTCAGTCCTCTTTTGCTTCTCCTTGTTTCCACCTGACCAACCTGACCATACCTTGTTTTCTTCTTCTATGTAATTTACTGATATTGTCCCACATTCTGTATCTTAAATCTGCTAAACCTACACCAAGTTATAGCTGTCATGTTACCTTTCTGCCAAGGGATAGTTTAAGAGGACTTCAGAGTTACAGAAATTGAGCAACACTCTCAAGTGACAGTTGGATGGTTTGAATACAATCCCAATGAGATAAGTCAAGACCTTTTTCCCAGAAACATATTTAAGCAATTACAGCAGAGTATATCAGTGAATTTTAACTGAATCCCTTCATTAAAGGGAAAATATTTAATAAACAGAAGTGTTCTACTTGGCTTTGGAATTTTAGATGCTTATAATGCTTCAACCAGTCCTAAAATCCATCTTTTCATGTATACCATGCTTTTCTCAGTGAACAGGGGAAGCATTTTTTTACTCAGTATGATTCATATAAACCAACCACAAAATGATGAAAAACGATGAACAACCATCAAGGCTTGATTTTGCCTTAAGATACTGACATCTATCTTCTACTGATATTAGTGACCCAAGGTCAAAACTAAGCCATAATTGTCAGGCAAAAAAAAAATGTCTAATGATAAAAGCACAGGGCTGGAAGTTGGAAATGGCTGCAGATTAACACTGCCTTCTTTCACTGCCCTCTACATCAGCAAGTGCCTCAGTCTCAGGCTATAAAATGACCTTTATGGATTTTCCAGAAAAGATGGGGTTCTTTCATCCAGAAAAGATGGGATTTTTTCATCCAGAAAAGCTAAACTTGGAGCAGACCAAGAATTTCCATGGAAGTGTGACAGTGGTAGTATCAGTTGTCAAAACTGGGATGTCCACATCCCAAGAGGTGCAATGGACTATGGGCTAGAGATCAGCTAGTGTTTCACCAAGCCTGTTGAACTGTTCCATTTGTACAAGTACAGACATAGTTACACAGTCATCTTGAGAAGCAGTTTAACACAAGCCAGCAGATTTTACACCAAAGCAGATGGGAACCATGGAGCAATTCATTAATGCAGCGCTACACTGAAAGGAAGAAGTGGAGGTAAGGGGATGAGGAGGGAAAGAGGGAGGTAGAAGACAGGGATGAACAGTTGGGAGAGTAGCTTCTTAAACTGCTCCACATAGATATGCCACAAAAACATGACTGCATCCTGCACTTTTTTACACCAGAGGAAGACTGACACAAAACTCAATGTAACTTTCATCAAATAAATGCACTGAGTGCTTGGATCCTCACTATGACAACATAGTAACCAAAAGACAACTATACTTTTGTGTCTGACAAGCTCAGCCGTTAGCTACTAAAATTTATGGAGATCAAATTAGACCTCCATTTTTTTTCCCCCACTCTAAATTTTCTTCTATTTTATACCAGTACTGTCTGATCAGCCTTCACTGTCACCAGAAGTATAAACTGGTAGACATCATTGCAGATTGTTTTCTGTTCTTGACCCCTTCCAGACACTGGGTAATCTTTAACTATACATTACCAGTATTCATCTTACTTTCCATGAGGGTAAATATTCCAGTTTGCATTTTTGAAGTCTCTCAGCTTCATGCTGTCTCCCCTTCCCATTCAGATTTCTTCCCTCAATACAGTTCCTTTCCTGCCTGTTGATCCTTCCACAGTGCTCCGGTATTACTTTGAATTGAACAGTATTGCCTGTTCCTCAGTCTGGAGAATCATAGAATGGATTCAACTAGAACAGCCCTTTAAGCTCATGGAGTGCAGCCTTTGTCCCAGCCCTATCAACCACCAGCCCATTTCCCTCAGGGCAACATCCACCCAGCTCTGAAACCCCTCCAGGGACAGTGACTCCAACACCTCCCTGGGCAGCCCCTGCCAATGCCTCACAACCCTTGCAGCAAAGAAATTCCTCCTCACACCCAGCCTGAACCTCCCCTGCTGCAACTTGAGGCTGTTTCCTCTTGTTCTATTGCTTGTTCCTAGGGAGAACAGACCCACCCCTGCCTGGCTACAGCTTCCTTTCAGGTAGTTGTAGAGAGTGAGAAGGTCTCCCCTGAGCCTTCTTTTCTCCAGGCTCAACAGCCCCAGATCCCTCAGCCCTTCCTCATAGGGGATGTCCTCCAAATCCTTTCCTAGCTTGGCAGCCCACATCTGGATCCTCTCCAGCACCTCAATGTCCTTCTTGTAGAGAGGGGCCCAGAACTGGACACAGGATTTGAGGTGCAGCCTCACCAAAGCCAAGTCCAGGGCAATGATCACCTCCCTGCACCTGCTGACAACACAGTTTCTGATCCAGGCCAGGATGCCCTTGGCTTTCTTGGCCATCTGGGCACACTGCTGGCTCTTGTTCAGCTGCTGCCAACCAACACTGCCAGGTCCCTCTGTGCCTGGCAGCTTTGCAGCCACTCCTCCCCAAGCCTGTAGCACTGCTGGGGGTTGCTGTGGCCCAGGGGTAGGACCCAACACTTGTCCTTATTGAAACTCATGGCATTGGCCTTGGCCCAGCCATCCAGCCTGTCTAGATCTCTCTGTAAGGCTTCCCAACTACAAGAACTGCAAGTGATATTGGATTTCAAATGCTAGCATGCCTCAGAGTGTGTGAATGCTAAGGTAGGGCCTTTTTAATTCATAGTTCCTCATAGTTAAAAACCCTTTTAAGACTACATACACACACACCAGACATACCCTTCACTAAGCAGCAACTGTCATAAGAATGGATGAGAGGAACATTCTGAGAAACAAAGGTTAGTTCTCTGCCTGGATTCTTGCATAGCATGTCATCCTATTAGGAAGAAGCAAATATCCTTCCCCATGTCCCCCTGCCTCTCTCTCAGCTTGGAAAAGTTACAAGATTCTGAACAATTTCTGCATAATCTATTTTACTTCCTCGAGCGAGCAGTTACTGCTGCTAATATCTCTTTTAAGAATTCTGTTCAAGTGCAACCTTGTGAAGAGCTGGCTAAAGTTCTGGGCTTCATATCAGCCAACAACTGGACATGGAAAAATCTCTTATAGGAAAATCTTACTAGATTAAAATGGTTAGAGACATCATTTTTGTGAGTTTTACCTACCTCACAGGTTATATAGTAAAATATGTTTCCTGGGTTGGGAGAATACTTGCTTTGCAACTCAGAATTTCTTGTGTGGTTGTAATAAACCTGCTTGCTGGAAGGCAAATGACAACCTATATTTTGTCTAGAGCAAAATGTGTTAACTTTGATAAAATGAGGTGTTTTTACATCCCATAGTTGGAATAATTTGTAAGAAACTTCATTTAAATGCAGAGATCAATCAGAGATTTAATCAGAGATTATTTTCTCTTTGAAAGTAGGAAACAGTTTTCCTGGTCTTCAAGTGATCTGAAAGATCTAAAATTATTTCAAATAAGAACTGAAACACAGGTGAAACTGTGCTAAATTATTACTGATTATCACTATTAAATGTGATTATAACAACACTGAACTTTAATTCAATATTTTATGATGATTTAATGATTTTGTGGACAACACAAATAAATACACACCTCTAAAAAGAGTATTTTGATTCTACATGGAGACAAAAGCAAAAAGACAATTATCTGCATATCTTTCCTGGCAAAATAAACCCAGAGATTTTGTAATTTTAAAGACTGGAAGTTCTGAACTTAAATGCCAGGAACAAACTTAAGCTTGTGAATAGTATTAAATGTAAAATACTTGTTAGAGTTTCCCTACAATGAAGAGCAATTCCCCAAAGCAATATTATTTGGGCTAATTACTATTTGGTGTGGAGGCTCCTTCCTTGGAGGTCTTCAAGACTCATCTGGACGTGTTCCTGTGTGACCTGATCTAGGTGAACCTGTGTCTGCAGGGGAGTTGGACTGGATGATCTCTAAAGATCCCTTCCAATCCCTACCATTCTATGATTTACAGGCAAGGGCCTTGCATCACCTATTTGATGCCTGCTGACTGATCATTGTTGGATGGCCTACAGGTATGTTAAGAAGGTAAAATATCATAGGATATTCCAGCATTCCAGGAGACTGCAATAAGCATCTGGAAATTATAAACCTTGAGTTGTATTTGTGCTGGACAATCACTCTTAAGAAGTACCCACAAAATCTCATAAGAGCAAGTTTATACCAAACTTAATACAGCTGGTTTTTGTCTTGATGGAGCTTTAGTCATTATTGCTTAAAGACTGAAATCATATCCTGGAGTCACTTATTCCTCTCATAGAATGGTAGGATTGGAAGGGACATTTAGAGATCATCTAGTCCAACCCCCTTGCTCAAGCAAGTTCAGGTCACACAGGAACATGTCCAGGCAGGTCTTGAAGACCTCCAAGGAAGGAGCCTCCACAACCCTCTGGGCAGCCTGGGCCAGGGCTCCCTCACCTCACAGTGAAATAGTTTTTTCTTATGTTTAAGTGGAACTTTTTGTGTTCCAGCTTCATCCTGTTGTCCTGTTGCTAGATACTATAGATAAAAGGGATGTCCCACCCTCCTGACGCCCACCCTTTAGATATTTATAATAAGATCTCCCCTCAGTCTCCCCTTCTCCAGACTTCTTCTCTTCTCTAGACTCTCCATTGCCTCAAAGGTGTCTTGGTTGACTAGGCTTCTAATGTAGCTATTACAGTGAAGTTTATGTAGTTGGGATATTCAGTTCCTAAGAACATAGTACACTTATGTGAAAAAATATTTATCTAAGAGTCCTTAAAGTATCTAAATCATAGCTGGGATTATTCCTCTCCACCCCCTGTGTTTAAGGGCATCCCCATAGGAAAAAAAAGGATCGGAAGGAATTTTGAGAATGGGTGTGGAATAAAATACAGCAAGTTACCAAGGGAAGCTAATGCTGTCTTAAACTGTCAGCTACCTTTCTTAGGATACATGGGGTTTTTTTCTGGATAAGAAAAAAAGAGAGTAGTTCTTTCTAATCTGGAATCATGAAGGAATGAGCTGCCCAGATGGCTTGTGGAATCTCCTTCTGTGGAGACATTCCAACCCAGCTGGATGAGTTCCTGGGTGCCCTACTCTAGATGGTGCTGCTCTGGCAGGGGGGTTGCACTGGATGAGCTTTCAAGATCCTTTCCAACCTTTAAGATTCTGTGATTCTCTGAACAGTAAGTTACTGGTGAAGTTGGAGATGGCAATTAGAAGACAAACTCTAGAAGGGGAAAGGAACTATTTATACAAGACACAGAGTACAGTTACAGTTTTATCCCTTGTCTGGGAGGCTACTGCTAAAATATTACACGGCTCATTCTTGAGAGCCACTTTGTCTAATTAAAAAAAAACCCCAAACACAGAACTGCGTGATGAAATATGCAGATGACAATGTTGGGGGGTGTATTTCAATAAAAAGAATTATAATATCGTGCAAGAAAAAAAAACAGGAGATGTCTAGGACTGGAATAACGGAGATAGGGTGACATTTACCTGTTGAGCGTGCAAGGTCAATCACTAACAGATTAATAAGAATTTTTTGCATTAAATTTGGAGCTCATCAGATGGTAACAACATAGGAAGAAAGATACATTGCCATCTTAGAATCATAGAATGGGAGGGGTTGGAAGGGACCTTTAGAGATCATCCAGTCCAACCCCCTGCAGAAGCAGGGTCACCTAGATCAGGTCACACAGGAACATGTCCAGGTGAGTCTTGAAGACCTCCAAGGAAGGAGCCTCCACACCCTCCCTGGGCAGCCTGGGCCAGGGCTCCCTCACTGAAACACTGAAAGAGTTTTTCCTTATGTTTAAGTGGAACTTTTGTGTTCCAGCTTCATTCCATCATCCCTTTTCCTGTTACTATCTACCATAGAAAAAAGGGATGTCCCAACCTCTTGACACCCACCATTTAGATATTTATAAATGTTAATGAGATCCCCCCTCAGTCTCCTCTTCTCCAGACTAAACAGCCCCAGTTCCCACAGCCTTTCCTCACACGAAAGATGTTCCAGTCCCCTGATCATCTTGGTGGCCCTGTGCTGGCCTCTCTCCAGCACTTCCCTATCCCTCTTGAGCTGAGGAGCCCAGAACTGGACACAAGGCTCCAGATCTTATGAACAATTAATTTAACAATGAGGAACAGTGCAGCATGGCTAGCAAAGACAGAGAAAAAAACCCAGAACCAAACAAAAGAAATGCAAAACAAAACAGAAACTCCAACAAACAAAATACCACACCAATATCCAAAAGGCATTGCTAAGTTAACTGGACCATACCCTGGAATAGAGAATTTGGTTCTAGACACATATATTTAAGCAGGTGTGATAAAAGAGCTGCTGAGAAGAGCTGCTAACTCGACCAGAATAATACAGATCTTTTAAGAGAAAACTACAAGACTGACTTGTGTTGTTTTAAGTGGCACAATGGAGTCTGAGGGCAACAATTGGTCTCATTAGGAAGGGAAGACAAAGCAGCACCTAAGGTGAAGGCACAAGAGGAAAGATCAATCCTCTGGCCAGGTTGGAAACTGGAGAAAAAAATATCACATGGAATGAAGTACTGACAGCAGCTTCCCAGTAAGACCAGGCTCTTAAAGGTCCTAGAAAGGATTAAATACTGCAGTCATTTGTAATAGCAGAAGAATGGATTATGACTCCAGAAGTCCCTTTGGTTAGGTGAAGCCTTCAGGAAACAGAGTAAGCCTAATACCTAAAAGCTTATCATTTGTGCAAATAAAACTTAGACAACTTATTTAACTGCAACAGATATTTTGCAACATGTGCTTTCTGTATGCACATGTCTGAAAGCACATAGACCTAATTTCTGAGTCTGAGCATTGCCATATAAGCACACCTATGTATAGTAAAAGATAAACAAAGGAGTGGGCTGCCCTGTGCTCAGAGCTCACTTCAGATGGGGTTTCTGAGAGTGGAGCATGTGGTCACTCTGGCAGCAATCTGCTGCACTCAGTGCTGGCCCTTCATGCAGGAGGCCATAGGGGAAGGAGGCTGTCTCAGAGCCAGTCCAGACCCAAGAAACTCCTCCTCATGCTCCGATGCGCTCTCATGTGCTTTCCCACCCTCTCTGTCCCCTTTCAGGCTCCATCCCTTTGCCTCTCTCCCCTCTGGCCTTTTCCCTGGCCCCAGTGCCTGGCTGCAGCCCAGATGTGCCTCTGTGCCAGGGAAAGGGGATGGCCTGAGAGGCTGAACTCCCTGTCCCATTCCTCCCTCCCAGCCTTGAGGTGGGAGAATTGAGAATTGCTGCAGCTGCTGGGGTGGGATGTGCTCGGTACCAGCACTCCTGCACCAGTGAGGGACTGATGGAGGGAGGGTCAGGGGATCTCTCTGCTGCCAGGACAGGACACCAAATTATGTGCACACAGTCTCTTCTTCCTCCTTGCCCCACTCAGAATTTACTGAACTGGGGAGGGAAGACCATAGAAGCAAGGGAGGTCCTCTCTAAGGATCATTTGCTCCCAGCAGAAAGCAGCTGGGTGGATTTGGTTCTGCTTTAGCAGGGGGGGTGGACTAGATGATCTCTAAAGGTCCCTTCCAACCCCTACCATTCTATGGTTCTATGATATCTCCCACATGTCCATTAAAATAATAGCAGGACTCCACTGAAGAGGGCAAGGGGAGAAGGTTTTGATACATCCTGAGGCAGCACATTTCAAAGACTATCCAGTTACTGTTAAGCACAAATTCCTTTTTCTGCAAAGTATAGTGAGCCTGAACATTCCCACTGTTGTATTGCAGCATCCTGTAACTCCCACAGATCATCAGAGCATGACTCAGAGCCAAAAGGGAAAATAGGAATGGGCAACGGTCCAAACCAATGGTCACAGACAGGAGTCCATGCAACAACTCTATGGACAACCAAACGAGAACTTCCCTCAAAGATGCTGTTTAGATAACCTTTGAGAGCTTGACCAAACCACAGCAGGTGTTTTTATCTTGTCTCTGACAACTGCAGACCCCAAAAAAGATCATCTTACAAGACTCTTTAGGAGTTCAGCCCCAGAAATAGTTTGGCTTTGGAAGGTAACATTTCTTAATGTGTCCTTCTGCACCTTTTTTCCCCTGGATTGCAGGAACAACACTGAATCACCCAATATTGCAGAAAATCACTCCCAAGAACACAGTCCTGAATTTTCCATTCAAGATCCAACTGGCTGAAACAGTTTCAGCCATCTGAGTGGATCTTCTAGCAGATAAGACAGTGATCAGCTAATTTGGTGCCACTTAAACCATTTCTGCAAACTCCCTGTCTCCTGATGCCAGATGGGCAAAATAAACAAATTCAGACTTTCAGCTTACATAAGGGGCTTCTGTTCTTTTGTTGCTGATGTTTTTGTAGCTGTCATAAAACCTTTTTTCCTCCCATAAGATGGAGAGATGTCTCTGCCTCTCAAAATCAAAAGAGATGCCACCACCCGCTGCGGTGGATATTTATGTCAGAGTACAAGGTTTCCTAGATTAAGATGGTGAGAAGTCACCAATTACAAAACTTCAGGGCACACAGCATCCAGAATACTGACGATGTCTCATTTGCTTTGCTAAGTAACTCCCACACTTGGACAGGGAGCACTGAGTCAGTAAAGACAGAGTCACAGCTTCTGGCACACTTTCAAAGGTACTGATTAGAAGGCACTAAGGGAATAGAAGCGAAGAGTTGCAGCATTTCATTTGCCCTGAAGTTGCCAATGACTGTACTTAATTTCCATCTAGGCATTTAAGAGTAGGAGCACAAATAGAATCTGACAAGTCAAAACAAACCCTGAAGTCTCGGATCAAGACTTGGAGGGACCTGCTGGCTTTTATTGTGCAAAGAAAGAGCAGTTTAAGATGTCAAACAGTTAAGCATCTTTAGTGACCTGGATGTATGTGGAGAAGCATCCTGCCTGAAGTGACAGATCAAAATATGAAGAACAGCAGTGTGCTACTCTTCTTGTTACCAATTAAAGGAAAAATGCAATACCTCATTTGCCAGCAGCTAGTAAGTTGCCTAAGAAGCTGAAGGTACACATCTCAAAGGGAAAAAGAAATAGGAAAACTACCTAAAAGGACTCCAGGAGAGGAGTGAAATGTGGACTTACACACCTTAACAGAAACAGTAAACGTGTGGGCAAAGCTGTCAGAGTAGCTTCACACAGTCAGCTAATTGTGACTGAAGGCAGAGAGAAAATTGGTGGCAAATCAGAAGGAATGTCTAGAGATCCATGGCCACATTAGCAGTTCCTAATATGAAGCACAGGACAGCCTAGAAATGGAAGACCATTCCCCTCCCCCCCAAAATAAAGCTGTATTTTGAAAAGTCAAAGGAACTAAACATTTATTTGGTGAAGTAACAGACCCGATCTTTTCTTGTCCTTTGCCTTCTCATCAGACTGTATCACAGCCAGAAGGAAACACAAAAGAAGGTTTCACTAGGCTCTCTGTACTCCTCATCCCCCTGAGGATGGAAGTTCAAAGAATGTAAAGAATAAGATCACATTAGAGAAACTGCCTTCGCAGGGCTGTGCATGGGAGCTTGATCTCTTTCGCTAGTCAGCGAGCTGTAAGACACCCTTTTTTCTGACTGGAAGAAAAGGCAGGGTTGGGCACCACCCAAATGCTCAAAGCTACTCAGATCTGAGACAGATCTAACAGATTCACCTTTTCTGCCTCTCTTAACGGGATTCAGATCCCTAAGCATTTGCTGAAGATAAGCTTCTCTCTGAGACAATAAAGGCTTCTAGTATGACCATTTGATAAAGGTGTAGCTTCCCACTATTTATGAGAGAGTTTGAGAAACACACCTAGGAAACCATGAAAGGGACAAAAAGTGGGCTTGTTATATTTTGGTTTTTAACAAAGAGAGATATACAGACAAAAGATTTAAAACAATCCAGAAAAAGCTTTACAGAACAAATGCAAAGCCAAGAAAGAGTAACTCAAACCCAAGCTGCATATACCATGTGTTCTGTCCATTGCATGGGCAGAGATGCACCAGATGGGTAATGCTAAAGCAGAGTCTCATTCATACCCACAACAGGAAGATACATACAGAGAATCACCCACAGGGAAAGCAATCATTTGAATGCTGATGCAATCGTATGTACAGTGATATAAAAAGCAACTTTACATAGACCTGGTGAATATGGCTGGCATATCCTGCTCTGGATGGCATTCGTGTTAAAACAAAAGTGGTATCATTCTTATCAATAAGAGGAATAATATGTGAGTTGACAAAGCACCTTTCACTCAGTGGGAGACAGTTTCTACTAATTCAGAAATTGACTTAAGAGATCAGAAAGAATGCAAACTGTCCAAACAAAGAAGGAAGCCCTTAAATTCCCTCATTTGGAAAGTCAATAAACAGTGCAACGAATTAGAGGGAGATTCTAAAGCTGAGAGAGACGTCAATATAACAGAAAAAGTGCAGAGAAAGGTCTTCCTGTAATTATGGATAATATTTTGTGCTGTTAAACTATGTGCAAAGCAAAACAAAAGAAGGTAAGAAGAGTGAGAGCTGAATTTAAAAAAGGTTATCATTCCCACCACCAAAATCTCTTTTTGTAACAGAAGAGGCACAAAATTCCTCTTCAAAGTCACTCCTGGGTTCACAGAACTGAAAGGTGTCTCACAGGTACTCTGCAGATACCAAACATTTCACTCATTTTAATATCTGTGGTGGAAGTTTGCAGCTAGTGAACCATACAGGTTGTTAATATAAATGAAAGGTATGGATGGAACTTCAGAATTTGTCTCTCAATACAACACAGTTAGTTCTAAATCCTTCCACATATGCTGCAAAGAGTTCAGTGTAGGGCCATCAAGATGATGGAGTGGAGCATCTCTCTTCTGATGAAGGGAGCTGGGGCTCTTCAGCTTGGAGAAGAGGAGACTGAGGGGTGATCTCATTCATGTTTACAAATATGTAAAGGGTGAGTGTCAGGAGAATGGAGCCAGGCTGTTCTCAGTGATGGCCAATGATAGGACAAGGGGCAATGGGTATAAACTGGAACACAAGAGGTTCCAAAGAAGCCTTAAATAATGTTCCTTTGCTACATGTGATGTATTAGTTCCCTGAAATATCCCTGCAAATGTCACAGCATAAGGCAAGTGCTGAAAGTCCTGTGTAACAGTTAGGAGCATTCACATTGCCTGAGAATTTCAGCTGTTCTTAAAAATGGGATGGAAACAATATTTGAATACTCAAGGCATTATAAAATTCATTAATATAACACACAGAAGCTATTGACACATGTACATACTTGTGTACACACATTTCAACAAGAGCCTTACACTCAGTTAGAATCATAGATTCATAGTATCACAGAATGGTAGGGGTTGGAAGGGACCTTTAGAGATCATCCAGTCCAACCCCCCTGCAGAAGCAGGGTCACCTAGATCAGGTCACACAGGAACGTGTCCAGGTGGGTCTTGAAGACCTCCAGAGTAGGAGCCTCCACACTCTCCCTGGGCAGCCTGGGCCAGGGCTCCCTCACCTCACATTGACAGAGTTTCTCCTTATGTTTCAATGGAACTTTCTGTGTTCCAGCCTCATCCCATCACCCCTTGTCTTGCTGCTAGATACCATCAAAAAAAGTTCTGTCCCAACCTCCTGACACCCACCATTTAGATATTTGTCAATATTAATGACATCCCCCCTCAGTCTCCTCCAGACTAAACAGCCCCAAGTCCCACAGCCTTTCCTCATATGAAAGATGTTCCAGTCCCCTGATCATCTTGGTGGCTCTGCACTGGACTCTCTCCAGCAGTTCCCTGTCCCTCTTGAGCTGAGGAGCCCAGAATGCAGCCTTTGTAGTACTGAAATATCCTGGTTTACTGAAACACACTATTTTATATGTGCCATCATAGAAATTTCTACATCTAAGTTCTCTGTGTACATTTGGATGGACCTATATGACATTCATAAATCAGGGATACAAATGTTTTCCTTCTATTTGAAATATTTTCCTTCTATTTCCTTCTATTTTAAGCTTTCCCAACCATATACATATATGATGGAAACATGCTTTTATTTCTTTTGGAAAGAAAAACCTCCTTAATTCCATTGTCTTTCTTCATTGTTGTGCCAAAATCTCCTTATCCCATTCAGCTACAGCTGAAAAATGCATGCACATATTCATACAGATACAGAAACAGAGCTTGGCATGAGATGCCTTTGGAAGTGAATGTGTAAGGCAGCTCTAGGTGAGTACAGCTAAACATGTCTATGAAGTTTCACAGTGACAGCACTGAGAAAGCTTCACGAGCTACATGGGAGCATCCAGTGTCTTCTCAACTTGCCTGTCCCTGGAGGCAGAGGCCAGTTCCCAGCCCAGTCTTTTCCTGCCTAGTGCTATCTCTTTGCTATCAGTTCCTCTTTGCCCTGTCCTGCTGCCCATCAAGCTGTGGCCTGGGTAGAGGCTGGTTTCTGCTGGCTAGGTCATTGCCTCAAGGAGTAAAAGTGAACTGTAACTGTCTCAGCAGACACAGTCAGCCTGAGTCTCTCTTCTCTACTGTTGTGGTTTAAATCCAGCCGGCAGCAAAACACCACACAACCTCTTGCTCACCCCCCTCAACTCTTGTAGCATGGCAGAGACCCCAGTGAGATGGGAGGAGATAAAGGGCCTCATGGATCCAGACAAGGGCAGAGAAGGCTCTCTGCTAGTGATGGTTTTAGGCAAAACAGGTTTGACTGCTTGACTTGGGGAAGAAATAAGAAGAGTTTAATCTACTACCAACTGGGAACAGAACAGACAAAGTAAAAAAAAAAGAAAAATAGAACAGGATGATGAGAAAATGACAACCAGCACTTTAAGATCTCCTTCCCCTCCTCTCCCTTCTTCCTGAGCCCAGCTCACTGCTCCCCTCAACGGTTCAGGGGGGCAGGGAGTGGGGGATGTGGTCAGTCTCTCACAGATGGGCTCTGCTGCTTCTCTCTCCTCAGAGGAGGAGGACTCCTGGCATTCTTCCTCTGCTCCAACACAAAGTCTTTCCCAGAGGATACAGTCCCTAATAAAGCTCTCTGATGTGAGTCTTTCCCCAGGGCTGCAGCTCCTCACAAACTCCTGGAGCTCAGGTCTCCTCCACAGCAGCACAACTCCAGGAACATTCTGCTCCAACGCCACCTCCCCACAGAGTCACAGCCCCTCCAGGCACAGCCACCCCCTCTGCTGTGAGCTCCTCCATGAGCTACCAGTGGATCTCATCTCCAACATTATCCTCCATAGGTTGCAGGAGCACAGCTGCTGTCTCACCATGGGGTGCAGGAGAGTCTCTGCTCCAGCACAGCTTCTCCTCTCTTACCTCACTGACCTTGGGGTCTACATGGTCACTTCTCTCTCCTTCAACTCTTTCCATGACCTCCCAGAAAGAAAGAGTTCTCCTCTTCTGGCTTTTTCTTCTTAAAAAGTGATTGCAGAGACACTCAATTGGCTCAGCCTCAGAGGTGGGTCTGACTCAGAGCCAGGGAAAGTTTCAAGCAACTTCTTACAAAGGCCACCATTATGAGCCCTTCCCCGTTACCAGAAACAGCCCCACACAAGCCCATGACATCTATTTACTCATTTGATTTTGCAAAACTCATAGAAATCTCCAACTTTAAGGTTTCCAGTCCTCCATCACACTGTCCAAAAGCTGGAAGAGTATTTAACAGTGGGCTAATTGAAAGCTGGCTTCAGGAAACAAAGCTAAACCCAGCAATGCCCACGTATTTTGGGGACTGTGCCATTGTAGCAATGCTATTCTTGTTTATACTCATGTTTTTCCTTTTGCCAGTGTAGGTAACTACATCAAGAAGAGACTTTATGAGAGAAAATTAGTGCTATGGCAGTGCAACAAGGAAAATCATTTCATTTCAGCTACAGATCTCAGCTGGTCCCTGGCAACTGCAAGTAATAACCTTATTGTTGCCTAGTCCTGTGTTTTTCCTACCCTAACACTTGCTCCTTCCTCCAACTCTCAGAGCGGTATATCTCACGTTATCTCCCTTCTAGTACAAACCTCCTCCCCACAACTAATGACCCTGTAGGAACCACTTCATCTGTCTCTTTTCCTTTTTTTTTTAACTTCTGTCATGTACAAAGGTTAAAAAGAGTCTCTGACAAAGTCTCAAGTTTAGCAGCTTTCAAGACTAAAGCCCGCTCGGCTCTGCAGTGCATTGCAAATTCAGCTCTGTAAGGTTCACACATTACCACTAAGCTTAGTTTAAAGATAACAAAAGGTTAGAGAGGAGGCAGAGACCAGGTGGGTTGGGCTATTCTTTTTTTCCTCCTAGCTAGGTAAAAAGAAAGAAACAAACATGATGGTTGCAAAAAAAACCCCTGTATTCCACAACAAGTCCTTAAGACTCCCATGTGCTACATCAGCAGCAGCACATCCTCGATTTTTATTGTAATCTTGTGGCTTTTTATTTGTAACTTATATGAAAAGAATCACATTGATTGGGGCAGATTTAACTCAGTAAAACCTATTCTACTGAGATTGTCTGTGCTAGGTGATTTTATCAAGTTCTCTTTTGGTTTCATTTTCTTCCTCATCCCTATCCCCAGGGGAGATTGCAGCCCAGCTTGCAGAGCAAATTGCCCTAAATTGAGTTCTTTCTCTGCCATATACAGGCCTGCCTTTGGCTCCTCAGCTTGAAAACTTTATGCATTCTTATTTTCCTCCATCTTCCTTAACACCCCCCTTCTCTTTCCAATTAAAATGGAGAAGTTTGCACCGATACCTGCTCCCAATTAAATGAATACTGCATTACCAGCCACACTCTCCAGATCTCCTTTACCCTCCCTTCATTAGCCCTATTCCTCTGAGGTTTCCTGGCTGCCTGCCAGGGACTTATGGCAAGAATTCAAAATCTTGTACACTTTATCCCTTCAAAATCATTCTTGAATTTAAGCAGCCTGCTCCTTGGGCCCAGCATGAGAAATGCTAGTAACTGATTCAAAGGGGAGGGGAGCAAAGGAAGAAAATGATTTATTTAAAAGGTTAAAAAGCTCCCATAAAAGAAGATAAGCTAAAAGAGGTTAAACTTCCGGGCTAATTGGCTTCCATTTCCTTTTAAAAAACTCCTTCTGGAAGACAACAAATGACAGGAAGGTGTTCCTGTTTTATTTAAGACTACTCATGCCTACAGAAAACGCATCATTCTCTTAACACCTCAGGCATGTTCACCACTGCTCACTCAAATTATACACCTAGCACAGGGGGAAAAAAAAAACCAGGCAGTCAGAGGCTTTAGCACCTGGGTTGTTGAGGGGTTTTAGGCCTTTTATGGGGAAAAAAAAAATCACCATCTAATTTTCCAACAAATGTGAGCGCTGCAGTACCATGGCATCAGCCACTCTCATCTGACACTTGAAATAACTAACATCACGTCAAGCTGTCAGCAGCGATAGCCATAGCGTCAAGTCTGAAACAGCAGAGGGATGTGCTGTATCCTTGCATTACTGCTTCAAACTGTGGAAACTTTCCTCACAGGTCCTGCAAGTTTGCTGCACTTATCAAACAATCATTTCTTCAAATGGCTTAGCATAATTTAGCATCTGAAAGCCCTGGTGTGTGACTACAGTTTTTTCTTGTGACCTGATTGGAAGTAGTCATTTGAACCCTCTAAAGCAAAGTTCTGATCCTAATGGTCTGATGCTCTGTGACTTCTCAAAAACCACACTCCCAAACCAAGATCTTCTTTTCTGTGGACTCTAGAAGAAGTTTTTCTCTTTCAAAACACTACAATATTTTTGTAGCATTGGAGCAGTCTTCACAGAAGGCTGAATCTCTCTCACAAGATAGATTCCTAGCAACCTGAATACCTCCAAATGGATTTACCCTTTCCAGTAATACCAGGGAAAACAGGGGTTTTTGGCACTGAATTCCTGTCTTCCAGTTGCAGGCCATTTCTCATAAGCCATAGCTTCCCAGGTCATTTTGAGTTGGTGAAAACAGCTTGCAGTAGCTAAAGGACTGGGGGGGGGGGGGGGGGGGGGGTGTGGAGGTGGAAGGGGGGATTTCAATGACTTGCAAGCTACATGTTTCATTTTCATAAAATCATCCAGTCAATCTCCCCTGATGAATTTTCTCCATCTCTTCATTTCTCAGCCAACATTTCTTGATGCAGGGTGATTCCTGACTAATGGAAGTGATCTGCATGCAAAATTTTTTAAAAATGAAGGATGAAAATCATCTCCTATTTGGGTAAACTGCTTCTGAACTTGTTTTTCCCCTATTATTAAGAATTTCTTACAAATTACTGCTTCTCATTCCCTTTTACAGCTGGAAACAGAAAAGGGTTTTATAACTATGAGATCTAACTATAAACAGTAACTATAAACAGTAAGTACAATATTTAGGTCTTAGAAATGTTTCTGTAAAATCTAGCTGCATTTACTCAAGCCATGTCCACAAGCAAATGACAACTCTCCCTTGCTCCTTCCCTTGCAGATGGATAATCAACAATCACCTCCTGCAGGATCAGAATCAACATACATAATTTTTAGGGTCAAGAAGAAAAGTGGCCACTGTGGAAAAATATACAATCACAGAATCACAGAATGGTAGGAGTTGGAAGAGACCTCTAAAGATAACCCAGTCCAACTCCATGCTAAAGCACCTCAATCAGGCCACACAGGAACGTGTCCAGATGGGGTTTGAAAACCTTCAAGGAAAGAGCCTCCACACTCACCCTGGGCAGCCTGGGCCAGGGCTCCTTCACCCTCGTTATAAATAATGACTGTTCAGGAAGGGCCACAGATAATATAAGCCAAGAAAGAACTGCAATAAAGACCTACATGCTAAATAATTCATGGATAAATAGTATGAGTACATCTTACCACAGTACTTTCTGGATATTTGTGTGACCTACAAGCACCATCAAGCCATATGGATGTTATGTAAGCTCTTGCAGAAACAAAACAGTACTGACTTCTTCAATGATCATACTAATTTAAAGATTGACCTTCAAACAAATTCAGGTCAGGTTTTAAATCCTGGGGTCTCTGTTGTATGCTTTTAATGGATTCTATCACTATTCACTTTCCTCAGAAAGGATCTGGCATCCTGGTATTTTTAAGTTTGATGCCATCCATCAGCAACAAGACCATGACCAGGGAGATATTTCAGTATTTAAAAGTCAGCTGCCAAAATGTCATAATTCTTAGGTTTCCAATTCTTGGAATGAAATCAAAAACCTCCTGTTCAGTTCTCAGTTTCCTTATATAGAACATGGGGAAAATGAGGCATTTTAGAAGCAAACAGTGAAGCCCTGAGATGTGAGTTACCTAAAATGATTATATTCAATGAGTAACTGCCAGCTCTTTAACTACCTGCCTTCTTAACTCAGAAACTGAAGCAGTACCAGCTGTGTCCAGTTCTGGGCTCCTCAGCTCAAGAGGGACAGAGAACTGCTGGAGAGAGGCCAGTGCAGGGCCACCAAGATGATCAGGGGACTGGAACATCTTTCATATGAGGAAAGGCTGTGGGACCTGGGGCTGTTTAGTCTGAAGAAGAGGAGACTGAGGGGGATCTTATTAATATTGACAAATATCTAAATGGTGGATGTCAGGAGGTTGGGGCATTCTTTTCTTCTGTTGTATCCAGTGACAGGACAAGGGGTAATGGAAAGAAGCTGGAATACAAAAAGTTCCACTGAAACACAAGAAGAAACTCCTTTGGTGCTGAGGTGAGGGAGCCCCGGCCCAGGCTGCCCAGGGAGGGTGTGGAGGCTCCTTCTCTGGAGGTTTTCAAAACCCATCTGGACACGTTCCTGTGTGACCTGATCTAGGTGGGACCTGCTCTGGCAGGAGGGTTGGACTAGATGGTCTGTAAAGGTCCCTTCCAATCCCCACCATTCTGTGATTCTGTGATTCTATGATTCGCTGACTACAGGGGACTAGAACCTCAGACTTTCTTGCCATGTTCTCCCTACTTAGATTTATGGTGTCACTCTCTCCCTCTTTGACACAGTGATTCTCACTTTTGGCAGTTTCAACAGCAAGATGAGAGAGCATAATTTTCACGCAGAGCACCCTTGCATTTAAGAGCAGAAAACAGATTTTGAGCAGTGTGGACTTGAGTCTGCTCATGTAGAGGAAAGAACAGAACCCAAGTTTTAAGATATTCAAGAAAATTTTCTAAACATACAGTTATTCTACAAAAGGGTAAACTGCTTTTCTATTGACTTATTTTAGGAGCTTGATATCAAGCCAACAGCCATGTTTTTATAGGAGTCTACTGGAGTTATGAAAGGTGGGGCACAGATTGCCAACTGATTTTCTTAGAATGATACACTAAAAACATTTCATAGAATCACAGAATCATTTCAGCCCTTTAAGCTCATCAAGTCCAGCCTTTGTCCCAGCCCTATCAACCACTAGACCATTTCCCTAAGTACACTTAGACCAATTCCTCTAAGCATTTGTTTCTGGACATCATCTGGCTTGCAGCTGGTATAGATTCCCACCTGTTCAGCGTGGTCAAAACTGAGATGGTCCTGAAGAAGGTCACAAGTCCAATTCTATGCACCCAAGGAATTTTAACTTGGCAAATAAGAAGTCTACCCGTCCTACTGAACCCCACAGTTAGACAGCAGCTCACTATGGATTTTCAGTTTTAGACTTCAATATCTAAATTCACTTTAGAGACAGGTATCTCAGTTCTCTCTCTTTTTTTCAGATTGGCCCCTGGATCTACTGAAAATTTTCCATCTTCCCAGATAAGCTCACACTGCAGCCCAAATCTGAATTTTCTAGATAAAGATCTTTATCATGCAGGTGTATTCCTTCTGGTTAGCTTGTTTTTATGAATGAATGAAAGTTGTCTTAACTCTTTCCAACTTAGATAAAAATATGCATATTTGGGCATGCACATCACAGCCTGAGGAGTATTACAAACAGGTCCAAAAATACAGATGGAGAGAAGACAGACCACTGCCCTGTGCTGCCACTGCTTATAGAGAAAGAATGTTACTTAAATTGTTTCCCTTGGATGAAGTGAGCCAATCTTCCCTTTCTCTATGAAAATCATCACCATAGATTTTCCAATTCATGTGCAATACAGTTATTTGCAGGCCTGGGAAAAAAAACCCACCACACAAAAATAAACAAGACTCCAAGTAAAAGCATTTTCCTTCCAACTCAGAGATCTCTATTTTGAGATGTGTCTACCTTCAAAAGGTAGATGAATATATTTACAATACTCTTTTAAGGAACAGCAGAACTAGTCTATGCATTTCAACTATGACACACTTTCCAGTGTTAATTGGACCATGTGCTTGGTTTGTTATTCCTCTCAGTCTGCAAAAGGCCCTGGATATGCTGTTAGAGACACCTCTCAAATATTAAGCCATTATGCTTATTATTTCTATAGTTTGTTGGCAACCTCAAAGGGACAGTGAATCACATTTGCCTTACTCTCATCAGAACCTATTGACATCTAGTGAGGAATTCATTCATTACAGCATAGTAAATCTCCAGCACCATGGAAGCATTTCATTCAACAGTTTTTACCCCTTCCCTTCCCTTCCCTTCCCTTCCCTTCCCTTCCCTTCCCTTCCCTTCCCTTCCCTTCCCTTCCCTTCCCTTCCCTTCCCTTCCCTTCCCTTCCCTTCCCTTCCCTTCCCTTCCCTTCCCTTCCCTTCCCTTCCCTTCCCTTCCCTTCCCTTCCCTTCTTACAGCTACAGACAAACCTGAGAGAATACATCAGGCCCTGAAACAACTTTAAATAATTATAGTGCACTAGAATAATTAAGACAGTTAGTGAAAAGAAAATACCCACTGAAAAACTTAAAGTACAGTGGCAAATACTTCAGCAAATGAAATCTACAGTCCAAAGGTTATTCAAAAAAGAACAACTTGCTCTGTATCACAAAGTTGTGTTGCTAGCATAATAATTATAATCCAGGGTTCCAATTATTTTTCTGTGCTAGAATCCCTTCCCATCAACATTATGTTTCCCACAACATAACTACTATTTGGAGGATCTAGAGAAAGGAAAGCTTTGATTACTCTCCTCACAATAGCCTATTATTGAGACCACCTTCAAGTAGAAGTGTTTCTTTTATAGTATCTGCATTTTGCATGCTAGCTAATAGCTAATTCCTCTTTGATGACTCCAAGAAATGGGATTACAGTCCTTTGTCTAAAACAAATTAATGACAATGAATGAAGTTCTGTAAGACATTTCTGTGTATCTTTCATACATACAAACTTCCTTGGAAGCCTGACGCTGCTACCCTTTCCTTGTTTGATAATTAAGTGTTATTATTATGGCTGTTCTTAATTTCTGCAAGGGGAAAAAAAACCATACTTCATGATACTAAAAAATAAACATGATATTTCTGCCACAACTGGTATGCTGCTTTCAGAAATGGAAACGGGGGCGTACAGTGAGTATCTTGTTCAAGGTCATATACTGAGTCTGCAGCACTGAAAGGACTGAAATTTCAAGTTCTTGAACCTCAGTAACCAGTATCCTTCTCATAATACACTTTATGTCATAGAAGGCATCAAGAATACTCATATATGTCATAAACATAACAAATAAAGCACAACAAAGTAGCAGAGCGTGAATACATAATAAACTATGCCTCTGTGCAATGTTAAAAGCCTTCCAACATCTCTGCTTCTCCCAATTCCCTCAGCCAGGTGTAGAAATCTTGGTGCTACTTGACTCTTCAACCTGAAGCAATCACTGAACACACTGAAGCCATAAAATACCTGAAGTGAAGGACTCTGCAAAGAAGGCACAGCGTGGGAAAAGCCAGTTCAAGTGGCAGCACCACACTTTTGGAAATAACGATGCCAGGATGCACAGTGCAGCCAACTGCTTATTAAGTTGCCCTTTCAATTTTCTGAAGAATGTGACAGGAAAATAGTGGCAGACCTGCAACCCCATCAAGGCAAGAGGATGGTGGTAGAGATGGATGGTGGTAGAGATGGATGGCAAGTGTTTCTGGCCAAAGTGGCTCACTGGGCACAGATTAGCACCAGTTTTCTGGCTAGCAAAAGGTTGGAACCACTGTGCTATTATACATCTACTGTCAATTTGCCTACTTATTAGTAATATTTACTTAAAAGGAGAAAAGAAATCAGAACTGCCTTTAAAACTCTTTACATTTATGGCCAAAGAGTAAGGTGCTAATACCACAGCGAGAGGCAAGTCAACTGATGAGTGATATCTTTCTTCTAATTAAGACAGAAGCTCCTCACTTTTGCTGGTATCTTCTCATCAGTAGGGTCCAGGAAGTTACTACCAGCCAAAACCCAGCAAGAGCTGTCACTTCACAGACAGACAGCAAATCAAGTTGCTCTGTATGAGGCAACATATTCCAACAGCAGCTCCTGCTGAAAGGGGAAAACATATTTGCACAAAAGCGAGATACCACTGATTGTGGGACTACTGGACCTTTCAGGGAACTGATTCAACTCACTAACATAAATGCAACTAAACCAGAAAACAAAACTGATGCTTTTCATTAGAGTTAGTAAATTGAATTGCCTTAATTCAAGTTTCAGCAAGCACCAGTGATTTTACCACCAAAGGGAGAGAGGGGCCACCTTGCCACTAGTAAGAGCAGAAGAAGGGAAAGAAGCAAATCCTGCTGCTGAGAGCTTTTAGCCTTGCTCAGCTGCTTGCACAACTGCAGCCCAAGGTAAGTGGTATGTATATTTCCTGTTTGCCTCATATTGTCAGTTGAATTCCTTCAGATTTCATAAAAGTTGTTTTATATGTAAGTCCTCGGTAATCAAGCTATGTTAAGAGGTACACATTAACTTTTAGTGGCTCTATTGGATTATTCCCTTCAAAAAGTTATAGGCTTTGAGTATGCTCAGCACTGTTTACAACATGCTAAAACCATTTTCATTTATTCTTCTAATTACTACATACAATTTAGTGCCTCATTTTTTTTACTACTAGAAGACTACGAGACTCATTCCAGCTTCAATCACACCAGTATAAACCAGGAGTAATTCCATTAAAAGCAGTGAATCCTGTTGGTGTAAAAACTTGAGGCAGTTATGCAATGACTTCAAAATATGTTTTCCATGTGAATCTTCCTGACAATAAGTGAATCTGAATTTGTAATAACTCATCATGAAAACATTGAATATGAGGATTTGACAGTGTCTGGTGTACTCACGGTGTTCCATTTACAACCTTAATCATGTATTAAGAGCCCCGTGCTCCTCAGGGCTTAGAACTGGGATCCATTCTGTTTAATATCTTTATCAATGATCTGGATGAGGGAATCGAGGCTACCCTCAGGAATTTTGCAAATGACATCATGTTAGGTGGGAGTGTTGATCTGCTTGAGGCAGGAAGGCTCTTCAGAGGGGCCTGCACAGGCTGGAGCCATGGGCTGAGGTCAATTGCATGAGGTTTAACAAGGCCCAGTGCTGGGTCCTGCACTTAGGTCACAACAACCCCAGGCAGAGCTACAGGCTTGGGGCAGAGGAGCTGGAAAGCTGCCCAGAGGAAAGGGGCCTGGGGGTGTTAATCAACAGCAGCTGAACATGAGGCAGCAGCGTGCCCAGGTGGCCAAGAAGGACAAGGGCATCCTGGCCTGGATCAGAAATAGTGTGACCAGCAGGGCCAAGGAAGTGATTGTCCCCCTGTGCTCAGTGCTGGTGAGGCCACAACTTGGATACTGTGTCCAGTTCCGAGCCCCTCACTACAAGAAGGACATTAAGGTGCTGGAGCAATGGGAAATGAAACTGGTGAAGGGTCTGGAGGACAAGTCTTACATGAAGCATCCAAAGGAACCGGGGTTGTTTGGCCTGGAGAAGAGGAAGCTGAGAGGAGACCTGATTGCCCTCTACAACTACTTGAAAAGAGGTTGTGGCAAGGTGGGGGTTGGTCTCTTCTCACAAGTAATGTGACAGGACAAGAGAAAACATCCTCAAGTTGTGCTGGGGAGGTTTAGATTGGATATTGGGAAAAATTGGGTTGTCAAGCACTGGAACAGGCTTCTCAGGGAAGTGGCTGAGTCATCATCCCTGGAGGTATTCAAAAGATGTGTAGATGAGGTGCTGAGTGTGGGCTTGGCAGTGCTGGGTTAACAGTTGGATTCAATCATCTTGAAGTTTTCTATCCTAAATTATACCGTGATTCTATAATACACAAATATTTTAATCAAACAAGCTTTGAATTAGATGAATATATGGATCCTAAATCAGCACTGGTCTTCATTTTAACATCTTTATTATCAAATATTTTTCTTGTTTTTCTACAAGAGAGGCAGCTAAAAAGAAAAAAGAATGATTAAATAAGGTAGAATGTTTAAATAAGGTAGTTGTCTCTCAAACATTAGGCAACTTTGGGTTGGAATCATGTATAATCATTTTCAAGCTGACTAACCATAAAGCATATGCTATAGTGGTCTCTGAAGTCCTACACAGCTTTGAAAGACTGGTATGATCATGTAAAATGTCAAGGAAGAGAACTCAGGTATGTCAGCATAATTGTTTTGCCTTAAGAGTTTCTTCATAATATTAGTTCAAACTGCATAAAGATTACATGGCTTGTTCGCTGGGGGAGAAAAGGGCTCAGGGCTATCCATAGTTTATCAAACCATCTCTGTAAACATTTCTAAACAGAAGCATCATTTCAAGTCAAAAAACATAGCACAAATATATTTACTATGAAATGACTTTAGACTATGGCAGAGCAGCAGGAGCAAAATGAAAAACTTTTGCACAACTCCCTGCAGAGCTCATTCCTGAGACCATAGAATCACAGGATCACAGAATGGTAGGGTTGGAAGGGACCTTTAGAGATCATCCAGTCTAACTCCCCTGTAGAAGCAGGTTCACCTAGATCAGGTCACACAGGAGTGTATCCAAATGGGTTTGAAAACCTCCAGAGAAGGAGCCTCCACACCCTCCCTGGGCAGCCTGGGCCAGGGCTCCCTCACCTCAGCATCAAAAGAGTTTCTTCTTGTGTTTAAGTGGAACTTTTTGTATTCCAGCTTCTTTCCATTACCCCTTGTCCTGTCACTGGATACAACAGAAGAAAGTACTGCCCCAACCTCCTGACACCCACCATTTAGATATTTGTCAATATTAATGGAGACTCCCTCTCAGTCTCCTCTTCTCCAGACTAAACAGCCCCAGTTCCCGCAGCCTTTCCTCATGAGGAAGATGTTCCAGTCCCCTGATCATCTTGATGGCCCTGTGCTGGCCTCTCTCCAGCACTTCCCTGTGCAAGATGCCATTTAAAATATTTATCAATACTCAGAAAATGGGAAACTTTCACTTGATCACCTTTATCCACACTACCAGATCTTGCTTTGGAATCAGCAAAAGTAACAAGATCACATCAGGTATGATAATTAATCTACCAATAAAAAGTTCAGACATACATTTGTGCTACTGTAAAAGCCAACTGTCCATGAAAGAAAACCCAGAAAGGAAATTTATTACCAAATAAAGTAATTGACTAAACTAGTTTTGTTACTTCACAATACATCATTTGTGGTCAAAAACAGGTGAAAAGCAATAATATATTTACAATTACACATACATCACATAGCAATAACCATATATGAAACTCTTAGCAACTACATATCCTAACTTCTGCTCCCTAGACAGCAATACCACTTTGTTTGATTTGATAACAATACACACATGATGGCAAGGAGTGATGAATCACTCATATCCTCCACACTTCAGTGAACTGCCCAACTCTCTCCAGAGAAGTGAAATTATGGTCACACATCTTTAGTTCATGCATCAATAACAATTATATTCTAATGTGTTTCTTGAGACTTCTACTACGATAAGGCTGGGAGTGGGGGTGGAATATGCCTGGGGGGGTTGGGAGTTTTTTAAAAGGGGCTCCTTCACCTAGGTGAATGAAAACATCCAGAAAACAAACAGAGTAAGTCATTCAATGACTGACAAAACATTTTTTCTGGAGGAGCTGTGACAAACTCAGGGACAGAGTGAACAAGAACATAATTCTCTCCCAGTCTTTAATATGGTATGTCTCAAAAAGATTAGCATGCAGGGTTGTTATTTCGATTTTGTCATTGAATAAAATGTGCTTTGAGGGATAAATTTTCACATTCTACAAAACGATATCAATATAGAATGAAGTGGCTGTGGGAACACTAAACTTTGTTTACCCAACATATCAATAACTAGGTGATCTTGACATCTAACTGTCTAAAACTAAGCCTAGTCCCAAAGGAAATAGCAAGGAAAATTATGAGTCTGTAGAATCTTCTCCCTTGCCCTTCCTTTACTAGTCAGATATGCTAGGGAAGGCTGGAATCATAGAATGATAGAATGGCAGGGGTTGGAAGGGACCTCCAGAGATCATCTAGTCCAACCCCCCTGCAGAAACAGGTTCACCTAGATCAGGTCACATAGGAGAGTGTCCAGGTGGGTCTTGGAGACCTCCAAGGAAGGAGCCTCCACACCCTCCCTGGGCAGCCTGGGCCAGGGCTCCCTCACCTCACGCTGAAAAAGTATGAGTAACTGATGATGTTTTTCTTCCAACAGGTAGAAAGCTCTGCTTCAGGTGAATTATACTCATCTTAGTTTGGGATGATGAGGTAAAATATCATAGTTAGCTAGAAGAGACAAAATAATTCCTTTCAGGAAATACCTGCCTTTCTTTGCTGACAATACAGTGAGCTTAGGAAAGTTAGGCTCCTAACTTAGGAACATCTACTTTGACAACAGAAGTGCTCTTGTATTTACAGATTTTCAAATGGGAGCAGATTTTTGTTTAGTGTATCATTTCACTTCTCATATGTAACTGCTGAAAGATAGCTTGTGGAAGAAACATCTGTGCTAAAGCTGTTTTTCCTGTTTTCTGTTGTAAGGAATTAGAACTCGTGATCTATTTGTAGTTGAGGTGCAATGAGTGGAAAGTTTACATTTTTTTCCCCAGCTTTCCTTAACTAAAATATGACTTAATGCAACATAGTACACTCCTCATTATTTCATCAACTGAAACACAAGCCCCCACAAAAAAGAACATTCCAGAAAGGTTACATGATATTGGAACTGTAATTTTTAATGGCTCAACTTTGGGAATAGATTTGTTGTGCAGATTATTGGTAACTGATAGCTGAGTACTAAAATGCTCAGTGCTTGGAGACCCTTGTTGAGAACCATATTGTAGGACAGAAACTGCAGAGAGTCAATGCTGGTGGAAGAACACATAACTGAAGAACTGAGGATATATAACACAATTTGGAATAGTTCTAGAGAAGAGAGTACTTATCACTGAGTTAAAATTGTGTCAAGAAAGTCCAGTTTTTGACAGGTCACTGAACCAAAACAATGGCAAAAGAGAACCAAATTGTCTCAGTCCACGTTTGCCATCAATGTCAATTGCTCATGTCAAAGAAGATCATCAGAAAATAACCCTGACAACAGCAGATTTTAAAGTATTTCATGAGCTCAACAATTCTAGGCTTGTTGAGGTAAAAGATGTCAACTATGAAACTGCCTTGTAAAAACGTGAGTACTGTTCTGTCTTCTGAGGAGGATATATTCCATGTGAAAATACCTAATGAAAGTGTAAAGAATTTGCACTATATCTAAGTGTTGTCAGTCTTAACTAACCTGGTCCATGATAAAGGCCAGACTGCTACTAAATCTGGCAAGGGAAAGAGAGAAGGACTTCAAACACTACTTTTACATCAGGAATTATAGTGGTCTTGGGAACATTTTCTGGCCCTGTGGTCAACTGCCACATTGCGACTTGCATCCACACAGCTTCTATACCTTATCTCTAAAACCAGACTGGTCACATGCAGACTGCCTATTGAGAACAGGCCTTGACATGTGCTACTCACTGTTCTATAGACAGGGCAGACGGAGACTGTGGTCTCCGTTTAACAGTGGGAATGAGCAGAGGGCAGTTTTCAGGTCTGTGCCCTAAGCCTGTGCAGTTTACTAGAATAGATGTAGCAACAGATACAACTGGGAGATGCTAATTAACCCATTATCATAAGCAGAATGTGCCAAGCAGCAGGAATCATTCCCTCAAGAATAATGCTTACAGAAACGGACAATATCTTAAAGTATAAATAAGACTGGAAATTGAGACTACAGAAAAAATTCCTAAGGCATAATAGCACAAAATCAAAGCCACTTTGGAAGAGACCACAGACTTGCAAAGACTATGAAAAAAATAGCACAATGTCTATCAGATGGGAAAAAAAAAAGATTAAAGGCATGCAGTGGTTCATATCAGTGCATGAAAGTTTGCAGGCAGCAGTCAAGTATGCACAGCACAGGCAGAGAGGCTAAACTGTGACATGGCTTCCTTGGATGACTTTTTTTGTGGCAGTATTGCCCATCACTGCACCAGGAGATAAATAGACTGTCAGCCTGAAAGTAAAGGGGACATTTATTAACTGTAACTGGGCATTAGAGCACTGAGTCGGTGGGGTGTCAATTACAGTGCTACTAGCATTAGAAGAAAAGAAAGAGGTGGCAAAATGCAATTAAAAATGTATGCAAAACAGAGGGGAAGGGAGATAGCAAACTGACAAAGAAAGCATTTGCAGCAGTAATTTGTAAATGCAAAGCCTTGTCTTCATCAAGTCGAGGAGTCAAAACAAACACAAGAAAGTCATAGAATCATAGAATCCTTTGAGCTGGAAGAGCCCTTTAAGCTCATGAAGTGCAGCCTTTGTCCCAGCCCTATCAACCACCAGCCCATTTCCCTCCATGCAACATCCACCCAGCTCTGAAATCCCTCCAGGGACAGTGACTCCAGCACCTCCCTGGGCAGCCCCTTCCAATGCCTGGCAAGGCTGTTCCAATGCCTGTCAAGAAGTCTGAAGACTTCTCGGTATTGAGAAGCTCTGAAGAACAGACAGCAGCTGAAAACAGAACAGGTCCACAATCAAATTCCTAAAACAGTTCCACTTAGGCAGAAGGAACGAGATCAGCTAAAATAATAGGTCACAGGCAATCTTCAGAAGAACAAAGCAAGGCGCTTTTTTCTTACATTTAACTGTATGAAGTAGCAACATGAGTAAACAAGGCATTGTTATAGAATCACAGAATGGGTTCAGCTGGAAGAGCCCTTTAAGCTCATGGAGTGCAGCCTTTGTCCCAGCCCTATCAACCACTAGACCATTTCCCTCAGTGCAACATCCACCTGGCTCTTAAACACCTCTAGGAAGTGTTATTTCATTTCCTTCACCCCATTATTTTTTGTAGAAGACCAGGCTCTTGAACCAAAATCTTAGAGGTGTGGACCTGAGGAAATGTAGTATTCAAGTGCAAAAATCTGTTGAGTACAAATGGTTCAAAGAAGTGAACTGTTAACATTCTCATAAAGCAATATAGTCAAAATTGTGAATCGGTGCTTTACTCAGTGTGGCCACTAACAAAAGCTTGAGCACAGTGCACAGAAATTGGGTTTGTGTTTAGTCCATATGACAAAAAGTTTCATGTCTTAATTTACAGAAGCTTGGTATCAAAGGAAAACAAATAGCACAGGCCCAAAATCAGCTCAGCAAGCACCACTCTGCAAGTATGGCAGTTACTTTTAAAATTACAACTTGACGATTTGCAAATTGCTTACAAGCTGAGGGAAACACGGTGACTGCATGAAACTCTTGAGAGCATCTGATAAAACTTCATTGGAATAAAATCTAAATCCAGATTTGCTATCAAAATGATTTTTAAACGTTGTCCCATTACAGAAAAAGTGTATGTTGCAGCACTCCAGGATGAGAACACGATCATTGGTAGTGGAGATAAGCTGCAACAGCACATTTCAGAGATGGGTGGATGTTGCACTGAGGGAAATGGTCTAGTGGTTGATAGGGCTGGGACAAAGGCTGCACTCAGTGAGCTTGAAGGGCTCTTCCACCTGAAACCATTCTATGATTCTAAGCCCCAAAACAAAATCAAGGCCTGAATTCATACAGGAGACTTAAAAATATCAGAATAGTGAGTTGACAATGTTACTGGAAAAGTATCTTAAAAAGGATAACTGAAAGATAAATCAAAGAAGTGAAAAATCTAAGCAACAAGCTAAAGATATTTGATACTACTCCTGAGGAGTGTCATTGGAGAATTTATATCAGCTTTGTCACATGTACAAAAACACAGGCCCTATCAGTCCAAAAAGACCTATATGGTAGGACAGAATAAATTGTCCCCAGGAGTAGCTCGTAACAGGACAAGGGGTGATGGGATGAAGCTGGAACACAAAAAGTTCCACTTAAACATAAGAAAAAACTATTTCCCTGTGAGGTGAGGGAGCAGTGGCACAGGCTGCCCAGGGAGGGTGTGGAGGCTCCTTCCTTGGAGGTCTTCAAGACCCAACTGGACATGTTTCTGTGTGACCTGATCTAGGTGACCCTGCTTCTGCAGGGGCGTTGGACTGGATGATCTCTAAAGGTCCCTTCCAACCCTACCATTCTATGATTCTATGAGTAAAATAGTCCTTGATTTACTTAAACTGACTAGGAAGATGCATATATTAATTTCAGACTGTGATTTAAATTTTCCTGAGATAGCATTGCTAGATTGTACTGCAGTTAAACAGGTGATTATGCAAATGTATTTTTGCTACACACACAATATCTGACACAGTGTTTAACACTGGGGCACAGTTTCCTAGGGAGGGCTTCAAACAATTTGCAGTGAAGTATGTGTTTACCAAGGTGACGATGTTTAAAAGGCTATTGTAAAACAATACAGATCCAAAGAACATGAACATACTTAATTTAAGCCTCATTAAGTCTGACTATTCCCTTCAGCTTCTATTGTCTCAACAAAAAAGTAGATACATTTATGGTTCCTTAGGAGAGTTAAGCATCCCTAGCCAAAGTTTACCTTTTTGTGGAAAAGGTAAGCAAGTCACAGAATCACAGAATGGTAGGGAAGGGACCTTTAGAGATCATCTAGTCCATCCTCCCTGAAGAAGCAGGATCACCTAGATCAAGTCACACAGGAACATGTCCAGGTGGGTTTTGAAGACTTCCAAGGAAGGAGACTCCACACCCTCCCTGGGCAGCCTGGGCCAGGGCTCCCTCACCCTCAGCAGTCACTCTTTTGCTACGTTTCTTTCTGAGACAGAGAAATACAGCTGTACCCTGAACGTGGTAAGTGACTGTATGATTCTTGTGCAGGTCACTGGATAAAAGGCCTCTGTTACCTATCAGCATCCCTGCTGAACAAACACAGCCATAGGGATGACACAATGAACAGGCAGATTCAGTAACAAAATTGCACTGTGTCATGGTTATCAGGGCAGCTACCTGCATTTTCTCTTCCTGCCTTGCTTGATTTTACTCCTTTGAGCATCTACCTCTTCTGGAGCTAGGTTCATAACTGTCTGCTTTTAAGCCAGATGTTGGGCTGTAGAACCTCTCTAACAATTGTGTTACAACAGCAGGTTAGGCTGGATTCCAGACAGCTGTTCCTCTCTTAAGATTCTGTGATCATTGGCTTCTTTTTCAGAACAAGATAGTCTTACCTCTATATTTATCCTATGTAAAGGTTTGGTTTCCCTTTAACACAACAGGGGCATGTTGTAATGCAAATGTGTTCTGTCATCCACATTTCCCTCAGTTAACTTTCTGCTTCAAAAAGGGATTCTTCGGTTTTTTTACATCCTCCATATTTCTTCTCACCTCAAACCACCTATCTGGACATCAAACTAAGGTGTCAGAAGCCCTAAAGATAGGTTGGCTGTTGAAATATTTATCTTTAGCTTCTGGTTTACGTAGTTGCTTAAGGAGGAGACCAAATGAGACAGGCAATAGACAACCTTGGTTCAGAAGCCCCATGACTGAGTTAGTGCATCCTTGTGCCCACGCTGAAAATGCTGTGTGAGGGTGGAGTATGACATCACTCAGCCTACCAAGCAGCCTGTTAAACAAGACTTCTTTCAGTTTGAAATCTGTTAGCAGTAAAGAGTGAAAAAAGCCAGAACCACACATAGAATCACAGAATCTCAAGGGTTGGAGGGGACTTTGAAAGCTCATCCAGTGCAACCCCCCTGCCAGAGCAGGACCACCTGTAGGGCACACAGGAACACAGGTTCTACTTCATGTGTACAAGGTAAAGTCACCAAGCTGCTACCAAAAAGCTAGATAGCAACACTGCCACTGTCATTCTTTGAAGTGGAAGTAGCTAATTGTTGCTCTCCTTCATGTTTGTGCTTTGAATATACCTTTGAGATATAACTCAGCAGAAACCTTGCAGGTTTAGGACTGAAATTTCATGATGTTGAAATCAGAAATACCTATCTACCTTGCTGCTTAAAGAACACAGCATATAGAAAATGTTCTCATGGGAAAACAGGACATCATGGAAACTTAACATCATGCATTTGACCTGCCAAAGTTATTTTAAGTAGTTGTAACATTTGGAAGAATAATTATTGACCAGCTGAATTTAAGCACTTAACACAATTAACCTGTGTTGAAAAGAAATCTCTCTGAATCACTCAGAGGCTTAGGTGTCTGAAAGAGTGCACCCTTCAGCACAGAAGTACCTGAACATTGATAATAAACTGAACATGAGCCAGCAATGTGCCCTCGTGGCCAAGAAGGCCAATGGCAGCCTGGGATGCATCAAGAAGAGTGTGGGCAGCAGGTCAAGGGAGGTCAAGCTCCTCAGCTCCAGAGGGACAGGGAAGTGCTGGAGAGAGGCCAGCACAGGGCCACCAAGATGATCAGGGGACTGGAGCATCTTTCATATGAGGAAAGGCTGCGGGAACTGGGACTGTTTAGTCTGGAGAAGAGGAGACTGAGGGGACATCTCATTAATATTGACAAATATCTAAAGGGTGGGTGTCAGGAGGTTGGGACATCCCTTTTTTCTATGGTATCTACCAACAGGACAAGGGGTAATGGAATGAAGCTGGAACACAAAATTTCCACTTAAACATAAGGACAAACTCTTTCAGTGTTTGAGTGAGGGAGCCCTGGCCCAGGCTGCCCAGGGAGAGTGTGGAGGCTCCTTCCTTGGAGGTCGTCAAAACCCACCTGGACACGTTCCTGTGCAACCTGACTTAGTGGGACCTGCTTCTGCAGAGGGGTTGGACTGGATGATCTCCAAAGCTCCCTTCCAACCCTACCATTCTGTGATTCTATGAACTTTTTGGTTTTGGCAAATAGTTCCAAAAATTAAAGAACGATGAAAGCAAAACACATCGTCATTTGTATACTTGAGAACTGTAGGGGCAGAGTCAGAATGTTAAAGCTTCATTATATGTTGTCAGGGAAAAAGGGCTTTTTTTTCCTTTAAGAATCATTGGAAAAACAAACAATAATGAAAAATCTTCTTTTGTTTTGACCAATCTATCTTCTTTTTTCCTCCAGCAAAACAGAAAACCTGAAATATTTAAACCTTCTCAAGAGCAAAATTAAGTCTTTTGCTCTGGGATTATTTAGCCCTTTCTGTTTAAGCTTCATTTTAAATGACGAATATATGCTTGAAATAGAAAATACAAGTGCTTTGTTTTTAATTATCAAAAGTGGTTTTGTTCTCGACATTCTTGACAACATTTTCCCTATAAAAACTTCAAAAAGAAACATCTGATTTCTTTAACTACTCGAGGGGGTTTTTTTCCAGCTGAAGCTATGGGGCGTATTTTGCCTTTTAAAAAAAAATCATTTAACTTACTAAGAAATTCAAGGTTTTGAGCAAATTACTAATTGTCAAGAGCCTTTTTCTTGCCTCTGCCAAAAAAGAAAGAGAGAATCAGTACTGTTCCAATACTACCACTGGCTGACTTTGTGATACTGTAGCTGCTAATAAAATTACTTTTTGTACTAAAAGTCTTAAGGGAGCTATTGCAATGAAGAATCAAAACAGCAGATGTTACCCAATATAAGTACTGGTAAGTATCAACTGAAAAATAACACACAAAAGATAATACAAGCACTAAAGCATTAGGAGATACAAATAAGCACAAAAGTGTATGCTATTTTCAAGAAAATATGGTACCCAAAGGCACTAATCGACTCTATGGACTAAATAATGTATCTAGCAGTGTAAAAACAAAGCCTTTATCAACTCAGAGGAGCACGAAAGAGCATCAAAACTCAGCATCTCTTTTTCCTTTCACTAAACAGTAAAATTGATTCAAACCCAATTTTTAAAAGAAAATTCTAGTGTGATGACACTCATATCATAAGGGAAGGAGAGTGTGGCAACTTTTGAAGTGATAGAGATTTCTTCCCCTTATGCTACTGGAAAAGTTTTATCGTAATAACACTTGTATAGAGTCATCTCTAACAACTCCAAATTCATATTTAAACAATATGCTTGAAGAACTGCAAGTCAAAAGTCAAGATTGGGTTGGCATGTTTCTTAAAAGTAGCATTTCAGTGGAAGCGTGGCTAGAGGCATGCCTACGGCAGTGGGGATTTCTTGAGGAAGCACTGCTTAGGCCAGAACAAACAACAAAACCAAAACCCTGATGATGAATCTTAGGATTAACAAAAGTTTTAACATTTTTTGCTATCAGCAAGAACCAGTTACGACAAAAATCAGAAACCTAAAAGGTGGATCTTCTGGTGGTTCTGGGGCCAGTCTTGTTCAACATCTTCATCAACCACCTGGATGAGGGGACAGAGTGACCCTCAGCAAGTTCCCTGCTGGCACCAAACTGGGAGCACTGGCTGATTCCCCAGAGGCTGTGCTGCCATTCAGCGGGATCTCGACCGGCTGCAGAGTTGGGCAGAGAGGAACCTGCTGAGGTTCAACAAGGACAAGGGCAGAGTCCTGCAGCTGGGAAGGAACAACTCCCTGCACCAGAGAGAGACCTGGGAGTGCTGGTTGATAATAAACTGACCATGAGCCAGCAATGTGCCTTCATGGCCAAGAAGGCCAATGGCAGCCTGGGATGGATCAAGAAGAGTGTGGGCAGCAGGTCAAGGGAGGTTCTTCTCCCCCTCTACTCTGCCCTGGTGAGGCCTCATCTGGAGTCCTGTGTCCAGTTCTGGGCTCCTCAGCTCAAGAGGGACAGGGAAGTGCTGGAGAGAGGCCAGCACAGGGCCACCAAGATGATCAGGGGACTGGAGCATCTTTCATATGAGGAAAGGCTGCGGGAACTGGGGCTGTTTAGTCTGGAGAAGAGGAGACTGAGGGGAGATCTTATTAATATTTACAAATATCTAAATGGTGGGTGCCAGGAGGTTGGGGCAGCACTTTTTTTGATACTATCTAGTGCAAAAACAAGGGGTGATGGGATGAAGCTGGAACACAAAAAGTTCCACTGAAACATAAGAAAAGACTGTCACTGTTTCAGATGAGGGAGCCCTGGCCCAGGCTGCCCAGGGAGGGTGTGGAGGCTCCTTCCTTGGAGGTCTTCAAAATCCACCTGGACATGTTCCTGTGTGACCTGATCTAGGTGGAGGTGCTCCTGCAGGAGGGTTGGACTGGATGATCTCTAAAGGTCCCTTCCAACCCCTAACACTCTACAATTCTATGATTCTGCTGGCATACAGCTGGTGCAGCTCTATATACCTCAGGTTGACTATTTCCCTACTAGATGACCCTTGTCAAGGAGAAGGAACATATGTAAAGCACTTAGAACACTGCAAGGGCATCACAAAGCCAAATTGGAGACTCCTCATGCAAGAGAGGATGTGAATATCTGAGAAGACCTTCTGGGAACCAATCATTTTGTGTCCCTGCCACAAAGTTCACGCTGTGACTCAAGCTTTTGCACAGCAATTCAGGTAATTTATTCACAACAAAATTAATGCATTATGCAAAGACCATCCAAGGCCTACGCTGAGAAAGAGGTCCTGTTCTTTTTCAATAATCACTTACCAGAGGGAATTTCTGCTCTGTGTGCATGAGCACTGATGGATAGGCACATGAAGGAGGGGAGAAAGAAATATCACAACTGTAACAGTGGAAGATAAGCTTTTTCAAAGAAAACACAAGGCATAGGGGAAGCAGGCACAGAATTATAGGGTGTATATTTGAATGGCTCTCCCTTTTTCTCTCTTCTTCCCAAAAGATGGCTACTCACTATGGCTCTGGAGTATAGGCTCAGAGTTATGAACCAGTAGGTAGTAAATGGCAGCTGATCATCAGAGCAGGCTTGTACTGGGGTTGAGTACTGGTGAAGAAGATCTGAACCTAATGGCTTAAGTGGTTCAAAGGGTTTAATAGAGGTCTTTCTCCATGAACTGAATTTCACCCTGGTTGAATGGTGTGAGCATAAGAATATAAAACAAAGCCAAGTGGAGAAAATGGAAGCAGTTTCTTGTGAACTGTGCTCCAATTTGGAAAAAAACAACAGGATGCAAAACAAAGGGAAGAGGTTTGTTCCCTTTGCCCACATCTTTTTATTTCTCGCCCTCTCTACTACCTTAAGCACAATGGCAACTACTGCACTACAAGCTTGCATATACTTTCCAGTGATCAGCTGTGGCCTGTGACAAGAAGTGAACAACAAATTTTGGAGCATGGAAAATCAGATAAATGAAGGCTGGGCTTCTTTTCCCTTTGCCAATTCAGTAATTCCCTATTTTAAATACACAGTACTGAGTAACTCACAGAGGCTTCAGAGCACAGATGAGGATGACTTTCTAACAGTGAGAGACAAGATTCAGAGTAAAAAAATTCACTGCCAGGCAAGAAAAATTTGCAATAATTTCCTGTAATACAACCAGACTTTTTTAGCACTTTTATTGCAGAAGCAATTCTAAATAACAGAGCTTGTCTTATAATAGCATTTCTATAATAATGGTGTTTTATAACAGAAGTGCTATTATTACAGAAATGGTATTATAATAGTAGCATTATTATTGTAGAATCTTTTCCATAACAGGAGTGCTAAATAAGCCCGTTTGTATTATAGAAAATGATTGCAAACTTCTTCCATGGTGCTGAAAACGCCTGAGCCTTTATGTCTCATGTGATCCAGAGTTTGAGAAGGTTCATGAAAGCCTGAAAAAAACCTTTCCAATGGAAAACATGCTGCAGACCAAGTGAAAACCCTGGCATGGCTCAGCAAATGGGGTATCTGTCACCAAATTTTAAAAAACAACTCAAATTCCAAACCAAAAGTGGTTCATAGAATCACAGAATGGTAGGGGTTGGAAGGGACCTTTAGAGATCATCAAGTCCAATTCCCCTTGCAGAAACAGGTCCCACCTAGATCAGGTCACATAGAATAATAGAATGGTGGGGGTTGGAAGGGATTTTTACAGATCATCCAGTCCAACCCCCCTGCAGAAGCAGGGTCACCTAGATCAGGTCGCACGGGAACATGTCCAGGTGGATTTTGAAGACCTCCAAGGAAGGAGCCTCCACAATCCCTCTGGGCAGCCTGGGCCAGCACTCCCTCACCTCACACGGAAAGAGTTGTTCCTTATATGTAAGTGGAACTTTTTGTGTTCCAGCTTCACCCCATCACCCCTTGTCCTGTTACTAGCTACTAGAGAAAAAAGTGCTGCCCCAACCTCCTGACATCCATCATTTAGATATCTGTAAATGTTAATAAGATCTCCCCTCAGTCTCCTCTTTTCTAGACTAAACAGCATAGGAACATGTCCAGGCGAGTCTGATGCAGAAGTTGGGAGGTTGGACTGGATGATCTCCAAAGGTCCCTTCCAACCCTACCATTCTATTATTCTAAGTTAGCAGAACTTGTCTTTGGGAAGAGTAAGACATTTTCAGCGCTGGAATCAAGCACTAAAATGTTGGAATATGATGTGAAGCGATAAAAAGATGTAATATTCAATAACATTTATATAGCAAAACTGCTTTGGATGAAATCTTATATCTATATCAACTACATTAATATAAATTTCACTCATCATTCAATAAGGTATATATTGCTTCGCTATATACTTAGGAAGCGTTCATCTAAAGAACTTAACTCTCCATATAGGAAATGAATAAGTAAATTTCAGTTTATAAAATTCAACTTCATTTTTATTAAAGTTATCTGGTAATACTTCAGTGTTGAGACTCTAGTGCAGTAGAGAAGACAGAAAGAATTTAAGTTCCAGAGCTACTGACCTTTTTAACATTAAAATGAAATCCTATATACTTCTAGGTTGGTACAATCAGATTACACCATCTGGTTAGGATGGAGTCTATGAAACAGTAAAGTAAGAAAATTCAATAAACTCATATCCTCTGCAGGCATTTTTTTACATTTTTTTAGACTGTCAGGAAAGCTTTAGATGTGTGTTTGTATGAAATGAACTTATTTTATTATTGATTTCAGGCAGAAAGGAGTTTCGTTGGATCTTTTCTTGCAGCCTGCGTTGCTATGCAGAGGAGTTTGCTTTACAGCAATGGTCCTAGCTCATAATCACAAATTAAAACCTTCATGAGCTCTCCTATATTTTTTCAGATTGAAAGATTAAAAAAAATCTATTTCAATGTGAAGATGACAGACCCCTGGCACAGGCTGCCCTGAGGGGTTGTGGAGGCTCCTTCCTTGGAGATCTTCAAGACCCACCTGGATATGTTCCTGTGTGACCTGATCTAGGTGACCCTGCTTCTGCAGGGGGTTGGACTAGATGATCTCTAAAGGTCCCTTCCAATCCCTACCATTCTATGATTCTATGATAATGTCTGACACAGAAAGACATGGTTTAAAATGTACACTTAAGAAATAATTAACGTAATGAAAGTTATCAATTAGCTTTTCCAATTAAGCTTCTGAAACACACATTCCCACCCTTGCTGTGCTTACAACAAATGCAGTCAACAGAGATTATATATTTATTCCCAAAATAGTGGTAAAAGATGTGCAAAAATGATCCTGAAAAGAAATCCACAAAGTTACCCCTAACTCTGCTGCTTCCTCTGTGTTTATGCTTACGATGGAGCAAATATTATCACCGGAGACGCAGTTTTATGTTCCAGTCCCTTGCCTCAGCCTGGGTTTAGTTCTGCACACACTGAAGCTAGGGATCACTCAACCACTCTGAAAGGTACATTGCAAATATTGCTCTTTCTTTAAAGCTCAGCAGAGTGTTTTCTCTCCCTGCACTTGGGTTTCTTTCTCTCTGATTTTCAGCTCCTCCCACTCACTAGTCAGTCAGGTTACCAGCAAAGTTCATCTCACTCTGTTATTTCTTCTGTTGCTCCTACACACATTTTACTTCACAGCTTGCTTTGTGTTTCAATATCAGTTTCAAAGTTAATACACCAGCTGTTTAACTTTTCATTCAAATCCCTGCAAAGTCTTGCCAGTTTCCCTATGTCAAAATACTACTAATGGTGCAGGATCAATACTATGTTTTCGGAGAGAAAGGTTTGAATTGACACCAGGTATAGCCAGCCTTCCCATGAATCTTGTTTGCTTGCTCTTTACATTATGTAGGCTCTTTGGGGCATGAAATGTCTCCTCCTGGTTTCTTCATATGAAAGAATATACCTTTATTGGTTAAGAACTGATGAAGAGGAATCAGAGTGAATACCAGCATGCTGCACTCTTCCTAAGCAGTCTGTTGGCAGCACCTTATGTAGGGAAGTTTCTGAAGGATAGGGAAGTACCCACTCATGCCATGCTCCCTCCTACCAATTCTTGATTTCCATAGCACCAAAATCATTGGTATTCTTCCCAAGCATCTGCAGTTATCCTGCTAACACCATTCTCAAATATTACCTTTTGGTTTGGCATCTCTGTACTCCACTTGGATGCTCCAAGTCCAGTCAGTACCTAGCTTAAAACACTGTTCTATTATCTCCTGGTGCTTGTTTTAAACTCTTGACACACAAATTTATAAATTAGGGGATGAAAGTAAATGCCTGCCTTTATTTTTTCATGGCCAGTTGATGTAATACTAGCTAGCAAAACAATATGCTCTCCCTCCCAGGCCTTCTACGCCCCATAAGCAAATCCAATTCAAAATGAGATCACGGTACAGTGACCTCATTCTGAATGTTACCTTATGCTTTTGGCAGCCTAGAAGAAAACACCCCTAGCTCTTGTGCTGTGTTTCGATCTCTTTGAATTTCTCCAGGGGTTTGAATATCTGCTGAAAAGCTCTCTGCAGCTTTGAATACAGCAAAAGAGGAAAGGGAAGCAAACGTGGGGAGGGGAGGGAGGAGAAGGGAGGGGTGTGGAAAGTGGGGATTAGTTGATGAAAAAATGTCAAACTGCCTGCAGTGGAGGCAAGAAGGGGTCGAGGGTAATAAAGCCAATTAGCAAAGCAGAGGATAAGAAGCCATATTTGAAATAAAGGAGTGATAATTTTAAGCAGCAAGGGAGAGATTAGAATACAGAAGTGCTAATGGTATGCAGTTTGGGAAGGAGATGGTAAAGTACTGGATTGAGAAAGACAAGATGAAACCAAATACAAACCCTCATATTTCTCCTAAATGCTTAAATTAATGCTCCTTTATTTCTTTACTAGCCTCCATGTTGAGTGATGCACAGATCATACACATCTCGATTCCTTTCCTTGCAGTGGGACTCCTGCACATATGTTTCTTCCTCATTTCCAAACAAATTCTGTCCTTTGTCTTTTATAATAAACTGATGTACTAGAATTCCTCTTGACTAATCTTCTATTTCACATGGTCTTACAAATATTTGGTGTCAAGTATTACTTTAAAATAACCCTGGTTTCTATTTTGAAGTACATCCTGTAATTACTTGTTTTATTTTGTAAGCTATTTGCTGGTGTATTACTGACTTGTTTCCACATTTTACACAGCTTGCTACTTGATAATAACTGTGCAGAAAGGGCACAGTGCAAAATTTAGGCTTAATTTAGATTCTGCTTATATTATTCTTCCTTTTTTATATTAAAAAGAAAATACTTCAATTACTGATTACACTGCCTTTGTTTTTCAACTGTGACTTCAAGAATAGGATATATGCAAAATATCCCGGTCCTCATTGCTTCTTAAAGCGATTTTCACTCCCCATACTGTCAGTTTACATCAAGGGAACACCTGTAATATAAATGCATGGCATTTAAATAGCTATCATCATTTTTGTAGGTATTGGGCTTTACTCACACATCTTGAAAAACTATATATTATATATATCTAACTTACATAAATTTGCTTCCCATTTTTTTGTACTCTTATTCAGATCTAAACATGAGCCAGCAATGTGCCCTCGTGGCCAAGAAGGCCAATGGAAGCCTGGGATGCATCAAGAAGTGTGTAGCCAGTAGGTCAAGGGAGGTTCTGCTCCCTCTCTACTCTACTCTGGTGAGGCCTCATCTGGAGTCCTGTGTCCAGTTCTGAGCTCCTCAGCTCAAGAGGGACAGGGAAGTGCTGGAGAGAGGCCAGCACAGGGCCACCAAGATGATCAGGGGACTGGAACATCTTTCATACGAGGAAAGGCTGCGGGACCTGGGGCTGTTTAGTCCGGAGGAGACTCATGAGGAGGACCTCATGAATATTTACAAATATCTAAATGGTGGGTGTCAGGAGGTTGGGGCAGCATTTTTTTCTATGGTATCTAGCAAGAGGACAAGGGGTGATGGGATGAAGCTGGAACACAAAAAGTTGCATTGAAGCATAAGGAAAAACTCTTTCATTGTGAGGTGAGGGAGCCCTGGCCCAGGCTGCCCAGGGAGGGTGTGGAGGCTCCTTCTTGGGAGGTTTCAAGACCCACCTGGACATGTTCTTGTGAGACCTGATATAGGTGACCCTGCTTCTGCAGGGGGTTGGACCAGATGATCTCTAAAGTTCCCTTCCAACCCCTACCATTCTCTGAGTCTATGAATGGAAACGATCAAGGATTCACAGCAAAAAGTATCTGTTAGTGGGTATATCAAGGCTGAATTCTTTATTTCTGATATTAAAACCTAAGATTGTCTTCAGGAGGATCAGCATTCACCCATGAATCCAACAGCTCATCATCACTAGAGAAGCAAGCATGAAATCCCTGTATCAGACCCATTTTTTGACAGAGAAAAGTCTAAAAATTATCTTGCATTCAACTAATGTCAGAAGACTTTTCAACAAATTGATTAGCAACGAATCAACGTGAGTCAGAAGTAACCACTTGTATTTATAAAGGCATTCACACATTAAATTGCTGCTCTAATAACTGTGGTGAGTAAATAACTCTTTACATCCGCTTTCGTACCAGGAAAAGGGAGATGGGATATGTAATAGCAATTCACTCAATTGTCTCCAGAGGTGATCTGAGAACTACAGACTGGAAACTCTAGCTGCTTCATGTAACAAACTGCTACAAATTAAAATGATTAATATGATAGCAAACACATGGAGCACCAAAAAGAGCTTCTGTAAACAGAATTGATACTCCACAAATCCATTAAAGAGTTTTTGAGACATATGATGCAGGTGATATATTGGATATATACCACTCACCAAAGGACTTAAAAAGCAGGTAGTTGAGGGATAAAACAGGAGGTACTTTTACACATTCAGCATTGATTAAGAGACAAAAAAACAATATTCCAGATGAAGAGAAGCTATTTAGTCTTAAATTCAAAGTTAAAAATGGGTCAAATATTGAGGTGCAAAATAGGTGAGATGACCCAATATTACATCACAAAGCATATCTTCTGCTGACTAGAAAAAAGTGACAGCAGGTGTACAGCATTACAAAATCATTTAGACTGGAAGGTCATCTGTTCCACCTTAAAGCAGCACCATTTTGAAATCTGATCAAGTTGATAACAGCCTTGTCTGGATGAATTTTTAATATTAGCAAGGGTAACAGTTATAGAACTGCAACTTGTTGCAGCATCTGATCACCCCTGATCAAACAAAACAAGACAAAACCATTTCTCACAGTCTATTGGAATTTCCCTTTTCACAGCTCTGATCTTTTCACAGTGTACCTCTGAGAAGAATCTGTCTCTTTCTACTTTGTAATATCCCACTGGCAGTTTTAGCCAGTGCTAAGGTCTTCCCTGGCTCTTCCTAAGACCAAATAAACTCACCTTGCTCAGTTGCTCATGTGTTATCGGCCATGTCATGTCCTACATGTGTCCTTAGCAGAGCATAAAATCAGGCACAGTACTCCAGCAGCACCAAAAGTGCTGAACAGAATGAAAAGATCCTTGCCTCTGCCTTTGCACTGTGCAGTTGGCCTTTGTTGCTGCAACAGTACCATGCTGACTCATATTTATTTCTCCACCAGGACCCCAATCTCCTTCCTACAAAGCTGATTTTTATCCTGTCAGTACCCAGCCAATTCTCAACACTGAGTGATCAACTGATAAAATAGCAGATGGACTTCAAAGCAGTTGATATCAAGAATATAGGTGGAAAAATCAAAGTAACTAAATAGACTTCTTGGTTGTCACTCGGGGAAGATTTTGAAGACACTGCAGGTAATTCATAGAGTCACAGAAATGTTTAGTTCTCCCTTGAGTGGCAGTTCTCTTCTGTGGTAAAATAACCCTACCTCTTTTAGCCTTTTAAAGTGGCATGAAATGTACTCCAATCCCTTAATCATACAGGACTGGACCCAGCAGTCAGATGCATTTCACCAGAGAGGAGCAGAGAGCAAGGATCACCTTCCCCAGCCTTTTGGCAATAGCCTGACTAATGCAGCCCTGGATGTTGGTCTTCTTTATTGTGATAATGTATTTCGTGCTCATGGTCTGTTTGCTGTCCAACATAAGACTCAATGACCTTAAGGGTGTCTTCCAGTTGAAATGACTCTGTGATTCTAAGACCCTAATTGTCCTGTGCTGAGCTGTTTTTCAGTTGACCTGTTACCAGCATATACTGGTGACTGGGGTTATTGTTTCACAGGGACAAGATTTGGTATTTCTCTTTGTGAAACCTCATGACAGTCACCTCAGCTTCACTTCTTCAACCTATCCAAGTCCCTCTGAACAGTAGTTTCCTATCATTTGCAGACTTGGTGAGAGTACACTCTGTCTTATCATCCAGGTAATTAATGAAAGTGTTTAACAGTATTGGCCCTGCTACCAAGCCCTGATGAACACCACTAGTGACTTGCTTCCACTAGACTTTCTGCCACTGATCACAGTCCTCTGCTCCTGTGCACTGACTTGACTCATACTTTGCCAACCTGTCTATGTGGAGATAATATGAAAAGCCTTTGTAAAGATAAATATCAATTGTTCTCCCCTCATCCACTGAACTAGTCAGGCAGTTCCATGCTGTGAACTGATCAGCAGTGGTCACAAAGATGGTAGAACAATAGCATAAAGAAATTTACAGTAATACAGAAAAGATCACTGTGCTCTATTAAATACACCTGCTTGATTAATAGACCACAGAACTCTGATCTGCCCTTTTTTTAAGGCAAAAAAACCCAGAATAGAAAAGTGGAAAAAGGCAAGAACTGTCAGAGGCATGTGAGTGCTCTCAAATGAAAAGAATCTTTGCAGAACAGGACCCAACATAGAGGGCGCAACTGAGTGGCAATAAAAACAGAAATCCAGGTATAAACAGAGAGAAAAATAGGAGGAGGTTGGAATAAGTTATGTCTCATAAAATTAAAACTATGAACATTCAGTTACATCATCAAACAGCAGAAGGAGCCTCCACACCCTCCCTGGGCAGCCTGGGCCAGGGCTCCCTCACTGAAACACTGAAAGTTTTTTCCTTATGTTTAAATGGAACTTGTTGTGTTCCAGCTTCATCCCGTTACCCCTTGTCCTGTCACTAGATACAACAGAAAAAAGGGGATGCACCAACCTCCTGACACCCACCATTTAGATATTTGTCAATATTAATGAGATCCCCCCTCAGTCTCCTCTTCTCCAGACTAAACAGCCCCAGTTCCCTCAGCCTTTCCTCATATGAAAGATGTTCCAGTCCCCTGATCATCTTGGTGGCCCTGTGCTGGCCTCTCTCCAGCACTTCCCTGTCCCTCTTGAGCTGAGGAGCCCAGAACTGGACACAAGACTCCAGATGAGGCCTCACCAGGGCAGAGGAGAGAGGGAGCAGAACCTCCCTTGACCTGCTATGAAACTGACTCTCCCTGGATTTTGTGGGCATTTGCATTGCCTCTCTCAAACAGGTTTCCTTCAGCAATTAGTCTGCTGCAGAGCTTCTTTACCTCACCTCACCTCAACTAGGTGCAGTTCATGGTCTATTTAAACTCCCTCTTTGTCTATTATTATGCAAACTATCCTTCTCATTTTCCTTCTCTTTATCACTTCTACTTATGACTCGGAAATTCACCAAATTATCCTCTTATATTCTCTTCTAAATAAATTGGAGAGTGCGAGGACTAAAAGTCAGTCAGTATGACAATCCCTTACCTTTGCTGAATGGACAACTCCCTTAAGTCCTATATTAAGATGCCAAAACCCACTGAAAGTTTGTCAACAACTATAGATAATATCAACATAGTTCACTGGTTAATGGAATTGTACCATGACAAAAACCCACTTGTTTCATTCTTCTGGTATTCAAGACCCACCTGGACATATTCCTATGCAACCTTATCTAGGTGACCCTGCTTCTGCAGAGGGGTTGGACTGGATGATCTCTAAAGGTCCCTTCCAACCCTACCATTCTGTGATTCTATGAAATAGTTTCTTTTCAGTATTACTCTTCAGAAACTCAAATGTAAGGACATCAGTAGTTTAGGTATCATAGGAACATTATGAAGATTCCAATCATAAGAACTATGCTGTGATATCAGTTACTGGTTATTGTTTAGATTAGATATAGCATGCATACATCATTTTTCACACCTGTTTAATTTTTAAGATCCTTGCTGTATGTGTTACCACAACTTCTTAGCAATTCCAGTAAGCTGCTAGTGAAACATTATCCTAATATACTGTGATGGTAACAAGGTGAGATGAGGTGGCAGCTTTTTTTTCACACTTGGGACAACTGGGCTTCTTGTACCTAAACCCCGAGCAAAGTTTCCCACATCTGAAGAAATTACATTTTGGCTTGCCAAATGAGTCAGAAGGATTTCATGAATGTATGAGACCATTACTTCAGCATCTCTTATCCTGCAATCTTCTCACTGTCTCTATGTAGGCATTCAGTCTATAGACTCATAGAATGGTAGGGTTGGAAGGGACCTTTAGAGATCATCTAGTCGAACTCCCCTCAGAAGCAGGGTCACCTAGATCAGGTCACATAGGAACGTGTCCAGGTGGATCTTGAAGACCTACAAGGAAGGAGCCTCCACACCCTCCCTGGGCAGCCTGGGCCAGGGCTCCCTCACCTGGAACAGTAAAAGTTTTTTCTTATATTTAAGTGGAACTTTTTGTGTTCCAGCTTCATCCCATCACCCCTTGTCCTGTTGATAGCTACAGTTAGACAAAAGCACTCAGCTTCTTACTTGGTAGTACATACTGTAGTAGGTATGGCAGTACTCTATCTTGTTGAAGCATTACAAAAATAGGGCTAGAAAAGCATCTGGGTCAACAAATCTGGTTATTCAACATAAAGTGTAATCTGCCCTATACATCCCATTCTCAAATGTATCAAGCTTCATACTAGAACTAGGTGAATCTGCTTCTGCAGGGGGGTTGGACTAGATGATCTCTAAAGGTCCCTTCCAACCCTACCATTCTGTGATTCTATTTATTCCTGTTATTCCCATAGCCAGTAATTCATGACTTGGTGTTCCAGAGCTGCACATCTAACAGTCACAAACCTGATCACTTCCATGTTAAATTTATTTGTTAAAAAATAGAAAAAATACACCTTTCAGATTTTCAGATTCAACTTTTATTCCTAAATTCACAAGGCTAATTGGCTATGTGAGCACACACTATACCTTCATGGCCATATCTTACAATGCAAGAAAATTAAAAGAGAATGAGGGTGTAAATGAAAAGCCTGTTGTAGATGGATGTCTTCCAAGTGATATATGTGATAGAAGTGATTAGCATTAACTGATCTTTTTGAAGAATGTACAAGTATAATTCATTATAATGGCTTAGAAGTGCAATTAGTGAACTGTAGTGTAAATGACACTGCTGTTCATAGACCTACCCATAAGAGTAATTATATTTTGAAAACTACTTAGTGAAAAATTGATTGAATAGGTCCTATGGGCATAGATAATTGAGATAAAAATATGTAAACAAATGCCCATTAATAAGTTTTACGGCAAATTTATATATTTACATGTGTAGCTAGTCTGGAAATACACATAAGGAATGAGAAGTTTTCTGGTGCTTCATTTTGAAGGCACATTTAAATGAACAAATATTTCATGCTTTTGCAAACAATACTGTTTTATTCTTTTTACATGGCATGGGAAGATTCATTGTCATTTCAAAAATAGTGAGGTTCGGGGAAAAAAAAACAAACCAAAACCAAGTTCAACTCAATCATTTCACTTCAATAAGAATCTTCATCAATGGCCTAGATGAGGGGACAGAGTTACCCTCAGCAAGTTCCCTGCTGGCACCAAACTGGGAGCACTGGCTGATTCCCCAGAGGCTGTGCTGCCATTCAGCGGGATCTCGACCGGCTGCAGAGTTGGGCACAGAGGAACCTCCTGAGGTTCAACAAGGACAAGTGCAGAGTCCTGCAGCTGGGAAGGAACAACCCCATGCACCAGGACAGGGGGTCAAACTGCTGGAGAGGAGCTCTGCAGAAAGAGACCTGGGAGTGCTGGTTGATAATAAACTGACCATGAGCCAGCAATGTGCCCTCGTGGCCAAGAAGCCAATGGCAGCCTGGGATGCATCAAGAAGAGTGTGGGCAGCAGGTCAAGGGAGGTTCTTCTCTCCCTCTCCTCTGCCCTGCTGAGGCCTCATCTGGAGTCCTGTGTCCAGTTCTGGGCTCCTCAGCTCCAGAGGGACAGGGAAGTGCTGGAGAGAGGCCAGCACAGGGCCACCAAGATGATCAGGGGACTGGAATATCTTTCAGAGGAAAGGCTGCAGGACCTGAAAGCAGTGGAGACTGAGAGGGGATCTCAATATTGAAACATATCTAAATGGTGGGTATCAGGAGGTTGGCACTTTTATCTGTGGTATCTAGCAACAGGACAAGGGATAATGGGATAAAGCTGGAACACAAAAAGTGCCATTGAAACATAAGAAAAAGCTATTTCATTGTGAGGTTGAGGGAGCCCTGGCACAGGCTGCCCAGGGAGGGTGTGGAGGCTCCTTCTTCAGAGATCTTCAAGATCCACTTGGACACGTTCCTGTGTGACCTGATCTAGCTGGAGCTGCTCTTGCAGGGGGGGTTGGACTGGATGATCTCTAAAGGTCCCTTCCACCCCCTATGATTCTAAGCTTCTAGATGTGGTGGTCTCTGGAGTTGGTGGCCACAGAAGCTGTATTTCTTGTTTGCTAGCAAATGATCTATGTAACAAACATTTTACAAAGTAAAAAATCTTGACAGTATTTCATTTAGTATGTATGTTCATTTGAGAACTTACTGATAATACCCTATTGGCCCAATTCCATTTCATTAGTAAATACTAATTACTTGTTATTTTTGAGACGTTCCAAAGCTTTCAGCTGATGTTGGTTTTTTGCTAAGGACTGTGCTTTTTCTGAAGACTGTGGTGAACTAACATGCAAATGTTGTTCCAAATATAAAGGTTTAATTGACCTTATGAACATAGCAAATACAATATGGTGTACTTTTCCCTACAAAATCTTTTTATCTGATTATTAGAAAGGCAATGTTTTCAGCTACAACTTAGAATCATAGAATCACAGAATGGTAGGGTTGGGAGGGACCTTTAGAGATCATCTAGTCCAATCCCCCTGCAGAAGCAGGTCAAGTCAACTCACTTGATTATTTAACACAGGAGATAAGGACAACTAAACATCATTTAAACATACTGCTTCAATGGTTAATTCTGAGAATGAATTGGATGTGGAAAGGTATGAGACTGAGCAAGACAAAAATTAACACCCACAGGAGTCCCAGTGCAAGTTGTTCCTGTGAATCTAAACCCTCCATCAATCAGATGTAAATTACAGCATGCATGGCTGGCTGCCTTTCCATCCTAGAGTTCCCTACAGAGAACAAGAGAGCCAACTGCTACAGAGGCTCAACTAAACTTCAGTCTTTTTTTTTGTTCCCTTGAGGATATACACCAACACATCACAAGAGACAGCATTCACGTGTATTCCACACCAGGAGAGCTTACAAAATCATAGACAATGAGTAAAGCCAGCACTTCCCAGAGAAACTTATTAGAAAGGGAACCAGGAAGGGGATCATGGGAGAGACATACACTGATACAACACTAAAAGCTTTCCTACTAACAATACTTCCCTAAGTACATGTGCAAGTTTTCCTTGAATAGCTGGCTCTGAGAAACTGAACACAAGAAGCTGGATACCCACAGTAAGAGAAATTCTTCATAAAGAATAGAAGCATAAGAGTTATTTCCAGTATTCATGTGAAAGTGGCTGTCACAGACCTCCAGAAGTAACAGGCAGAACAAAAACACACTTTAAGGAACAAATTAAAAATAGAGTTGTTGAACCACCTAACAGTGGATTCCTCAACTACAATGCAGGAGAATCATAGAATGGTAGGGGTTGAGAGGGACCTTTAGAGATCATCCAGTCCAACCCCCCTGCAGAAGCAGGGTCACCTAGATCAGGTCACACAGGAACGTGTCCAGGCAGGTCTTGAAGATCTCCAAGGAAGGAGCCTCCACAACCCCTCTGGGCAGCCTGTGCCAGGGCTCCCTCACTCAAACACTGAAACAGTTTTTTCTAATGTTTAAGTGGAACTTTTTGTGTTCCAGCTTCATCCCATTACCCCTTGTCCTGTTGCTAGCTATTATAGAAAAAAGGGATGTCCCAACCTCCTGACTCCCACCCTTTAGATATTTGTAAATGTTAATAAGATCTCCCCTCAGTCTCCTCTTCTCCAGACTAAACAGCCCCAGGTCCCGCAGCCTTTCCTCATACGACAGATGTTCCATTCCCCTGATCATCTTGGTGGCCCTGTGCTGGCCTCTCTCCAGCACTTCCCTGTCCCTCTTGAGCTGAGGAGCCCAGAACTGGACACAGGACTCCAGATGAGGCCTCAGCAGGGCAGAGTAGAGAGGGAGAAGAACCTCCCTTGACCTGCTGCCCACAGTCTTCTTGATGCATCCCAGAATACTACCATTAACTACATTTCAGCCACAGAAGGGAAGGCTGAATTTCTTCACTCAATTATGGGCAGAGTTAATGTATTAACAGATCCCATGGTCTGTAAAAGCAAACCAGAAATGTCAAGCTTTGCGAAGTAAAATCAGAAGACTGGAATATCCAAGGAAAGGTGCAGCCTAATAGAGTATTTCTCAAACCTTCTAGAAAATCCTGACCTCCTTTTGTCTCACCAGTCTTCATGGAAACCTCCTCAATCAGCAACAGCACAACTTCTGTAGAGCAAATGCCACCAACAAGAAGCTGAGAAGATTTACATTAACTTACCCATCACTGAGTGCTAGAGCTGCTGCTTAATTACAGGTAGTTAGCAGTTAGATAACTATCAGTTGCCCTTGTAATTATCACACCTATTACCACCTTTACTCCCAATATTAATGCTTCTGTGACCTATTTAGGAGCTGTCATCTACTATTGGTTTAATAAGTTCAGAACACAGACTGGATGTGGGAGATGGGAGAATTTACTAGTTCCATTTTGCAAGTCATTCGACCTTTCCACAAGTTTGTTTCCTTCTCCACTCCTTGTTGGGTCTTGTCTACTTATATAACCTTATATAAGCTCCTATGATATAAGACTAACATTGCTTCTCAAAACACATTGTTAACACTAACAGGTTCTCATCATTATTTGATGGCTCATGGAACTTCTGTTAAATTATTCTATATGGACAAAACACGAGACAGTTTCTTTTCTTACACAGTTTTAGGAAGATAGGAAGCACTTTGTTTATTTCCATGCCTTTATCCTTCTAAATTCCACTCATTCTTGTAATTTTTAACATTGTCACATGGGAACAACATTGGGAGCTGTGATTTCCATTGCTGTTAGGGTCCTCAGATCAAAGATCAGTCCTAAGTCTCCAGTTTTAGAGAAGACTTATGGTGAGTCACAAAGAAACATAATTTCAGAAAGCAAAGATGCATTTTAAGGTTTTTTGAGTAAGAAACAAGACCAGACACCTAAAATTTGCATCTTGGTAATTATTTCAGGACACTACAGACCTTTACCTTTGCCTGGCAGCTGTCTAAGAGCCTGTGTGATATGCTGTGGTTACTGAAGCCCAGTTTCTAGTGGGACAACATATACATTATTAAGCTTCTGTTGCAACTGCTGTCATTATTGGAAGGACTCTGTGGGAAGTCCATTACCTGACAAATGAAGAATCTATGAAAGACACTGGCCACACAAAGCTGAAAAGGTTTACTTGTTGCTCTCTTTACTATCCTTTCCCTGGGCAAGTCCATGAGCTTTCATTTAATGAATGCAGAACACCAACTATTTTCCAGATTTTCCTGAATAAAATCCCCACCATTTTATTTGACCTTCACACCTGTTCTGATCTTTTTAAACTCAAAATATGAATTGCCTCCTAAGCCTGTGATTCCTCCTTCAGTTGAGGTGGTAAGAACTATCTTTCTGCTGGGATAAGAAATCTTGCCAGGATTCAAATAGGTGCCATGTTCATTTATTGATTCCTCCTATATTTCCTTTAATAAGGGAATACCTTAGAGGACTCCATGTGTACGACTCATTTTCTACACTTCTGGGTCTTTTCCTTCGTTATTTATTCACTTTTGCTTCTCACATTTATTTAAGTCCTGACTCTGTGACCCCATGGCAAAAAGGATGAAGTTTTCTGTTGCTTTAATGCTTTCTACTGAATCTAAGCTTTAAACAATCTGATTCTTTTAAGGAACATTTGTAAAAATAAAAGATTTACTTATTTCTTATCAAATTAAATGGATTTTAAAGGGAGGATAGGACTGTGTGAAGCATATAGTAACTGAAATTGATTTGTTCCAAACTTAAGGTCTTAAATGAAGGCTCTAAATTAGGACTTTTCTGCAAAAGAAAAACAAGAAATCCCAAACCAAACACCACCACTCCCCTCCCCCAAAAAAAAACCCCTTTTAAATTAAAATCATTAGGCTTCTAGAAAAGATCCTAACACTTGAAAAATAATTAAAAGCTTAAGGTTTGTTAATTTTACTTGTATGTCATCGCTGTTCTTCCTTCTGGTTGACATTCTACAGGCTCAGTTCTGTCTTAACTGTCAGGATAAAGTGTTATTAATCTATCTCCTCTTGCCTGCCTACCCAGAGCAAAGCAGCTTCTTGCTCCCCTCCAAAATCCAGCCACAGATTCATTGCAAGCTGTCTGGTCTCTAAGATATCCTCTTTCAGACCTTGCATTTTTTAGCTGTCACTTTAGATCCATATTGCCTCCTGAGCAACAACAGCAGCAGCTCATGAGGTTTAAGCACATCCACTCTCCTTTGCTGTCCTTAGCACTGCAGCCTCTAATTTACAGGCAAAATAATATAAGTTTACATTAAATTGGATTTTAAATAATACCTTTATGAATCAATTTCAACATATAACAATAATATAAGATTTGCAAACAAAAGTATAAGATTTATATGATCAAAAAGAAGCTGAGAATGCAAGAGAGTTTATCTTTTCCTCAATTTCTCCTAAAATAGAATCATGGAATCCTTTCGTTTGCAAGAGCCCTTTAAGCTCATGGAATGCAGCCTTTGTCTCAGCCCTATCAACCACCAGCCCATTTCCCTCAGTGCAACATCCACCCGGCTCTGAAACCCCTCCAGGGACAGTGACTCCAGCACCTCCCTGGGCAGCCCCTGCCAATGCCTCACAACCCTTGCAGCAAAGAAATTCCTTCTCACATCCAGCCTGAACCTCCCCTGCTGCAACTTGAGGCTGTTTCCTCTTGTTCTATTGCTTGCTCCTAGGGAGAACAGACCCACCCCTGCCTGGCTACAGCTTCCTTTCAGGTAGTTGTAGAGAGCGAGAAGGTCTCCCCTGAGCCTTCTTTTCTCCAGGCTCAACAGCCCCAGATCCCTCAGCCCTTCCTCATAGGAGATGTGCTCCAAATCCTTTCCTAGCTTGGTGGCCTGCCTCTGAATCCTGTCTAACACCTAAATGTCCTTCTTGTAGAAAGGAGCCAAAACTGGACACAGGATTTGAGGTGCAGCCTCACCAAAGCCGAGTCCAGGGCAATGATCACCTCCCTGCTCCTGCTGACAACACCGTTCCTGATCCAGGCCAGGTTGCCCTTGGCTTTCTTGGCCACCTGGGCACACTGCTGGCTCGTGTTCAGCTGCTGCCAACCAACACTGCCAGGTCCCTCTGTGCCTGGCAGCTTTCCAGCCACTCCTCCCCACGCCTGTAGCACTGCTGGGGGTTGCTGTGGGCCAAGGGCAGGACCCAGCACTTGGCCTTATTGAAATGCATGGCACTGGCCTTGGCCCAGTCATCCAGCCTGTCTAGATCTCTCTGTAAATCTTCCCTGCCCTCAAGCAGATCAACACTTCCCCCCAGCTTGGTGTCATCTGCAAACTTACCAAGGCTGCACTCTATCCCCTCATCCAGATCATTAATAAAGATGTTAAACAGGAGTGGCCCCAGCACTGAGCCCCAGTGGGGACACCACTCCTGACCGGCCGCCAACTGGATTAAACTCCATTGACAACAACTCGTTGGACTCGGCCATCTAACCAGCTTTTCACCTAGGAGTGTGTATGCTCATGGAAGCCAAGAACAGTCAGTTTCTCTAAGAGAATGCTGTGGGAAACAATATCAAATCATAGAATCATAGAATCAAATGCCCTACTAAAATCAAGGTAGACAAAATTCACAGCTTTTCCTTCATGCTGTCACTAAACCAACAATTGTCTATGAATGCTCGTAGAGAAAATGTAGAAACAGATTACTGAGTTCATAAAATGACTGTTTTTCAGTTTTCTAATCATTAAGGGAAAATATACACATATTTATAGTGATAATTTGGTACTTTTGCCATCCTCCAATTCCTCTGAAACTGCTTTAAGTTCACAATGAAACCTCTCCTTTACATTCTGTGTTGCATACATTTTCAAAACCAAATCTATTACTCTGTACTTTCTAAACTACCTTTTTAATGATACTTTGAACTCTGGTTACTTAAAAGAACACAAGTTATTAATTATTGTTAACAATTTAGATGGAAATACTGTCTTTACATGTGCTTCAAACACCAGGAAAACCATTATCTGTATGTCATGGTCATTTAGCTTATGAAATTGTCATCAAGTTTATGTACAACAGAAGCAGACACTCCTTTTTTTGTGTAAATAATGCATGCTTCAAGAATGGAAAGCACAAAAAATCAACTCTGCAAAAATCTAAAGGAAATCTATGCAGTCTTTGAGCTCTGGGACTTAAATGTCACTATCTTGTCTTCCAAGGTTAGAAGATCAAGAACTTTCTCCTAATCCTTCAGTTGTTGTATGTGTATCATGCTGATGCTCTCCAGGAAAATCTTTGAATCAGAATAAGTCTTGAGAAAATCATTCTAATGTATTACAAAAATAGCATTTTCCATAAGCAATACCAGATGTTTTTTTTTCCTTTCAGCAGATTCTAAGATAGCTGGTAAATGACCACTTGTTTTGCAAGGATTGGTAACATTTTCAGTTTCAAATAGACTACATGAACTAAGCAAGAAATGCAAAGAATATAGAGCAAGTGACAATGCACTTGGCATTTTCAATAAGAGATATCTTCAGATGAACTTTGTCATTGATGGTCTTATGTACTTGCTTTTTTCCCCTCAGGATAAAGTGTATTTTCCCAGGAAACTATCAGGAAGTTCAAAATCAAGACAGCACCATTCTATGATTCTAAGTTTGTACATAAAATATCTATCTATTAAAATGTCAAAATTCTTGCAATTAGCATTTATTATCCCATTTATTATCCATTCTCAAAACAGATGGATGCGTTTTCAAAAGGCACTCTGTTGTGATCGACTTACATTTGGCCTTGATTTAATGGCTTATTGCTCAGGATATGTATCATAGAATGATAGAATGGTAGGGGTTGGAAGGGACCTTTAGAGATCATCCAGTCCAAACCCCTGCAGAAGTAGGTTCACCTAGATCAGATTGCATAGGAACATGTCCAGGTGGGTCTTGAACACCTCCAAGGAAGGAGACTCCACAACCCCTCTGGGCAGCCTGGGCCAGGGCTCCCTCACCTCACACTGAAAGCATTTTTCCTTATGTTTAAGTGGAACTTTTTGTGTTCCAACTTCATCTCATCACCCCTTGTCCTGTTATTATCTACCATAGAAAAAGGGATGTCCCAACCTCCTGACACCCATCCTTTAGATATTTATAAATGTTAATAAATGTATGATACAAAATGTATGATACACAATTATGATACATAATGTATGATACAAAAGATACAAGAAACTATAAAAATAATAATAAAAAAATAAAAGCAAATAGTTTTACATAAAAAAATCCAATTAACACAACTGCTATGTTTTCATTAAGCTGTTAAAATGATGCTCATTTCCATTAAGGAACAAATCACAGATGCATTCGTAACTGTGAGACTTCCAAACTGAATAAAAACTTTCTGAACAATTATCACAAACTTCTAAAAGCTGTCACACAAACACACCTTCCTCTCTCATCTTTCTCCCATTCTACCCCTGCCCTGAGAGAAGCATCAACCCTAAAGCTGAGTCCTGAAGTAACTGAAGTACACTTTCCTCAAGAAGCTGGATGTAAGCCAGCTCCAGTCTGGAAGAAATCTAAGCACATTCATATAAGTTGCATGTGGATTTATAAGCCCTGATTCTCAATGTTGATGTTCCCCATGATGTTCACTAGAGGCTTTGCTAGTGTTATTTATTTTATTTGGAAGGCACTCAGATGCAATGGTGATGAGCCTCAGTACAAAACCCTGTGAGAGAGAGTGAGAGAGTGTGAGACAGAGATGAGAATGAGAATAAAGACATTTTTATTACGTTCATCCTAGTTTGAAATTCATAATCCTGAAATTCTCTGAACAATGGACTTAAACTGAAGTCAGCAATTCAAGAGGAACAGATTCCTCACATTAGCCTCTTGGTGTGTGGTGCCAAAAGGTCAAAAACATTGAATACGATTTAAATGTGTAAGTTGAGATTCTGTAGAGAAGCCACACATCCTGAAGTGGTGTGAGAAATGACCACAAGCCCTTTTAACACTAGTTTCTGTCACAAAGCAAATCTCTAACACCAATCTCCTGATTACATCTTGCTATTTGACTAGTTAAGGGAGGAAACTGCATCCTCTTACAGCCTGAATTTTCTCTGTTCTGCTCTCGAGGGACCTTTATATATTCAGTTTTGGACACCTAATTTTGTTCCCTTACTTTGGGATGCTACAAAATGGAGAAATAAATCACAATATTGCTTACTTTATTGTGGCAAATGCTTTCTTAATCTATTTCTTTCACACACATATATAAAGAATATACCACTCTGTTTCTGTATATGCATGAAATTGCCACAAATAAAACGAGAGTCACAGTTTATTCTTCATCTCTGTTAAGGACAAAAAGAAGTCTTAAACCTTTTTATGGAGTGATAAAATAGAAGGCAAATTTTATAATTTATGGTTCACAGGATGCAACCATTGATACTATATTGAAATTTAATCAGTCTTGCAGAGCTCACAGACATCTCACAGTAGGAGGTTCTTTTGACATTTCATGGAGAACTAGGCAAGATGAGCTACAGCACGTGTGTGTGTTTCAGTGTGTTATGTACTTTCTTAAGCTTTTATCCCTTCAGCCGTTGATGCCATCTTGAAGGAATCATTCCTTTAAAAAGTTCTAGACGTGGGAGGGATTGAAGCTTCAACTTTTGTTTGAAGCAAAACAGAGCTAGAAATACCTGCAGAGGAAGCCAAACATTTTTCCTGATACAGTCTTTGCAGGATTGAGACACATCTTTAACAACTTCTCTGTACCTCTTGAAGTCTGTCAGGTATACACTACTGTAATCACGTTATATGGCTTCAAACCTGATGTCATACAGAGTTATAACTGGGAACATTTTGCCTCAAAGCCTATAAAGAGTGTAGGACAAAAAAGTCAACTGAAGCCATGGACTCTTCTAAATACCCAGTAACTAAGAATTGAACCTGAAGAGAGGAATATAAAACTACTGGTTCCATTCTAAACCTTAACATTCCTATTTGCAGTATGTTATTTGATGTAATGAATAGACAGTGCCATGATTTTACTTCATCTAGCAGTATTCCATTATTCTTAATTGAAACCATTTTGCCAGTGAAACAAGTTTACATCACAGTGCCATAATTACATTTATGACTATTCAGTAAACCTACTTACACATTGTTATGATATTAGAGCTTGTTGCACTGAAGATCTGAAGCCTCAGATGCTTTATCATAAACCTGTGATTATGGCTGTTATCCCAGAGTTTTGTATTAGGAACGTTGGCAGCTATAGAAACCTTTTGACAAATGTTACCTGATACATTATTAAACATTTTGTGCTGCTATTATCGAATTGATAACTTTGTTCATTGTTCTCATTCTCTAGCATTTTTTTCTCACATCCAAAAGTTGTGGCTTAAATATATGACACATAGTATTCACTTTTTCAGTGGAGTCAAATTCAGACAGCTTCCTAAGGAAGCATTTTAAAGATAAATATAAAATACTAGAAATGGCTCAAAGTGATATACCTGATAAACTTCAAGATAAACGTCAACCAGCTTAACACAATGTTCTGCCATATTATTAGGTGACAAACTTTCTTGAGATCATGCAGCAGTAACAAGAATCACAGCCATAAATGATCTGAGATGGATGAGACATTTTTTGTCTTTTCCCAATAAAAATAAAGTATCAACACAGTAAAGAGTCCAGCTACAGTAAACTAACAATTGATGAGTGAGGATGAGTTACTGTTGACTGATGGCTGGCTGGAAAGGTTTCTTTTTTTATCTACTCTGTCCCCAGGACGCACAGTGACATTCATGAAACATCTGGAAAAATCTCCATGGTTTAAAGCTTTCATATTAAGATATCACTGAGCAGCTATTCTCTAAGAGATTTTCATAGAGTTATAGAATGGTAGGGCTTTGAAGGGACCTTTAGAGATCATCTAGTCCAACCTCCCTGCAGAAGCAGGTCAACCTAGATAAGGGCGTGTAGGAACATGTCCAGGCGGGTCTTGAAGACCTCCAAGGAAGGAGCATCCACAACCCCTCTGGAGCAGAGACTGGACAGAGAGAGACAGAATGGACAGGTGGAATCTAGAGATGAAAAAAAAATCACCCCAAGATGAATATCTACCTCTGTAAGCCAGAAGCTTGACATACTAAACTAGCAGTAAAGTTCAATACACAATACTCTTATTCTGCAACCTTCTGATCATTGAAGCTTGATGGATGAAACCAAACCCAAAACCAGTCAAGTGGTAAAATTCTGAGTTAATAGAGAAAAAAGAGTTACTCTTGAGATCTTAAAAGTAAAGCTATTGGTGCTTCTTTATATTCATGAATTAGAAAATTTCACTCTTTTATAACCTACCAAGTACTGTAATCTTATTTGATTTTAGACAATCAAGAAATTTCCATTCCAAAAGAAATCCCCAACATGGTGACCAATTTTTCTTCTTCTTTTTACCTTCTGTTCTGTTTCAATATAACTAAAACTATGGTAGCTTTTCTATTTCAAAAGCATGGAAACCATCACCTCGAGAGTCTAAAACTAAGCAAGGCTATTTTTTTTTCAAGCTAACCTGTGCAATGATAAGATATCAACTCATTTCAAAAGATTTCTGTGGCCTATAAGAGTCTAACTACATTGCCTGTGAACATTCTTTTTTATTTACCATTGTTAGACCTGGGGAGTTCCAATGTGGGTTTACGTGTCAGTATCCATCAGGAAAGCACAAAACTTCATCTGGAGAAATAGAGCATGAAATCACTTTCTCACCCTGCCTCTGTGCAGAGGGCCTAACACCACCAAAACTTAAAAAAAAAATATCCACACCACCACTAAAGTGGTGTAAAAATGAGTTGTCAAATTATTTTCTCAACTCAAAATCAAATCCAGAAGTACATAAAGTTCCGTTGGCAGCTAGAAATCTGAGCACTTCACTGCAATTGCTGCTTTACCTTCCCCTTTTAGTAACAAAATAATAATTAGAATATATATAAGATAAATATATATTCTAGAATACAATTATATTAAACTATTTCTTTTATACTATTATATATTCATATATTCACTATAGCTGCTTTATTATTTATTCATATTAGTATCATGTATTTATGGGTTGGACTAGATGATCTTTCGAGGTCCCTTCCAACTCTTCAAACTCTGTGATATTATATTTACGTATCATCTGTATATTATATAATGATGACTTATATGTTACATATGACATATAGTAATAATTATGTATTGTATATCCATATATCACAGAATGGTAGGGGATGGAAGAGTCCTTTAGAGATCATCCAGTCCAATCCCCCTGCAGAAGCAGGTCCAACAAGATCAGGTCACACAGGAACGTGTCCAGGTGGGTTTGAAAACCTCACGAGAAGGAGCCTCCATACCCTCCCTGGGCATCCTGAGCCAGGGCTCCCTCACCTCAACAGTGACACAGTTTTTCCTTTTTTTTAATGCAACTTTTTGTGTTCCAGCTTTTGTCCATCACCCCTTGTCCTGTTGCTAGATACAATCAAGAAAAGTGCTGCCCCAACCTCCTGACACCCATCCTTTAGATATTTGTAACTATTAATAAGATCCCCCCTCAGTCTCCTCTTCTCCAGACTAAACAGCCCCAGTTCCTGCAGCCTTTCCTCATATGAAAGATGTTCCAGCCGCCTGATCATCTGGGTGAACCTGTGCTGGCCTCTCTCCAGCAGTTCCCTGTCCCTCTTGAGCTGAGGAGCCCAGAACTGGACACAGGACTCCAGATGAGGCCTCACTAGTATTATATATTGTATATTATATCTTTATATACATAATACATATTTGTATAATTTCATAAAAACATATAATTTTAATTAATTAAAAAGTAAATAATTAAAAGCAAAAGCCAAAAGAACCTCTCAAAATGAGACTGACAATGCATGTGTAAATCCTATACAGTTACAATAAGGTAGCAATGAATAGAGACAGATTTTAATGCCTCAGCATGCAGAGCCAATTTTTAGAGAGAAACATTTTTTAACATTAAAGGCTTTAATTCATAAAAATAGCATCTGATCCTGAGGGGAAAAAAGGTCTAAGCAAAACTAACAGCCCTACAAAGTTCATCAGGAGGTTCATGTAGGCTCCCAGAGTGAGCACATAGTACTATTCCTCTTCTTCCAACTTGAGTAACAGTAGACCTTCGTCAAATTAGGTATCTGTCACTTCTTTTAGAATCTCACATGTCATGGGGCATAGCATAAGTGAGCAGGTGATGCAATTGTGCTGCATACAGTGCATAGTTTTAGCTATGAAAAGAGTTATTCATAAGGATTTAAGACATCAGATATAAAAGTAAAAAATGAAAAGTAACATTTTGGACCAACTTGCTTAAGTTCAAAGATCACTTCAGGTTTGAGGGTTGGGGTTTTTTATTTACCAAAACTCTGTTATGACTCCATTTTTCTAGTTTGACTTTCATCTCAATATATGTCTCATCCTCCATTTTTGTTCTAGCTTCATCTCTCATTTCAAGTTCAGTCTCACTTTTGCATCAAAATAGGGAAGCAAAAGGATGTTCCTAAGTCCTCTTCCCTCCTCATAGGCTGTGAAACTTTTAATCAACCTTTAGAAGATATGAGATTGATATCCCAAAGGCACCCCTGATGTTGGTCTGAAATAAGAGGTGAGAACAAAGGCTGAATGTTATGTGAACGTCACAATCTATGGAAAAGTCACAGCTCAATCCTGTCTTGCTTCTGCTTCTTATTCAGGCCTTCAGATAAAAAAAAAAACCAAAACCAACAAAAAAACAAATACAGCAACAACAGAAATCTACCTCCTGAAAGAAACTTCATGCACTTAAAGGAGGTCTAAACTCCTAAACCTAGTATAGAAGCTGCTTAAAGTTTTCACAGTTCTAGGAAGATTTCTCTCATGCAAAGCAAAGTCTCAAACCAAGGCTCCTTTCACCTTATCTGAAGCTAGTAAAATTAAAAGTATCAATTTAAATTACTAGGTACGTGTTGGAGGAGTAGAAACAAGCCAACACACAAGTCAGCTAAAGCTTCTACGTTTGCAGCTGCTTACTCAGGCCTCCTTTGGCTGGCACAAGTGATTAAGAAAATGATTTAACAGTCAAATGACAGCTCTGTTCTTTGCTGCTTTCTGTTCAGGCTTCCTCTGTCCCATATTTAATTCTTTAATCCTTCATTTCTTCTCTGTTTACTCCATCTTTCTTTGTTATTATTAAGGGGGGGAAAAAAAAGAGAAAGTAGGTTTTAATCTCTGCTCCATGCTTCCCTCAAGTTAGAGGGAAATGATTGGCAAAAAGCGATAGACTGCACACTGTGCTTAGCTGATAACTTGTCATCTGCTCCAGAGATGTAGTCAGAATTATGGTTGCCTATTGCCTAGAAAAAGGGTATAATATTGTGGATCTTCCTTCCCTTTCTCATACTTGAACAGGCTGCATTACTCACAACATTTCTCAGGCTGGACCCATCCTGAATATTTAATTCAGCTGTAAATAGAGCTAACTTTCTTGTGGGGATTTGAAAGTTAAGGTGCTCACACATTGCTGCAAACCCCTAATGTAACCTGAAAAGTTGGGCACTTTGAAGGAGATGAAAAGATAAACATAGGAGAAGATGATAAGACAAAATTCATGCTCTTTGCTTTGGATCATTGAGCACAATTAGTTGTATCACCCTTGTTACAAAGCAATATGTAAGCACTACAGATGTAATAAAAGACATAGTTGCCAACCAATCTACATTCAGCTTGAGGGAGGTTCTTCTCTCTCTCTACTCTGCTCTAGTGAGGCCTCATCTGGAGTACTTGTGTCCAGTTCTGGGCTCCTCAGCTCCAGAGGGACAGGGAACTGCTGGAGAGAGGCCAGCACAGGGCCACCAAGATATCAGGGGACTGGAGCATCTTTCATATGAGGAAAGGCTGCAGGAACTGGGGCTGTTTAGTCTGGAGAACACTGAGGGGAGATCTTATTAACATTTATAAATACCTAAAGGATGGGTGTCAGGAGGTTGGGACATCCCTTTTTTCTATAGTATCTAGCAACAGGACAAGGGGTGATGGGATGAAGCTGGAACACAAAAAGTTGCATTAAAAAAAAAGGATAAACTGTGTCACTGTTGAGTTGAGGGAGTATGAAACAGCAGTTCTCTGTCATTTCAAAATCTGGGGCAGAAGGAGATTCAGGTAAGATAGCTTAAGAGAAATAAAACTTCAGTGCAAGAAAGATTAACAGGAGTTCATTCCAAATTAAAGTGGGCAATTCAGCAGAGTAGCTTGTGTTTTACAGATGTTTTTCCTTCATTATTTGTTATTTTCATGCACATCAGCTGATTTTTTTTTCCTTTTTTCCCTTTAAGTAACACACTGAGTTAATGCTCTTCACAGGGAAAGTGGACTTGACAGACATATATTGCAGGAATAAAGGTTTTTCAAGCTCTCTGTCAAGGTACATCAGCCCAAAGATCCTTGCCAATACAATGTTTCATACTGAAGACAAACATTTTTTTTCCAAATGTGGGTCTTTTTCTGTCACATGTACAAACAGAAGTAGGACACCAAAGTATGAATTTTCACTAGTGACCCTAAGGCAGAATATGAACTGAGGTCTCCAGAGGGGAAAGGCTAATGCACTTCCCTACTGCACCACCAAGTCCCCTTCACTTTCCAATTATCACAGAACCTCTCCTACTGCTGTGACATTCTCCCTGCCACACAGGTCAAAAAGTGAGTTACTGTCAAAAGTGATTCATCTACCAGTTGGCTCTGGAATACTGTAGAATAAAATGACTGGGCTTTTCCCAAGTATGTTGGCAATGCTACAGGTTTACTTTCAAGCTTCTTACATCTGAAGTTGTGACTGCTTTTTCATTCATATAGTATCATGTCATATGAGATTTAGAGACGTCTTGTTAGAGGGAAAAGCCTCAGTGGTATCTCCTTCAGTGATATCTCCTCAGTGGTATTCTCCTTTTAGTCTAGAAAAGAGGAGACTGAGGGGGGATCTTATTAATATTGACAAATATCTAAGTGGTGGGTGTCAGGAGGTTGGGGCAGCACTTTTTTTGATGACATCTAGCAATGGAACAAGGGGTAATGGGATGAAGCTGGAACACAAACAGTTCCATTGAAAAACCTATTTCAGTGTTTCAGTGAGGGAGCCCTGCCTCAGGCTGCCCAGGGAGGGTGTGGAGGCTCCTTCCTTGGAGGTCTTCAGGACCCACCTGGACATGTTCCTGTGGGACTTGACCTAGGTGGGACCTGTTTGGCAGGGTGGCTGGACTAGATGGTCTCCAAAGGTCCCTTCCAACCCTCCCATTCTATAATTCTATGGTTCTATAATAAAGTTCAGTTTTAGAGTTATTACAAAACAAACACCTCTCCTCAAACAGCTTTATTTCTAATGCATAAAACGATGTAGGAGAGGTCTGGTTTTAAAAATCAAAATGCCATGATAGGTTTTTTTCCTGCCTATTTTCCTGTGTCCTGCACCTTATAAAAATAAATATTAAGTGACCCCTAGATTCATAAGAGTAGCTCATTTGTACAAAATCTCCCATAGTCATGCCTTGAAAATAATATTTTCTAACTTACCAGATTTACTCTAATTGTGAAAAGTCATTTTCCCAAATACTCTTTCAATAGTATGAGATCCCTCTTCCTTGAAGGATTTAATCATTCTCTTCCTTGAAGATTTCTCTCTCTTCCTTGAAGGATTTAATAATTTAGTACTGCAGATTAAACAACACTGAATGGTTTCAACCTGTGAACCTTTTCTGCTCTCTTTTTAAGGTTATTGGCTTCATTTTGCCTCAAATTGTCACACAAGCTTACTAAAGATGCTAAATATTTATGAAGTTCTTGGTCTCAGTGGTATGAATCAGTGAGTACAAAATTAGATATTTAACAGATTAATAAAAATCTCTATTTTATACCAAGAGTTAGCTGCAGTTATTTTGCTGTTTTCTTTCTCCCAAGCTTCCACTTTCCAGCTTCACTCTTGTTACAAGCCAAGAGGAAAAAAAACAAACGTTAAAAAACCCCACCAAAACCAACCAACAAAAACCCCCTCACACAATTTCAGAGTATTTTAATGCAGTTGCTCATTCTGTTTTGTAAATGAGGTCTGTAAGTCAGGATCTACCACTAAAAAAATTTGCCTGTAACTTCAAAAACTCTCCCCAGTGCTCTGACAGCTTCATTGATCCTACTGCAGTTGTATCAGTGCTGTGTCATCATTTCCTTGACAATCCTTTGCACTTGCTTCATGAAGACATAGTGCATAGAAAACAACTGTGAGGAAAGTATTCACTTGATTTTTTCTTTTTCCTAGATATTTGTTCAAAAGCAAATCCTGTAAATTTGCCAGGTTTTGGTCATCTATGTCAGTTGTATGTTGTACCTTTATACCAGATCCTAAAGGTAAACCGTTTGCTAATAATATCTGTCCTTCAGACATCAAGCTAATCACTAATGGAGTGTTGCTGAAAGAAAACACTTAGCAGAATGTCTATGAATTTTTACTTCATTAAAAATCAAGGCACATTATTGCCTTTTAACAGACATACTAGAAACATGCTCATGACAAAGTTTAAGTAATGAAACTGAGAAAGAATTTTCCTGTTCTTCATGGAACCTACCCTCCAAAAACTGAGAATTAAACAAGCCTCTGAATTACAGAAGCATGATCAGAGGTTATTATCAGACAATAACAATAAATACATCTTCTCATATTCAAGACAGAATTTAGCACAAGAGTGAGTCTTGGACAAGATCTCAGAATTTAGTTGCCCTTTATAATAATTGCTCTTGAATCAAAATTATTCTTACATTATTATTTAATACCAATTTCCTACACTCCTTATATAACTTTCAGCCATTTACTATTCTTTAGGTTGACCTGCTTCTACAGGGAGAAGATGATCCCTACGGGTCCCTTCCAACCCCTACCATTCTATGATTCTATGATATTATGTAATGTTGATAAACCAGTCTTGAAATCACAGTATTTTAAAGGAAACTTTGTTTTTTATGTATCATGTGTTGCTCACATATCTTAACCTAAACTTCATCACAAACACTGATTCGCATCAGAAAGAAAAGGAACAATTACAAGGGCCAAAGACCTCACATGAGGTTTTCTTCAGAATCATTTTAAAATCCACCATCCTTTGCTTTAAAATAGGTAATGCTAATGTTTTGGCTTGTGAAAAAAAGAGATGCTGTAATTAGCTAGTACTACACAGCAAAGTGATTTTTTTAAAGAAGTTCCAAAAGGTACTTTTTTCCAATCGACTAAAATATGTAGATCATATGTTGGTTTGATTGCCTATAACATTTAGTCTTCATCAGCTGCAAAAAAAAAAAAGGTTTTCTGTGATTTAAAATACCTTAAATTTCAGCTAACAACACGGAGTTCCTTTGGAAGAAGGAAAACATTCTAAAATAGCAATTACTAGTATAATTGCAAATAGCTGAAAGTTTTTGGATTTCTGATGGCCTGATTCTAGGCTTGATTTGCAGCATCATTTTTGATTGCATTTCTCTGTGAATCTTCTTGTTGTGTTTGTTTTTTATCAGCATTGCTAGAAACTGTCATCTGAAAACTGAGGAAAGAGTAGGTCAAAAGAATCAGGAAGGTAAAGATTGAGAATCAAAGATATTTGTGAGTCTTTTCACACAGATAACACATCTTCTTTCAAAATGCCTGTGGAATATATTCCAAAAGGTTCTTCTAAGCATATTTCATAATACAATCATAGAATGGTAGGGGTTGGAAGGGACCTTTAGAGATCATCTAATCTAGTCCAATCCCCCTGCAGAAGCAGGGTCACCTAGATCAGGTCGCATAGGAACGTGTCCAGGTGGGTATTGAAGACCTCCAAGGAAGGAGCCTCCACAACCAGGGCCAGGGCTCCCTCGGCTGAAACAGTGAAATAGTTTTTTCTTATGTTTAAGTGGAACTTTTTGTGTTACAGCTTCATCCCATCACCCCTTGTCCTGTTGCTAGCTACTATAGAAAAAAGGGCTGCCTCAACCTCCTCACACCCATCACTTAGATATTTGTAAATGTTAATAATATCCCTCCTCAGTCTCCTCTTCTCCAGACTAAACAGCCCCAGGTCCCACAGCCTTTCCTCATATGAAAGACTTCCCTGTCCCTCTGGAGCTGAGGAGCCCAGAACTGGACACAGGACTCCAGATGAGGCCTCAGCAGGGCAGAGTTACTCTACAGAATATTTTCAGTTGGAATGAACTTATACAAAACTATTAACAATTACTCTAATAGATTTTTACATCAGTCTTCACTGACTCCAGTCACACCTCTTCAGTCACAGAAGACAAAGGTAGGGACTGGAAGAATGAAGAATCACCAAGTGTACAAGAATACTAGGTACAAGAAGATCTTGAGTTTTTTAAAGGAACGTGAAGGTGCACAAGTCCATGGGACCTGATGTGATGTATCTGCAGGACCTGAGGGAACTGGCAGATGGAAGTGGCTAAGCCACTATCCATCATATTTGAGACTTTGAGGCACTGAAGTTCCCAATCATTTAAAAGCAGAAACATAATCCCCATTTCTAAAATGGGGAAAAAAAGGAAGACCTGGGAACTATAGGCCAGTCAGCCTCACCTCTGTGCCCAGTAAGATCATGGAGGAGATTCTCCTGGTAACTATGATAAAGCATGTGGAAAATGAAGAGTTGATTGGTGACTGCTTGAGAGAGATCAGTGTAGGGCCACTAAGATGATGGAGTGGAGCATCTTCCTTCTGATGAAAAGCTGAGGGAGCTGGATCGCTTTAGCTTGGAGGAGACTGAGGGGTGACCTCATTCGTGTTTACAAACACATAAAGGGTGGGCATTAGGAGGATGGAGCCAGGCTGTTCTCGGAGATGGCCAATGATAGGACAAGAGGCAATGGCAACAGCCTGAGACAGAAGTGGTTCCAAAGAAACACAAGGAAAAACTACCCTGTCGAGGTGAGGGAGCACTGGAAGGGGCTGCCCAGATGGGTTGTGGAGTTTCCTTCTCTGGAGACATTCCACATTCACTTGGACAAGTTCCTGTGTGACCTACTCTAGTTGGTTCTGCACTGGATGATCTTTTGAGGTCCCTTCCAACCCTTGAGATTCTGTGTTATTCTGTGACCATCAGTATGGGTTCACTAAGGGCAAATCATGCCACACAAATGCCTTCTACAACAGGGTTATAGCATTGGTGTTTGAGACAAGCAACTGACATCATCTACCTGAGACTATGCAAAGCATGTGACATTGTCCTGCACAACATCCTTGTCTTTAACTGGAGAGACATGAATTCAATGGATGGATCATTTGGAGAACAAGGAAGCACTCAAAGACTTGCTGTCCACAGCTTGATGTCCAAGTGCAGAGCAGTGAAAAGTGACATTCCTCAGGGACTGGTAATGGGACCAGTGCATGGTTAACTTCTTTGTCAGAGACATGGACAGTGGATTAGGAGCATCCACAGCAAGTTTTCCAACAACAATGAGCTGTATGGTGCAGTTGACACACTGGAGGGAAGGGATGGCATCCAGAGGGACCTTGACAGGCTTGAAAGGTGGGCCCATGCAAACCTCATGAAATTCAGTAAAGTCATGTACAAAGTCCTGCACGTGGCTTGGGACAACCCTAAGCAGAAATACAGGCTGGGGGGAGAACAGATTGAACAGTCCTGAGGAGAAAGACTTGGTGTGTTAGTTGGTGAGAAGCAAAACAAGATCTGGCAACGTGCCCTTGCAGGTCAGAAAGCTAACCATATCCTGAGCTGTATCAAAAGCAGCATAGCCAGCAGGTCAAGGGAGGTGATCCTCGCTCTCTACTCCATTCTCTTGAGACCCAATCTGGAGTGTTCAGCTCTGGAGTCTCCATCATGAGGACATGGACCTGTTGGAACAAGTCCAGAGGAGGGCCATGAAGACAATCACGGGGATTAAATCATCTCTTCAAGTGAGAGACAGGTTGAGGGAGTTGAAGTTGATCAGCCTGGAAAAGAGAAGCCTCCAGGGAGACCTTACAGCAGCCTTCCAGTACCTAACAGGAGGCTACAATAGGACATAGGGTAATGGCTTTAAACTGGGAGAAGAGAGATTTATATTGAATATTAGGAAGAAAACCTGTCCTGTAAGGGAGGTGAGGTACTGAAACAGGCTGCTAAGAGAGGCCATGGATGGCCCATGCCTGGAAGTGTTCAGTGCCAGGTTGGATGGGGCTTTGAGCAACCTGGTCTAGTGGTAGGTGTCCCTGATCATGGCAGGAAGGTGGAACTAGATGATCTTTAAGGTCAAACTAAAAACTTTCAACTCAAACCATTCTCTGATTCTATGATTACTTTTAATTTCTCTATTTCATTTTACTTCTGAAGCTAAGTCAAAAAAACCATCAGTTCACAAGCACAGTGTCCCTCATCTCCTTCTCATTCAACTGAACCTAGTTCTTCTTCAAGTTGAATATTTATAGCCCTGAATATGTAACATATGTCTATACATAACTCATCTTCCATCAGGTTTTCAGAAAATCTAATTGCTTGGTATTGTATTGATGAGGACAATAGTAATTATAATTGGCAAAAGCAGATCTGTGAAAGGTTTCAAACACACAGTCCACAAGAAGCCACTGAGAAAGTGCAGTGAAAATGTGGATGACTAGATGAGTCCTAACTTCCATTCATCAGAACCATAAAGAATGGTGGACAACACAGATGTGAATCAATTATTAGACTAATGAGTAAAACTCATTCTAAGGAAAGCAAATTAGAAAGAACAACTGACTAGCTCAGTGTTTATAACATGGATTGTAAAAGAATCTCAACATTCGTATTTAGCTAACACAATACTTCACAATATTTCAGCATTAATAACCACAAAGAGACTGAAGAAAACCACAGAATGACTAAGGGCACATCAAAGACAAAGATGAAAGTGTTTTGAGATGCACAGTCTGATGAGTCATCTTTTATGACTGGCAAGAGTCTAAAAAAATTCCTTTCACTCTTCTTTTTAAACTGTACTTTTTCAAGCAACTCCACATTTTTATACATTTGCCCTTCAGACATCGCAGGGTTGTCTGATGGAATATGACAGAAACAGCATCTTCCAGAAAAAAAATGAAGCTTCAGTGTCAATTTATTAATTATTTTCCTGTTTTTTTTCCTAACATTTCACCAGACTGCAATTCCAAACTTTTTTTTAATTGCCTCACCTTCCAATTTGTAGGGGTCAAGTGGTGGATTCATGATCATTTCTTTGCCCTTACCTACAAGGACACAAACTTAGGGGTTTTTTAAGTCTGCATTCATAAATTTTAACAAACAGTTATGCTTTCAGTTAGGTTTTACATTTTTGTATTTGTATTATGTCATTTTGTGTTTGTCCAAAAATCATAACAAAGAAAAACCAAAGAGATGGAGAATATCCCACCTGTTTTGAAAGTAAGTCCATTATGAGCTGGAGATTGTAATTATGATCTTTGGGGTTATGAAATGTACTGAGCATATGGCAATTTACATTTACTTAATTACATGTAGACTTAATTAATTGCCAGGTTTACCTGTACATTGACTAACATTTGCTCCTCAAAAAAAAAAAGCATATTAAGTTAGCATTAGAGCACAATGAATTTTTGTTCTTTGACAGCACAAAACACCTTAAAATCCTAGTGATCCTTAGTACTACATATGTCTCTAAAAACTCACAGGAGAAGCCCAAGAAGCTTAAATAGTTTACTAACTAGTAGTGGATGCTTATGGAAGAACTATCAAGGATCAGACATTCCTTAAACTGCCACTCTTACGTGGCTCAAAACAGGTGATTTAAAATTGAACTGGAACAAAATCCTTAATCATGCCTAAACAGCAAATAAGACTTTCTTCTGCTTTACTCATACATAAAAAGCTTATAAACTTTACCTGAAAGCATAGAATCTCATTTCAGCTGGAAGAGCCCTTTAAGCTCATGGAGTGCAGCCTTTGTCCCAGCCCTATCATCCACCAGCCCATTTCCCTCAGGGCAACATCCACCCAGCTCTGAAACCCCTCCAGCACCAGGTGACTCCAGCACCTCCCTGGGCAGCCCCTTCCAATGCCTCACAACCCTTGCAGCAAAGAAATTCCTCCTCACATCCAGCCTGAACCTCCCCTGCTGCAACTTGAGGCTGTTTCCTCTTGTTCTATTGCTTCTTCCTAGGGATAACAGACTCCTGCATGGCTACAGCTTCCTTTCAGGTACTTGTAGACAGCGATTGCATTATATAATCATATATGGTTTGCCTTTTTGTACATACCTGTTTTTCAATCTGTACCTTATGCTTTGATAATTTTATATAGTCTTATGTTTATATATCTGAATATACAGTATCTAACAAAATAGGGTTCAGCTGGTAGTGCAAGGTCCATGCTAGACGACAAAAAGAGCACTAACACCAGTAACACAACAGAACCCTCACTCTAAAGTGTTAATTCCCTTTTTTCCCGAAATAGGTGCACTGTATCACCTTTAATAACAAGAGAGATGCATTCCAGTAAAAACAAATGCTCACCATGGGCAACCATATGCAATTAATTCACCAACCAATTACACAACTGGGCGATTTTCCAACTCCTTTACCTGCAGACTAAACCGGAGACACCGTCTTCTTGGTTCTCTTCTCAAGGCAGATCTTAGTAACGACACCTCACATGTGCACTAAGGCAACTGAAATCCTTTAATTTTAATAACATCCAATCTGCCTGTCAAATCAAATTATTGTCTCAATGACAAGTAATAAAGACAGCTTGAACACGCTGTGAGTTAGGAGTAATAATTGATCTCTTGAATATTTTTTTCCCCATGCTACAAGCCTTGTGCTTCAAACAAGCGTATCCCAACTATACTTCAGAAAGCTTTGGGACAGACACTTCAAAGTCCAGGGATGGCAATAAAAAGGCCCAGCTCATATCAGTTTCCTCAGAATTCTACACCAAGATGCTTCATTAATATGATTAAATCATATGCTTTACGATGAAAACATGTAGGTGAATTTGTGTTTAGGTTGTTAACAGTTTGGATGCAGTCAGTTTCAAGAGGGTAGAGCCTTTCCTTCAAACAGTCCAAAGAGGAAATGTTCATGTCTTCTTTTGACCTTCCAAAAAAAACTTACTTCAGTTTTCATGGTGGAAATAGGCATTCCATTGTAAACTCTTTCCTGTGAAATGTCCTAGACATTTGCAGGTGTATTTTTACACATCCATTTCAACAAAGGAAACCTCATCTTTCACTTCCTGAAAAAAACACTAGTCTTTATAATTTTTTTTCATGCTTTCTTCCAGAAGTTGCTTTTTTTCTCAGAAATTCTTAAAGAATTCATAACATGCTTTGTAATTTTCTTCTATAAATTACACCTCTTCCTAGACATGAATATGAAAGCCACAGAAATTGCTATTCTTTATTACTGAGCTGATCCTTTCTATCATAGGAGGAGAAAGACACATTGTTTGCCAAAAGCAACATGAAAAATAGTCTAAATGTGAGCCCTATGGTAAAGGAAAAGCTTGCTGGCAGGTTTGCTTAAAAAACACCAAAAAAACCCTGTTACTAGTTAAAAACAAGACAAACCTTAAAAATGTCACAAAATCATGAGGAGTTTGTTGTGGAAGAGAAGGCAGTGAGGTTTCTTGAGGCAGGATTAGAAATCAAATCAGAAAACAGAATTTCTACCTATAATAAAATAGACATCCACTCTCACCTCTGTTAGCTCTGATGTGCACAGTGCGTCATAGAATGGTAACAGTTGGAAGGGATCTTTAGAGATCATCCAGTCTAATCCCCTGCAGAAGCAAGTTCCACCTAGATCAGGTCACACAGGAACATGTCCAGGTGGGTCTTGAAGACATCCAAGGAAGGAGCCTCCACACCCTCCCTGGGCAGCCTGGGCCAGGGCTCCCTCACCCATCTGAGGCATTCTGCTTTCACACATACTCCAAACCACATCAGACTAAGGAGTTCAATTCTTCAACCTGACTGAGATTCTCAGTCTATGCAGTTCCCTGATGTATCTTTGCTGCAGAATGCAAGCTCCTTTACCATGCATTGCAGAGGAGCCTGGCACCTGACCTGCTGAGCTACAGATTCCCAACCAAGTTCTCCACGTATTAAACTTTGAGAGAGACTCACATAACCTAAGTTGTTTTACAGTTCCAACACTGAGTACATTCATACACACATTCAAAACAGTCTAAAAAGCTTTCAACACATCAGCCTTGGGAAATTCTCTTTAAAGCAGCAAGCTATGAGTTACAGTGTTTGTATTTAAGTCATTAATACCAGCTGTTAATTTCTAGGTGTGCTTCATATGCTGTTATTGACATGCCTTATATTCATACACAATAAAAACAGCATTTAGGTGTAATGCGAACGGCATCTTTACAGGACATGAATTAACTATTTAGGGGGGAAAAAAAAACCTGTTACTGACACAATTCCCCAACACTTACCACCTCAAAAGGCACTATGAACTGGCATACATATGCAAACAAGTTCAAACAGATTTCACATTGCTCATATGGAACCAGTTTAACCTGCAAATACACAGTGTCCCCTGCTGTGATGAAAGGAGACATGCCCAATATATTAAAGAAAGAGATTTTAGGAAAAGACACAATTGTTATGAAAGTACAGTGCTAAACCATGCTCTCCACAGCACCAATGACTACCAGTGACAACTGATGAAAGCAATATAGCCTTGATATTTAATTGCATACTCAATTTGATATTGAAACGAGATGTATAAGAACAAATCAACGTCCTATACTGACAACTATATTATTTGCTGATGAAGGCAATTACCACAAGTCCAAGAGCCAGCATTTTCATAACCACCTTCAATCACTTCATAAAACACAAACCTGAAACATGGCTTATTAACATTTACAAATATCTAAAGGGTGGGTGTCAGGAGGTTGGGGCAGCACTTTTTTCTATAGATTCTAGCAACAGGACAATGGGTGATGGGATGAAGCTGGAACATAAGTTCCACTTAAACATAAGAAAAAACTATTTCACTGTTCAGGTGAGGGAGCCCTGGCACAGGCTGCCCAGAGGGGTTGTGGAGGCTCCTTCCTTGGAGGTCTTCAGGACTCTCCTGGACATGTTCCTATGTGACCTGATCTAGGTGGGACCTGCTTCTGGAGGGAGGTTGGACTGGATGATCTCTAAAGGTCCCTTCCAACCCCTGTCATTCTATGAAACAGAAGTATCTTCAGCTCTTTCTGCTGAACTAAAGGTAAACAGTAATAAACACTGTGGTTAAGGAGATGTGTCAGAAGATCAGTTGATAGTGCACATCAACCAAACATCACTAGGAAACATTTTACAGGCAGATAGGAAAAAAGTTATTTCAGATTTCAAAGTATCATCCTACTGAAATAATCAGAAAAAACCTCTGACTGGGAGTACTCTACTATGAAAAATTCATATACTTCTATTCAGTACTTTTTAGAATGCTCTGACTGCTTTTGCATTGATTTTGCAATTTCTAGTACAAATTAACTAATAATTATTAACAATTTTTTTCAAGCTACACTTCAAAAAACCTTTGACTTCTAAAAATTTCAATTATCTAATTGCCACAATGTCAAGACTTCATTTTTCAAATTAAATTAGGGATCTTCTACTATTGACCCATATTAATGCCACTGCTAATTTCCAAGCATGAATTATTTTTATTGGAAAAGAATTTTAATGGAGAATCCCAAATCAAGTTCTACTCAACAGCTCTTCTGAGATTGAGAATAAATGTCATGGTTTGACATGACAGCCTTTTCTGGTAAGAGAGAAGGGGCTGTAAAGATGGCTCCTGTAAGAAGCTGCTCGCAACTCTCCCCAGCTCAGAGCCAGACCCACTGCTGGGGCTGAGCCAATTAGACCCCTCCACAATCACTTTTTAAGAAATCAGAAGAGGAGGTTTCTTCCTCCTGGTTCTTCCTCCTTCTGTCCCTTCTTTTCCTTCTGGCTGGTGGTGGTGCAAGGAGTAGGAACAGTGAGAGAAACAGCCATGCGGACTCCAAGGTCAGTGAGGAAAGAGAGGAGGAGGTGTGCTGGAGCAGAGACTCCCCTGCATCCTATGGAGAGAACTGGTGAAGCTGAGACTTATTTTCATTTCTTTAAAGACCCCGCATCAGCGGTAGAGACTCATTTTGCTAAAGCTGACTCTGGACCAGGGGCAGCAATTCACTTCATTAAAGGCCCTGAGCCAGGGACAGTGACTATGGCCGGAAGAGGTCATGTCCCATGGGAGGGATCCAACCACTTCACTGCAGACCCCAAGCCAGGGGCAGTGATTTTCTTCTTTAAAACTATGGTCAGAAGAGGTCGTGTCCCAAGGGAGGGGCCCTTTATCACCATGGCCGGAGCAGGCCGTGTCCCGAGGAAGGGACCCAAAATCCACAGCTGTAACTGTGGGGAGGAACCCATGACAAAGCAGCTCATTAAACTTATGCCCAGAAGAGGCCTTGACCCAAGAGAGGGACCTTGCAACTGCACAAACTGCAACCGTGGCAAAGAATCCACATCAGAAGTATTCCCCCAAGGACTGTATCCCTTGTGAGGGACCCTGTATGGGCAGAAGCTGCAGCTGCTGGGAACAACCCACACCAGAGAAGTTTAAGGACTGTGTCCCGGGGGAGGAACCCCGTGTTGGAGCAGGGGAAGAATGCCAGGAGTCATCCTCATCTGAGCAGACAAGAAGCGGCAGAGCCCATCTGTGAGAGACTGACCACATCCCCCATTCCCTGCCACCCTGAGCCACTGAGTGGGGAGGAGGTAGAGATATGGGGAGCAGTGAGCTGGGCCTGGGAAGAAAGAAGGGATGGTGGAGGGAGATCTTAAAGTGCTGGTTGTAATTTTCTCATCATCCTGCTCCCTTTTTGCTTTTATTCCATTCTGTTTCTTGTAGAATCAACTTTCCTCCTTTCCTCTCTCAGTCGAGCACTGGAGTCTGTTTTGCCCAGAACCATAATTGGCAGCGAGCCCTCTCTGCCCTTGTCTCCATCCTCAACAACCTTGGTGATCTTTTTACTCCCCTTTCAATGGGGCCTCTACCATCCTAACAAGGGTGGGGATGAATGGGGGCACCAAGGGAGAGATTGTCATGGTGCTGCTGTGCTGGCTGGGCCAAACCATGACAGTGGCTCAAGGTGTTAATACTGTCTTTGTTTTAAAAGTTATTAATTTTCATAGAAAAATACAAAAAATACTAAGCCATGAAGAGCTATCAGTAAGACTTTTCATTTTGTATGTACTCATTCTGTGACATTATTTTTCCTTTTTGTTTATATTTCAAAAATCTTGAAAACTCTGTGTGTTTACCACCTCTGTAGAAATTCTATGTCCTTTAATTTGTACACACTAAAACTTTTGAAAGCATCCAGCTCAAGTTTCCCAATTCATGACATTTTGCCCTTGTCTTCCCTATTCTCTGAATCATTGCGGTTCTTTTGGAGAAGACAGTCAAAACTGGAGAACATGCTCATTATGAAATACCTTAAGCATTACATACCTGAATATCTATACAGCATGAAAGTCAAATAAGAAGTTTTACAGAAACCATCATTGACAACAAATTAATCTAATGAATTAACTGAAGATAAGTCTGCACACAGATGTTCAAGAAGTTCAAGTAGCTAGAGGAGTATGATAGGACAGAATTGTCTTCTTTCTCATCTTGGGGTTTGTGTTATTGTCACTATTACACATTTTCAGGATTGCACAGCTTTGCCAGTTCTGATAGTCCTATCTTATTTTTGGTTTTGCCTCAGCAAAACCACAGCACCCATGTGAAAACCTTCTTCCCCAGTTCCCTACAAGGCTTCATTTCTCACTCCCTGGTGCCACCAGTGGTGGCCTCATTGCCTATGTCAGGTGAGGCTATTGTTCAGGCAGCACTTGCTGCTCAAGCAGCTGCTCAGGTCTCCTCAGGGAAATACCACGAGCAGTATATTTATTCAGCTAATTCATTTTTAGGATAGTAAATTAATAGAGCAAAGATTTGTCAAGATATGCATGCTCAGTCTGACTGGGCAAAGGATTAAAGCCCCATAATCAAAACCAGACTGCTTTCAAGGAAACCTTTTTTTAAATGGCATGACCCAAATATACTGTTCAGAAAGTGTTCACAAGGCTTTCTCTCTGCAAGAGCAAGGATTTCATTACACTATCAGCTCTGCTTCCCTATGAACAAGAAAAGGAGCCATTTGCAGCCCTAGAATACAGCACAAACCAACGGCAGGAACATCGTGCCAGACTAAATCAATAGCTTCCTTTCAATAACTGATATCCTTGATGAAATCTCTCTCTGGATTTCAGCAAGGTATTTCATACCATGCCACATGTAAAAAGGTTTGTTAAAGTTGGAAATATGTAGGCTAGCAGTGAAATTGAAATGTGGATAAGGAATTGGCTGAAGAAGAGATGTCAGTAAGTTGCTCTGAAAGGTAAAATATGAGGCTGGGAAGGCAGCTAACAACCACGAGGCAAATTTTGGCACAAGAAAAGAATCTATAAATTGGGAATAACAAAATTAGAATGGAAAAGTAAATGAGTTTCTGAAAGAAAGTCCAATAAAAGATTTTCATCTGAAAAGCAAAAACTTCTAAGATGGAATTTTCTAAGATGGATCTTTATGATGATAAACAAGAAACTCAGATCAGGAAGGTGGGTCCTGGGTTTCAAAATCTCTTACCTATTACATTCTCTTATGAAATTCTGTTATCTTAACCATCAGCTATGACCACTTTCTGCAGGTAGCCCATGCTTTCTTAAGGCACATTTATCTCCTGAATGACCTGGTCTGAATTACATAAACTAATATTCTTAGGACTCAGGACCTGTGTGATAAGGTCACTCACCCTCAAAACCCCATTTAAGCCGTTTTCAGTGAAAAAGTAATCAATGCATTCCTTCACAGCCTCTAGCTTTACTGTTGTGACTCTTCTCTTGTACCTATTAGTTGCCTTTCTCAGATCTTCACCATTTCCTCCCACTTTTCAGGTCTTTTAATACTCATTAACACCTGCTAACACTGTTTTCCTCGGCATATTTGAGGAATGTAAAGAGCAATGATTCATTCTTTTGCACACACTACCTGCCAGATTTACAGCTCAACTTTGCTTTTAGAAACTACCTTGTCCAAACCATGGATATCAACACTACAGGTTCAGGATAAACTATGTAAATCAGGAATATGCTTAAGCCTTTCCCTTTTGTCCTCACCAACTTGGGGAAAAAAAGGCACTAAAGTTATAGTGTAGCACAAAATTAAGGGGTAAATATTCTTGTGATGTTCCTTCCATTTACATACTCTGGGTTTATCTGAAGTTCATCATGCCTATTTCAGGAGTTACTATATATATGGGTAAGATGTATAATCAATCGTCAAACCAAATTCCTTTCCTGCTCAGTGTGCAGGTGTTCTGTAGGCAGCTGTTCTGCATAGGAACTAAAAATTGTCAAATATCCTTACCTTTTAGGTGGATCTGTGATAAGCTTCGCTCTGCTGGAAATCTCTCTCCTGTACATCATGCACAAGCCTTACAGGCTAAGGGACCAGCACCTAATAAAAAATTCAAAGTCTCTGCACGTAATAGGTAATGAAGTGCTGGTTCTAGGCAGCAGCACAGGAACTTCAGGTGTTTGCTTAATATTCACTAAGCATATTCCTAAATAGCCCATGCATATTTTTTAACATTTCTTTCACATAATGCTGCACTTTTTTTTTAGATCTTATAAAAGACACTTCTTCAATAATATCCACTAAGTAGCTGGGCCTGGGGAAAAGGTATCATTTGCACAAAAGAATTAGAAAGATGTTTAGCAGAAAATGACGTATCTCTGCATACAGCATACTAGCACAATGCTCTAAGAACTTAGGCAAAGCAAGTTAATGTTTGCCTTACTTCTATTTCATTTGCAAACAAAGAATTTGAGTTAACAATTTAAACATGTTTAAAGCCTAAATAGCCCAGATGGGGAACACATGAAAGGGTTAACACGTAATGATCATACATATTAAAAACTGAGCACCATTCTAAGAGAGCTTTGAATTAGTAAAGTAACATAGAATCACAGAATGGTAGGGGTTGGAAGGGACCTTTAGAGATCATCTAGTCCAAACCCCCTGCAGCAGCAGATTCACCTAGATCAGGTCACATCGGAACATGTCCAGACAGGTCTTGAAGACCTCCAAGGAAGGAGACTCCACAATCCCTCTGGGAAGCCTGTTCAAGGGCTCCCTCATCCTCATAGTGAAATAGTTTTTTCTTATATTTAAATATATGAATACAATAAAAAGTAGCTCTTATTTTTAACAACTAATTCTTTTTCCTCTTCCTACATTTCTAGAGTCACTTAGTTGTCACAAATTTGTGCCACCTAGCTTCTGTACACTGTCAACTTCTAATGTATTGGTAAGTGCAGAAAATTAAAATATAGATGAAGAGAGAGGTAAAAATATACAACAGGAAAACTATACCAGGAAAGAAATTGAGGTATAATGAGATTACCAGCTCTCAAGATCAATAAAATCTTAACATATGTCTCAAGATTTAAATAGCCTTTAAAATGGCCACTCACTTTTATAAAAAATAAACATTGTTTTGGCTTATAAAAGAGACATTCCACAGAGACTTTTATGTACAATAGCTTGCTGACAAAATTACTTTAAAATATAGAAAAAGAGTATAGAAAAATATAGGCTGAAACTGTCATTCTAACTCCACAAGGACCATCTCTTCCTTAGTTAAAATGCCTCTAACAGAGGTCAGGCTACTTATCAGCCTGGGAACAGTGTGGCAGAATGTAGCCCTAAAATATCTTTAAAACAATGTGTGGTATACATCTTTCTTCATAATCCACACTAAAATATTCAGCAGAAACAGATTTAGGCATAATTATGTTCCCCTCACACAAAAGTCAGAGATCCAAGAACTATCTCTCTCCCCCCAAAACACACCAGGTCTTCTTGCTGTTTTTTTGCCTTCTGCAAGCAATAAGCATGCACGTGTGTCTGTGTAAACCTCAAGATGGAAAAAAAAGCACTAGAGAAAAAACAACAGTAGAACTGATTTGGCTTTAAAACATTCATAGAATGGTAGAGGTTGGAAGGGACCTTTAGAGATCATCCAGTCCAACCCCCCTGCAGAAGCAGGTCCACCTAGATCAGGTCACACAGGAACATGTCCAGGTGGGTCTTGAAGACCTCCAAGGAAGGAGCCTCCACACCCTCCCTGGGCAGCCTGTGCCAGGGCTCCCTCACCTGAACAGGGAAAGTTTTTTCTTATGTTTAAATGGAACTTTTTTGTGTTCCAGGTTCATCCCATCACCCCTTGTCCTGTTGCTAGCTACTATAGAAAAAAGGGCTGTCCCAACCTCCTGACACCCACCCTTTAGATATTTATAAATGTTAATAAGATCTCCCCTCAGTCTCCTCTTCTCCAGACTAAACAGCCCCAGGTCCTGCAGCATTTCCTCCTATGAAAGATGTTCCAGTCCCCTGATCATCTTGGTGGCCCTGTGCTGGACTCTCTCCAGCAGTTCCCTGTCCCTCTTGAGCTGAGGAGCCCAGAACCAGACACAGGACTCCAGCCCAAGCCCCCAGCAGAAGCAAGTCTCACCTAGATCAGGTCACACAGGAACACGTCCAGGAGAGTCTTGACCTCCAAGGAAGAAGATTCCACACTTTCCCTGAGCAGCCTGTTCCAGAGTTGGTACAAACATGACTTGGACCAGCCAGATACTTCCTCAGCTTGAAAAAAGATGCAGAGATGCTAGGCAAAGGACATACAGAGACAACATAATACAGCCAACAGAGTTAGCTCAAAGCCCCATTCCTTTGCTAGCTACTTCCTTATATCCTGCTTCTGCCCATGTGATCATGCAGGGCCCAATTGTTTAACTTGCAGCACCTGTTTCTGGTAATTGCAATTAGCTTGCCAGCTGTATTAACTTGTCTCTACATCTTTATTCAAGCTGAGGAAGTATCTGGCTGGTTTTTACCTACATTCCACTGCTCCATCATCCTCACAGTGAAATAGTTTTTTCTTATGTTTAAGTGGAACTTTTTGTGTTCCAGCTTCATCCCATCACCTCTTGTCCTGTTGCTGGCTACTATAGAAAAGAGGGATGTTCCAACCTCCTGACACCCACCCTTTAGATATTTGTAACTATTAATGAGATTCCCCCCTCAGGCAACAAATTGATTGCTCTTAAACTCTTGGAGTATTTCCCAATGTCCAGTACTATTCCTCACCACTTCTCAAAGGAGAGTGACAGAATTACCTATTTTCCATGAGAGGTGGGACTCTGAAAGACAAGCAATGGCCATTCTGCTGCCAAGCTCATATAACCACACACTATGAAAACTTGATATTTCAAGTGGAGCAATAATTTCAGGGAGTTTGGAAAAAAGAAATGGTTATATTTGTTATATTCCTCTCTCTTACTCTGGCATCTTTCTGTGGTAAAATAAACCAGACGTACACACAGAGGAGATTCCTAGAGAAGAAATACCATAAGAAAGAAAACCAAGAGAAATGGCAACATCTTCATCAGTAAGCAAACGTGGGCCAGGCACAAGAAATATATCCAAACCAGTTCAAATGCAGGTAGAGCACTATTGTAAGTCTATTTTGGCATGCCCGTTTAAATTCTGTAAGCCTCCATAAATGCAGTTATCATTACCATTGTTGCCTTATCATTCTCAGTGATTGCTCTCTTTCAGTCAAGTACAAAGGCAGGCTGAATATAAATGTTTTGTCATAAAACTGCTATTCAAACAATAAAAAGGGTTATAATAGTACTAAAAAAATCACCCCCAGGGCTGCAGCACAGGCTGGTAGTATGCATATTCAGGCAGCACGAAAATGTTCTAGTCACATACTTCTACCCACAGGACCCTTCCACTGCATCTGTACTTAATATCAGCATGTTGCCAAAAGTGATGCAGATATTATCAGGTAGTCAAGATACACAGAACATTTTGGAATCTCATTCAATAAGAGAAATGCAGTTAAATATTATTGCATATTTATATTGAATTTATCAAATATCAACAAATTTAGCTTAAGGATTTGTCTTTACTTTTTTAAAGGAAACTCCTTCAATTACGTTTTCTGCCTTTATCCAAAAATGCTTTTGTTGGTCCCAGGCCTAGCCATGTAGTGCCACCCAGGGGCCAACTGCAACATGGTTCAACACTGCCATCTTGCCAAACAGCCTCAAAAAAGCACTATGCAATACATCCCAGACCACCTTCTGTACAGGCTTGAGAGTTCCTTTTAAAATGTTTTAGGGTAGCCTTTCTTGTAGCAGGGAGACAAGAGAGGTAGGGTCAGGTCAGGCAGGGAAGAGTGAAAGAATATGTAACAAGCAAGGGACTACCACAACAAAACAAACTAATTACTCCCACAGAGTGACAAGATGGTTATCTGATTTTGAAAGGTAAATAATACAAATGATTTTAAAAGAAGAAAAAGAAACCCCACCGGTAAAATTTAAAACAAAAGGTTTATCAGCACCGAAAGTCCACTGCCCTGGGTAAATGTGCTTCCTTGCAACAATAAAGACAAATAAAGTACTAAAAAAGGATAAAGCAGGAGATTACAGACCTAGCTGTGGTTTGATAAATGGCACTCTACTCCACTCTGCTTATTGTGTACTTCATACCTCTCTCTTGAATATGGAAGAGAATTTTATTAAAGATTTAGCCACGGTGGTGGTGGTGACTGGCTCACAGTAATTTTCCTACAAAGTAGTTTAATCTATCACAGGGCAGACAGTGCACCTTCTTACCATGTATCATATCTGTCTATTGAGTAAGTGCTATCCAAATCCAATTTCTTTTCATTTTTGGAACCCGTGATGCATATTCAAGATACATTTTCTTTTTGTCTGTGGCCTAAATTAGGTGCTGTATAAAGAAAAAAAAAGAAAGGGGGAAAAAAAAAAGTGAAGTAATAAAAAAGACTGGACTCTGGAGGCTACATTTCTCAGTGGGCATTTTCTTTTTTCTTCTTCTTTTTCCCCTCTAAAGATTCAGTACAGTAGTAATGATGCAAAACAATGGGCATGTATGGTTGTCACGGCACTCGTGACGCTTCCAGCGCACAGCCGCACCTCCAAATCCTTGTTGCAGCTCTTACAGGTGAAACTTACAGAAGTGCTTCAATAAAGCCTTAACTTTCATTGTATTTCAATGCTTGTTTTCTGTATTTAATTAAAATATTGATCAAAATCGCTGTGCTTTATTTTACTGAATGATCTGGGGCTGGAAAAAACTGTTGGGTTTAGGCAATCAAAAATAGATTACAGAATTGTTCTCTTTTTTCCCCCAACTAAGCCTAAGATACAGCTTTTACCAATTTCATTTCCATCTCATTTTCACTGTAAACGGGCCTCATATGATACAAGAAGAATCTAAGAGATTAAGTACTTCTAGTGCCTGATAATTTCCCAGTTCTGATGAGTATTTCCTCCCAGTCTATGGCTTTTGGTTTAAGGACTGGGGCATTTCTCCCTTTTTCTTACTTCTATATGTCTGCTGAGCATGTTTGCTGAACTGAGAAAGAAATTCAAAATGTCTAATCCAAAACTGTTACATCATATTCCTGTGTGACCTGATCTAAAGGGACCTTTAGTGATCATCTAGTCCAACCCCCCTGCAGAAGCAGAGGGGTTGGACTAGATGATCACTAAAGGTCCCTTCCAACCCTACCATTCTATGATTCTACGATTCCAAAGACCCCTTTTTTGGAAACTACCATTAATACAGAATACAGTGGTCCTTCCAGATCTCAGCACGAAGCATGACAATGCACAAAACATATTGGTAGTTTATCAAATGTTCCAGAGACAACTAAAGTCGATGCGCTTGGTCCTTTGTGGTATGTATCCTCTGTGTATTAGAGTTTGATTCCATTCCCTTTGTTAAACCAGCACTAAAGATCAGTGTCTGCATTTCAAGGTGATAATCAGAATGTTTAACAAGATGGAATGCATCAAGAAGAGTGTGGGCAGCAGGTCAAGGGAGGTTCTGCTCCCTCTCTACTCTGCCCTGGTGAGGCTTCATCTGGAGTCCTGTGTCCAGTTCTGGGCTCCTCAGCTCAAGAGGGACAGAAAACTGTTGAAGAGAGAGGCTACCACAGGGTCACCAAGATGATCAGGGGAGTGGAGCATCTTCCTTCTGAGGAAAGGCTGCAGGACCTGGGGCTTTTTAGTCTAGAAAGAGGAGACTGAGGCAGGATCTCATATACTTACAAATATCTAAAGAGTGGCTGTCAGGAGGTTGGGGCAGCACTTCTATGGTATCTAGCAACAGGACAAGAGGTAATGGGATGAAGCTGGAACACAAAAAGTTCCATTGAAACATAAGGAAAAACTGTGTCAGTGTTTCAGTGAGGGAGCCCTGGCCCAGGCTGCCCAGGGAGGGTGTGGAGGCTCCTTCCTTGGAGGTCTTCAAGACCCACCTGGACACGTTCCTGTGTGACCTGATCTAGGTGACCCTGCTTCTGCAGGGGGGTTGGACTAGATGAACTCTAAAGGTCATTTCCAACCCCTACGATTCTTTGATTGTATGATTCTATGAACTGAAAGGATTGCCAAATTTTTCATTTTATCATAGGATTTCTTCCCAGGTCCCATTTCATATGATATTTTTGTCTAGTAAACAATATTCACTGTTAACACACACTTTGAATGAGAAAGGATATGGCTCAACACTTGAACTTTCTGGTATTTCATTTTCCTACAGAACATCCGTATTTCTTTGTTCAGATGTAAATTACTCTATGTTCTGTTTGTTCCAAGCTGACAGTTTAGTCAGCTCTCGGGAAGGATGTTCTCTGAAGTGGCACTCGTGTACTGATGTCCTGTGAGAGCCTGAAAATACTGTCTGTGGAGTTGAAAACTGGTAAGAGTTCAATTCTTGCAATTCTACTTCACAAGGTAGTTTTTTTCTGGGTTTTTATGTTTATTGAAGTCACAGGTGTGGTGCTTCCTTTGCTCTTCTCATGCCTTTCTGCCTAACGTCTTTTTTGCATCATTGCAGATGCTCTAAAACAGGGCATTGCCTAATCTTCTCTGAGCATCTTTCTGGTCTTACTTTACTCTTATTTAACAAACTAAATGGCTTTTTGCATTGGAATTGGCCAGCACCAGCTTTCCAAAGTTTTCTGTCCAAGGTCCCAGGCCTGTTTGGGTTTCAGAGAAACGACTTCATTAGTTCCCCAACTTAAGATATTTACATTTCCCTTTAAATAACTCCCAAACCCTTTCAGCATTTCATCTTTGCTTAGGAAAAAAAAAACCCATCAGGTTTATATTTATATGGAATAACATGTTCTTCAAATTTCTCTAACCCAATTAGTTTTCTTCTCTGATTGAACTGAGAACTACTGAAAACATCAAGTGATTGTCATCCTATTAAACGAAATAACACTGCCACACGATGTCTTCATTCTGAGGTATCAATTTCTCGCAGTTACTTATTGGAAGAGCTGTTTAAACCTTATTCTGTCGTCCTACACATCTTCAGATAATTTGTAATGGGTAGAGACTTAACAACTCTCCTTTTTTTCAATCAAGGATGTTTTCTCAGTTACTTGTGGTATTTTATCTCATTTTACTTGTGGTATGACATTTCCTTGAGGAAACGTTCTGATCTATGGAGTTTCACAGAGGGCTGTATTGTTATCATCTGAGTTGTAGTCATTCCTATACACTACTTGGTACTACACATTGTATTAATGAAGTACAATTTGCCACTGGCTTCACAGTTCCAACTTCCCACAGATGAGACCAAAAACTTGTAGACAGTAACCAAAAAAAGACCTTACACAATCATTGCCAGTAAGGATATTGTCCAGAGAGGCAACAATATAAGCAAAGGTGAGCAGAAGTGAGCAAAACTAGATTCAAAGCTCTGTTTATGTGAAATGTCATAGTACCAAGGGAGATGGTACTATATTACCTACTATAGATCTAACTGTAGTATGCCAGTAACCTGGAGAAGAGGATATTGGGCATTTGAAGAAGAGTAATAAATACATAAGACATAAATAAATAACTTCCCTGGCTTTTAAATTAAATGTTCTGGCCCATGTAATTCCAAATATGAAAAAGGGAACTGAGCAGAGAATAAGTCCAGGACCATCCCAGGCCAATGGAAAAGGTTCTAAAATCTGTCACTTTGGACATGGAAAAAAAATGCAATAGTTCATGAAAGAGATCTGTAAGACCAGAAACTTGTAGAAACAGCTTGATATAGGAACTGAACTGTTGCAAGTCAGAAACACTGACAGAAAGCATGGGGGAAAAAATATGAAGATAATAGGTTAGAATGAGATGTGCCCTTACTCCCCATCACATTCAGAATGTTACAATCAGAAAAACTTGGGATAATACCTGATCAGAAAAAGAAAATAGTTTAAATGGAAACAATTAGAAACCAATAACAGAGGGAAAGAAAGTCTTTAGACTTTACTCTCTTTAGATTAGCTTGCAAATTGAATGACTGAAAAACTGACTCGGATACACTGGTATAGGATGAACCTTCATATTGGGTCAGAAACACTGTACCTAACAAGCACCTGCTTGACTGTAAAACATCTTCTTTGATGAATTATAATTGAATCCTTTTCATTCCTGAAACAAAAGAAAAACGATATTTTTCTTTGCATTTCAAGCAGAGGTTGGTCTGCTCCTGCGCACACTGGTATAACCTTGGGATTTTAAGGTGCAATGGTAACTAAGCACTAAAGCAGCGACTGCACACTCACACTCCTCTGGTTGTTTATACCTTCACAGGTTTGACAAAAAAACTGGCTTCAGCCAGACTATGGACAAATCATTAAGACCAGATAATTCTTTGATAAAAGATAGAAGTATTGTCCTAGAACATTATTTCAGGTTAGCTGCCATGTTTTTTTAGCAGACAGAAAATGTTTCTAAGAATCTCAGTTTGCATCCTTTGAGGTGGCAAAAAGCATCTCAAGCATTTACCTATTCACCCAGTTTTCAACTTTGAAAGATTTTGAAACCTAGGTTCCTTTTGTTGTTTTTCATTCTAGAGTATACAGAACCTTTCTTTCCTGTTTTCAGTCACCATATAAGATTTGGTCTTTATTCTCAATTAGAACAGTATGTATTCCTCTCATTTTCCATAATCAGGTCTAAAGAATAAGTTGCATTTCTTCTTACCTGACAGTAGGATTATACGAATTAGTGCAATAAGATACTATAATGCAGCAAGAAAGTAAGACTTAAGGTGAAGAAAACTCAGCATTACACATAGAATCATAGAATGGTTGGAAGAGACCTTTAGAGATCATCCAGTCCAACCCCCCTGCAGAAGCAGGTTCACCTAGATCAGCATCATCAATCATATATGATATTAAATTAGTATTTTAAAACTTTCTAAAATCATAGAATGGTAGAAATTGATACCTCAGAATGAAGACATCGTGTGGCAGTGTTATTTCGTTTAATAGGATGACAATCACTTGATGTTTTCAGTAGTTCTCAGTTCAATCAGAGAAGAAAACTAATTGGGTTAGAGAAATTTGAAGAACATGTTATTCCATATAAATATAAACCTGATGGGTTTTTTTTTTCCTAAGCAAAGATGAAATGCTGAAAGGGTTTGGGAGTTATTTAAAGGGAAATTTAAATATCTTAAGTTGGGGAACTAATGAAGTCGTTTCTCTGAAACCCAAACAGGCCTGGGACCTTGGACAGAAAACTTTGGAAAGCTGGTGCTGGCCAATTCCAATGCAAAAAGCCATTTAGTTTGTTAAATAAGAGTAAAGTAAGACCAGAAAGATGCTCAGAGAAGATTAGGCAATGCCCTGTTTAGAGCATCCGCAATGATGCAAAAAAGACGTTAGGCAGAAAGGCATGAGAAGAGCAAAGGAAGCACCACACCTGTGACTTCAATAAACATAAAAACCCAGAAAAAAACTACCTTGTGAAGTAGAATTGCAAGAATTGAACTCTTACCAGTTTTCAACTCCACAGACAGTATTTTCAGGCTCTCACAGGACATCAGTACACGAGTGCCACTTCAGAGAACATCCTTCCCGAGAGCTGACTAAACTGTCAGCTTGGAACAAACAGAACATAGAGTAATTTACATCTGAACAAAGAAATACGGATGTTCTGTAGGAAAATGAAATACCAGAAAGTTCAAGTGTTGAGCCATATCCTTTCTCATTCAAAGTGTGTGTTAACAGTGAATATTGTTTACTAGACAAAAATATCATATGAAATGGGACCAGGGAAGAAATCCTATGATAAAATGAAAAATTTGGCAATCCTTTCAGTTCATAGAATCATACAATCAAAGAATGGTAGGGGTTGGAAGGGACCTTTAGAGATCATCTAGTCCAACCCCCCTGCAGAAGCAGGTTCACCTGGATCAGGTCACACAGGAACATGTCCAACTATCAAATGTTAGTTCAAAATTCAGATTGAACATTACAAAATGCAGTTGCACTGCAAGATGGACATACAGATACCATTTCAACATAAAGCCAAGTTTTCATCATGGTATACATCCACAATACAAGAATGTTAAATATGTATTATAACAAGATTAAGCCACAACACTATTTCATAAAGTATTTTGAGGCAATTCTCCTAAATCAGAACAGCATTTTGAGATCTAGGTACCCTACACAAACCCTGAGAAACTGACTAAAGGCATTTTCTTTTTCTAAATAATGATCAAATCATCTTTTAAATGATTCTGATTCATAGGAAATACCTGAATATGCTTTTTTAGACTGTGTTGATTTTCACACCTAAAGCAAAAAAGTCTCTGTCAGAGATCTAATTTTTGGTACAAGGATCAATGGATGTGCCAGCTATATCTGGATAACTGGCTTCACACTGTCCTCTTCCTTCTCAGCTACTTCTGTCAAGATTTATAGCCTATCATGCCCACAGTAAGCACATATTTTTTCAGCTTCCCTGCAGGATTCAGTTCTCAATCTGGACCAGAAACACTGAGTAAGCCAAGCAAGGCATTCAGAGTGTGATAGCTGAGCAGAACATGCTGCCTGGAGGTGAGGAGGGTCCACACTGCTCTCTAACCTGGATACCTCAACATTTCAGTGAATGTTGGGACCATTATGTAAGCAAAGGGCTCAACATAATTAAAGAAATAAAAATCCCATCATTAAACTTCACACACAGCCATCACACTCAGATGATACTCACATAGTATGTATGATGTCAGGAGGTTGGGACATCCCTTTTTTCTACAGTAGCTAGCAACAGGACAAGGGGTGATGGGATGAAGCTGGAACACAAAAAGTTCCACTTAAATATAAGGAAAAACTATGTCACTGTGAGATGGGAGAGCCCTGGCACAGGCTGCCCAGAGGGGTTGTGGAGGTTCCTTCCTTTGAGATCTTCAGGACCCACCTGGACACGTTCCTGTGTGACCTGATCTAGATGAACCTGCTTCTGCAGGGAGCTGGACTAGATGATCTCTAAAGGTCCTTTCCAACCCCCACCATTCTATGATTCTATGTACCTATTGAGTCCCTCTGTGTTTGGCATACCAGTTGGACTCTTCATCCTTTCAATATCAGCTAGGAAGGAATTTTAACACACAAACATGTTCATGTTGCTTTGAATTTTTGATATATATTTTTCCTCCAACAAAGGGGACATCACTCAGTTACACAAGTAGGCTCAAGATCCAGGACAGATTCACAGATGCAAGAAGGTTCCTATGTCCTCCTTGAGCTCATTAAGAAGGTGAATAAGGAAATTACCTCTTCTGCCTATGTATTCAGTATCAACTTTATCTAGAAACAGCATGGCTTCATTAGTATCTGTCACAACATTAGCATTATATTAGAAATGGCTTGAAGCCAATCTCCCTGTTATAACAGTCCTAAACCCTGGGAAAGGTCAGATCCAGCCTGTGCAACACAGAGCATTGATGGTTTAGTGGTGGAAAATCTAGGACTTTTTCATATAAACCACGGTTAACTGTATTTTTTCTAGGCTAAATTACTGAAGACATAATGAGATTCAGAAAGTGGGGGGAAAAAAATAAAGCAAAGCATCACTGAATTATATTATTGCTCAATATAAATATTTGCCCAGAAGTGTTTCTCTAATCAATATTTAAAGTGAGTCAAGGAAGTTTAATAGCTAAATCTTGCTCTCATTACATGTCATCATCCTTTATCTGATATCTTCTGAAGCTACAGACCCCTCAGAGGTTGTGAGAAAGCAAACAATTAATTTCACAACATTTTCATACGAGAAAACTTCTCATTTGGAAACAAAAAAAAAGGGAAGGAACAAAACTGGATTAACATTTTCATGCAGTCAGGATGGCACTAACAGAATGCAGTAATTTCTTTAATAATGAAATATGCTTTGATCCTATTATATGTTTCAGAAATAATTATACCCTGTCAAAGCACAAAAGAAAATGAAAATACAAATGGTTCACAAACAAAAATCATCGTAAAGCATGAGCAATATATGGATATCTCGTTAGGACAAAGCCTGTACTTAGGGAGGGTGTGTATATACATGTGCATGTGTGCTCATGCACATATTGTTGTGGTGCCTACCAGAAATTACTCCTGATCTGGTGTCTGCTATCTCTGCCCATATGCCATTGTGACAGCCCTGTGCTGAAATCCAAGTTAAATCTGTATTTGCACTACAATTTTCAGTGTACCAATGAATAAAACATACTGCTGTTTTCTTCCAGTTATGAAGATGTCTCCTATTTTGCAAAAAATGTTACCAACCCTTCCCATATGAACATGACATTGAACCTCCTTGCAGCATGAGTCACTGATGAGAGTGAACATTGAAGAACTCAATGACAGACACTTAAAGTACAAAATCATTTACTTATGGAATATTTGTCTCTTACAACACCAGCTCTGAATTGGGAAACCAAAGCACTAGATGCTAACCTAGTCAGTGATCCAATCAAAGGTCTCTGCCCCAACCTGCTTACTATGAAATCATGAAACCCTTGTGCCCCGTGCCAATGGCAGCCTGGGATGCATCAAGAAGAGTGTGGGCAGCAGGTCAAGGGAGGTTCTTCTCTCCCTCTACTCTGCCCTGCTGAGGCCTCATCTGGAGTCCTATGTCCAGTTCTGGGCTCCTCAGCTCAAGAGGGACAGGGAACTTCTGGAGAGAGGCCAGCACAGGGCCACCAAGATGATCAGGGGACTGGAGCATCTTTCATATGAGGAAAGGCTGCAGGAACTGGGGCTGTTTAGTTTGGAGGAGACTGAGGCTGGATCTCATTGACAAATAACTAAATGGTGGGTGTCAGGAGGTTGGGCCATCCCTTTTATCTATGGTATCTACCAAGAGGACAAGGGGTAATGGGATGAAGCTGGAACACAAAAAGTTCCATTTAAACATAAGAAAAAGCTATTTCACTGTTTCAGGTGAGGGAGCCCTGGCCCAGGCTGCCCAGGGAGGGTGTGGAGGCTCCTTCCTTGGAGGTCTTCAAGACCCACCTCGACACGTTCCTATGTGACCTGATCTAGGTGACCCTGCTTCTGCAAGGAGGTTGGACTGGATGATCTCTAAAGGTCCCTTCTAACTCCTACCATTCTTTGATTCTATGAAATCAAAAGAAACTTAATACTGAGGGAGAGATGTGGAAGCTAAGAAAACAACACTATCAATGGAATAATCAATAGTCTCTAAATACAAGCTGGATTTCTTAATTACAAGTTATACTGTGAATATGCTATTTTTAGGCTCAAATGCTGAAAGTTGCCTAGGGGAACAAATGCCTAATTTCTACAGGAGCTTTGTATCCAAATCAAGTTTTCTAGATAATTTTGCATACATCAGTTGAATTTCTGGGTAAAACAGAACTAGTTTCAAACTCACATAAAATCACAGACTGTGAGATTCACTTCACTCATGAGTGTATGAAATTATTATATACATGTTTTAATTCCATGCAAAAGACATTACCTGCATTAACTTTCCAAAGCTTGAATATGTCTTTTAAAAACGTTTAGCATTTGAAAGTTGTGGTTAATGCAGTATTTTCCATGTTGAGCTTGATCTGCTGTGGCAAATTATCAAAAATGGCACAGACCCCTCAGATCAGCAAAAAATCAAAAGAGCTTTTTTAGTCTCAAGAGCCTTTTGTTGTGAAACTGGGGAAAAACATATTGGCACACCGGTACAGTTACTCCATTGCCTTCTCTGCTTTCATACTTGTGCTTTGGATGACTACAAGAGTAGGGACAAGGTTAGCATGAAGATGAGACAACTAAAAGTCAGGAAAGCAAAATCATTAGGAAAAAACTACCTAAACCAAAATGACATACAACAGAAGCCACTATTGATGTTCCAAGCATTCATTAATTATGTGGTTTAGGAAAATGTTTTAAGAGAATCTGTCAAGAATCTAGAAGTAAATTAACTTCTAGAAGTAAGGCAATGCAGTGATGACACTAGTAGAGTGGAAATCTGGAATCACAGAATCTTAAGGGTTAGAAGGGACCTCGAAAGCTCATCCAGTCCAATCCCCCTGCCAGAGCAGGACCACCTAGAGTAAGTCACACAGGACTGCTGCTCACTACTACTTTTCAGTGTGCTAAAACAAATGACATCTTGTACTTCTTACTGAATCTCGTAGTTTTTGCCTATGCCTTAGCAAAACATTCATTCTTACGTATGACACACTTTTAGATGCTTCCATTAAATGTGCTTTGAAGATGTGGATTCAATACACTACTAGACTGCAGTGGCCAAAGATGCCTATGGCCATTTGCTTAATGGCCAACATTTACCTAAAATCTTCTCTGGCAATGGAGATAATACTCATTTTCTCTCTACTTATCTGCTTGTATTGGATTTGGGTAGCAAGGTTTTGGTAGCAGGGAGTCTTACAGGGGTGCCTTCTGTGAGAAGTTGCTGGAAGCTTCACCTATGTCTCGTACAGCCTGTGGCAGCTGGCTCCAAGACAGACCCACCACTGGCCAAGGATGAACCAGTTAGTAATGGTGGTAACACCTCTGTGATCAACAGGTTTGAGAATGGGAAAAAGAGTTACTGTACAGGAGCAAATTGCAGCAAAAGAGAGTGGGAATATGTGACAGAAACAACTCTCCAGACATCAAGGTCGGTGAAGAAGGAGGGGAAGGAGGTGCTGCCAGAGCAGGGGTTCACCCTGCAGCCCATAGTAAAGCAGTTGTGCCTCTGAAGCCATGGAGGCCACAGGGGAACATCTGCAGCCCAGGGAAAACCCCACAAAGGAGTGGTTGGATGCCCAAGGGAGTCTGTGACACTGTGTGAAGGAACTGTGGACAGAGATGAGCCCACAGTGGAGCAAGTTCACTGTCAGGACTTGTGACCCCATGGGAGACCCACACTAGAGCCATTCATGAAGAATTGTAGCCTGTGGGAATGACTCATGTTGGAGAAGTTCATAAGGACTTTCTCTTTTGGGAGGGACTCCACAGTGGAGCAGTGGGAAGCGTGAGGAGACCTCCCCCTGGGAGAGAGCAGTGGCAAAGACCATCTGTGCTGAAGTGACCTCCATTCCCCACGCCCCTGTGCTGCTGCAGGGGGACTAGATAGAGACTTGGGAAGAAAGTAGAGGTGAGGGGAAGGTGTTTTAAGATTTAGTTTTTATTTCTCATTACTCTTCTCTGTTCTGATTGGTAATAAAACAATTTTTCCCAAGCTGAGTCTGATTTGCCCATGATGGTAATTGCTGAGTGATCTCCTTGCCCCACTTCTCTCTCCTCTGTCCAGCTGAGGAAGAGGAGTGATAGAGCAGCCTTTGATGGGAACATGGCATCCAGCCATGCTCAAACCACCACATTCTGTACAAAACTATACTCCTTCTGTACATCATTACTTTGAAGGTTGGAAGAACCAAAGGACTACGAGAATGTGGTTGCAAAGACAGATATAATGGCATCATGCAGCCAGACTTTTGGCTGTGTTAAAGAGGATCCCTGTTCTGTTTTGGTCTACAGATAAAGGTGAGAAAAATCAATACTGAACTATACTATTGTGAAACAAAAACACTCAACCTCTTCAAGGAAGTACCACTTTAAATCACTTTTATTTGCACATCACAGATATGTTTAACTGCTATCCAGCTTGGCTTTTGTGACGTTTTGCAGTCAGGTTACAGACCTCATGGCCAGCAAGCTCAGGGAAGTTATTCTATCCCTCTACTTTGATTTTGTGAGGTCACATCTGGAGAACTGCATCCAGCTCTGGGCTCCCCAGTCCAAGAGAGATAGAACTTCTGGGGAGACTCCAGGGGAGAACTACCAAGATGATGAGGGCTCAGGAGCGTCTATCTTATGAGGAAAGACTGTGAAACCTGAAGAGAAGACTAAGAGGGGACCTTATCAGTGCCTCTAAATACCTGACAGGGTGTCCATGGATGAGGACAGTCATTTTTCTGTAGAAACCAGTGACAGGACAAGGGGTGACAGGCACAAGCTGGAACACAGGAATTTCCAATTGAACACAATGAAAGACTTCTTTACTGTGAGGGGAGGGAGCCCTGGCACAGGCTGCCCAGGGATGGTGTGGAGCTCCTTCTCCAGAGGTTTTTAAAACCTGTCTGGACGTGTTCCTCTGTGATCTGATCTAGGTGAACCTGCTTCTGCAGGGGGGTTGGTCTGGATGATCTTTAGAGGTTCTTTCCAACCCCTACCATTCTATGATTCTGTGATCTTAAACACCAAAGTAAGTTCAGCTTATACAAATTCAGCTCTGAAACTGGGAGGCAAGGCACAGGGAATAAGAGATTACACAAAAAATACTGGTTTTGCATTACAGAGAAGGATAAAGTGCTATATAGTAATATAAATGTACTGGTAACACCAAGAACAAAGGAGAGAGAAGAAAAGTAAACTTAGATTTTTAGCACTGTTTTTAAATTTGTATAAACTTCCAGAACCGAAACCAGCACAGTGACTCAATAGTGAAAGAAGCACGTGGGACAAGCCAGAAAGAAACTACAAGTAGCAGAGGAGCAAAAAGGTGTCCCTTTGGCCTCAAACTATTAATTAGCAAGTAGCAAAGCTCTAACACAGATTCACTGCTCCAGCATTCTTCCTCCAGAGGTTGCTACTACTCTGCCTCATTATCATCTGGATGGAAAACAACACTCTTTCCTGGGAGTTCTCTGCAACAGTCTTATTGATTAAGTTCCTCCAGTGTTAAATCATGCTGTAGCTTTCACTCCACTCTGCCTACCTTCTCACCCCTGAATAATAAAGGCTTTGGTGGATTTATGAGGGCGGTGCAGTAGATGAAGAGCATTTGATAAACACCATAGCATAATGCAGTTTCTATTTTTGCAATGCCCTTATCTTCAGAACACTTGACATGCCACAACACTATTTAAAAAATCAAAATGAAACTAGTCTGATTTGTTCTTGCTTCTATACTCCTTCTGATACCTTTAGGAATCTCTGCCAGAGACATCCAAATGTGTTCCTTCTCTGGCTGTAGAGAATTCGAAACAGTGAGGGGAAAAAACCTACTAAGGCAATGATGGTTCCCTTCAACTTGGGATTGCCCAACACACTGCAAATACATTTGCTGTTATTTTTTCACATCTAAGATAGGCAAATACCAAATACACAAGTGAAAAAATAAAAGCAAGTATGGGAATATAATTTCTACAAGAAACAAAACTGAATTATCTCTCATTGTGAAAGAATCGATCCAAAACCATGGACCCTTATGTCACTGGAAGTTGTGACAATAAAGGCTTACAGTTAAGACTATTATAGGCTTGGCTGTGTTGTTTTGGAACTGGGGATAACTGGGGATTATTTTTTTTCTGAATGGGTGATGCATAATGCAGACACCAAGAGTTAAATTTCCTTAGAGGCTCTAGGCAAGGGAAGATGCAACTTGTCCAAACGGACCATGAGCTATCTTGAGTGGAATTGGGCTGAGAAAGAAGCCTTCAGATGTTCTGAATCACAGACTCTCAAGGGTTGGAAAGGACCTCGAAAGATCATCCAGACCAGCCCTCTGCCAGAGCAGGTGAAAAACAAATTATTATTATTCAGAAAAAAAGGTTGAAAGGGACTGAAACCACCAGTTAAGCAAAGACCAAGACAAGTGTATGTTAGAAAGGAGAGAGAGGACCATGTTTGTGACAACATGACCAGGTGATAAATTTCTATTGATAGGGATTTTCAGTTGAAAGCAAAATATTTCACATTCAGGAAAAAAAACCTCAACAAATAATCAACCCAAAAAAGCCCCATCAAAATGTGTGTCACAGTATCCAGCCACCATGGCACTCCAAAAACCCTACCAGAGGAATTCTTGTTGTGCCTAGAAATGTTTTCTTCAATAAAACATTAAGATGTGTTAATGCACAAAAGCAGACTTCCCAAATCTGTGTTTGGGGAGGGCCTGGAGTCCAAGGTTTTCGTTATCTTTTTCATGTTACTGATCATTAATGTAACAACCTCACTGATCAGTTTTATTCTGCTCATGGTTGCACGTCGTAATGATTTCTAGTACCTTACCTCCAGCAGTAAGTAGATTGACTACCTCCAGACCAACAGCACGGCATCTTTTCTCTTTCCTACAATCATTTTTAAACAAGCTAGACGTTGTCACAAATGTGCCTCTTGGTCATGTTCAGCTCAGGGAGGCCGGTGCCTGCTGTTCACCCAGTGGGCTCTGCCCTGCAGTGCTTAGGTGTGTCATCAGGAGCAGCCAGCAGGAGCTGAGCCTGCAGCGAGGACAATGTTCTTCCTCTTCTGCAACCAAAAGGGTATTTTTGTTTTCTGCATTTCTTTCTGCCTGGATATACAATTAATTCATTACTGAGAGGAAACATATTCCCAGAAAAAAAAAAAGAGGAAGAAAAACTGCTGATACTCTAAGTTACAAGGCACTTAGACTTTGATTGAACAGACGAGGGGTAGCACTGCAGGAAAGAAATTAAACAACTACACTGGATAAGTTCAGTGTGAAAAACTGGAACCTGAGATCACCAATGTGCCCTAAACACAATAAAACACGTGGCAGGAACATGGCTGTTATTAGTAATACCCTATCTTATTCTCACCACAAATAATTACAGCTTGCTATCTAATGATATCAACTGGTTTACTCTAGATTTTATTCCCATACCCTCTCAGTTCTTGTCTTGTGCCCACTTCATTAGTTGTAACATTTTAATCACGATATACAGATTTGCATCTTGTTTGTCCCTTGGTACTGCTTGTGAGGAGCATGTTTTCTTACCCATCTTTAGAGAAGGTACTAACCTATTCCACAAAAGTTCCCACTGATTTCAGTCCAAAACTATTTCAGTGTTTCAGTGAGGGAGCCCTGGCACAGGCTGCCCAGGGAGGGTGTGGAGGCTCCTTCCTTGGAGGTCTTCAAGACCCACCTGGACACGTTCCTGAGTGACCTGATCTAGGTGAACCTGCTTCTGCAGGGGGGTTGGACTGGATGATCTCTAAAGGTCCCTTCCAACCCCTACCATTCTGTGATTCCATGAAATTCTCACAGAGTAAATTACTAGAGAGAATCAGTAAAAGTAGAACTTTGGCATTGGTTTATGTGTTTAGCTTAAAAAGAAAATCAAATCAAAAGGAGGCATTTTCTGTACATATTAGTAAACGTACCTAGCACTTGCAAACACTTGTTCAAATATCTCCACTGAAAATATTTCATATATTTTAAGCCACTTCTTCACAAGCAAAGCAGATTCACATTCAGTTCTTTGCATTCTTCTTTATTTTATGAAGTAATATGAATGTGAAGACAGTTCTTACAGCTACAGCTGTTACAGTAATTAAATATTTTCATGATGAGTATGTCTTTTCCTACTTCAGGAAATGTTTTCACAGAGATGAGGGTCTCTGGATCAGAAAGTATATTTCAGTGTGGATTTGTCCTGGGAATTATAATATGGTTCAGCAGAAAGTTCTGTAGCCCAAGCTGGAGATTTCAGCTGAATATAATTACAACTTTTAGTAAAAAGACAGAATTTACCAAGGGACTAACCGATAATTAAGATGTGAAAAAAAAAAGAAGCCCTAAGGAAAAGACACAGTTTCCAAAATTCTATCCTAAGAACAAATATGAAACTGAAATGTTTCTATTACTCTGCAGAACTGAATATAGTACTTAACATATTTGACCATTACATTCTCTTAAATAACATTCTCTTGGTTCTCAGACAAATAAAACAGGAAATGTAAAAACCCCATTTTCTAACAGCGAGCGCAGGCTGACATTCATCCCATGCAATCTTATCCATCTAAAAGATAAATATTCAGTGTAGGAGAAGTTTCCAAGACCTATTGAGCAGGCAGTGAAGAGAAACGTGCCAATGTTTGAAGAGCTCATTCTATAGTTTGCACAGCCTGTGGAATATGACTATGCTCGGTTACTGATCAGCTGTTTTCTCTTTCTCTTTCCTGGAGATGTTACATGTACAAAGACATCTTTGGTTTGGGTTTGTTGCTTTTTTTTTTTTGTTTTTTGCTTTATTTAAATTTTGAGCTGCTTTTCCATTGCAGTGAGTGAGATGGATTGCCCTCTGAAGATGCCTCTCTTTCTCTCTATTGCCTGCCTGCATGGCTTAGATAAAATGCTTAAATTTCTGTAAGCTACGTTGAGTCCCTTTGAGTAATTAAAATGTAGTAAATCTGATTCACCAATTGGTTCCAAAATACAGTATTTTATCAAACTTCAAATCATCAAATGTATCAATTCACTAATATGTGATGCTGGTTTTCAGAGAAGACACAGAATCACAGAATGGTAGGAGTTGGAAGGGACCTCGAGAGATTATCTAGTCCAATCCCTCTGCAGAAGCAGGTCCACCTAGATCAGGTGACATAAGAACGTGTCCAGGTGGGCTTTGAAAACCTCCTGAGATGGAGCCTCCACATCCTCCCTGGGCAGCCTGAGCCAAGGCTCCCTCACTCTCACAGTAAAGAAGTCTTTCCTTGTGTTCAATTGGAACTTCCTGTGTTCCAGTTTCATCCTATTATCCCTTGTCCTGTCACTGGGTGCTACAGAAAAAAGTGATACCCAGCCTCCTGAAATCCACCATTTAGATATTTGTCAATATTAATGAAGTTCCCCCCTCAGTCTCCTCTTTTCCAGACTAAACAGTCCCAATTCCCACAGCTTTTCCTCATCTGCAAGATGCTCCAGTCCCCTGATCATCACAAAGAATAGCAGTTGGTCAAATTTCACAATATTTTTAACACCTATCAGTTGAACTATCAGAGCACAGTGAGGTCAGCAGGATGATAAACAGTGTGTTGAGTGCAAGTGCTGTGAAGGACCACCTAGCTGAACGGTCCCAGTCAGCAAAATGTACCTTTATAAATAGAGTCTTCATCAATGACCTGGATGAGGGGACAGAGTGTACCCTCAGCAAGTTCCCTGATGGGATCTCGACCGGCTGGAGAGTTGGGCACAGAGGAACCTCATGAGGTTCAACAAGGACAAGTGCAGAGTCCTGCAGCTGGGGAGGAACAACCCCATGCACCAGGACAGGCTGGGGGTCAAACTTCTGAAAAGCAGTTCTGCAGAGAGAGACCTGGGAGTCCTGATTGACAATAAACTGACCATGAGCCAGCAATGTGCCCTCGTGGCCAAGAAGGCCAATGACAGCCTGGGATCCATCAAGAAGAGTGTGGGCAGCAGGTCAAGGGAGGTTCTTCTCCTTCTCTACTCTGCCCTGGAGTCCTGTGTCCAGTTCTGGGCTCCTCAGCTCAAGAGGGACAGGGAAGTGCTGGAGAGAGGCCAGCACAGGGCCACCAAGATGATCAGGGGACTGGAGCATCTTTCATACGAGGAAAGGCTGCAACAATTGGGGCTGTTTAGTCTGGAGAAGAGGAGACTGAGGGGAGATCTTATTAACATTTATAAATATCTAAAGGGTGGGTGTCAGGAGGTTGGGACATCCCTTTTTTCTATAGTAGCTAGCAACAGGACAAGGGGTGATGGGATGAAGCTGGAACACAAAAAGTTCCACTTAAACATAAGAAAAAGCTATTTCAGTATTTCAGTGAGGGAGCCCTGGCACAGGCTGCCCAGGGAGGGTGTGGAGGCTCCTTCCTTGGAGGTCTTCAAGACCCATCTGGACATGTTCCTATGCGACCTGATCTAGGTTGATCTGCTTCTGCAGGGGGGTTGGACTGGATGATCTCTAAAGGTCCCTTCCAACCCCTACCATTCTGTGATTCTACCATTCTATGATTCTATGATTCTATGAGTCATACAGCCTACTGCAAAGAAATGAGTAACTGGCAGCAGAAATCCTCAATTCTTTTCTTCTTTGAAAAGCAATATTAACATCTATCTCTGTATAATTGCTCCTTGCAATGCTGTGGCACTAACAGTTAACAAAATCCTTATATACCACAAAACAGAAGCAAGGAAGAGTCTCTCCCCATGTAAAACTTTGGTGAGATCACTCTCATAACACTTAGTCGCTCTGCAAAGAACGTGTGAAGGAGAAAACTTCAGAGCTACGTAACTGATGCAAGGTCATGGAAAAGAAAAGCCAAAAATACGGGATGGAAGGTGCTCCAACTGGCTTATCAAAGGGAAGGTCAAAAGCGTGGGTATTTACTAACAGAAAAAGATATATCAGAGGAACAGCTTAAAATATACTTCATGAAAACTTTGAAGGACACCTTTTCATGCATAGGGAGTGGAAATTAATTCTTCAAGTGCAAGCAGGAAGGCCAGAGATGAGAAGTTAAGGAAAAGGAAAATTACAAGTGGCATGATGCATGTGCCTTACAGTGGGAATCTATAACTGTAGCCAAGTTTAGGTTCTCTTTAAAGTTAGCAGAAAGAACCAAGCATCCTCAGAGGATAACTCTTCTCATCTTAAATAGAAACCTTGAAATTAGAGGGAATACATCTGGTCATACCCATTTCTTTCTTTTCACTAGAGCAAGAGCAAAACTTACTAAGGCTGATGGAGACATCTATGCTTTGTGTCCAAAGTTAGTTGAGATGCATCCCAGTCTGCATTACTTTTTAGAGCCAGACTGTCTTCAGGAGTTGCAGTGTTATCATCAAAAAAAGAGATAATCTGTATTTTTCTTTCTCCTGGGGAGGAAACCTCGCCTGAGTATGTGAGTGTAGAGAGAAAGAAAGAGGAAATCTTTCAGTAGCTTAGGGCACTAGTGCATAATCACTAGATTTTTCATTTCAGCTTTCAACTTGAAATTACAGATCTAACTTCCATTTGTGACTGCTATGACTGTACTGAGATTAGCATTTACCATATCACTTTCTACAGCTGCTATCAGTGAAAATATTTATGCACACAGTGAGGGGAGAAAGGTATCTGCCAAAACCTGTGAGTGCCACTAAAAACAACATTTCTTTCAAATCTGTGGTTTTGTACAGTGCACAGCACAATGGTACTCTGCTTACAGTTGGAAACATCAGGCATTTCCATGGTCCAAATAAAGAGAGTAAAAGTAATTACTGCCCTATAGTAGTCATTATATCTAGAGCAAATTAGGTGCTATAGGTACAGCAGCACATCAGTTATGCCACCTCAGTGGGGCGAGAGATGCTGACTTTCTAATGAAGGCTCCCTGTAACAGATGTAGCTGTAAAGTCTAGTCTGAACTTTAAGCTCTCCTTATCTTTTCAGTAAACAGATATAGTACACATGAAAATAACACCAAGTAAAACACAAATGCACAGAGCTCCCTTAGGCTTAGCCTATGGAGAGTAAACCAGTCTGGAGCTTCAAACACTATGATGGCAGCAATCATTCTTAGATACTTTACCCACTCAGAGATGATGGGGTACTACCAGAGCCAGACAACCACAAACCAGATGGATTGTGAAGTCTGTGCCGTGTCTTCTCAAGATAAATTTCTGAACAAACTGTTCCTTCTTACCAACGTTTGGCAGAGAATACTTTGGGGGGGTTTTAATTGCCACTCTTACAAACCACAGAGAGGCTTGTGTGACGGTGATGGAATGCTGACCTCACTGTAGAAAGACCAGTTTTACCTTAGTTAATGAATAATAGTTGCCATTTTCTGTAATTGTTCCACCCCTTTCCCTTTACTGTCACAAATGGTCTTATGATAATAATCACAGTATATAATCTGACACAAGTGCTCTTAAAGAAATTTCAAGTAAAGGACTGCAGCCTCTGTGGGAGGTAACTGTCAGAATTATCTTAAACCACTACCTGTCTTCCACTACAATAGAAAAGGGCCTTTAATCGAAATAATCCTTTTTTCAAACCAGCAACTTTTTTTTTTTCCCTCCCTCTGCAATTCACTCATCTCAAAAAGAGCACTATAGCTTTTGTGCATAACTTAATTCATTCTTCAAGACAAGTACCAAATTTGTCACTGACATTTAGCGCCAGCCGTAGGCAATGGATAAAATGAACTAGTTAGCAATTTAACCTGTAAAAAAAAAACACACACACAGAGTGGGATGAACAATTTTCTGCCATCAAAGCAAATGGCTAACATTTAGCAAGATTTTATTTTTATTTTTCAGCCCATCCCATCCTCAAGAAGAAAGAAGTCAGGCTAACATTTTTTCTGGGTCCTAAATCTTCCTCTCAGCCTATTTCTTTAATGGTTTAAAGTAAATGACTATCCAGAGGATAATTAGGCAGTGTGCTGTCGCATCGTGTCAGGTCACAGCTGGATTTAGTCAGCATTAACCTTTGGGGAGAATTGGAATATCAGTATCATTTAAAATTAAAGACGTGTAAGCAGGCATTTCTGGAGATGTTAGAAAAGTAATTGTCTGTAAATTGTTTGACCTTGAGATTTAATTGCATGCACAACACACATTCCAGCAAGAACCCTGGACTGTGTTCATTCTCTTTCACCTCCGTACCTCTCACTCTGCAGAACCCATTAAAGCTACCTGTGGATTTTTCTCTAAAATATTAAAGATTGTTTTATACCGAGAACAAAAGCTTTTTAAGCAAGACCTCTTGCAAATAAAACTGTTAAACAGCTGTAGCATAAACCCCACCTATTTGAATTTCAGTCTTTTTACATGCTTAGATATGTTTATATAGAACAGAAAATACTGTTAAAGAGCTGTGCTTAATTTTTATTCCCTTTTTTTTTTTACTAACAAGTTTGCATATTATGCCTTATTCCCTTTTTCCCTAATGAGACAGCTTATGCTTTCAAAGTCCCTCAAGCTAGGCAAATCTCTCCACTGCTTCCACTGTTAATAATGAAACTTCATAATTATACAAATCCAAGGTGGCCAATCAGCTTCTCGGGCTGAGCCTTCGGGTACCTCATGCATTATTTATGTGGCACTCGGGCCTGTGAACTCACTTGCTTATATTAGAAGCCTAATTAATATTTAATCACACATAGAGAGGGCACAAAAAGCTGTGCTAGTCCCCAAAAGAAGTGCAAGTACAAAGTGTACACAGGTGCTTGTTTGCTTGGGTGTGCGGGTATGTGTGTGCGTGCCGTGTGTAATGCACAACTCAGAAACACTGATTAGGTTTGTTGGCTTGGGAAACAGGCTGCCCAGATGGATTGTGGAGTGTCCTCCTCTGGAGACATTCCAAAACCACCTGGACAAGTTCCTGTGTGACCTACTCTCCATGGTCCTGCTCTGGCAGGGGAATTGGACTGGATGATCTTTTGCGGTTCCTTCCAGTCCTTGAGATTCTGTGATTCTATGATTCTACATGCCTACAAAAATCCTGTCTATGTTACTGGGGCCACACTCTCCATTCTTGACCAAGTCACCAACTGCAAAGCAGTGCTTGTTTTTAGGAGAGTCTCTGAGAAAAAGTAATATCTCGACATCGCCTCACTTTTGGGGTACATGTCATAACCAGCTCTTTCCTGGCATGGGAACAGTGGATAATCGCAGTTGCTGGCTTGTATGGAAAAGAAAGCTCTTGAAGCAACCTTATTTATGATGGTGATGATTTAAGTTGAAGAGACCTCTGCAGCATCAGCTGATGCTGAATTTTCATTCTCACCTATCAAGCCTGCCTGCAAAATTCTCAGTTGTTTGTTGCCTCTTGTTTGTCTACACTGAGTCTGACAGATCACGCTGCGGTGTGATACCTTTTTGATGGGAAGGGAGATCCATATCTAGAAAACTCTCTGAGTACACAAGTCAGAGCAGTGAGAAATGATCTGTCTTATTACTGTAAATTCCACTTTGTGCAATGGGGTTTAACACCAAATAAAATGTTCTATCATATTGATACTACCATGATTTCAACCAACTTTTCCAAAGAAGCCATTAAGTTTTCTGAGTTATCTTATCAGACCATTCTCCTCACCATTGTGCTATTGCTTTAGGGCAGACAATTGAGGACTTGATATGAACTTCCTCTTTGAAACATTCGTATTTTCACCAGCATTGTCTTCCCATAAACAGCAGCAAATAGGACTTCACCAAAGGAGCAGTATTTGCTATTAAAACATCAATCTTATCAATATACAAAATGGTTGTGACAACCAAAGCTGGAAAAAAAAAAACAAGAGACTTTAGATTGGTGGTTAGAAGAGAAGAATTAAGAAGCACATCTAGGTGGTGTGTCCAGTTCTGGTTGCTGCAGTACAAGAGAGATATGGAGCTACTAGAGAAACTTCAGTGAAGGGACACAAACATAAGGAAGGAACTGAAGCATTTCTCATATGAGGAAAGACTGACAGAACTGGGACTGCTTGGTCTAGAGCAGAGAAGGCTCATGAGGAACCTATCAAAGCATGTAATTATCTGAAGTGAGGGAATGAAAAAGAGGGAGCCAGGCTCTTTCCAGCAGTACCCAATGACAGGACCTGAGGCAGTGGGCACAAACTGAAGCACAGGAGGTTCTTTCTGAACACCTTGAACATCAGGAAATACTTTATTTGCTGTGAGGGTGACTGAGCACTGGCAGAGCTTGTCCAAGGGAGGTTGTGGAGTATCTCTGTCCTTAGAGATACTCAAAAGCTGTCTGAACACGGTCCTGGGCAACAGGCTGTAGATGGTCTTCTTGAGCAGTGGGTTCTTCCAGATGACCTCCAGAAGTTCTTTCCAACCCCAGCCATGCTCTTTGTCTCTGACATTTTTTTTTTTAAATCATCCAAAACAAAATCAAAGATGTAATTATTTTTAGCTACTTGAAAATCCATGAGAGGACAATTTGAGGACAGCTTGTCTCACAGCCCTGCTGATACTGATCCACTGTTAGAAACTCTGTGAAACTTTAAATTAGTCAGGAATCTTAATAGTCTCGCATGAAGGGTGCTACACAAATAAAAAGTAGTATAACTTAAAAAAATCAGGGAAATCACAGAATCCTAAGGGTTGGAATGGATCATCCAGTCCAACCCCACTGGCAGAGCAGAAACACTTAGAGTAGGTCACACAGGAACTCGTCCAGGTGTGTTGGAATGTCTCCAGAGAAGGAGACTCCACAGCCCATCTGGGCAGCCCCTGCCAGTGCTCCCTCACCTCAACACGGAAGCTTTTCCTTGTGTTTCTTTGGAACCTCTTGTGTTCCAGTTTGTACCCACTCCTCCTTATAAAACATTACAACAACTGTTCAAGTAATCCTTCCTTCTCCTTCTAGTCTGACTTCTCTCTTAAAATCTAGATTCCAGAGCTTAAACTTATCATTACATCAACTTACAAAGCAAAACACCTTATTGCAGCCTCAAAACTAGTGTAGATCTTGATCACCCAAAATACTTCTCGTAAAGCAACTTTAAAAATGTATGAAACTGTATGACTTCATATCGTTGACACTGAGGTTCATAAAATCAAGGTGATCTAGGTGACCCTGCTTCTGCAGGGGGGTTGGACTAGATGATCTCTAAAGGTTCCTTCCAACCCTTACCATTCTAAATTAAATCAAATTCCAATTTATCATGATTTTTTTTTCTCCTTTCAGGGACAAAAATATTGAGGGATTAAATTTATGCCAGAAACCCTGTACCAAGCATCTGGCATATTTATGGGTTTTTGCATCCATTTTCAAGTGCTACAGTCCCAGGGGTACACGAAATGAGAAGAAACATTTGTTGTAGTTCCAGGGAGAGTTTGTAATTTCGTAACTCTTATTTAAGATACTTTAATTTTAAAACATTAAAGACTTGTAATCATGTTTACACTATTTCCTTACAAAGACAGGCATCCAAAATTCGAAATGAGTATGTTTAATGGGAAACATTCATTCATGAACAAGACTTAGATGAATCACAGTGATTTTCTTTTTTCACGCATCTTTCTCTTCCATTGTAGTTACTATTTGAACACCAGACCTGTTATAATATTAGAATCATAGAATGGTTTCAGCTGAAAGAGCCCTTTAAGTTCATGGAGTGCAGCCTCTGTCCCAGCCCTATCAAGCACCAGCCCATTTCCCTCAGGGCAACATCCACCCAGCTCTGAAACCCCTCCAGGGACAGGGACTCCAGCACCTCCCTGGGCAGCCCCTGCCAATGCCTCACAACCCTTGCAGCAAAGAAATTCCTCCTCACATCCAGCCTGAACCTCCCCTGCTGCAACTTGAGGCTGTTTCCTCTTGTTCTATTGCTTGTTCCTAGGAAGAACAGACCCATCCCTGCCTGGCTACAGCTTCCTTTCAGGTAGTTGTAGAGAGTGAGAAGGTCTCCCCTGAGCCTTTTTTCCTCCAGGCTCAACAGTCTCAGATCCGTCAGACCTTCCTCACATGAGATGTGCTCCAAATCCTTTCCTAGCTTGGTAGCCCACCTCTGGATCCTTTCCAGCACCTCAGTGTCCTTCTTGTAGAGAGGGGCCCAAAACTGGACACAATATTTGAGGTGTGGCCTCACCAAAGCCAAGTATAGGGAAGTCTAAGGATAGCCAGCACACTGAATAATAACAGCAGCTGCAAAGGGAAGATGAAGTTGGTTTGATTTTTTCAAAAGTCACCAAGAAGTGGGTTGTTTTTGCAGTACTAGGCAAAAATATTTCCCAATATTTTTCCACATTACTATTATTTGCTACATGTACCATTATTCTATGAAATTCAACACTTAAACTTGATCTACCTAAGACTTGTCTACTAAACAGGGCAACAGAGAGAAAAAAGGATTAAAAAACACCCCAAAACACCTAACATTACAGAATCACAGAATCTCAAAGGTTGAAAGGGGCCTTGAAACATCATCCAGTGCAACCCCCCTGTCAGAGCATGACCAGAGCAGGTCACATAGGAACTTGTCCAGGTGGGTTTGGAATGTCTCCAGAGGAGGAAACTCCACAGTCCATCTGAGCAGCTCCTTCAAGTGCTCTCTCATCCTCAAACTGAAGTTTTCTCATTTGTTTCTTTGGAATCTCTTCTGTTCCAGCTTGTACCCATTTCCCCTTGTCCTGTCATTGGCCATCACTGAGAACAGCCTGGCTCCATCCTCCTGACATCCACTCTTGATGTATTTGTAAACATGAATGAAGCCACCCCTCAGCCTTCTCTTCTCCAAGCTAAAGAGCTCCAGCTTCCTCAGCCTTTCATCAGAAAGGAGATGCTCCACTCCCTCCATCATCTTTGTGGCCCTGCGCTGAACTCTTTCCAGCAGCTCTCTGTTCTTAAACTGAGGGCCCCAGAACTGGATGCAATATTCCAGATGTAGTCTCATGAGGGCAGCGTAGAGAGGGAGCAGAACCTCTCTCCACCTACTGCCCACAGCACTTCTAATCCACCCCAGAATGCCATTGGCCTTCTTGGCCATGAGGGCACATTGCTGGCTGATGCTCATCCTTCTGCCCACCAGCACCCCCAGATCCTTTTCCTCTATTCTACTCTCTAACAGTTCACTCTCCTTCCAGTTTCAATATAGGATTGTTCTATTAACTGTATTCTCTAATGGTCTGGTCAGCCTACCATTAAATTATTCAAATAATGCAGGATCTGATTCTCAGCTGGTGTGTATCAGTATATTTTCATTGATTTAAATAGAGCTATACCAATTTACATCTCCTGTGAATCAAGCCCATCATTTCAATCAGAACGATTAAATGATTAGTTTCCTATTATATCAGCATAAACTGGTAATAACTAATGAGTGCTCATAATTCTCTGTCTTTTTGTGAAGCCCTTTTCAAGCATAGAAGCATTCACCTGGTAGAAGGGTGAATACATCAGCTTTTGTCACACATGCAACTGAACACAGTACAGCCAAAACCACTGAAACAATGTACAGTCCTTCTAAATCTCCAACTTATACCGCTCAAGAAAGTCAAGAGAATTTTTAGCTAAGACTAAAAGAATAGATGCTGCTTTTTACAGAAGTACAAAACAATAATACTTCAATAAATGGGTATTAATTTTATGCTATAGAAAGACCATCGTGCCTTATTGTGAAGGGAAATCTTACTCCAGAAGCAGAATATTTGAGAAAAATACCTTTTTTCACAAAACCACGATTAATTAACAACTGTTGTACTAAATAAAACATCAGTTATAATATTCACATATGTAAACAAACAGAAAACATTGAAAGCTTTTGTTGTAGTATGCCTTGTTCAAAAATTCTGATGGTATTTTTAAATACTCAACTATCAACCAGCTCTGTTCACAAACTTGGCACTCCCTTCTCCCCAGCCATCTTTGCTTTGCGGTTTCAGGGGGAAGCAGGGATTTTTTCCTCTCTTTGCCACAAGGGGAACAATTTCTGGACACCTCAGCAGCTTCCCAGGATGGCAGAGAAGCAAAAGTATCTGTCACAAATCCAGAAACCTCTCCCTTCTAAAAAAATCCAGGATATGGTTCTGCTCCCCCAATACTCTGCCCTGCTGAGTCCTGTGTCCGGTTCTGGGCTCCTCAGCTCAAGAGGGACAGGGAAGTGCTGGAGAGAGGCCAGCACAGGGCCACCAAGATGATCAGGGGACTGGAACATCTTTCATATGAGAAAAGGCTGCAGGAACTGGGGCTGTTTAGTCTGGAGGAGACTGAGGGGAGATCTTATTAACATTTATAAATATCTAAAGGGTGGGTGTCAGGAGGTTGGAGCAGCACTTTTTTCTATTGGATCCAGTGACAGGACAAGGGGTGATGGGATGAAGCTGGAACACAAAAAGCTCCATTTAAACATAAGGAAAAACTATTTTACTGTTTCAGTGAGGGAGCCCTGGCCCAGGTTGCCCAGGGAGGGTGTGGAGGCTCCTTCCTTGGAGGGCTTCAAGCCCCACCTGGACACGTTCCTGTGTGACCTGATCTAGGTGACCCTGCTTCTGCAGGGGGGTTGGACTGGATGATCTCTAAAGGTCCCTTCCAACCCTACCATTCTATGATTCTGTGATCAGTCCAAGGCAAAGGAATTAATTCCACTGATAACCAACACACGTAATATGCACTCTTTTTTTTTCCCATTTAAAAGGCACTTCATCTTCGATAACAAGGGAGAAAATCAATTTTAAAATTGTAATTTATACATAACTCTTTTTTTTCTGATAAATAAGAGCAGGAGAACAGGAAAAAAAGAGAAAAGAAATCAGGGACAAATGCTCATCCCAGAATGTACTCTGCAGCAAATACAATATGCTAAGGATGTGCTACAAAACTTGAGAGGGAAATAATTGATTCAAAACATTTGCCTCATGAGTGAGGCAATGAAAGTTAACAGACATTCTTGGACAGGATCTATTAAGCCTGTGTCCAGCTTATCAAGAAGCATTTCCATAGATTCCTTTGATTTTCCATACTTCAGCTTTTAAAGGTACAATAATACTGAAGGGATTTATCATAGAGGAAGGGTAAGAAATACATTGAGAAACATCCAGTTATATCTACTCTGCTTACAGCTTGCAAAATAACCCAAGAAGATTAAAAAAGAAAGGATAGATCTTGAGAAACAGAAATGATCATGAAATCATTAAAAATCTCTCTGGACTGAAAAAAGAAACTGAAAAGAGAACAAAAAAAGAAGAAAGGGTGGAGGGATGATGAGAGAGGGAGAGACCACTCACACTCAAAATGTCATTCAGCAATCTCTGTTTCATTCCTAGAAAGTAACTCTATTAAATCCATTTTTATTAAAACTAGAGTTTGCTGCCCAGCTTGACTTTACCTTCTAAATATATATATATATACACACACACAGAGACATACAATCAATTTTCGACACCTGATCAGAATAATTCATTTCAAATCCTCATTTCATTTATTTTCTCCATGACACCAAGACCTGTTTGGAGTTTCTATACAAATTTAGGACTATCAAGACCTTGAACTTCACTGTGGGTGCTCCCAGTGTACATTATCAAGAACAATTCTCAGATATTACTCTCAAACATCATGTTCCTTTTCTGTAATACTTCTCAGAGTTTTTCTAATGAAAAATAAATACCTGGTATAGCTTGGAAACTCTGCTGTCAACTATATTTGTACTATACTTATATTTATACACTTGGATATGTATGTATCTGATGTGTGTGTCCAAGCATACACTCATTTATGCATTATACTTCTCTGTATGTGTGTGTGTGTGTATATATATATGTGTGTGCACATTCACCAGATGATTCAGCAATTGAACAAGTTTTCTTTCAGCAATTGATGCATTTGCAATATAATTGTCAGTAAACTTGGTTTCCACCACTACCCAGCTTTCCCAGTTTCACTTTGACATTCCAACTCACCATTATGCAAAGCTTTTACTAACCCAAATTCTGGGGGTTTAGTCTACACACAGAAAAATATGATGTGTTTCTTTTGTCTGACTTTTGTAAAACCATTGAAACTCGGTGCCCACTTTAAAATCTCAGTTTAGAGAGCTGTTAATTAAAATTGTTTGTGCCAAAGCCTTGCTTCTTTAAAAGAACAGAGTATAAACTGATTTTAGGCATAGCTTCCCCAGCGTTTCTTTGTGTTTTCTTATCTGCTGCATAGCACTAAAACATACAATAGGATACAAGAAATCTCACTTGGAAGGTTGGAAGACTGAGATCAAATCTGCAATTTTTCACTTTCCTGGAAGTGTGTCACAGTGTTTTCCTATGAGTGTGTCACACAGTTTAGGTACTAGTGATATTTGCTACTTGGAATCCTTTACATAGAAACGTTTCTTCTTCTACGCTCCTGTGAAAGTCAATGGGAGGTTTTCTGTTGACTTCACTGAGGTGAAGATGAGGCATTATACAGCAAAAAAAAAGGGAAAGGCATTGCTCTTGATGACCCACAGTTGGTGTGCATGCACTCTCTTTTCATGTTTTACTCTTTTACCACCTCCTTCCCTCTAAGTCTAGAGAAATGCAATAAAGTCTGTATCTTCTCTACAACCTGTCTTAAATAGTGAGGAAGGAAACGAGAGAATGAAAACGAAGTGCACTATATCCTCTATTCCTGCCACCCAGCAGTACAATAAAAAGTCCTTTCTGTGGCATAGAGACAAGACTCGTGTGCAGTCTCTATTAGCACAGTGATAAAAACAAAGGAATTGAGTTGACTCAAAATACAACTGTGTGAAAGAACCCTAACACACATTTAATTCTAATGTATATCTCTGATATATAATTCAACGTGTCTCCTCTAATCTTTACCGAGTGCAATGCTGTCACCTACATAAGCAAAACCAAGGTAAACACTGATGAGCAAAATATTTGGGTTTGAACTGGGGAGAATCTCCTACACACTGGGGTCATCTTCACAGTACTTCATGAGGGTCTTAATTACAGAAACTTTAAATCAGTGGGTTTGAGTTGAAGAGAAATCATAAGGGTGAGTTTTAAAAGAACTCTTCACTTAAAATGTTTCTGTTGGTCAGACAGCTGGTGCAGAATGCAAAATGAAACAGTATTTATTGCCATCAGTGTCAAGAGTTTCACATTTTGGATTTTATGAACTAAATGTCACTGAAGAATTCCACTTTGAAGAGATGCATTTCAGTGTGATACCTTTTTCACAGTTAAAATTTTCCTACTTTGTTGCCAAGCATCTGCATGTTAAGAAGCAAAGACATTTAATGAGAGGAAGCACTCCAGAGTTACACACTTAGCTCACTGTCTTTATTCACTGCATCATAGTAAAAATGTACACTTATGCCAAAGGGAAGTTATGCCTTTAAAATGCAACTCCAAATTGCAACTAACATGCTAAAGCAAGGATGTCACAGTTACACATAATTATCATTTCTGCAGGAGCCTGTTTCCTGTGGTGACAGTAGCATATTTAAAAGATAGCATTTTCAGCCTTTGATGTCACTTTTCTTACACAAAACTGTTTTTTTTCACTAAGACCCCCATTCAGTAGCCCAGCCTTAACCAGTAAAGCACTTAAGTGTATTCCTAGATCCCATTTCTTTCAAAGGAACTTAGGCACATGATTATGATTTTTTTCTTGCCCAAAAAGGATTGAACTTAAGTCTACATTGCAAATGCTTTGTCATAAGGGAAACTAAAATAGGAGCATCACTCCTAACTGCAATACTACCAATACCCTCAACTAGCCAGGAATTTTAGTGACAACAAGTTTTATCAAGTGTTACAGGTTTATTTCTCCAAATAATGTTTTAGTATCATAGAATTGTAGAATGGTAGGAGTTGGAAAGGACCTTTAGAGATCACCTAGTCCAACCCCCCCCTGCAGAAGCAGGGTCACCTAGATCAGGTCACACAGGAACGTGTAGGTCTCGAAGACCTTCAAGGAAGGAAACTCCACAACCCCTCTGGGCAGCCTGTGCCAAGGCTCCATCACCCTCACAGTTTTATGTTTAAGTGGAAGTTTTTGTGTTCCAGCTTCATCCCATCACCCCTTGTCCTGTTACTATCTACTATAGGAAAAAGGGATGTCCCAGCCTCCTGACACCCACCCTTTAGATATTTATAGATGTGAATAAGATCCCCCCTCAGTCTCCTCCAGACTAAACAGCCCCAGTTCCTGCAGCCTTTCCTCATAAGGAAGATGCTCCAGTCCCCTGATCATCTTGGTGTCCCTGTGCTGGCCTCTCTCCAGCACTTCCCTGTCCCTCTTGAGCTGAGGAGCCCAGAACTGGACACAGGACTCCAGATGAGGCCTCACCAGGGCAGAGTACAGAGAGGGAGAAGAACCTCCCTTGACCAGCAACACTCTGCATCATCTAGTATCATCTTCTCTTATCACACAGCATGTGCTGTAACCTTATTACAAGCCAACAAATAGTTTGAAAAAATATTAAGCTTAGTCATGGTTGAATCTCTAACACTTTGCCAGTGCTCCTCATGGCTTAAAGGCCATAAGGAGCAGCTTAGCTGAGAATGCTAAGAAAGGTACCTGCTGCTTATACAACAAGTTGTATCCAGAAAGTCATAGAGAATCATAGAATCATAGAATGGTAGGGGTTGGAAGGGACCTTTAGAGATCATCCAGTCCAACCCCCCTGCAGAAGCCAAAAGAAAAGCCCCTCCTATGTCTTCCACATTTTTCTTTCCACCTTTTGCTTTTTCTTATTTACAATCACTGTAAATATAATTTTTTTAAAGGTGGTTTCCTGGATAAATATCACAGAACAAAGAATTTAGTGGGATTGGCTCTGTCACATCACCTTTTTTTTTTTCCAGCAACCTAGCTATAAACAGTGCCCAGATTGTACAGCAACAGAAACTGTGATCTGTTCCCCTTGTATAAAATACCTCTCTACTACTCCAAACCTGAGGAAACCCTTTTTAGCAACCCTATCATTGAAGTCACCCTTTATACAAATACTTACCATTTAAAACCTCGGTGTCGTTTGTTGGGATTTTTAATTACCATCCTCTTTATAAGAGTCTTAGGTGGGTTTAACATTTATACACTAAGGGTGACCCACTTGGACACGTTCCTATGCAACCTGATCTAGGTGACCCTCCTTCTGCAGGGGGGTTGGACTGGATGATCTCTAAAGGTCCCTTCCAACCCTACCATTCTGTGATTCTATGGTTCTATTTGGGAATGCTGTGGCATCACCACTCTTCTAATAAAAAAACAGGTGCAGTTTTCCTGGGAGCCCTTCAGTGATTTGCATGACTGGGGTAGGCCATAGTGCCTGTTGAGGTACATATCATGAATGCATTGCCTCTTCTTCATAAGCCCATTATATTTTCTCTCTTAGGATAATTTCTTACAGCTAGAGCACAGAACTGAAGCCTTATAAATGTGTTTCCCATTTCTCACTGGGCCACAGACTTCCTGTGTGGATCTCGAACAAATTGTTTTACTTACTCTACCTCTGCTTTTCACATCTGAAAAGCAGAGATAAAAGCAACAGGAGCACTTCAAGGCTTAATTCATTAAAACTGGCAAAGAATTTTCAGGTCAATGAAAGGAGGCTGCTACAGATTAACATATTAAAAGTTTTAGTAATTTATTTGTGATCTTCTTCTGTGATGCAAGATGTTTCTAAACTAGAAGCAAGAGTAAAATTTAACAGTGTCACTGGTGCACATGTCCAGTTTTATAGACCTGTAACTATAACTATAACTCGAGTTGGACTGTGCACCAGGGTACTAACATAGACATCAGGAAAAACCTTCTTCCAATGGAAAGCTAAAATAAAGCTAAATGCAATATAAATACATGCTTCATGTTTATACACACATACACAGTACACACACAGAAAATATGTGCTTTGAGGTACTAGGACAAAGAAAGGAAAAGATTATTCCTCGATTGTATTACAAGGCTGTAATTCCTCAGTCTCGGTGAATCAAGGTGGGAAACAAGGTGGATGCAGCAAGAAGAGTGTGGGCAGCAGGTCAAGGGAGATTCTGCTCCCTCTCTACTCTGCCCTGCTGAGGCCTCAAGAGGGACAGGGAAGTGCTGGAGAGAGGCCAGCACAGGGCCACCAAGATGATCAAGGGTATAGAACATCATTCATATGAGGAAAGGCTGCGGGAACTGGGGCTGTTTAGTCTGGAGAAGAGGAGACTGAGGGGGGATCTCATTAACATTTATAAATATCTAAAGGGTGGGTGTGAGGAGGTTGGGACATCCTTCTTTTCTATAGTAGATAGTAACAGGACAAGGGGTAATGGGATGAAGCTGGAACACAAAAAGTTCCACTTACATATAAAGAAAAACTGTTTCAGTGTTTGAGTGAGGGAGCCCTGGCCCAGGCTGCCCAGGGAGGGTGTGGAGGCTCCTTCCTTGAAGGTCTTCAAGACCCACCTGGACACATTCCTGTGTGACCTGATCTAGGTGACCCTGCTTCTGCAGGGGGGTTGGACTGATGATCTCTAAAGGTCCCTTCCAGCCCCTACCATTCTGTGATTCTGTGATTCTATATAAAACGCCTGTAATTAACTAATACGTGATTTTCTATAAGTTCCTTCATTTCATAAATATCTTTGCATTAATGTATTGTGGTTAAAGGGAAATACAGTAGTTAGCAGAAGAAGAAGATACATAGTTGTATCTTGAAAAATAATAAAATCTGCTTTATTCCAATGGCATTTTTCCTCAGGATTTTTTTCCTTTTAAAAAGAAAAATTCCATTTTCCTGTCTGAATTTGAAATGATTGACTGGAGCACAATATTAAGTAATAAATAAAACAGTCCCAGTGCCTGAAAGACTCCTGAATAAAGAGAAAATTATTTTTGGATTTTCCTTCTGATCAGATATGAAATATTCTGAAAAGCCACCTCTATAATTTGATAAAAAGCTTGATATCCCCAAATGAAAATGGGATTCAGCACTTTCATTTTTCTGTCTCTAAAGGAACCTCTAGGTAAACTGATTTTAAAAAAATGAAAATCTCAAGCATAAAGGTGGGAGTAATGAAGAAAGTTTAAATATGCGCTGACCTTTGAAATGAACTGCATTCCATGTTGTTTGGCCAAGAAGCCGGCTGTGTTGCTGTCTCCATCAATTTCCACAAGCAGAAAAGATGTGGGTTTTGGAGCTGCCCTGCTCTCTGGTGGATGTTGATAGGCATCGCTGCAAATGCACCGCTGCTGATAGCAACAGCCATATGTTCATTCCTCTGAAATAACAACAAGAAATCCACAAGGGATAAAAGTGTAAGCATCTTTTTTTCTTGTCGTTGCTCAATGTAAGAATTTACCCAGAGGTGGCTGTATTTTATTTTCAACTTCTGTGGTTAAAAAAATGAAATTCTACAGTAATATTAAACTAAAAGGAAAAGCAAGTAAGCAAAGCAAAACATATTATTTTTAGAAGCTAAGGGTATGATTTTCTATAGTAGCTAGTAACAGGACACGGGGTCATGGGGTGAAGTTTGAACACAAAAAGTTCTACTTAAACATAAGAAAAAACTGTTTCAGTGTATGAGTGAGGGAGCCCTGGCACAGGCTGCCCAGAGGGGTTGTGGAGGCTCCTTCCTTGGAGGTCTTCAAGACCCGCCTGGACATGTTCCTGTGTGACCTGATCTAGGTGACCCTGCATCTGCAGGGGGGGTTGGACTGGATGATCTCTAAGGTCCCTTCCAACCCCTACCATTCCATTATCCTATGATTCTATGCTGTTTGACAGTATCTAAAAGAAAACTGATGTTATGTTATACAGTATTAATGATATAAATTCAAAACTTAAAAATATGCTATTTTGCAGCTTTAGTGAATGTAATTATTCCATTTTACCACTCCTGGTTTATTATATCATTATCACTAGTTTTATCCATTGATTTGCTAATCTCAAACTGTTCACTAAACCTGAAGGTCAAATGGCATTCTCTGAAAAATGTCAGTGTTTGATATCAAAACAGGAGATTGCTACTTGAAAGTGCAGGAATTTTAATAACAATCACTCATCTAAATATCTGTGTATCTCTTCCAAATCCTTCTGTAATATATTTTATGAAGTATCATCTAAAAAAGAGTCTTATGATACAATAATATACTGCCTAGAAAGATGAAGGACAGAAAGATTACAAAGTCAAGATTGTACATATGAGAAGTACTACAGGTATCATAACTAGACAATATTTGGATCTGTCTGAAAATGGATTCTGTTTGTGCTAATTCTTAGGCAATAGATCCTACTTTTAAAAATAGGAGACTTGCAAGTAACAAAATCATCCAGAAAGATATCCTGGTGTTTTATCTGTGATGAAACAAGGGTATCGTTTAAGTAGATTTGCTGTTAGGTGCAAATAGTGGTAGGGATCCAACTATCTTTTTGTAGGGGTGCTGGCTGGCAGCAGGATGAGCATGAGCCAGCAACGTGCCCTCATAGCCAAGGCGGCCAATGGCATCCTGGGGTGGATTAGAAAGGCTGAGGGCAGTAGGTGGAGAGATATTCTGCTCCCCCTCTACTCTGCCCTCATGAGACCACATCTGGAATCCTGTGTCCAGTTCTGTGCCCCTCAGTTTAAGGACATGGAGCTGCTGGAGAGAGTTCAGCAAGAGTCAAAGAGATGATGAAGGGAGTGGAGCATCTCCCTTGTGATGAAGGAGGGAGCTGGGGCTCTTTAACTTGGAGAAGAGGAAACTGAGGGGTGATCTCATTCATGTTTACAAATACTTAAAGGGTGGGTGTCAGGAGGCTGGAGCCAGGCTGTGCTCAGTGATGGCCAATGATAGAACAAGGGGCAACAGGTGCAAGCTGGAACAGAAGAGGTTCCAAAGAAACACAAGGAAAAACTTGTTCTCTGTTGAGGTGAGGGAGCACTGGCAGGGGCTGCCCAGATGGGCTGTGGAGTCTCCTTCTCTGGAGACATTCCAACCCAGCTGGGTGAGTCCCTGTGTGACCTACTCTAGGTGGTGCTGCTCTGGCAGGGGGGTTGCACTGGATGAGCTTTCCAGGTCCCTTCCAACCACTGAGATTCTGTGATTCTGTGATCTATATTCCCATGCTTGTGTGTATTTGTTAAGATCTGTACAATAACAGAATTTTTTAAATAATTTTGAAATGGATGGGCCAATAGAGTTCATAAAATCATAGAGTCATAGAATGGCAGTGGTTGGAAGGGACTTTTAGAGATCATTCAGCCCAACCCCCCTGCAGAAGCAGGGTCACCTAGATCAGGTCACACAGGAACATGTCCAGGTGGGTCTTGAAGACCTCCAAGGAAAGAGACTCCACACCCTCCCTGGGCAGCCTGGGCCAGGGCTCCCTCACCTGATCAGTTCAGCACCTTACAGGCAGCTGTGTTCATTTTTATGCTTGCAAAGTTTGCAGCAATTATTGTTGAAATAGTGTTTTAAATCAGCAGTTAAATATAAATTATCAGTGGGACCATATAAATATGTAGAAATAAGCCATTCTATCAATTGAGTCTTTGAAGAAACACATCTGTCTTTTGTAAGTCATGTCTTTTAATTACAGCCTTCTTGAAAGTCCAAGAATGTAATGCAAAGCAGCCAGTGACTGAATTCTACCCCCACACTGAGCAGTAGCTATTTTAATATTAGGTGCAAAACACAAAAAGATATTCTCCTGTCTTGCAGTCCACAATATAAAAACCTGCCTTCTTTATTAAACACTGCCAGACTGAAAAATATTCTTCAGGTCTCTGCACAGGTAAAGATAAAAATCAGATCTTGGATGAGATCCTACCAGCTAGATACTCCTGAAAAGGCTTAGTAAAGTCTATCATATGAAATCCCTACTAATTACATTAGAGTGTTTCTGGATGTTGATTGCTATCTGAAGCATAGACAGAGTTTCACAGAGGTGAGGGAGTTTTTTATTATCCAGACCAATGCAGTTAATAAGTCTAAAGTTCCTCTTCAAGTCTTAGTTCAATCAGCAGTAGGCCCACTACTGGTTTTCCTCATTGTGTTATTTGGAATGCTGAGGATTTGAAAAGTGGGAACTGGAACTTTATTTCTGTTGTCTAGCTAAGCAATCAGATTACAGCCCTATGAAATGAAGCCCAGTAATCAATGGAAAGGAAGCCATGAAGATTATGGAAGTTTCATTTCAACTCCTACCTGTAAAATGAAAACTTCATCAACTGTTTTCCAGGACAATGCATGAGGCTAAAGGTTATTTGGTTTGGTGTTTCTTCTGCTAATGCAGGTCTACTTTGTGTGGCCTATTTACTTACACAGTGATTGAGTCAGAAAAAACCCCCCTAAAACAAACAACAACAAAACCATTGCAGTTCAGTCTACTGTAAACACGATTCAGAACAGATTTCAATCTTCCCATCAATTCTAATGCAGTCTAGAGCCATTTTGATCTCCACAGTCATCTTAGGGCAATGTAGTTGGACTAAATTTTAGAGGCTTAGGAGTATACAGAGAAATTGGGGTTGCAGAGAGAATGAAGAAAAAAAAAACCCACAATAATGTAGACCCACTCTATATATTTCATGCAGAAGAAAACATTTCCAGGACAAAAGATAAAACTCAGCCTACTTAGAATGCCCTAAATCATTGTCTTTTAGGGAAAGAAAACTGCAGGTTCATCCCCTTGTAGACAGATGAAAGGGTAGAGCACCATATTTGTCAGTAAGAAACTGATATCACTGCAGTACTGGTGTGTTTTGGAGATACTTCTCTCCTCTGATACTACACTCTCTGACATTCACTTTATTGCTTTTCAAATCAAATTATTTTGCCAGTACTAAAGTTAGAGATCTGCAGAACTTATTCATTGTTTCAAGCTGATGGGTTTGGAGGATTTGACCTGACCTGAATAGAGACACTCTGTACATTTGCTTTGGATTCATTTTTTTTTTACTATCAATCAATTTTCTTGGGGGAAAAAAAAGAAATAGAGGACAGGAAAAAAAATCTACAGACAATACAATGCAAACATGTCTGGGGGGCATTTCTAATATACCATTGGCTTATGCTAACTGCTACTAGAACTCAAAACCAAAACGGTGGAAGATTAAATAGGAAACTATATAGAAAGCAACAATCACAGAAAGCCTCCCCTATTCATATAGATATATATATGTGTGTGTATACACATATATACACACACACACACATTTATATATATATATATAATGAAGTTTCAACCAGCAGTATAAAATTAGCCATATGTGACATCAAGATGATACTTGGAAAAACACTTGATTGTCAATCTGGAGAAAAAAAAATCCACCATAATACTCTACAATTAGTAAAATTTTAGATCTGTTTGTGAAAACAGATGGTAATCTTGCAAATGTATGTTTTCACAGAAGAGTTATACATTTAATAATTTTCCCTTCCACAAAATTACCAGTTGATTGAATTCCTGATCTTCAAGAAGTTACAAATCCATCCTAGAAAGTGGAGTTGCTAAACTCACTCTATTACACCATCAAAAGCAAAGTCAACAATTTAAAGACTATTTCACAAGTTCAAGTAATAGTTGGACAGCCTCACAATCATGATGCTGATACAAATCAAAACAGGTGCAGTTTCACCCCAGTTACTATCTCCTGAAAACAAAATGGGTGGGGAAAGTAAACTTTTTTTGCCTTTACAAAAACTCTAATCTACTTCTTTGTGAAAACCTTTGGGTCTCACACACAATGTGGAATACAGACTTAAATTCAGCATGAGATCAAAATTTACCCAAACATAGAATCATAGAATCACAGAAGGGTAGGGGTTGGAAGGGAAATTAGAGATTATTTAGTTCAACTCCCCTGCAGAAGCAGGGTCACCTAGATCAGGTCACACAGGAACATGTCCAGGTGGGTCTTGAAGACCTCCAAGGAAGGAGCCTCCACAACCCCTCTGGGCAGCCTGTGCCACTGCTCCCTCATCCTCACAGTAAACAAGTCACAAGGTTGGGAAAGGCCCATAACAGTTGAAAACTGAAACTTTGAAAGATTCCACCTGCACAAAGCAATCCCTTTCCCAAGACTCATACTTTTCCCATAATGCAGTTTTTCTCTATGTTCCAATCCATATATTGGGAGAACAAAGTGTCTGTCTTGCATGCACTCTCCAAAAGCCCCACCAATGGAAGGTCAAGTGGACACAGAAGGATCTGTGAGGTAGCAGAATGGGAGAATGGACAGCAAGAGGCTGCTGTTGGGCACGAGTGAAACTGGTTACAAAGCTTCAGATTGACTGATTAGGATTACTAGGACTGAGAACTGAGTGTCAGGGCAGTGGGACTATTGGTTGAAACGAATAAAGGGTAAAAAAGAGCTACAATACCAGGGACAGACTGAGAGACTGAAATAAAATAAAGTTATTTCATACCTGGACTCACTGGGACTTCACTGACGTGAAGTTAGTTGGTTCAAGAGGCTTGCAGTACAATTGGTTAAACAGAACTAGAAAAAAAGGGTCAGGAATGACAATGAGTCTGGAAAGGTCTAACATTAGATGAAAAGACTTAAGGAGGGACAGACTAGAGAAGGGGAGAACCGAAAGAAATACAGAGTGCTGGAACAGCTGACTGCTGAGAAAGAAACACAGCAAGGAACCACTAGCGTGTCACAGAGATTATCTGGGCAAAGAGATCAGGGGCAAGGATATTAGTTCTGAAAGAATAAAGGTGGAGAAAGAATAAATAACATGGAAAACTCAACCAGCTTGTAAAGAATAAATAAGACTCTATAACTTTCAGACTAGCTCTTCTCCACAGCCTGCAACCAAATTCTTAATTGCAAATTTTGTCATTCTGCTGACACTAGAAAACACCAAAGAATCAAGTGTCTTAGTTCACTCAGTTGAGCCACAGAGATAATTAAAGAGTGGTACTTTGAAGAGTGTGTGTTCTTTCAAACAGCACTGTTCTCTGCTGTGATGTAAGGATTCCAACCCTATTTATGCTTCCATAAGGTTATCAGCAAGTTGACAAAAGATAACTACTCTAATCACCCTGATAAGAAAATCCAAAGCATGGGTTAACCAGACACATTGAATATTACATTAATAAAACTGACACTTTCAACATTAAATAATGCAAATTAAGACTATTGGTAACAATTGTAACTAGAGGACGAGGGGTATTTTTAGAGGGTAGGAAGAAGGGCAGTTAAAGGCCTGGAAGCAGTATGGATTTCCAACTTACAGTGATAAACTCCTAGATGCTTGATTGCATACAACACATCTTCTTCAGTACCTGCCTTTACTCAGCTTTCCCAGTACATATGATATAGCCTAAACCAGGCTCTTGAGGGCTAGTAACTAGGGACATCCAAGATGAATGTCATATGAGGGGACAGATCCTGTACAGGTCAGTGCTTCAAACTGTCTTCAACTCCTTTTTCTTCAACAATGAATTTTGAAGATGATTTGGTTTCAACAGTCAAGATCAAACTTCAGTTACACAGACTGGAAAGCAATTTCATTGCAGAGCACAGGATTTCATGTAACCTCTCAAGAAAGAAGAGTCATCATTGTAGTAAATTCTCTCAAGAGGAGGGAAAGGATTTTCCTTTTTTATTTCCTTGTGGTCTAACAAATACAGCAGCACAAATACAAATCCAAAAGAAATAAAAATCTAAAAATCTTTGAAACTACACACATGCAAGAATGGAATAGGTTTCTTTTTAACACTGTGATCTAGATAGACTTGCTTTGACAAGGAGGTTGGACCAGATGATCTGTAAAGGTCTCTTCCAACCCCTACCATTCTGTGATTCTACGAAATATGTACTGCAAAATGCCTACCTGCTCTGTTAGCTGAATCTAATTATGAAAAGAAAACAACCTAACAAACAAAAGTATGGTATAAGATAATGTAATTTTAAAAAACATATAATTTCTGTATTAATCATCAGGGCAGAGAATTGATACTGGATTTGTACCAGGTCTTTACTCAGCCAACCAACTAGGACCAATGCTATGCCAGTAGTATTTTTATCATTAAGTCCTTGTCACAATACAAACACTGAGTCTTTTCTACAGATTGGCATCATGTTTTATAATTACTATTCTAGAGTGTTCTGGGTTTGGTATACCAGAGATTTCACAGAATCACAGGGTCTTAAGGGTTGGAAGTGACCTCCAAAGATTATCCAGTGCAACCCCCCTGCCAGAGCAGCACCACCTACAGTAGGGCACACAGGAACTAGTCCAGCCAGGTTTGGAATGTCTCCAGGGAAGGAGACTCCACAGCCCATCTGGGCAGCCCCTGCCAGTGCTCCCTCACCTCAACAGGGAAGAAATTCTTCCTTATATTTCTTTGGAATCTCTTCTGTTCCAGGTTGTACCCATTGCCCCTTGTCCTATCATTGGCCATCACTGAGCACAGCCTGGCTCCAGCCTCCTGACACCCACCCTTTATGTATCTGTACATATGAATGAGGTCCTCCCTCAGTCTCCTCTTCTTCAAGCTAAAGAGCCCCAGATCCCTCAGTCTTTCATCAGAAGGGAGATGCTCCACTCTCCTAACCATCCCCATGGCCCTGCGCTGAACTCCCTCAAGCAGCTCCCTATCCCATGAATAATAAATCCTACAACAAATCCATAGCTTCCTGAAGTCATCACACAATACTTATGTTCCTTAATTGTAATTTTGTTAGCTAGGCCCATACACACGAAAAAAAGACTATATTGGTGTTACAATCAGACACAGAAAAATAGCCAGATGTGAACCTAAATTTCTTAAGGTTAGTAAAGCTAAGTAAAACCTTAAGTTCAGTCATAGTTAATTGCAGGAAACATTTATTACAATCAGAGATATTATCAAAAACATGGGAAAATCCCCAATTAGATGGGAAGCAATAGCAAATATCCCTTTTCATCTGTTGTTTTACACAAGAACAAACTCTAAGTAGGAAAAGAAAAGAGAAGAAATACTGAAGGTGGAGGTTTTTAAATGAAAAGAATTGGTTTTCTTCTTCTATCATCTTCCATTGAGAACAAAATGATCCCCTTTAATTGCAGTGAGGTATTTTTTAGTTTTTGAGGAAACAGTGCACTACATGCACCACCTCCTGAATTATGAACAGTTTTCTTACAGGCTTTGTATCATGTGCTGACCAAGCCTGGGTTTGCTACGGTTTTATGAAATGTGACAAGACAACAGTTAAAGTTGATCTATGCCACAGGCTATTCATGTTGTCTACTCAGACAGTGTCATAACGCCACGAATCCAGATACTGTACCTTCTTTGTTTTCTTTCATTTATTTTACTGAAGTTTTATAAAACCAGAGACAGAGGCAAGACCTGAATTTATGGCATTGTTTCTGCCAGCTAAGAATAAGCACCAAACCATGAGGGTGTATTCAGAAGCATCTCCTGTGATGTCTTAGACCTGTAAACACAGTGTGTGCTGTTGATGTTGGTTTTTTTCACTGAAGAGTCACTGAAAAGTATGTAATAATGCACATATCATTTTATTGCATTTCTTTCTGAGCAGTTTTTTTTGTTTGTTTAAAAATGTATTGGTCCTGGCAACCACTTTTTAAAGGATTCTCTTAGAAACTGTCAACATTTCAGCATTTTGAACTGAAAAGAGTTCAGCTACAGCTTGGAGCTTACCAGATTTCCAGAGGACATCACTGAGTGCCAAGAAACTCCAGAAATTAGCAAATGTTGTAGATAATGTTTAACCTTGAAAACAGGGACATTTGTGATTGAGTTTTGTTCCTTTAGTTGCCACTATTTTTGCTGGAAAATCAGAAACAATTTGCACACTACTTCTAAGTCAGATCGTTCTCAGAATGTTCTACAAACCACATGCACAGTAACACAAGAATTTTGAACATAAAATAGAAAAGCCACAAAACCAGAGCTCCCTAGAGGTTTTGACTGTCCACCTTGTTTATTAAAAGACTGAACTACTATAAAACTCCTGGAAAGGAAAGGGAGGAATTAGTTGCATCTAATCAGCAAGTAACACTGAGTTAAATAGTATTGCTCTAGTCATGTGTTCTAACAGTATAACTATGTGCAATTTGTAAGAGGTGATGCTATCTTCTATTAGACTAAATGAAATACTTGAGGGGAAAACGACAAGCTTTCAGGCCTGCAAGGCTTTCCTCCAGTCTGAGGCAGAATTAGCAACCTTCCAAACTAAATAAAAGTTGAGAACAATTGCTCTGGTTTTAATTTAATCAAACTTGCCAATTCAATTAACTAAAAGATAAGATAGTTCATAAACACGGGGTGGAGAAGTATTAGAAAGGGAAAGACAATATATTTGTTTACTCCTATGGGACAGAGAGAGAGAGAGAAAGAAGTAATTTATTGTCTGTGCAGTATGGAAAGGTTATCCTAGGGTGGCAAAAAATATAATGTGCCATAAAACCAATGTCTCTGTTGAGCCCATGGTTTTTAGTGCCCAGTAGAGTTATGAATTTTAGTTCCAGAATTATCTTTTGAAGGCATTTGGTATGTTTCCCTTGAGCAGTAGGGCTCAGAGGTCAGAGATGAAGCAAATGTGACATAGCTATGCAAGCTGGAATTCAAAATTGAGTAAGGATTGTATAGCTATCCTACTTCAAGGTTCTCTTTAATTGCCAAGAGGGTTCATTCCCAGAAACAAAATTAATGCAAAGCCCCACTTAAGCTGTTTTCAATTGTTAGAATAGTTTGAAATAACCTTAAACCACTCTTAAGTGATAGCTGCAAATTAGTGATAGGACCACTGTAAGGAAAACTTACACCTAGCATTAAGCACTTCATCTCCTTTGCTATGCAAAATTGAGAGAAAACCCAGATTTCCTTGAGACAATCTTTTACTCAGTGTAGCTTCAATGAACTCTTGAGCTTGTTCTAAAGGACTTATAGTAATCTCTGGGTCAGGAGAAATTAGGAACAGCTCAAAACTCTTGGTTTAGGGAAACATTTTCCCAGTGTATACAGAGGCATAACCACTTCAAACAAGTTGAAACAACAGTTTGAAGGCTCTGAGATTTCTTTACTGAAGTACCACAAACACTGTTTGCTCAGGATGAACTCCAAGCTGAAGTCCTCCAAGAGATCTTTTGGAGGTTGTTCGAGGGTAAATTCCAGCTGCCAAACCATATCTCAGACATACCACACTGCAGAGGTTTAACCACTCACTCAGGGGTTATCCCTCACTTAATATTGCCCAAATTATGCTGTCATTCAGTGAATGATATAATAGATAAAATAAGTGTTCTAAGTTACATAGGCTGTCATGCACACTTCTGTGTGCTTCATAGGCAGGCAGCAATAAGGCTGCAAAAATCCTTATGAAAAGGATACAGATATCTCAGGGAAGCAAAAGAGAGAAACAACAGCTTTTCCCCTGACTGTGCTCCTTCAAGAAAGGAGAACAAGAAAACTGAAGAAGAGGGATCCAGACAAATAAATGTTACTGCTTCTATTCTGTAAATGACTGTAAAACAGAATTAGTAGCTCAGTGTTAGGTGTCTGATACCCAATAGCAACTGGTTTGCCAAGCCCTTCTTCCACTAATAGGTTTACCATGATTATGAAGACAAGGGTCTAAGATTAATAGAAATGAAAACTATCTAATATGCAACTTTTTAGCATTTATTCACTTTATTGGAGTAAAGTAATATTTTCTACAAACTTTACTGCCATCAGTAAGAAAGAAATCCAACCAGAGAATTAGTGCTTTCTTGTAACAATGAAGAAAAGGAAAACCACTTTCATTCTATGTGATAGATTCATTACTACAGATCACGCCCCTGAAGAAATAATCTATACAATCACAAAGGATACCAAAATCTGAAACTTGCCGAAGAGTCAAGAAGAGTTGGAAGTGCTGTGGAATCACCTTTAGCTCAACACTGATTTCTACAGCCAGTTAAACAGTGCAATTGATGGGCTCTGAGAATGCCATATGCTGCCCTCTGCTGAAAAGATGATCATTATGGCTCAAGGTCTTAAAGCTGGAAGGTCTGACAGAAGGGAAAAATAAGTAGAGGAACCTCTGATTTCAGGGATGTGGATAATTCCTTTAGGGAGGAAGGAAGATTAAATGCCCACCTGGGCAAAGAAAAAATTCCACAGAACATATGGTATATATTACCTTGACAAGAACATGAAGTCAGCAAATTGGTTATTAGAAGTATAACTATTGAGAATTACATTGATTATATTCATACATGTCTTTCAAATGGCTGTCAAGTAGTTTAGATCTAACATGTGACCTAAAGACATTACAATATAATGAGGAGAGTCTTTCAGAGTGAAGATATATTATTTTTACCCTGTCCATACTTTGCTTATTGACTGGTGCACATAAAAATAGATGTGACACGAGCAAAGATGCAGATGTAGATCTGACACAAGGAAATGTGTCAAACTCACTGTGAGAAAGTTAGCAATAATGCTGTTAATAAACCATAAAATGTTTGCACTCACTTTGGAATACTTTTCACTTTCACAGACTCATAAAAGAAAAAAAATCAAACCAAAACACACAAAGAAAAGATATCTGGGCATTTTTCTAATGCTTAGTGTATCGTAGCCTAAGTAACAGATGCACAGAAAAGGGAAAAAGAATTAAACAGGCAGACTGTATGTTCTGTCAAATAAAACTATCTTTATGATTCGTGGAGCAGCTGTCTGAGGATGGTATGATTGAACTTGTCAACTAATCGTCTAAGTCTATGGTTTTAACTTAAAAAAAAAAAGATAAGAGAAAGATGTTTAAATATAATTACTTAAGTAATATTTTCTTCTAAGTAATGCAATCATCATTCCTTCTAAGATAATGCAGTGTTCCTGCATTACAGTACCATACATACATGCTGAAGTGATGGGATGAGGCAAATTGCATGAGGATTAACAAGGCCTAGTGCTGGGTTCTGCACTTGGGCCACAGCAACCCCAGGCAGAGCTACAGGCTTGGGGCAGAGGGGCTGGAAAGCTGCCCAAAGGAAAAGGGCCTGGGGATGTTAACTGACAGCAGCTGAACATGAGCCAGCAGCATGCCCAGGTGGCCAAGAAGGCCAAGGGCATCCTGGCCTGGATCAGAAATAGTGTGGCCATAAGAACTAGGGAAATTATTGTCCCCCTGTACTCGGCACTGGTGAGGCCACACTTCAAATCCTGTGTCCAGTTCTGGGCCCCTCACTACAGGAAGGACATTGAGGTGCTGGAGCATGTCCAGAGATGGGCAATGAAGCTGGTGAAGGGTCTGGAGAGCAGGTCTTACGAGGAGCAGCTGAGGAAGCTGGGGATGTTTAGACTGGAGAAGAGGAGGTTGAGAGGAGACATGGTCACTCTGCGACTACCTCAAAGGAGATTTTAGTGAGGTGGTGGTTATTTCCTCTCTCTAGTATGGATGATAGGACATGAGGAAATGGGCTCATTGCACCGGGGGAGGTTTAGAATGGACATTAGGAAGAACTTTTTGACCCAGAGGGTTATGAAGCATTGGAAGGGGCTGCTGGTGGAGTCACCATCCCTGGAGATATTCAACAGACACACAGATGAGGTGCTGAGGGACATTTAGTGATGGGCCTGGCAGTGTGAGGTGAGTGGTTGGACTTGATCTTAAAGGTCTTTTCTAATTGTAATGATTCTGTGATTCTGTGATATAGCAACAATAACACCACTAAATATTATCTCAGTGACAGTACATGTACCATCTAGAAAAATGTACAAAGTGAAGTACTGTAATAGACCATATTTCACAGGACTTTATAAAACCAGTTCTCTATTTAGTCTAGCTTTCCCTTACTTTGTTACTATGACTGCATACATGAACTTCTCTTCTGAATATTGCCATCTTGCTGGCAGCACACATACTCCATTATATGGCACTAAAAGTATAACATACTTCATGTGCATGTTGTTGTTCTCTGGGATGATTGCCACAGAAGAATCAGTGCAGTGCATTTTGAAGTAGTAGAGTGTACAGTGGTGAAATTTCTGTTTAAATGATACACTTGATGCTTGTTTCCCACAGATGACAGGTATTAACTCGTGTTCACTATCAGCATCATAGTATGTGATTTATCTTCACCCTCTCCCTACATTCTTATATCTAACAGTATAGAAAATGTTTGATTTCTATTAAAGCTTTTTGTTAAAATGTTGTCATCTTCCATAATGTTTTGATAATCAGAAATATTGTTTAATTTTCACACATAATACTTTTAAGAGGATTCTGCTAACATGACAATCCAGGGGGAAAATTGTTGATGGTTACCAACAGCCATATCATACTGTCATGTTTGATCCTCCTTAGTGATACAGATTTGGTCAGACAAAATGATAATATCTATAATTAAGAGCTTGTACTTACATTACCAGGGGATGATACCTTTATATTAACCCAGAAATCAAGTTATTGTTGTTAAACTAGTTAATTGTAAATAACAGTGCATATAAATGTGAGCTCAATGGGGATGAATGTCAACATAAATCATACAACAGCAGAAACTACATAAAATGTTCTGTTACCCATAACTATAAATATCTCAGTAGAGGGACAGAAATAAAAATAGGGGAAAGAGGAGGAGTTTAAGCCATTTTATGCCCTACATCTGATGGCTCATACAAAATTTCCAGTACTCATTAGAATAGCTGCATGACTGCCTTCATTTTTACACTGCTTCTCAAAAAGTAGGTGAAGCAGAGAATAACTAGGGAGCCCCAATCTGTTTCAGCTTTGAAGAGGTATAGGAAACTAAGGGATGAGCACTCTTTCATTCCTGAAAACTGCATACCAGATGAGCTTTTCTTAATCAAAGAACTAGAATGGCCAAAAACAGAATAGCCAAGATTTTACACACTTGAAATGATCACAGTTTGGGCATTTGTTTGGACCACTGGGCATTTATTTGAGCATTTACTCAAAATATAAATTTCAAATAAGAACATCTATTGACAATCATGTACATTTTTGTACACAAACATTTTCTATGGGTATTTCTTCCTCTTATCTTGAAAGTATGCTATCATATAACTAGTGAGTTGTAGAAATAAAGGTCGTAAGACAAAAAGCAGGCTTCCCGAACTGAAATCTGAAGGTACATTATTATGGGCTTTTTCAGTGGAAGGAATGTCATATTACAGCCAGGTTAAAAACCTGACTTGCAGTCTGACAATGTCTGTGACATCCAAAGGTGCCACTTGATGGCACAGCTCTCCGGGTGCAGGAGGGCAGTGACCAGTCATGGCTAAGGCTAGGAAGAAGCCGGTGCTGTCAGACTAAGAGACACTCAGTGACCCCAAGAGCAGGAGAACAGTCCAAAGGCAAAATGCCTGTAGTTCTACCCTCCACAGCAGCATTCTCTGAGATGTTCTCAGTATCAGCTATTGGCTAAGACAGAGCAGAAGTCTCCACACATGCCTGGATAAATGACATCAGGAAGAAAGATATATTAGGAACTTGTGGCAGACAGAACCTGTACAAGATTTTCTGAACTCGAGCAGAATTAGATTGCTTGCACTTTAAAAACCTACTAGCTCTGAAAAAGTCAACAAGATTTGCATCCCTTGCAAGGGAAGCATCCAGGATAATAGATCTTTTGAAAGATGTTTCTTAAGACACTCTGCATAAACCCCTAATTCTTCACCAAACCTCAAAATAGAGATAGGACAGTAAAATTCAAATTAAAAAGTGAAGAACAATCACAGTAGAGAACAGGAAAAAAACATAAAAGTGAAATAATATCTATATTTCTATATAAATGCCACAAGAGTAAAAATATGGGATTTAAAACACATAGATTTAAATAAGAAAATGACTTTATAGCTATATCAGAAACTTGATGGAAAATATATCAGTGAACACTCCCACTAAAGTACATAGGAAAGAGTGGTTGTGTTGGTAGAGTTTAATTATTAGAAGTTACAGATAAAGCAGTTCTGTGAATCAGGAACCACACATGAACAGAAACACCTCGTCTAACCTCAAGTAGATAACTGTCTGTTACATTGGTGTGTTATTATAACACTTAAGTTTTAGTTCCTATAAATGATTAGAGCATCCAGTGGCAAAACCTCCAAAAGGAACTCTTGCCCTGACCCTGTCAGCGCAAAGTACTTCACAGTATTACTTTCCAGAAGCTATACTATGACAGCAACCATCATATATTTAGTGTCAACAGCTTTGCAGAAACAAACACAGAAAAAGTTACTAATTTTAAACCAGGAAACAATATATTAAGATTAAGTTTCTGGAAAATAAATGAAAGGAGACATCAAAAAGCATTGAATACATGCAGTCATTAAGGAAACTGAAGGCTTTGTATTTAAATATCAGTGCAAATGAATATCACTATCAAAAGGACCAAGAAAAAGTTACAACTACAGCACAGTCAGGGAGACCATGTGAAGTTATGTTTCAGAAAAAGAAGTCATATTCAAATGAATGAAATAGAAAAAAAACCCCACACATCCTTTCAGATAGTTGTATAATCTCCTATAATCTGGTTATTAGATCCTACCTTTTACATTGAAAGAGATGACTCAGGTCTACAGAGGCCCAAATGTCAGTTACATCTACTTCACAGAGTCATAAAATCTCAAGGTCTAGAAGGGATCTGGAAAGCTCATCCAGTGCAACCCCCCTGCCAGAGCAGGACCACCTAGAGTAGGGCACACAGGAACTCATCCAGCTGGGTTTGAATGTCTCCAGAGAAGGAGACTCCACAACCCATCTGGGCAGCCTCTTCCAGTGCTCCCTCACCTCAAAAGGGAACAGGTTTTTCCTAGAGTTTCTTTGGAACCTCTTTTGTTCCAGCTTGCACCCATTGCCCCTTGTCCTATCATTGGCCATCACTGAGAACAGCCTGGCTCCATCCTCCTGACACCCACCCTTTATGTATTTGTAACCATGAATGAGATCACCCCTCAGTCTCCTCCAAGCTAAAGAGCCCCAGCTCCCTCATCCTTTCATTGGAAGGGAGATGCTCTATTCTTTGGTGATTAATCATTTCCATTGCTTAATCATTTCCATTTTCAATAGTTTGGTAGCCTGTAAGCACATGTACTTTGTATGTGAAAGCATGTTTGTTGGTGCCATAGTCAGTTGAAGAACCTCAGATAATTAAAGCTTAATGTCAAAGCCCTGCCTATCAGCAAACCATAGCAGATAATTTTTTATTATATCCACAGTGAACCATTCATCTCTGCTGTGTGCCACTCATTATATTTGATTTTTAAATCCTCTTAGCATTGAATACTTTTCCAAAGTTTATTATTAGAAAAGAGAAGTATTTATTTGCAACAGATGAACATTTCAACTTCAGTTATCAGTTACCTTGATAAATTAATAGAATGCTAGTGGGATTGCATAGCAAACATTCAAAAGATATCTATATTCACTAACCCAGAAGTAATTCTTCCTCCCTGTACCTTCACATAACAATACTGTGATCCTTCATGAACATGAACCAGGAAACTCCAGATTCATTTAATGCTCAGGATGAATCTGCAGTGATAGGAAACGATTATAAGTAGGATTTTTATTTCATTTGCTGCAGCACCTGGAAATTGTGTAACAACTGCCTGATTGAAAAGAAGCTATCATGATCAAAACAAGTGATAGCTTCCCTGGAAAGCTTGGATTATATCCTCCTGCTGTATGCCTTAGTAATATTGCTAAGGCACTTAAATGAAGCTTTTCTGAGGCATTATTAATTGTGCCCTACATATGCTGTCCCATCTTATTTCTTAACTATCTTGTGCACAAATGCAGATAACAAAGCTGCAAATGTAATCCATAGGAGTTCAGCTTTCAACATACAGAAGTTAATATACAGCATATGATGTTAAATACTCTGAAAAACTAGGGTCTAAGGTTTTGTAATTTGCATATCCTGAATTATTTTTAGATGGGTAACACTACTCTCTCTCCTCTCTCATTTCTCCAGAATACTGTAAAATAATTAAGATGATAAAGACTGACACAGCAAGTGGCAGGAAAATGCAGTAATTCAGTCTTCAAACCAAAACCGAGCAACACAGAAAGGAGAAGGTTACCTCTCTAACAACAAGCCAACAAAGCTGAAATGCAGTTGTAACTGAGACCTGTATTTAATATGTATGTATTTAATCTAAACTGCACAGATTGTGGTCTGGGAATAAGCAGTGGCACCTCAAACTGTTAGGGAGTGAAGAGTTCAAGACTGTCTGGTCAAGAAAAAATACAGTGGGTGGGCAGGAAAAGGAGTTTGGAAAGCACGTTCTGATAAAGAGGCGAAGAATGTGCACAGCTGGGTGGGAAGGAAGGAGTCCCAGAAAGAAGAAGGAGTGGAGGGAGGGGTTTTATTTCCTTTTCTGATGGTTTATTAATAAATCAAACTCTTTTCTCCTCAAGTTGAGTGTATTTTGCCTGTGACACTAATTACTGAGCCATCTCCCTGCCCTTATCTCCAATTACAAACTTCTCATTCTATTTCTCTCCCCCCTGTCCAGTTTAGGAGGGGGAGTGATAGAACGACATGGTGGGCACCTGGCACCCAGCCAGGGCCAAACCACCACATTTTGTAACTCCATTTCAATGCCTGTCTGTACTATTGGCTATGAGTTCTCAGAGATGGCATATTTGTGCTACAAAATAAGTTAGGAAGTCATTAAATCACATTCTAAAAATTAATTGAGGTCTCTCTTTTTAACAATGTTTAAATATCCACTGCTCACCAACAGAAACACAAAAGTGAAAGTATTTTTTCCAAGAAATAGGAAATTCAAATGTTTTTAAATAGTAATTAGGGAAACTGAAAAAACTCCTAAGAAACCAACTTGCATCATAATTCTCTCAGCAGCCAAGATACTTCAAAGAGAGGTGAGATCTCCTAGGTAAAGTGATTCTTTGCCCTAGTTAAGATAAGGAATAAAAGGAGATATTCTGAGGTATACTGCTGAACTCATGCATCTCCTCAGCTTCACATGAAACACTTAAATATTCATGCTGGCATACAGCAAAATCACTTTCTGTCCATGTGGTGAAACTATTCTACTGAAGAGTATGAAATGTAAGTTTGTCTTTCCTGAGACAAAGGAAGAAAGCGAGCTAAAATCTCCCACATCTTGGCTGAACGTTCTAACCACTGAACTCACACAGAATGGATACAGCAACACAACTATCATTTAGTTTATTGATAATAAACTAAATATGAGCCAGCAATGTGCCCTCGTGGCCAAGAAGCCAATGGCAGCCTGGGAGGCATCAAGAACAGTGTGGCAAGCAGGTCGAGGGAGGTTCTTCTCCCCCTCTACTCTGCCCTGGTGAGGCCTCATCTGGAGTCCTGTGTCCAGTTCTGGGCTCCTCAGCTCCAGAGGGACAGGGAAGTGCTGGAGAGAGGCCAGCACAGGGCTACCAAGATGATCAGGGGTATAGAACATCTTTCATACATGGAAAGGCTGCGGGACCTGGGGCTGTTTAGTCTGGAGAAGAGGAGACTGAGGGGGGATCTTATTAACCTTTATAAATATCTAAAGGGTGGGTGTCAGGAGGTTGGGACATCCCTTTTTTCTATAGTAGCCAGCAACAGGACAAGGGGTGATGGGATGAAGCTGGAGCACAAAAAGTTCCACTTAAACATAAGAAAAAACTATTTCACTGTTCAGGTGAGGGAGCCCTGGCCCAGGCTGCCCAGCGGGGTTGTGAAGGCTCCTTCCTTGGAGGTCTTCAAACCTGCCTGGACATGTTCCTATGTGACCTGATCTAGGTTGACCTACTTCTGCAGGGGGGTTGGACTAGATGATCTGTAAAGGTCCCTTCCAACTCCTACTATTCTATGATTCTATGATTTACATCACCAGACTAGTCCTTCCTCTTCTTCCTCACTTTTTCTTCTTTTCCTGAAGGCTGCTGGTTGGATTAGCCAATCCCAAACCTTGACTCGCTTTAAGTAAACCACAAGCAGAGACCCAAGACTGCATTTAAGCAAACAAAAAAATACAATCTTAGCTCTCTGCTTTTTTAAAGAAAACTTCTCCCAGAGTTAGTGGACTAAAAAGGACTTGGTAGCAAGGAAAGATACAACAATATCAGATTTAGTGTCACCAGAGGTGACAAGAGTGCAGAAAACTACAAACACCTAAAAGCTTACAATACAAGCTGTCACGCAAAGAACTCCCTGCAGTTTTAGACCATCTGGATAGCTTCAAACTTTTCTTAATCTCAGTCAAAAAAGAATGTGAACATGGATGTGTAAACAGTGGAATCTCAAGCAGGAGTAGAGACACTACTTAGCACCATCTACTTCAGTATTCAAATAATGTATCCAGTTTCTGCGTCTACAACTCAAAAATAATATTGATAAGTAGCTAAGTATTCACAGTATAGCCATCAAAGTGCTCAAAAACATGACAAACTGGGAGAATCAAGAAATTTCACCTCCTTAGTATAACAGATAACTCGATTACAGTCCATAAATACATACATAGGAAGACAGATTTCTTTTCAATCTCACAGAAGCATAACAAGACCCAGGGGCTAGAAACCAAAGACAAACTCGGAACTAACAGCATAATTAGCAGTGCCGAGTACCTCATTGAAAGCTGTGGTAGATACTCCCATCCTGGAAACATAGTGTTTAAAAGGCAGGGTAGAGGGGTTTTGTTATCTTTAGAAAGACATGACGTAGCTCAAATGGGAAGAAACTAAGACAGCCATGAGGTCTCTGTTGTACAGTATGCCAGGCTAGATGATCACAGTACTCCCTTCTGGCTTTTTAATCCACGAAACTGTGTACATTTCCATTTCAATGAGACTGCATCTTTCAATGAGCACTTTTTAAAGGAACAGCTTTCCAGTGAGCTCTAGTTATGCCTTGAAGGCATAGCACTGTTTTGGGGGAGGCTTGTGAAAAACTTCTAGATAGCACAATATGGTGTTACTCTGAATTGGGAAAGCATTCAGTCCTTTCTGAGACAAAGCTGGGACCAAGTACAGTATACAGTAGAATATGATTTGTTTAACATACTAATTTGAAAATTAACTCTTTGCAGCATCACCCTGAATCAGTTTATGCAGTTCCATCATCATTTCATGAATTTGGCTTGGTGTAACTCAGTTTTAACTTGGGTTTTGTGACCAGCTACTTTCTCTCAAATCACTACAGAAAAGGGAGTCTAATGTAACAATGTCAGCACTGGAACACATTTGCTTCAGGATTTCTGATTTACTTTCCTCAAAAAGGAGTTTTATTTTTGCACATCAAATTACTTCGAGACCTGAACCAGCATAAGACAAATGGACACCATTGGGCAATTGAAGCATTTCATATTGCACCAAGACAAATCACTAGGGTAGACACAGCCTTCAGAGATCCCTTGGCTATGGCAATCTAACCCATTCACTATTTTCCATCTGTGTGAAACTATCACTCCAAAACCTTAGAGAAATAATTCGATGTTTTTTCAAATCCACCTCCCTCTAGGATTGTGAAGTCACCGATTTTGACAGCAATAAATTCAAACTAACACATTTTCAGTATGGAGCAAAGAATGTTACTTATTCACATCTATTTCATTTTCTTACAGTAGTTTCACAGAATCACAGGATCTTAAGGGTTGGAAGGGACCTCGAAAGCTCATCCAGTGCAACTCCCCTGCCAGAGCAGGACCACCTAGAGTAGGTCACACAGGAACATGTCCAGGTGGGTCTTGAAGACCTCCAAGGAAGGAGCCTCCACACCCTCCCTGGGCAGCCCCTTCCAGTGCTCCCATTTCATTAATATCTTCCTGTGATTTTTATTATCTCATTTCAGATAGGTAAGAAGCCAGCCAAAAAAACCAAAAAATAATTGAAGATAATTTTGAGTGCTGACACACAGAAGTAAAATTTTAGATCATAGAATCATAGAATGGTAGGGTTGGAAGGGACTAGATCTAGTCTAACCACCCTGCAGAAGCAGGTTCACTTAGATCAGGTTGCATAGGAAAATGTCCAGGAGGGTCTTGAAGACCTCCAAGGAAGGAGCCTCCACACCCTCCCTGGGCAGCCTGTTCCACTGCTCCGTCACTCTCACAGTGAAATAGTTTTTTCTCATGTTTAAGTGGAACTTTTTGTGTTCCAGCTTCATCTACTCTGCCCTGGTGAGGCCTCATCTGGAGTCCTGTGTCCAGTTCTGGGCTCCCCAGCTCAAGAGGGACAGGGAAGTGCTGGAGAGAGTCCAGGGCAGGGCCACCAAGATGATCAAGTGTATGGAACATCTTTCATATGAGGAAAGGCTGTGGGAACTGGGGCTGTTTAGTCTGGAGAAGAGGAGATTGAGGGGAGATCTTATTAACATTTATAAATATCTAAAGGGTGGGAATCATTTGTAAAAAATTCCTTTTTCTCTCGTGGTAACACAAAAAAAATGGAGAGACCTTCAAGGTCAATGACATAATTCAGCTTAAAGGTAGTTTCATAATAGACATTGCGTATAAAGACTTAAAACACAAACATATCTTAAAGGTAGAGAAGGTAATCAGAGTATTACACTAACAGATCTCATTATTTTGTGATTTAATCTCTGCCTGCAATTTGTATGTGTGTGCGTGCTATAATCGCATTTAACCTTGAGAAAACCCTGCATCTGGTAAATGCTTTCAGCAGGGAGTCCTTATACCAGTAAATCTGAAAAACAGATCTGACTTTATACTTGTTGTGATGCCAACAGTGGCTTGTGCAATTATTTGTCTGCTTTTAGCTCAGTGTTTGCGAGTAACTTCTTACACCAAGTATCAATTGCTATCTTTTTGTTAGTATTTTTCACCATCACGTCTGTAGAGGTCCCTGTGAAAGAAAGGGCAAATCATATAGAAAATATCTGTAGTCATGAATAAAGAGTTTTTAAAACGTGCTGTTTCTTTTTCATTGTTTCATCCACAATGTTCCCTTTGACAGTCTGACCTCAACCGCGTGACAATACCTGATGAGAGCATAAGAATAGCAACAACCACATGTTTCCCCGTAATTGCTGTTTGTCAGTCATTTCTTCAGCATTAACAACATTCCAGACAACTCAAGGTCAACTGTATCTTATTCTAAGTGACAAAGCCCTTCTTAGCAAAAGAAATGGGTAAGCCAACAAAACCCGTTGCCAACTTCCAGATGAGTGCTTGATTCTGGATGAGTTTTGTGCCCATGACTAAGGAAAGCAAAGCCACGGAGAATACTCTGGCAGTATAAACTGGCAATCACAGCAACTTAAAATGTCACTAGTAGTATCTTCCCCTTTTACACATGCACAATTCTGTGTGGTTGCACAGTATTTTAATACTGAGAGTTAAATGAGTGCCCTCCCTATGAACCTGACCTTAACAGTGCTCTAGAGGATGTTTATATGACACCAATCCTCCATCAAATTCTCAAATGTATTAAAATGTATCACATTATGAATATCACCAATTTTCTACCATCAGTCTTAGTAAATTCACCATTGACATGGATAAAAAATGTTAAGCTAAAAATAGATTCAGTAAGGACTGGTACTGTTCAATATGTTCATTAATGACCTTGATGGATGAAAAAAGGTCACTGTCAGCAAGTTTGCTGACGATACTAAACTGGGGGCAGTGGCTGACACACCCGAAGGCTGTGCTGCCATTCAACCAGACCTGGACAGGATGGAGGGTTAAGCAGGCAGAAATCTAATTAACTTCCACAAGAGCAAGTGTAGAGTCTTGCATCTGGGAAAGAACAACCCCATGTACCAGTACAGGTTGGGGAATGAAATCTTAGAGAGTAGTGTAGGGAAAAGTGACCTGGGGGTACTGGTGGGCATCAGGATGAGCATGAGCCAGCAACGTGCCCTCGTGGCCAAGAAGGCCAATGGCATTCTGGGGTGGATTAGAAGGGGTACAGTGAGCAAGTGGAGAGACCTCTACTCTGCCCTCGTGGGACCACATTTGGAATATTGTGTCCAGTTCTGGGCCCCTCAGTTAAAGGACAGTGAGCTGCTGGAGAGAGTTCAGCACAGGGCCAACAAGATGATAGAGTGGAGCATCTCCCTTGTGATGAAAGGCTGAGGGAGCTGAGGCTCTTTATCTTGGAGGAGACTGAGGGGTGACCTTATTAATGTTTACAAACACATAAAGGGTGGATGTCAGGAGGATGGAGGCAGGCTGTTCTCAGGGATGGCAAATGACAGGACAAGGGGCAATGGGTACAACCTGGAACAGAAGAGGTTCCAAAGAAACACAAGGAAGAATTTCTTCCCTGTTGAGGTGAGGGAGCACTGGAAGGGGCTGCCCAGATGGGCTGTGGAGTCTCCTTCTCTGGAGACATTCCAAACCCACCTGGACGAGTTCCCATGTGACCTACTCTAGGTGGTGCTGCTCTGGCAGGGGGGTTGCACTGGATGGTCTTTCGAGGTCCCTTCCAAACCTTAAGATTCTGTGATTTGTTTAAGACCCTTACTAGGCACAGAAGGACTGAAGAATTTAGGTAGATACTGTCTTAGTAGAGGTGCATGCTAAAGAAACAGAAGCAGGAGGAAATTTAGAGAGAGTTTTGAAAAGAAAGTAGGCAGATATCACCAACCACAAAGACAGCACGTAGTATATCTTAGGGATGTAAACAGGAATTAGTGTTTGCCATTTTCACCAAATGCTAGATAAAACTCTAGGAAAGAAACTCTTCTGCAGTTTGATTTCCCTAATACTGAAGGCAATGGGATTTTATTCATTCTTCATATTTAGGCAGTCTTAAGAAGTAATAACTAATTTTCCATTTTTTTAATGGGGAACATTACAACATACCCAGGAAACAGCCATCAGCTCAGGTTAGAAAGGGATAAAAGTGGAATATACCTTTGTTCAATGCCAAAAATTGGCATTTTCAAAAATCTTTATTTCATGAGAAAAATAGTTTTGAGTTTAATACCAAATTACTCATCCTTTCACTTCAGTAGTAAAGGACAAGATTAATGCATTCCAATCTTCTGATGGAAGATTTTTAAAGAAATATTTAGAAGGGTCTAATGCCATGAAGCAATTGGCAAGAACATCTATTGACCTTATGCACCAATTGTTTCATCTCTTTTGGCACCAAAATTGTTTTTCTTCAGATCCGCATTACAACCCCTGTCTCCCTGCCAAAGCAGCCCTTCACATTAAGAAAAGAAATTCTGGTAGCAGCAGATTTTAGAACATCAAAAAATGGCAGATTCAACATCATCAGTCTCATGAGAGCAGTGGACCATGCTGATGGAATTTTCCCAAAAATACTGTTCAACATCAACCTACTGTGACTCATGAAAACGGAGCAATGTTGCTTCTCTGCTGCTAAATACCACACAGCCTGCTGAATGGTAAAACTTGCAAAATCTTATCTGTTTTTTCCTAGCTAAGGAACTATCGGTAACAAAGATGTATTTCTCAACAGGAAAACATCAACTAATGAAACCTGACACCATGCTAAAGATGGTTATAAATATTCTATGAAGTTTTACAGAGATTGTTTAGGTGATAAGTGCTATGAGCTCTGCATAGTCTGAATTCCAGGGTTAGAATTATGATGTGCATTAACTAATATTGTTTGGACTCCATACAACAGGTTTTAAGTCTTGTCATGATAATAATTCAGTCTATAATTATAAACAGCCACATTAACTCTCAGCTCCATGTCTCTTCCATGCATATTAACTAAAAGACATTTTGATGGGGGAACATCTAGGTGTCAAGGTATCCTTATAACTTAATAATGTAGCATAATAAATATGTAACATATAAAATATGTTTCTTATACCTACATACTGTTTCACTTCTTGTGAAGCTACACTCTGCTTAACAGAATTCCATTGTGCACAGGTATTGGACCATATAAAGGTCTTGGTGCTATATGTAAGGGAATACAGACAAACACAAAATAGTAAGGATCAAAAAGATGACAAGAAAAACAAGAGAGAAGAAAAGATTTAGAGAGAACAAAGACTGAAACATTGCCTCTAAAATTTCTTGCTTGTATTAAATTTAATGCTTTGAAGTTTTTGTTTACCTACATACTATTCAGGGAAATATATGCCTATTTTGATTGTACCTCATCTTTCTGTCATTTTTCTGCCTGGGCCCCTAGTTCACTGCAAACCCATGCTTCAATTCCCCCTCTCCTCTGCCCTCATGAGACCACATCTGGAACATTATGTCTAGGTCTGGGCCCCTCAGTTCAAGAAGTACAGGGAGCTGCTGGAGTGAAAGAGAGACTGAGTCATGTGATGCTGGGGTGTGTATTGCACTGGTGAGTGCCCTTGTAATTTGTTAAACCCAGAAAGGATGTATCAGAATTCTTTTCTCCTTGCTGATTCTCCAGAGGCTGTGCTGCCATTCAGCGGGATCTCGACCGGCTGCAGAGTTGGGCACAGAGGAACCTCCTGAGGTTCAACAAGGACAAGTGCAGAGTCCTGCACCTGGGGAGGAACAACCCCATGCACCAGGACAGGCTGGGGGTGACCTGCTGGGGAGCAGCTCTGCAGAGAGAGACCTGGGAGTGCTGGTTGATAATAAACTGACCATGAGCCAGCAATGTGCCCTCATGGCTTATTTACTCCAAAGGAAACCATTAAAAGTTATTTAAGATACATAACCTAAACAATGCCCCTTCACTAGAAAAACAAGTGACAATGTCACTTGCTAGTGACATTGCTAGTGCTTGTTATCCAAAATTATTTAGACATATATCATTAGAAATAGTGAGTTTCATGGAACACGTTAACTGTAGCTGACCTTATAGGATCACAGCATGCCTGGGGTTGGAAGGGACTTCTGGATGTCATATGATCCAATTCCACCATTCAGGCAAGACCACCTACAGCCTGTTGCCCAGGACCATGTTCAGACAGCTTTTGAATATCTCCAATGACAGAGATACTCCACAACCTCCCTTGGACAAGCTCTGCCAGTGCTCAGTCACCCTCACAGCAAATAAAGTGTTTCCTGGTGTTCAGGGTGCTCAGAGGGAATCTCCTGTGCTTCAGTTTGTGCCCACTGCCTCAGGTCCTGTCATTGGGTACTGCTGGAAACGGAGCCTTGGCTCCCTTTTTCACTCCCTCACTTCAGATAATTGCACATGTTGATAAGATTCTCCTGAATCTTCTCTGCTTCAGGCCAAGCAATCCCAGTTCTGTCAGTCTTTCCTCATGGGAGAAATGCTCCAGTTCCTTCCTCATCTTGGTAGCCCTCCACCGAACTTTGTCCAGTAGCTCCACATTACACTGGGGAGCCCAGAACTGGACACAGACACTCCAGATGTGGCCTCATCAGTGCTGATTAGAGGTGAAAACAAGAAGGATTCCACACCCACCCACCTCATCCTCCTGAAGTTGTTTTACAAATGTTAATACTCTCTTTTCACATATTTCATGTCTGTTAAAACAATGCCCAGCCTTCTAGACACTAATTAGTTAATCCCCTATACCAAGTACAAACCTCTTCATTTTTCTTTCAGAGAAACTACCTCACAGATTGTGCACATGGAATACATTTAATTTTTGAACATTACTAACTATTAGGACACTTCCTGAATTATACTGACACTTTGAGTTACATTTATTATGATTTATGATTTGTATGAAAGGGCTCAGATTATCAGACAGGCATTCATTAGGAGGCTGTGAAAGTAACCAAAATAAACAAAATACTTCTTTGTATATCTAACATCATCAACTTTGTATTGTACATCGAGTACTCTAAAGAATTGATGTTTGATATATGAGCCAATTAGACAAAACAAACCATTCAATTCACTGTATAATAAATATATTTTACTCAAAGTGCCTTTGAAAGAAACTATACACATCCTGAGTGTTCCTTCCTATGTACTCTCTAACCCTTGCCAATGAAATTAGTCTTTATTGATTTCCTAGCTCACTAACAAAAATGTCAAAATAGAAGAGATAAATGAAAATAGTACTGACCTCAGTGTTGTACTCTCTGTTCCTCTTTACATATATGACAATTTTATTCATAAGGTAGGGGTTTTTGTGCCTTTTTTTGGTCAAATGTTCCAGTCTCACACAATATTTAAAGGACATCAGGAACTTTGGGGGAAAGTTGTTAGCAAAAAGTAACAGGATTTGTTCTAGACTTGTAGATTGGCAGATTTTCCTTTAATTAAGAGACTTCTCCATTGATCAAGAAACTCAGGAGGTTATTTTAGATTTCACCTGTAGGTTTTCTATGCTATTAAATATATGAGAAGATGAAATATTTATTTTTTAAAATCATTAACTGCTTCATTTTTATTAGAACTAATAACACTTGTCACAAATGGCTTGGAGTGCCTACCTTAAAACTTCCTGGCACTTGAGACTATAGGAAGATGTGCAGATACCAACATGATGGAGCATTGGCAGGGGCTGCCCAGATGGGCTGTGGAGTCTCCTTCTCTGGAGATATTCAAAAACCCAGCTGGATGAGTTCCTGTGTGCCCTACTCCAGGTGGTGCTGCTCTGGCAGGGGGGTTGCAGTGGATGAGCTTTCCAGGTCCCTTCCAGCCCTTGAGATTCTGTGATTCTGTGAAAAATACACAGAATCATAGAATCATTTCAGCTGGAAGAGACCCTTAAAGATCTTCGAGTCCAGCTATTATAATATCAATTATAATCCTGTCTTTGAAAATTCAGGAGGTTATTTTAGTTCACTGAAAAAAACAGTATTACATAGAATAAAACACAAAAATTGGTAAAATGGTTATATATAATAATAGAATAAAAACCTAAATACTAAAAGAGAACTTGAAAGGTCTTCTAGTTCCTCTCCTTGTCTATCACAACCAGAGATCAATCAGAAGTCAAAAACAGGGGCTGAAATTTTCTCATCTTAAATCAAGGCAAACTTCTAAGAAGTGAATCCAGATTATGGCCCAACAATTTCATTATTTAGGATTAATAAGAGCCATATGTTTATGCTGATACTATTCTATTCAGTATCTCCATAAAGAACAATTATAAATAAACTTTTATAAATGCCCTTGGAAACCATATGTCAGGTCACACTATTTGAGGCACCTGCCTCATTATTCCCAAGGATCTGGGATGAAATCTGCTATTGCACAGGGTGATAGTAAATACATCTTCTGGTTACTAAATGAAGCAAATCTGACTGCTCCTCAGCTCAAGAGGGACAGGGACTGCTGGAGAGAGGCCAGCACAGAGCCATCATGATGATCAGGGAACTGGAATATCTTCCTTATGAGGAAAGGCTGCAGGACCTGGAGCTGTTCAGTCTGGAGAACAGAGGGGATCTCATTAATATTTACAAATATTTAAAAGATGTTTCTCAAGGGGATGGGGCAGCACTTTTTTCTGTAGGACAAGGGGTAATGGACAAAAACTGGAACAAAAAAAAGGTCCATTTAAACTTAAGGAAAACTGAGGGAGCCCTGGCCCAGGCTGCCCAGGGAGGGTGTGGAGGCTCCTTCCTTGGAGGTCTTCAAGACCTGCCTGGACACGTTCCTGTGTGACCTGATCTAGGTGACCCTGCTTCTGCAGGGGGGTTGGACTAGATGATCCCTAAAGGTCCCTTCCAACCCTACCATTCTGTGATTTTGCCAAATAAAGTTATAAGTTTTCATCTTTGAATTCCAGAACATCTATGGATGTACTTAGGAAAGAGGAAAGATGATGCAACCTCACTGACATAACATGAAATTCAAAGACACTATTTTAACAGCAATATGTGAAAAAGACAGAGTATTAACTATAAAACAGCTTCTGGAGGAGGGGAATCTTTCTTGCACATGTAAAGCCAGCCTGTGTTTAAAATGGAAAACCAAAAAAGATAAAACATCTGGCAAATACTAAAAGAAGTGACAGCATTAAACCTCGTAATGATACACTAGAGACACCTCATGGATAAGGAAAAAACAGTCAAACTACTAAGCTTGTCTGGAATTCTGACAAACCAATTAATATCAGAACATGGCATATTAGATAGGACAGATTTCTCAGCCCTTTAGAACTTTTGATCTGAAAAAGGAAAGCCTCAAAAGAGCCACCAGTGCAATTAAGAAAAAATGTACAATAATCAGATTTCTATGGTGCTTCTCTTGGACACTACTCATCCTTCTTCCATGGATGCACATCACTTTTACTTTTTAGTATTTGGACAGGATACTGTATTCCTCATAATGGGACAACAGACTACTACATCTGTTACATAAAGAACAAACAATATAGCTGAGATATATTTAGGACATAACTTATTTCTCCTAAAAGCTGAGGGCTTGAGAACGTACAGCAACATCTGATCAAGATTTTCCTGGTTCACAAGATCATAACCTGAGAATTTTACAGAGAATTGCAAATAATATAATCAAAAGTAAAAAATATGCAATTACTACAGAATAACTATGCTTATTACAAGGAAAGGGAATAAATATGCAAGCACACACACAAAAGAATTAAAGAATCATAGCATCATTCCAGTTAGAAGAGCCCTTTAAGCTCCATTTCCCTCAGTGCAACACCCACCCAGCTCTGAAACCCCTCCAGGGACAGTGACTCCAGCACCTCCCTGGGCAGCCCCTGCCAATGCCTCACAACCCTTGCAGCAAAGAAATTCCTCCTCACCTCCAGCCTGAACCTCCCCTGCTGCAACTTGAGGCTGTTTCCTCTTGTTCTATTGCTTGTTCCTAGGGAGAACAGACCCATCCCCGCCTCGCTACAGCTTCCCTTCAGATAGTTGTAGAGACCGAGGTCTCCCCTGAGCCTTCTTGTCTCCAGGCTCAACAGCCCCAGATCCCTCAGCCCTTCCTCATAGGAGACATGCTCCTAATCCTCTCCTTGTTTGGTAGCCAACCTCTAAAACCTCTCCAGTACCTCAATGTCCTACAGAGAGGGGCCCGGAACTGGACACAGGATTCGAGGTGCCATCTCACCAAAGCCGAGTCTAGGGGAAGGATCTACCTCCTTGCTCTGGTGACAGTGTTCCTGATCCAGGCCGGGTTGCCCTTGGCTTTCTTGGCCACCTGGGCACACTGCTGGCTCATGTTCAGCTGCTGCCAACCAGGCACAGGTCCCTCTGTGCCTGGCAGCTTTCCAGCCACTCCTCCCCAAGCCTGTAGCACTGCTGGGGGTTGCTGTGGGCCAAGGGTAGGACCCAGCACTTTACCTTATTGAAATGCATGGCACTGGCCTTGGCCCAGCCATCCAGCCTGTCTAGATCTCTCTGAAAAGCTTCCCTATCCTGAAACAGATCAACACTTCCACACAGCTTGGTGTCATCTGCAAACTTACCACCGCTGCACTCCATCCCCTCATCCAGATCACTATTAAAGATGTTAAACAGGAGCGGTCCCAGCACTGAGCCCTGGGAGACACCACTCCTGACCAGCTGCCAATTGGATTTAACTCCATTGACCACAACTCTTTGGTTAAAGTTAAGTATATGGAAAATATAAAGTATATAAAAATCTTCAGCCTTTTGAAATAAGGGACAGAGTACAATCATAGTCATGGAATAATATCATCGTTCAGCCAAATGAATCACGCAGAGGGTAATACTGAAGGGAGTCAGAGCTCTCTAGAAAACAACAATGTAATCAACTATAAACAAACACATAGCACACCTATATATATGTGTACTTCCCATATATTCCACTATGTACAGACACTTGGGAAAAATGTGGTCTTGCTGCTTTTTTTCCAAGAATGTAGAAGTGAGTGTGGGTCAGTCCCCACAACATACACAAGCTGCAACTTGCAAGTTGCTCTTCAGTTTCTTCTTCCTGCTCCAGTACTGACTTCCACCAACTCTGTATTGAATACAGAAACTTCAGGCTTGACATAACCATATAAACTTCCCAGAGTAATAGCAAAGACCTTTAAGGAACAGCCTTGGGAACTTCTACATCAGGTTTCAAGTCTGCTCCAGCTGTTATGGTATTAAGACCACTGAGAATTTAATAAGCCATGCTTCAATCCCAACTATTTACTTTTCTGCACAAGATTTCATTATCTGGATTTATAGAACCATATCACACATTTGGGCTAATGATACTCCAGAATTAAAACTCAAACTGGGTTTAAATATTTCCCATTAGAACAAGCTTTGCAGACTTTGTTTTTCCCCACCTATTGTTCCTTTTGATTGAGAAAACACAGACTTTGACAGGCTAAAGTGGTTATTTATTTCTCAGCATTGAAGCATCTCAAACAGGTAAAATCCTAACACAGATTAAAACACTCATGGTTGTCACCTTCCAGTATATCTGACCTCCAAGCTCACAGCAAGAAATGAGGATGGAAGAAGCAGATAAAAACAACAACACTCAAAGTAATTGTAGCAAGAATGCAACCTTAAGATTTCTGAAGTCATAACATCAAAATTATTTCTAATAATTGGAAAGGTTAAAAGGCATAAGATGGAAAACAACAGAAAGCTTAGATTTTATTAAGCACCACAGATTCTCCACTGAAGTCTAAATTGTACTAAGACTTTTAAAAGTAGAGAAAAATTGAAATGTCTCCAAAGAAATAAACATTTATTAGTTAATCACTTTCACTGATAAGATGAAATAAGTAAGGCACATTTGCCAAGAGCTTGAGCTTCAGTTATTTTGTTCTCTAACTAGAAAGATGACAGTCTTTTCTTTATAGAATAAACAGAATTAGGGTAAAAGCTTCAGTCAAACACAACTGCCAACAGTCAGAAGAAGAAAAGATATTGCAAGAATAATCACAGAAAATGCTCAAGTTTGTAAGAGAGCTATTTGTTTCTTGGAAAATTAATGTCAACATATAGCATGTAACATACTTCCACAAAACAACTTGTAACTGCCTGTGCTAAGTGAAGAAGGGAGCTGCTGTAGAGAGTTTAGTGCAGGGCCACCAAGATGATGAAAGGAGTGGAGCATCTCCCTTATGATGAAAGGCTGAGGGAGCTGGGGCTCTTTAGTTGGGAGGAGACTGAGGGGTGACCTCATGAATGTATAAAATACATAAATGGCAGGTGTTAGGAGGATGGAGCCAGGCTGTTCTCAGGGATGGCCAATGATAGGACAAGGGACAACAGGTACAAGCTGGAACACAAGAAGTTCCAAAGAAACACAAGGAAGAATTTCTTCAGTATGAGGGTGAGGGAGCACTGGCAGGGGCTGCCCAGATGGGCTGTGGAGTCTCCTTCTCTGGAGACATTCAAACCCACCTGGACGAGTTCCTGTGTGACCTACTCTAGGTGGTCCTGCTCTGGCAGGGGGTTGCACTGGATGAGCTTTTGAGATGCCTTCCATCCCTATAAGATTGTGCAATTCTGGGATTCCATGAATCTGGAATACGAATAGGTCTTGCACGTAAAGTTTTTTTACTCACCAAAAAATCAACATATACATGTTATCAGAGGATCTGATTTTAAATAAACAATTTTTTTCTGCCTAATTTTTGTAGGGTTATATTGTAGGCAGTGCCTGTGTAGTTACCTGTATAATTAATTACAGCACTCTTTATCTCTGAACCATTAACTTCTGTGACCTGATCTAGCTGGACCTGATTTTAGCAAGGGGATTGGACTAGATGATCTCTTAAAGGTCCCTTCCAATCCCTACCTTTCTATGAATACAAAATAAAGCTCAACATTTTAATGTGGTTCTGCATTTGGATCCAGTGGCATGTATTTTTATGTGTAGAGTATCAGTCTCTTTGATGGATCAGAACTGGTGCATGAATTTCAATTCTAGGTGACTGGTAAATTTCTCTACAAGGTTATCAGACTGGTGTATTTAGATTCAGGCAAAGCAGCAGATGTTTTGTGTTAGTTCAGTGGCTATTCATGAGCAGATATAAGAGGTACCAGAGGAGTTGTTATCAAAGATGATTCTAATAAAATACTACTACCAACTGTCAACGTTTTACTATTTATCACTTCGTGTTCCCAGACATATTTCAATTTGTTTTCTTTTCCTAGATTAAGAAAACTGATGACACAGAGATAATGTGAAATGACATAATTTTAGCTGAAAAATCTAAAGATTTCTAAAGCAATAAGAAAGAAACCTGATGCTTTTAGAAAGCACACAAAATGTTCACCCAGCAATAATTTCCGATTTTGTTTGCCATTAATTCTGAAGAACTGAGGGAAAAGAATGGATTATTTGGAGCTAGGAAAGCGAATAATCCATTGTAAAACAGTTATTTGAGGAAAAAAAAGAGATAAAACAGGGAATGCTATAAACCATAAAATAATAGAGAAGAACAGAGGAGGGTAAGGAAATAGGAGTCCAGGGTATACGGTGCAGTTTTCCAGAAGCAGCTGTTACAGCTTTCAATAAGAAGCTGTTACTCCTAGAAGCCTGGCACTTGACCTGATTCTTCAGGATATAGATCAGATTTCTCTGAATGAGAAATAATGAATATATTTAAATGAGTTTAAATGAAGGAAATATGATTCTATGAAATACCATACCTTTACTAAGACACTAAACTTAGCAGCACTGTTTGTAGACTCTGAGAGAACAAAAAGCTCCTTGGACCAAAAACTATTGTTCCTTTGGGCACGGTTTCCTGAAAAATTAGTACTGTTGTCTTGCTCATCTGCTCTTGACTATTTCCAGTAATCAGTTCTGTCTAAGATTTGGGTAAAGGTCTCAAAGGTATAACATTCCTACAGAGTTTGTGATAGCAGGCAGTTGGAAAGGGTGTCTGCTGACTAAAAAAATTAAGTGAATACAACTTTTACTTAGCAGTGCAGAATCCTCTCTCTCAAATTGATTCTCTCTTGTGTAATAAGGGATGAGTTTATCCTGCAGCCTGTGTATTACTCAATTAAAATATCAATTCACCAACACAAACCCATAGGAAATAAGGGTGCATTTAGCCTTACAGAATTATTTCTTAAACCAAAGATTTCTAATTCAAAGTATACAAACAGACCAGTGTGCTGCTCTTTCCCCTCCCTCTGTCTTTCTGGCATACAGCAAGACACTTTCTTTTCTATCTCCTTTGCCCAAGGGAGGCAGAATCTGGCATTCCTGCTCAGTATCAAGAATCTGGCATTCCTCCTCAGTACCAAAAAGCCCAATACCTACCAGCTCCCCTTCCCCAATCACCTTCCTAAGACTACTGAACAAACTGGTTGCTAAAACTGGCTGCAAGGAAACAGAGATGTGATCACACTTGGGGATTTATGTAGAACTTAGTGTTGCCCTTCTGCCCTGGGAGCATACTGAGTACCTCTCCCAAAACATACCAGACACCTCCAAAGATGAAGGCAGTGCTCAGTGCCACCATTTTTCAACTCTAGATTTTTAACAGATATTAAGGAGAAATGAGGATGCAGTGGCCTCACTGAGTAAGTACATGCAGGAACCTACATTTCAGTGTCCATGGAAATTAAGATCCATGAGTTTTAGGCACACGTAGATTAAAGCAGAATTGAGAGCATTCATTTCCTGGGTTATTTTCTATAATTTAAGCACTGAACTGCCACAAGTCTCATTTTAATCACCAAGAAAGGCAATCCTGTCCTCATTACTCTTGACCATCAGGAATCATACACATAAACAAAAGACAGCATTGTATCTTCTACTCTGGCTAACATCCTGCCCAAAAGTGCTGGGAATAGCTAGAGAAATGTGCAATGTGTAAGGAAATGTGCATTCTGCCACTATGCCACACTATTTTCTTTGTATTAGGAAGTTAATCATCTGTCCTTTGAATCAGATATTAGGTATAAGAGACAGGTGCTTTAAGAACATTTGAATGGGATCAGATTGGAAGTCCAACTGGTTCAATATCCTGCATGAGACAGCATCTGTAACAGCAATCCAAGGAGAGGAAGAGAAGAAAGTATCAAATTGACCATATTTCTTTCCCTGGCATATTCTCCCACTAGTCAGTATTTCTGTTTGTGTAAGACTTGAGGTTATCTTCATAACATTTTTCATAAGAAGCTTATGCTGATGATGACTCATAGGGTCCAGAAAGGCATAAGTCCTACACTTCTCTTTAAATAAGTGACCCGTCTGTACCATCTGAAGGATAGAACAGATGAGCAGATACACCAAAACATGTTCATGAACAAAGCTTTGTTAAGATGTTAACTACCACAGCTTGGAAGTATGACAGGCAGAAGTCCAAACTCAGCAATTAGAAAAGAGGTCAGACATTCTTCCATTTATTCCCCACTAAGTTACTTTTGTGGAGGGAAAAAAAGAAAGGAAAGAAAAAAGAATTTTCCTAAGAGTTAGATTTACCTCTATCTACATTTCACTGGATCTTCCTAGAAGACATTACAGAGTCCTGTACGTAGGTTGAAAGCAGCAGTTCGGAGAACATGGTTGTTAACAACAGATGGATCACATCACTTCCCTTATTACTACAACTTAATGATGCAGAATTGAAACAGAAAAATTCTCCTAGCAGACCACTGTATGACACTAAACCTTCCACAATTAACTTATAGCTCTATTAACTTATAGCTCTTATTATAGCCCTATTATTCGTAGCTAGCAACAGGACAAGGGGTGACAGGATGAAGCTGGAACACAAAAAGTTCCACTAAAACATAAGAAAAAACTATTTCACTGTGAGGTGAGGGAGCCCTGGCACAGGCTGCCCAGGGAGGGTGTGGATTCTCCCTCCTGGGATGTCTTCAAGACCCACCTGGACATGTTCCTATGCGACCTGATCTAGGTGACCCTGCTTCTGCAGGGGGGTTGGACTGGATGATCTCTAAAGGTCCCTTCCAACCTTAACATTCTATGATTCTATGATTAACAATCTTCACATTTGAGCTGGAATAAGAGCAAGATTATAAACAGCATTAATCTGAGTGAAATAGGAGACTACTTTGGTTTCCCGACTAAAAACACTTTGACAAGCATTAACGTTTTAAACCCTGAGTCCCCAAAATCTACTATTCAAAACTAGTATGGGGAGAGAATGCAGTTCATGTTTGCAGCAGAGTAGAAGACATCCCACAAATTTGTTCAGATCAAAGTGATCAAGTGTTCAGATCAAGCAGAAACAGAAGCAGTATTTTGTCAGTACAAATGGGAGACCATAGTGTCTTTGCACTTCAAATATGACATAATCGGCTTAATTGACCCTCGTTTAGGGTTAAGAAAAATCTTCTGGGTTAATTACCATATTGTTTACTTATATTCATAGAATGGTAGGGGTTGGAAGTGACCTCAAAAGGTCATTTAGTCCAATGTCCCTGCAGAAGCAGGGTCACCTAGATCAGGTCAAATAGGAACGTGTCCAGGTGGGTCTTGAAGACCTCCAAGGAAGGAGACTCCACAACCCCTCTGGGCAGCCTGGGCCAGGGCTCCCTCACCTCAACAGGGAAATAGTTTTTTCTTATATTTAAAGGGAACTTTTTGTGTTCCAGCTTCATCCCATTACCCCTTGAGGTCCTCCTCATGAGTCTCTCCTCCAGACTAAACAGCCCCAGTTCCCGCAGCCTTTCCTCATATGAAAGATGCTCCAGTCCCCTGATCATCTTGGTGGCCCTGTGCTGGCCTCTCTCCAGCACTTCCCTGTCCCTCTTGAGCTGAGGAGCCCCAGACTGGACACAGTACTCCAAATGAGGCCTCAGTAGGGCAGAGTAGAGGGGGAGCAGAACCTCCCTTGACCTGCTGCCCACACTCTTCTTGATGCATCCCAGGCTGCCATTGGCTTCTTGCCCACGAGGGCACATTGCTGGCTCATGGTCAGTTTATTATCAACCAGCACTCCCAGGTCTCTCTCTGCAGAGCTGCTCTCCAGCAGGTCACCCCCAGCCTGTCCTGGTGCATGGGGTTGTTCCTCCCCAGCTGCAGGACTCTGCACTTGTCCTTGTTGAACCTCAGGAGGTTCCTCTGTGCCCAACTCTGCAGCCGGTCGAGATCCCGCTGAATGGCAGCACAGCCTCTGGGGAATCAGCCAGTGCTCCCAGTTTGGTGCCAGCAGGGAACTTGCTTAGTTTACACTCTGTCCCTTCATCCAGGTTGTTGATGAAGATGTTGAATTCAGTGATATTACTTTGGGTAGACCCTAGATAGTGTCTTTTCACTTCAAATATGACATCATCAGCTTAACTGACCCTCATTTAAGGTTAGGAAAAATCTTCTAAATTAATTATCATACTGTTTACTTATAATGGACAGATGGCTTTTGTGCAGCTATGATTATCAAGTATAGCTAGCTAATGTTGGTACTAATAATAGCTTGGTTTAAGAAGTATTAAGATACTGTATTGATTTCAAGAGGACTATATCTCTGTGCCAATATAAAAGAGATTCAATTAGTAAAGATGACTGGCAACATTTATCTAAAAATGCTCCCTGCTTTGCTGTGAATACCTGAAGGTATATATTGACAAGATCAAAATACTTTTACTGAAAAGATCTAGATCAAAATATTCAAAAGTAATGAAAACCAGGATTTCTTAAACTTTAGAAACAAGACCCAGCTTCCAGAAAATAAAGGTTCAGAAACCCTGGTCACTTCAACTTATTCTCAAATAGCATCTGCAGAATTTGAAGACAAAAAAACCCCAACTTCTATTTTCTAAAAATACTAAAATAAATTTCTTTTCAGTGAATTTGCCAGATTTTCATGATAAATTCCAGTTCTATTTTGCCACAAGCATGGCAAATTTTGGTGGTCTGTCTGTTTACTGCACAAAACAGAGGTGTGCTCTATCGCTAAATACCTAGAGAGTGGAATGGCAGCTGAACACTAACATTTATGCTCTTTTCAAAGTCTCTCAATCAGTTTCCTTCTGGCTTTCTTATGATATCATATCTTCCACTAAAAAAAATTAAATCCAACTTAAATAGGATAAAACCTCCTCCAGGTGAAGTCAAAACAATTTTCATCATTTCAACCAACAACACTGTCTCTAGTGCTGATTATCAAATCAAAACAAGACCTGTTTTCATTCTATTAATACAGGAACAATGCACTCTCAAATACCTGATTACACAAATGTCTGCCCCAATGAGCAGCTGGTCAGCACACTGGAATAAAACCATTCATATTTTTCATGAATTTAAATGATCAGAGCTTAGAGTTTGTTTGCCTTTTTTTGCCAAGAACCGTATTTGCTCACGCACCAGAACAAGTGACTATGTGAGAGCTTTTCCTATCAAAGAGCAAGGGCGAGGTGTGTGAGCTCTGCTCCCTTGGTGAAACACAAGTACCATTCATTCAATGCACCTTTAAAAATGCATTCATTTTCCAAAAGGAATACTGATAAGTCAGAAGCATTGCCTCAGTCCTTTCTCTAAGATGGGCTACCACAGTCTCCTGGAACTTTCAGCTTGTAACTGCACCCAGTGTTGAATTGAGATAAGTTCTTTTTTTCATTTCATCCACAAAGGTTGTTCTTAGCTTGGCTGGGCAGACACTTTCCTGGGTGAAAAACTGGTCAAGTCCAAAGAGTCATGGTCAATGGAGTTAAATCCAGTTGGTGGCCAGTCAGAAGTGGTGTCCCCCAGGGCTCAGTGCTGGGGACACTCCTGTTTAACATCTTTAATAATGATCTGCATGAGGGGATAGAGTGCAGCCTTGGTAAGTTTGCAGATGATACCAAGCTGGGTGGAAATGTTGACCTGCTTGAGGGCAGGGAAGATTTACAGAGAGATCTAGACAGGCTGGATGGCTGGGTCAACAACCCCCAGCAGTGCTACAGGCTTGAGGAGGAGCGGCTGGAAAGCTGCCAGGCACAGAGGGACCTGGCAGTGTTGGTTGGCAGCAGTTGAACATGAGCCAGCAGTGTGCCCAGGTGGCCAAGAAGGCCAAGGGCATCTTGGCCTGGATCAGGAACAGTGTTGTCAGCAGGAGCAGGGAGATGATCATTCCCCTGGACTCAGCTTTGGTGAGCCTGAACCTCAGATCTTGTGACCAGTTTTGTGCCTCTCTGTACAAGAAGGACACTGAGGTGCTGGAGAGGATCCAGAGGCAGCTACCAAGCTAGGAAAGGATTTGGAGCACATCCCCTATGAGGAAGGGCTGAGGGATCTGGGGCTGTTGAGCCTGGAGAAAAGAAGGCTCAGGGGAGATCTTCTTGGTCTCTACAGCTACCTGAAAGGAAGCTGTAGCGAGGCGGGGATGGGTCTGTTCTCCCTAGGAACAAGCAATAGAACAAGAGGAAACAGCCTCAAGTTGCAGCAGGGGAGGTTCAGGCTGGATGTGAGGAGGGATTTCTTTGCTGCAAGGGTTGTCAGGCATTGGCAGGGGCTGCCCAGGGAGGTGCTGGAGTCCCTGTCCCTGGAGGGGTTTCAGAGCCGGGTGGATGTTGCACTGAGGGAAATGGTCTAGAGGTTGGTAGGGCTGGGACAAAGGCTGCACTCCTTGAGCTTTAAGGTCTCTTCCAGCTGAAACCATTCTATGATTCTATATACTGAATGCCACATCAGTCTGAGCAAAGGATAAATGAGAATATCTTTGGAGTGTTGTTTTATTGGATAAGGATGACTAAAAGTGGTTAGATCTAAACAGAATTATAGCACAATTTTACAGCTTTTATCAACCTACTGGAAACTATTAGATCTAATCTGTCATACAACACCTTTGTACAATTTTCATTTTTCAAAACTGACAGTTACCATCTTTTGGTAAGTACTGTTAAATCTATTAGAATATATCACACACAATTAGATATAATTCATTACTTATGGCCACTAATTAATTAAAGACAGTTTTCAAAACTATTTTCATGATAATGTGTTTTCATTTCTGGAGTTTTAGGTTAGAATGAGACAGCTGTCAATTTATTCTCACTATTCTTTATTTCCACTGCTCCATGCTTAAACTTCACATCAGACTGACAACAAGGGACGTTTAATGTACTTCTAAGTCATATAAGCACACCTGGGAAATTACAGTACAAATTATCAGGAAATCATAGAATCACAGAATGGTAGGGGATGGAAGGGACCTTTAGAGATCATTTAGTCCAATCTCCATGCTAAAGTAGGAAATCTCTATAAAAAAATAGATTTCCTTGCAGTTCTGTGTATGTGTGTTTACTAAAAACACAGTAGGCAAAATGAAGGCATTTTACAAACAGAAAATTACTCCAGTGGCAGACAGACAAACTTCTCTCTTGCCAGGAAGAAATTTGCCTCTGGAGATTTCATATGTGGCCATCAGACACTATCATCACCTTCCTATCTTATCAAACTTTTCTTTTCAGAAAGGATAGTCCAGCTTATATTCAGATCACAATATGGACATCTAGAGATAGGATCATAACAGTAGCATTCCCTTCAGTTATCACACAGAGCTAGTCCTTTGAATAGATATCAGATAGGAAGTACAAAGCTCCTCCTTTTTTTCTCCATGATAGACACTTCAGAATAGTTCCTTTGTACAGTTATGTTAAAGTTTGCTACTTTGAACTCTTCAGCCAAAATGTCTGTTTCAGCCCTATTTAAGTGGTTGCTGTCAACGCAAAGATTACATCATTTTACCACCTAAATTTTAGAAATCAGGTATCCAGGGCATCAGCAAAATGAAGGTTAAGTTTATTTATTTTGTCAAAGGCTTTGAGATCAACTGATGAAAAGTGGTACATGTATACAATGTCTTAATGTACTGTCTAAAAGCTCATTTTCAGACAACCTGTACTGATTTCTATACACATTTTTTAAGCATTGTTTTTTACTGGTTCCTATTATATTTTGGAATCCCTTTCAAGAGAAAGGTCTTCCTTTCTTCACAGAATCACAGAATCTTAAGGGTTGTAAGGGACCTCAAAAGATCATCCAGTCCAATCCCCCTGTCAGAGCAGTTTTTCTCTAGGGGAATAAAAAATCAAATCCAACAAACCCAATAGGAAAGAGTTTTACAGTTTTAGTATAGTTAGCTAAAAACTAGTTTGATGACACACAGTTAGGACAACTTCATCTCACATGTTGAAATAAGGATTGTGATTGATGGATGAAGAAAACCTTCAGGGCTATACAATTGGGTTGTGACTAAGTTCTAAGAAACAAAGCACTGGACAAGGGGATTGAGTGCACCCTCAAGAAGTCTGCAAATGACACCAAGCTGGATGGGTGCATAGACCTGCTTGAGGGCAGGAAGGCTCTTCAGAGGAATCTGGATAGGCTGTATCAATGAGCTGAGGCCGACTGTACCAGGCTTAAAAAGGCCAAGTGTTGGATCCTGCACTTGGGTCACAATAACCCCAGGCAATGCTAAAGGCTTCGGGCAGAGGGGCTGGAAAGCTGCCCAGACTTAGGGGATGATGATCTCTAGAGGTCCCTTCCAACTCCTAACATTCTGTGATTCTGTGATTCTATAATAGGATGAGAGAAAATGGCCATAAAGTAGCACATCAAGAAGAGTGTGGGCAGCAGGTCATGGGCAGCAGCTCCCCCTCTACTCTGCCCTGCGGAGGCCTCATCTGGAGTCCTGTGTCCAGTTCTGGGCTCCTCAGCTCAAGAGGGACAGGGAAGTGCTGGAGAGAGGCCAGCACAGGGCCACCAAGATGATCAGGGGACTGGAACATCTTTCATATGAGGAAATGCTGCGGGAACTGGGGCTGTTTAGTCTGGAGGAGACTGAAGGGGGATCTCATTAACATTTATAAATATCTAAAGGGTGGGTGTCAGGAGGTTGGGACATCCCTCTTTTCTATAGTAGCTAGCAACAGGACAAGGGGTGATGGAAAGAAGCTGGAACACAAAAAGTTCCATTGAAACTTAAGGAAAAACTATGTTAGTGTTGAGGTGAGGGATCTCTGGCCCAGGCTACACAGGAAGCGTGTGGAGGCTCCTTCTTGGGAGGTTTTCAAACCTGCCTTCACATGTTCCTGTGTGACCTGATCTAGGTGAACCTGCTTCTGCAGCGGGGTTGGACGAGATGATCTCTAAAGGTCCCTTCCAATCCCTACCATTCTTTGACTCTATGACAGGAAAAGTTTTCAGGGACATCGTCACTCTTTAACTGTTGTCAATTCATGTATCAACATAACAAGAGTCTTAAGGAGGGATGCTCTCAGGATAGGAAAGGGCTTCCTGAGCTTCAAACAAAACATGAGGAAAGTATGAAAAGAATGGCTGAAAAAATTGCAAGTAAGCAATGAAAGCTGCAGTTTAATGAGGATATGATTCTATATGAATGTAGCTTCTTGAGTGAGACTCAGTACAGAAAGCGTGTGTAGATGATGAGACAGAAGAGAAGCCAGCTGGAAACAGCGAGAAGCTTTTGTGGGATGTTTGCAAAAAAAGCCCAAACTGTGTTAATAGTATGAATATAGAATCAGTATTCTACTTCATACAATATATCCACAGGTTTATATACAGGTTAGAATCCTTAATATCAAGACAATTGTATGAAATTCTACTGACTAGAATGCATATGATCTACTTGAGAAATATTTCCTGGAAAGCATTAGTGAATGCAAATTCATTTGAGATTTGTGTCACATACTCTGATTACTCTCATTATTGTCATTCCATTGGCATGTATCTTTCAATGGAGAAACAGAGGAATTAGGAATTCAAAACATTAACGAAAACTCTCTACTTTCTATATTTGTTTCTTTAGGTTAACCTTATTCTTTGTCAATCAAGTTAAAACAATGACTCAAAAGGGAGATATCTTGGCATATGTAGCCATTATTCCTTCTACAATGTGCTACTCCCACTGGTTTTCATGGGAATTATGCATATGAAAGGACTGCATTATTAGGCTAGATCACAGAATCATAGAATCATAGAATGGTAGGGTTGGAAGGGACCTTTAGAGATCATCTAGTCCAACCCCCCTGCAGAAGGAGGGTCAACCTAGATCAGGTCGCATAGGAACATGTCTTGAAGACCTGCAAGGAAGGAGCCTCCACACCCTCCCTGGGCAGCCTGTGCCAGGGCTCCCTCACTGAAACACTGAAACAGTTTTTTCTTATGTTTAAGTGGAACTTTTTGTGTTCCAGCTTCATCCCATCACCCCTTGTCCTGTTACTAGATACTATAGAGAAAAAAGGGATGTCCCAACCTCCTGACACCCACCATTTAGATATTTATAAATGTTAATGAGATTCCCCCTCAGTCTCCTCTTCTCCAGACTAAACAGCCCCAGTTCCTGCAGCCTTTCCTCACATGAAAGATGTTCCAGTCCCCTGATCATCTTGGTGACCCTGTGCTGGACTCTCTCCAGGACTTCCCTGTCCCTCTTGAGCTGAGGAGCCCAAGAGGATTAGGAGATGAGGAGAAGATGTTTGGACATACTTAACTCATCATACCACTTCAGAACCTAGTATTTATAATGGTACTTGTGTCTGGAAGACGATAAATAAAATCACAACACATGACTCTCGGAAACATATTGTGGGTGGACTTTTCTTAACTTTTTATTAGAGACAGCACTAAAATTGAACCGAGTTAAAACCCTTTGGGTTTTTTGACAGAAGAATAAATACAGCAATATTAATCAGATCACTCAAAAAACCTTGCAACATTGCTAAATATAGAAAGTTACAAGCCAGTAAGAGGACAACAAAAGGGGTATATTCCAAACATACAAATTAGATGCCTGTGTAATCACATAATGGTCCTTAAAATTTTCTTTGGTAGCCACTGTGTCTTCATGACCAGATCACATTAACCCTGATCCCCTGAAAACATCACAAATCATCTTTAATTCTTCAGACACATGACTCCTTCATTTTGGCTTTGGAACTGTAGTTCTCCTCCCATGTCATGACAACTAAGAGTATGAACTGTCTTCCTGTGATCTACAAATGTTATTGGGCTCTTCCTTCCTCAGAGCTAAAATTTAATTGATCTCCATTTTAACAGATTGGGTAGACAACAATTTACACTCACTTTTTACCTAAAACACTCTTGGTCATTGCTGCATAGTTAACTCTAGACCTTATTTCTGGTTGCCACTAACACCTTTGCCACGTTCATTAAAAAGTTTTCTCATCTGACTGTTCTAGTGCCTCAAACACAAAATTATCCGATCTGGCTGGGGTTGTGTGGAAAAAAAATGAGTTTAACTTCTTCTGGACACCTAAGCTCCTCTACAACAGAGGTATAGGTTAAATATTGACTCTTCAATAGTGCTTCTACACCTTGAAACAATCCTCTGAAGACTGATCACTTCAGACATTCTTTTCAGTATGATGGCTTACATCCAGACAGCACTAATCAGGTCAGTCACTGGTATGTACCATGAGAGTTAAGGCTATTGGATACTATATCCATAAAGACTCCTGCTTGGAGCATAAACCTTTGAATTACAAACCCTTGAATTAAAAACCTATTCAAACACATGTTGCTTCTTTTTGTACTGTATTAGATTGTATCCTGGAATAACAGATGTCATTGCACCACCAACGTGTAAGTCATATTGTTAAGAGAAAACGATAGAAGCAACAAACTACTTTTCATTAAATGAAAACACAGAACTTCCATGGCAGTTGGAATACCATGCTTAAGTCTGGAGCAGTGCATTTCAAGGAAAAAAAGGTAATTGGGTGAGGAGGAGAACAAGAAGAAAGAAGAACTGATCGACAGAAGAAGAAATAATGATTTAAATCATAAGAAAAATAAAGAAAAAAGACATTTTTAATATATATATATAAAATATAAAATGAGGGCTGATGAAGAATATGGTGAAAATATGACTAAGAATCTCCAGTATGTTAAATTTCCTATAACCACTGTGCAAAAAACAGTAGGTTCAAGTAATTTACTTTCAGCAAGTTACGATCAGAAAGCTGGAAAAACTTTCTAATGGGAACACTACGGAATAGATAACTTGAGTGAGTAATCATATCCTTGCAAAGGCAGGCAGGTGTTCATTTAAAAAGATCCTAATTTTGAAGAAAGGGGTAGGAGAGTGAGCAGGATGCCCTGGAGTACTTTCCAACTGCTGAAGTTACTGAAGAAGCGTAGCTCTGTAGTACCAATGATACCATGTTACAGTGCTACTTGCTGCGGGACTTTGACTTGGATTGAAAGTCCTGTTCTGCAAAAGACTCAATCAATTTCTTCATGGAGACAATTAGGTGGATTCTGATACAATCTTCTCACTATGGATCACCTAGCTACATTGATCTAATCCACAGCTTCTTTATTCAACAGGTTAACCACAATTACTTTTGGGATTGGCCTATACATGAACATGTTGTCCAATCACAGAAACAGAGAATCTCAAGGGTTGGAAGGGACCTCAAAAGACCATCCAGTGCAACCTCCTGCCAGAGCAGGACCACCTAGAGTAGGTCACACAGGAACTCATCCAGATGAGTTTGGAAAGTCTCCAGAGAAGGAGGCTCCACAGCCCATCTGGGCAGCCCCTTCCAGTGCTCCCTCACCTCAACAGGGAAGAAGTTTTCCCTTCTGTTTCTTTCACAGTATATAGCACTTCTGTTTGCTAAGTAGAATGACTTAGTAACTTGTCCCATGGCCTTAAGACCAGACAACAGTAGCATCAACTATGAGTTAACACAGAATTCTAGATGTAGTCTTTGCTGATAATTTTCTAAAGGAATTAGCTTCAAAATGTTTTGCTTCTAAAATCTAGATGTACTCAAAATCCTCACTTCTATATCCATATGTTACTATTAAGCTGGTATCTGTAGTGGCTTAGTTTTTTAAACTTGAGCCTCAAACTTTTCTTGCTAGATGGTTTTTAACAATTAGAAGCACAACCTTGTCAACAGTGCACAACACTATGTTTATTTCAGAGCAGCTTTTGGAGAGTTAACACAAAATAAGCAAACAACCTTCTCTAGTCAGATTATTTTATTTCCAATGAAAATAGATGATTGTTATAATGTTAGAACCCAGAACAAACACAGAGCTGCCAGTCTGACTAGCAACTAAGCATGGGAAAAGTTACAATTTCCAACTTCAATCTTCATGGCTTTTATTCCATAATAAGCAGCATTTAGAAGTAGGAAAGTTATATAACCATGCATATTCCCTGCATTTAAATAACTTAACACCAGAAGAGATGATCCAAAGAAAAAAAAAGATGCAGCCTGCATTATGATTCACCTTTTGGATGGTGAAAACTAAACTGGTAGAAAAGCATGTTTTCCAAAACGTGTACGCAGCAAAGAGTGTCATAGCTGTAACAGGCACAACAGCAATACAGCAAGCATCAGGTGTCCCCAAAGTTCTAGCTGCCATTCAAAACATTGTAATATGTCAGACAAACACCTGTGCTTCAGATAAAATCCTCCAAAATACATCTAATGTCTCCTATAGATGGTTGCTCTCTAATAGTACACCCGTTATTGCCCTTTACACAACGTTTAAAAAGAGGCACAAAATGTCACTCCACCTCCATCCCCCCCGCTTCCCGATCAGCAGAGCTGCCAAAAACAAGGTTCCAAAGTGAAATGAGCCCCGGGCTGCCCCCTTGGGCTGTCCCCAAAGTACTCACCACGGCGGGCTAGTTTTGAAGACTTTCTTCCCCTCCCCCTGCACCTACGCACAATGAGGGAGAACGGAGAGCAGTTTCAGCGTTACATTTGAACTTCCCTGCTTTTGTTAGCATGAGTCACCACCTTAACATTATCTCAACTGTAGACTTTTATCTGTGAATATCTAAGCCCTGTCTTGTGGAAAACTAATTACTGAGCCACTGAGAGGCTTCATAATGTCCTGCATTTAAGTCCTGAAGATCATACATAATGCATAGGAAGCAGTCTCTGCACTCTGATTACAGAACACTGTCATTAAGAGAGCAAATTAAAGATGTGAATAATTCACTGGCTGAGCTTATTGTCAGTGCTGCATTGTGAAATTAGAATTTCTAATAAGTACTGCAATTTTTTTAACCCAATTAACACAGAGAACATCTTGAGTCTGATTAGTACAATAAAAATTATTACCTTATTCTTTTGCTTCACAACAGCCAAATTAAATACTGTACTTAATTATGCACCATTCATTGCTTCTGTGCTAGAAATAATAATAATAATAAAACCTCACTATCCCTTTAATAAGACTTCCAATATTTAGGGTGCAACCAAAAAGAAAAGCATACGAATCTCCAGCACAATTTCTTATCACAAAGTTACTGGTTTGGGGTTTTTTTTGACTTTGAAAACAGGTTTTAGTATCAGTATTTGACCATGATGTCACTGCTGAAGTCTCCTCTGGAAACAAAAACGTATTTGGAAAAAAAAACCCCACATAAAACAACCCCTTCTGAACAAGCTCTGAATATATATTGTGGATTAACTTTCTCTCCTTTGATGTGAAGACAGAGAAAAAAAAACCCCACTACTGACTGACTTGAAACAGAATATACAAATATACAAACACAGAAATATACAAATACATACATTTTTATATATTACACATATATGTTGTTTCAGAAAAGATGCTTAGGAAATATACTACGAAAAAGCAGGAGCTGGATCAGCTCTCTTACCTCAGTTCCCTCTTGGCATGGGATAGATAACATCCTTTCATCCTAGAAAGGAGAAAAGTCCAATTCAACATCCAGCGTGTTGATTTTCCCCCACACGGTGCCTGCTGCCATGTTAAATAAAGAAAATGATCACTGAGGATGCAGCTTTTGTCTCCAAATATTTTGATACTGCCTTTAATGTCAAGGAGTCCAGGAACCTTAGCACATCTGGCAGCAGACGCCACTGGGTGCAAGTGCTGCAATGGGATTTTTCCTCAACCTTATTGCATTCCCAGCTCCTTTTTCTTTCCCATCGTGGGGAAGTTTAATCATAGAGCATGGGTGGAGGAAAAAAAAAGACAAGAAAAAAGCATTTCAATCACAAGCTTTTCTTAGGTTTGTCCTAGAGACAGAGACTGCAGCAACCACCTTGCATCTTTGTCTAGTTATTTTAGCATGTGCATGCAAAAGGGGAGGGAAAAAAAAAAGGCTGAAAATTATTCAGGCATAATGCAATAGCCATAAAGAGAGACAAAAAGACAGAGAGGAAGAGAAAGAGAGGGGAAAAGAAAGAGGGAGAGAGAGGGAGGGAGAGAGGAAACAGAGAGGGAGAGGGGGCTGTCAGTGCAGATAAATCTGCATATGGAAATCAGGGTTATCCTGGGTACAGTTTTATTTAACCATGATGTACTGTTTTTTTAATTAGACAGGAATTTAAAGAAGGAAATGAGAGATTCTTACAGACATAGAAGCAAACGAAGCATTTTTAATCACAAGAGAGTTTTCACAGCAAGCTGTGGCAGCAACTGCCAAACTTTTTATAGCAACTTTCTTGTTAGAAGAAAAGTTTCATGCACTGCTGCTAATTTACACCCAAAAAAACCCACCCGAGGCAAAACTGGAAAAGCATTCATTTTTAAATTAAAGCAAACCTAAGGCAATACAAAAGACCCAGAAAAAAGACCCAGAAGCTGCTAGGTGCTCAGTATGCATTTTAAGCAAAGTTAAGTCACAGATTTTAGGACCTTCTCCTTGGCCCCTGTTCTGCGGTTACTGTCATACCCAAGGAAAGTGCTTCAATAAGAGAAAAGGGTGATACCCAGCCTGTGTTTCAAACATACAAAACATAATTTCCCATGCTTGTTGAGAATTGTCCTGAGATGGGCAAAGAATCTGACACGCATGAGAAGGTTCAATCAGGTCTGTAAAAGACCGGGACCTCTTGCTCATGCCTGTGAGGGAACATAGGGATGAGGGAACTGAGGAAGCTGAAGGGAAGGCAAATGAGGTTCAGGTACAGGCTAGATGAGAAGGAAGCCAAAGAAACATAGGGGATAGTTGAAGTGCAATGAGGAAGCAGCAGCCTGACCTAGGGCACTTACTAGCAGTAAGGATGGCTCAGGTGAGAGGTGGACAGAAAGCACTTGTGGTGGCCGGCCAGGCAAGGGACCCCTAGCAAAGCGGTGAAAGCTGAGGGCTTTTAGGGGCACTGGGACGAGCTGCTGGAGTGCTGTGGGCTTGGGGGGAAGAGAGGGATAAGTGGATGCCAGGAAACTCATTGAAACAGCAATTAGTAGGCAAGTGAGCATGCTAGGAACTACCAGGAACTGGGAAGCATGGGCATAGCACGGGTAAGAGGAGGAATGAGGTGGGCTCGGAAGGAGCAGATGCTGGTAGCGAGCAGGAGGCTAAAAGGCAGGAGTTCACGCCAAGAGAAGCGCAGTGGGGCATCCAGGCAGGCGGGAGGGACATGCCCGGGACTGCGCGGACCTGCGCCATGGCCCAACGGAGGCCGACGACACACACCAGCGGAACGCGGGCAGCAACCGCAACGCAGTTGACGGGGCGAGCCCGACCGACCTCGCTGAGGGGAGCGGCCGGGGCCAGGAGAGAGCAGGCGGGGCCAGGAGAGAGCGGGCGGGGCCAGGATAGAGCGGGCGGGGCCAGGAGAGAGCGGGCGGGGCCAGGAGAGAGCAGGAGGGGCCAGGAGAGAGCGGGCGGGGCCAGGATAGAGCGGGCGGGGCCAGGATAGAGCGGGCGGGGCCAGGAGAGAGCGGGCGGGGCCAGGATAGAGCGGGCGGGGCCAAGAGAGAGCAGGAGGGGCCAGGAGAGAGCGGGCGGGGCCAGGATAGAGCGGGCGGGGCCAAGAGAGAGCGGGCGGGGCCAAGAGAGAGCAGGAGGGGCCAGGAGAGAGCAGGAGGGGCCAGGAGAGAGAGGGCGGGGCCAGAAGGGAGAGGGCGGGGCCAGGAGAGAGCGGGCGGGGCCAGGAGGGAGTGGGCGGGGCCATCAGAGAGAGGGCGGGGCCAGGAGAGAGCGGGCGGGGCCAGGAGAGAGCAGGAGGGGCCAGGAGAGAGCGGGCGGGGCCAGGACAGAGCGGGCGGGGCCAGGAGAGAGCAGGAGGGGCCATCAGAGAGCGGGCGGGGCCAGGAGGGAGCGGGCGGGGCCAGGAGAGAGAGGGCGGGGCCAGGAGAGAGCGGGCGGGGCCAGGAGAGAGCGGGCGGGGCCAGGACAGAGCGGGCGGGGCCAGGAGAGAGCGGGCGGGGCCAGGAGAGAGCGGGCGGGGCCAGGACAGAGCGGGCGGGGCCAGGAGCGGGCGGGGCCAGGAATGAGCGGGCGGGGCCAGGAGAGAGCGGGCGGGGCCAGGAGAGAGCGGGCGGGGCCAGGAGAGAGCGGGCGGGGCCAGGAGAGACAAGGTGGGGCCAGGAGGGAGAAGGCGGGGCCAGGAGAGAGCGGGCGGGGCCAGGGTACATCGGGCGGGGCCAGGATAGAGCGGGCGGGGCCAGGAGAGAGCGGGCGGGGCCATCAGAGAGAGGGCGGGGCCAGGAGAGAGCAGGCGGGGCCAAGAGAGAGCGGGCGGGGCCAGGACAGAGAGAGGGCGGGGCCAGGAGAGAGCGGGCGGGGCCAGGAGAGAGCGGGCGGGGCCATCAGAGAGAGGGCGGGGCCAGGAGAGAGCGGGCGGGGCCAGGAGGGAGCAGGCTGGGCCAGGAGAGAGCGGGCGGGGCCAGGAGAGAGCGGGCGGGGCCAGGAGAGAGAGGGCGGGGCCAGGAGAGAGCGGGCGGGGCCAGGAGAGAGCGGGCGGGGCCAGGAGAGAGCGGGCGGGGCCAGGGTACATCGGGCGGGGCCAGGATAGAGCGGGCGGGGCCAGGAGAGAGCGGGCGGGGCCATCAGAGAGAGGGCGGGGCCAGGAGAGAGCAGGCGGGGCCAAGAGAGAGCGGGCGGGGCCAGGACAGAGAGAGGGCGGGGCCAGGAGAGAGCGGGCGGGGCCAGGAGAGAGCGGGCGGGGCCATCAGAGAGAGGGCGGGGCCAGGAGAGAGCGGGGGGGCCAGGAGGGAGCAGGCTGGGCCAGGAGAGAGCGGGCGGGGCCAGGAGAGAGCGGGCGGGGCCAGGAGAGAGAGGGCGGGGCCAGGAGAGAGCGGGCGGGGCCAGGAGAGAGCGGGCGGGGCCAGGAGAGAGAGGGCGGGGCCAGGAGAGAGCGGGCGGGGCCAGGAGAGAGCGGGCGGGGCCATCAGAGAGAGGGCGGGGCCAGGAGAGAGCGGGCGGGGCCAGGAGGGAGCGGGCGGGGCCAGGAGAGACAAGGTGGGGCCAGGAGGGAGAGGGCGGGGCCAGGAGAGAGTGGGCGGGGCCATCAGAGAGAGGGCGGGGCCAGGAGAGAGCGGGCGGGGCCAGGAGAGAGCGGGCGGGGCCAGGAGAGAGCGGGCGGGGCCAGGAAGGAGAAGGCGGGGCCAGGAGAGAGCGGGCGGGGCCAGGAGAGAGCGGGCGGGGCCAGGAAGGAGAAGGCGGGGCCAGGAGAGAGCGGGCGGGGCCAGGAGAGAGCGGGCGGGGCCAGGAGAGAGCGGGCGGGGCCAGGAGAGAGCGGGCGGGGCCAGGAAGGAGAAGGCGGGGCCAGGAGAGAGCGGGCGGGGCCAGGGTACATCGGGCGGGGCCAGGAGACAGCGGGCGGGGCCAGGAGGGAGCGGGCGGGGCCAGGAGAGAGCGGGCGGGGCCAGGCGGGAGCAGGCGGGAGCAGGCTGGGCCAGGCGGGGCCAGGCGGGAGCAGGCGGGAGCAGGCGGGGCCAGGCGGGAGCAGGCGGGCACGGCGCGGCACGGGAAGCTGAGGGGAGCGGCGGCGCCGGGGGAAGGCGGAGGGGCGGTGGGGGAAGGCGGAGCGGCCGGCGGCCAATTGGCGCCTCGGCGCTTGCGCAGTGCCGGCGGAACGGCGGCGCGCGGGACGCACGGAAAAGCGGCCGGGCGCGGAAGGGCAGCGGCGGCCCTGCCAGCGCGCAGGTACTCCACCGCCCCGCGTTCACCATCCCTCTGGGCCTTTCCCATTCCTTCCCTGTGCTGTAGCTGGGCTGACGCGTCTCCATGGCCCGTCCCGGCCTCTTCAGGGCGAGGGGAACGGTGCTGGGCCGGAGGCGCTGCGGGGTGGGGGCCGGGGTCTTGGTCGTGGCAGATCCGCAGCGAGTGTGTGGTTCGGTGGTTGTTCTCCTGGCTGAGCTGCTGCTGCCGGTGGCTCTTGTCGCCGCTCGACAGCTCCCGCCCGCGGGTTGCAGCAGCCCGGGGCGCTGTGCAGCATGGCTGCCCGAGAAGGTTGTGGCGCTTCAAGTCGGGGGTGTAATAAGACAAATGCTGAGTTGTCTTGTGAGTTGCGACCGAGAAGAGCTGCCCCATTTGTACTCTGTTCGCACCCCTCGCCTCCCCCAGTGTTATTTTCATATCCTGAATTGAACAGACTTCCCTTAGAAACTACTTTTCTTGTGATTTAGAGCGTTCCCTTTAGCTGTCATTCACCCACTGAAGAGTTGCGCTGCTGCTGCACAGCCGGCTGCGCTGCAGGAATGTGATTGAAGGAGGGGAAAGTAGGACAGAAACTGCTTTCTTTTCTTTCTTGAGCTCATGTTTTTTTCATCAAGTCCCTAATGCCAATCTCTAGCCACGTTTTAAACTACTTTCCATAAGATGGTGTCAAAAGCTGCCAGCAATTAAATTGAAAACATAGAGTTTTACTTGTTTTGCATGTTCTTCTCCTTCTCTACTCTGCCCTGCTGAGGCCTCATTTGGAGTACTGTGTCCAGTTCTGGGCTCCTCAGCTCAAGAGGGACAGGGAAGTGCTGGAGAGAGGCCAGCACAGGGCCACCAAGTTGATCAGGGGAATGGAACATCTTCCATATGAGGAAAGGCTGCAGGAACTGGGGCTGTTTAGTCTAGAAAGAGGAGATTGAGAGAGATCTTATTAATGTTTAAAAATATCTAAAGGGTGGATGTCAGGAGGTTGAGACATTCCTCTTTTCTTTTATAGCTAGTGATAGGACAAGGGATAATGGAAAGAAGCTGGAACACAAAAATTCCATTGAAATGTAAGGGAAAAACTATTTCACTGTTCAGGTGAGGGAGCCCTGGCCCAGGCTGCCCAGGGAGGGTGTGGAGGCTCCTTCCTTGGAGGTCTTCAAGACCCGTCTGGACACATTCCTGTGTGACCTGATCTAGGTTGACCTGCTTCTGCAGGGGGATTGGACTGGATGATGTCTAAAGGTCCCTTCCAACCCCACCATTCTATGATTCTATGTTGTTGTATATTGTATGCATGTTGTTATAGAACTCTAGCACCCGTTGCCTAGTTCTACTCTGTCAGTGTAGAGTAAAAAATATTAATTCACTAGTGTTAAGTATGCAGTGAACCTCTCTGGGACATGATCTTTCTTTTGCTTTTGTTTCTTCTTCTTACAGATTCCTGGGACATCAGACTTTTTCAATACAAACTTCCAACTTCATGTTAGAAGCCATGCAATCATTTTCTGAGCTTTAAAACTTTAGCATTTCGAGGTTCAATAATTACCACGTGAAGTGTGTTCACTGCTTCTTCGAAGGAGCTGTGATTTTGCTTTAGCCTAATTTCATGATTGTCATTTTGGAGAGCTACACCAGAAGAAAATGAAGTTACTTTGTTTCTTTATAGTCACTGATGTGACTCCTTGAACAGGTTGTGAAGGAGGAAGGTAAAGCTTCACAAAGGATCAATTTTTTGTGGCAGAGCATGAGAGCATGATTGCTTTTCTTGGTAGCGTCTCTCTTAGTTTGCTGTTACAGTTAGTCAGATGTGTGTCCTCAGTTGAGCTGAAGGGTTATGAGTGTTTTTCTTATTTATCTATTTATTTTCTGGATCAGATGGGAACAATGGACGATGACTTTGTGGCTTCCTCCACACCTCCGTTTCTCACTGACAGCTTGGAGATGGCAATGGAAGTGGAGAATGAGAACTCAAAGCCACCGTGTTTTTCCTGTGTTTTTGACAACCAAAATGGAGGGAGAAGCTTCTCTGCAGAGTCTTATTTAGCAAGTGGATCTCTTAAGAGGTATGAGTTAAATATAACATCCTTCTAAGATGTTCTTTCCGCTGGTATTTGGTGCATCTAAATGCTGACAGTGTTTCCAAATCAGTTTTTTCTTCAGCTCTTACGAGCCTGAGCTCAACTTGATGGTATACCAAAGTGTGAAGGGCAACTGTATTGATGCACTGCTTTGAACAGTGGTCTAGGTCCAGCTTTGTGGAAGGACCTGTTAAAGGACCTGTTACAGGCCTGTTAGGACACTTCAAAACTGGCCTGTTAGAAAACAGCATCTGAGACCTCTTAAATTTCTGAGGAAGATGCAGCACTGTTTTTTCTATTCAGTGCTGGCCTTTTCTGTCTTGTCCATGTGATGGAAACAAACCTGCTCTGTCCAGCTTCCTCACATCACTGGGACTGTCCTTTGTATTTCTAGGACCATCTTTCTCAAAGCCTTACCTTTGCATGCATTCTGGATTTAAGGTTCAAAAGTCACATGCATAACAACTGAGTATTTTCCATGAGATTCTAAAACATTACTTTGATTTAGTTAGTATCTTCTTTACTGTCTGTGATCCAGCTTAGTTTGCCATGCCATTTGCTGATTCTGCAGGGATTGTCTTGGTTTTTTTTTCTACAAAACTATAATTATTCAGTCTCTCTCTCCTCCTCATATTTTATGTTGTTACTTTGAGGTCTTTTTAACCTTCACTTCCACAGACTTTTCCGTAAAGCTTTAATTGGAGTTGCACTGCACCGCCATTCCCTACCATATCTATCATTTATTTAGGTTAGATCAGAGCAGTTAATTCAAATTAATGTTAAATAAAGGATTGAGAGAGCTCATGTCTACATAAATGTTGTCAGTACTGGATTCCATCCTGACAAAGATTTCATGACAGAAACAATTTGAAATGTGAAAACTTACTCAGGACCTTGTACATAGACAGGCTTAATCAACCACTTGGATGAGGGGACAGAGTGTACCCTCAGCAAGTTCCCTGCTGGCACCAAACTGGGAGCACTGGCTGATTCCCCAGAGGCTGTGCTGCCATTCAGCAGGATCTCAACCGACTGGAGAGTTGGGCAGAGAGGAACCTCATGAGGTTCAACAAGGACAAGTGCAGAGTCCTGCAGCTGGGAAGGAACAACCCCCTGCACCAGGAAAGGCTGGGGGTCAAACCGCTGAAGAGCAGCTCTGCAGAGAGAGACCTGGGAGTGCTGGCATGAGCCAGCAATGTGCCCTCATGGCCAAGAAGGCCAATGGTAGCCTGGGATGCATCAAGAAGAGTGTGGGCAGCAGGTCAAGGGAGGTTCTGATCCCCCTCTACTCTGCCCTGCTGAGGCCTCATCTGGAGTCCTGTGTCCAGTTCTGGGTTCACTCAGCTCAAGAGGGACAGAGAACTGCTGGAGAGAGGCCAGTGCAGGGCCACCAAGATGCTGAGGGGACTGGAGCATCTTTCATATGAGGAAAGGCTGCGGGACCTGGGGCTGTTTAGAAAATAGAAGAATGAGGAGAGATTAACATTTACAAATATCTAAATGGTGGGAGTCAGGAGGTTGGGGCAACACTTCTTTCTATAGTAGCTAGTAACAGGACAAGGGGTGATGGGATAAAGCTGGAACACAAAAAGTTCCACTTAAACGTAAGAAAAACCTATTTCACTGTGAGGTGAGGGAGCCCTGGCACAGGCTGCCCAGGGAGGGTGTGGAGGCTCCTTTCTTGGAGGTCTTTAAGACCCACCTGGACACATTCCTGTGTGACCTGATCTAGGTGAACCTGCTTCTGCAGGGGGGTTGGACTAGATGATCTCTAAAGGTCCCTCCCAACCCCTAACATTCCATGATTCTATGAATCCCAGATCACTACACTGATGGCAGTACTGTTCTCCTGTTGTTTGTTCACCTTGTCTACTTGGATTGGAAGTTCTTGGAAAAGCCTGCCTGTGAGGGACTCCTCTGTCTTCATTGTCTAAACAGGACTAACTAGATTGAATTGCTTAAAGGCTTTAAAACAGATCAGTGTTTCAGCAGTTACCAAGTGAACTACAGGTGTTAGGGGAGATCAAGCAGATGATTCAGCAGATGCTCTTTTTGCCTTTAGAATTAAATTGGTTGGAGTGCATAGTTCAATAAGAATTTTGCATGTAATAGAAGAAAAACAAGTGCTTGCCCAGTACATTTTTTGATTTTAAAACTGAATATTTTTTTATCTTAGTGAATTCAGCTTCATCTGTATTTTGTGAATGGCAGTGGGAAAAACTTGAAATAATTTGATGCCTTTTATGTTGTTACACAGCTTGCTTTGATTGTTCTTTTGGAAACCACATTAATGAAATATTTGTATAATTAATAATGTCTTACCAATCTATACGGGTATCTGATTTTCTTCTCTTTGAGTGAAAGGATAATTCAGTGTTTTTCTTTAGCCAGAGCAAGGGTTAGTTGTGGCCTAGTGTTAGTTTAAGGTATAATGAAGTCACATTTTGTGACCCTCAGCAGTTCACCTGCTTAAAGGTGAGCTTTTGTTAATGTGCTTTTAGCAATGCTTTCTATTATAAATATTATTAAATGTATATAAAGGGGCAAGTGTGTGTTCTAGCACTAGTTTTTAAGCATGTATTGTACATTGAGACAGGTTCTATACAGTGGAGCATATATCACAGAATCATAAGGGCTGGAAGGGACCTCGAAAGCTCATCCAATGCAACCCCCCTGCCAGAGCAGGACCACCTAGAGTAGGGCACACAGGAACTCATCCAGGTGGTTTTGGAATGTGTCCAGAGAAGGAGACTCCACAGCCCATCTGGGCAGCCCCTTCCAGTGCTCCCTCACCTCAACAGCACTAGTTGTGTTTATTTGGAACTTCTTAAGGTAGCAGCCTCTTCTGTTAAGGACAGTCTGTATGTTGTGCCTCGTCCCCTTTGAAAGGATGAAGATGCTTCAAGGTGGTAGCTTGTTAATTTTTATTTGTTTCCCTCTGACTATATTGTGTTTTTTATATTCTTGAAGCTAGGAGTTTTCGTATTTTATGTACCATGTATTATATTGCTGTAAAAGATGTAACAGTCTCTTTTGAGAGCACTGCTGCTCCTTCCTATCTATCCAATACATGTTGATAAAATATCAGTAGTACATAAGCCAGAGGTAGCTCTTGTATTCTATAGTTTTATTACTGGGGAATATATGAATATTTCTGACTCTCTTTTACAGGGTTTTGTTGAGGATAGATCCTTCTCCAAATGACTATGAAGATAATGTAGTGGAAATGTTTGGCTTTCAGTGGGTTACTGAAATGGCATTAACTGAATCCTGTGAACTTCTCTTTGGATTACTTAGGTATGAGAATATGAATGTATTTTATAATTATCCACTTCTGTAATTATACCCCCCTTAAAGATGTAAAAGACTTCTCAAGTTTTTGCTAGCCTACATTCTTTTATGATTTTACTGTCTATCTAAACCCTCCAGTAAGTGATTGATAAGACATAGACATATAGGAAGAAGCAAATTCTGTGTTGCAGGTGTTTAATATTATGTGACCTAATAATAAGTTTTTACTGTGCATATCTTAGCCATCAACAGGTAATAATTGGTAAGTATCATTTTTACCACAAATTGTTGTGATTAATTTAAAGTGTCAAGCTTCAGAATGTATGAATAAACAAGGTAAGATTTCCTTGAATGAGATGCTGCTACCCATGTAATTAAAGTTCTTTTCTTTTGTACATAAAAAGTAGTGGAGGGTAAAAATCAAATACTCTAAATGCTGGATGCAGCACTTTCTTCAATTGTTTGGATTAGGATAGCTTCAGCAATCTCTTCAGATACAGTTACTCAGTGTTTGACTAATTCAATGTAGATGTTTAATCTGGTCAATGCAAATACACAGATCACCGATAATCCTCTTTGCTACTGATAATCCTCAGAATGTACAGTACATACAGAAAGTGGATAGGAGAAGAGCTTTTGTCTGGTTCCACAAACATATGTGATATACTCTGTCATTCCTCTGATTGTACTGGATTCTTCCATCCCTTTAGGGTATGACCAAGGGCATGATGATCATTAATAGGGTCTGGCTTATTGAAACACAATGACATAGATGGCAAGAAGTATATTAAAGCCAGTATTATTTAGCTTTGCTTGTTTGATGCAAGATTTGACTGGGAAAAATCTGATAATGAAGGAATTAGGAGGATAACTTAGTTATAAGTGTCCAGTTCTGGGCTCCTCAGCTCAAGAGGGACAGGGAAGTGCTGGAGAGAGGCCAGCACAGGGCCACCAAGATGATCAGGGGACTGGAACAGCTTTCATATGAGGAAAGGCTGTGGGAACTGGGGCTGTTTAGCCTGAGAAGAGGAGACTGAGAGGAGATCTTATTAACATTTATAAATATCTAAAGGGTGGGTGTCAGGAGGTTGGGATATCCCTCGTTTCTATAGTAGCTAGCAACAGGACAAGGGGTGATGGGATGAAGCTGGAACACAAAAAATTCCACTTAAATATAAGAAAAAACTATTTCACTGTTCAGGTGAGGGAGCCCTGGCCCAGGCTGCCCAGAGGGGTTGTGGAGGCTCCTTCCTTGGAGGTCTTCAAGACCCGCCTGGACATGTTCCTATGTGACCTGATCTAGGTGACCCTGCTTCTCCAGGGGGATTGGACTGGATGATCTCTAAAGGTCCCTTCCAACCCTGCCATTCTATGATTCTATAAGAAACATTATATCCCTTCCAGCTTTTAATGTGATCTGTTTTGTTTGTTAATTGTTTGCTGACATAAAATCACCAGGCAGTGAGACAGTGACATAGCTGATCTGTTGAATGACATCTGTTTGGTTTTGTAATAGGAGCTACTCTGTAACTCTAATAGAGATAACATAAGGCATAATATATTTTGGGGAGGGGGGGATTAAGTTATTAAAGAAAACCTACTGATCTAAACAGAATAATGGGTTTCAGCTAAATCTCAGCTATGAGAGTTTGGTTGCTAAGCTGTCTTTTGGTGTGACAAGTCCCTCTACATATTCTCTAATTCAGTTTGTCTGTTCAGTCATAAAATGGAAACCTTTCATTCATAGACCAGTTGACAACTTAAAGTAGGAAAACCCCTTTTTCCACTGTATACATCCTACAAGTTAAGTTCACATTATAATGATTCTTGAGGACAAGGTGGCTGTAAATAGCTCCATTTATGAAGCACAGATCACACCTATGTTTAAATACGTGCTTACAGAAACCTAATATTTTTTATTGTCTGTAAATCTCTAAGATTGTTGTTTGACACTTTTAAATACTGTAATAGTTATGCAGCAGTACCACGAGTTAAAAACATTATTCCCACAATAAAATAAACTCTTACCTGTGGTGTCTTTCTGTGATTGAAGATGTGTGAGTCAAAATGAATGAGCTATGTTTTTACTGTGTTTAATGTTCTAAAAACAAGCAAAAGTTCTGTTGTCATCCCTTCACACTTGGATGTGTCTATTGTCTTCCACTGATACTCTTTTCTAATACAAAGCAAGAAACACCTCTTATCTCTTCTCTTTTATTTAGACCTTCCGACAATGTAGTTAAAACAACTTTTATCTATACAAATACTGTGAACTTTTGTATTCCTTTTCTTAGGCAACAGATGTACAGACTGGAGAACCTAGTACAAATGAGTTCATCTGATTTTGGTAAGTTTAACACATGTATTTTGACACTGGGATAGGTATCTGACTACCTTTTCATTACAGAAGTGTGTCATCACAGATCACATTTGTGCTTTGTCTCCTGACCAAGAGCTCACAGAGCATGCAGCAGGACACCATCTAACCAGCATAAAACTGCAGTAAGGGTACAAATACAGTAAACCAAGTGATGTAAGGTAGTTTGAAAACAGATAGGCCGATGACATTCTGGGGTGGATTAGAAGGGCTGTGTGCAGTAGGTAGAGAGAGGTTCTCCTCCCCCTCTACTCTGCCTTCATGAGGCCACATCTGGAATATTGTGTCCAGTTCTGGGCCCCTCAGTTCAAGGACAGGGAGCTTCTGGAGAGAGTTCAGCACAGGGCCACAGAGATGATGGAGTGGAGCATCTCCCTTCTGATGAAAGGCTGAGGGAGCTCGGGCTCTTTAGCCTGGAGGAGACTGAGAGGTGACCTCATTCATGTTTACAAACACATAAAGGGTGGGTGTCAGGAGGATGGAGCCAGGCTGTGCTCAGTGATGGCCAATGATAGGACAAGGGGCAATGGATACAAGCTGGAACAGAAGAGGTTCCAAAGAAACTCTAGGAGAAACTTCTTCCCTGTTGAGGTGAGGGAGCACTGGCAGGGGCTGCCCAGATGAGCTGTAGAGTATCCTTCTCTGGAGACATTCCAAACCCAGCTGGATGAGTTCCTGTGTGCCCTACTCTAGGTGGTCCTGCTCTGGCAGGGGGTTGGACTGGATAATTTTTCGAGGTCCCTTCCAACCCTTAAGATTCTGTGAAATGTCTTTAGTTCACTATCAGATCTGCCTGGTGCACAGGGCAATCTCAACCTTACTGACCTCAGTGGTGGATTTTGCCTTAATGACTTGAGCCAAGACGTCACTCCTAAGGTCAAATTTGGCAAAACTGTTAACTCATTTAAATAAAACCAATAAGTTGCATCAAAACTCCAAATAACTAAATGACAAAGGTAGTGGGTTGGGACTTCTTTCAGTGTTCTCTTAGCTTACATTTAAACAAGTGAGTCCTGTCTCTTTAGTTATTTACAAACTTCATTTATCTCTACGGCAGGATCGATAAAATGGGATGACTAGAAAGCATTTTGTTTAAATGCAATACCAAGGCATGAGAAGCAATATGTATCTGAAGGATTATTGCAGCCTTGGGCTTATTGTAAGTCTAAAGGCTGAATTACTTATCAAGTTGAGAAGTTGGGTAATTACTCAGAAATAAACTGTCTGTAGTATCTTCTCATTACATATAAATTGGTAGTGTTCTAAGAGTATGGGTGAATGTTTTGACACGTTATTATTGTTTGAGTTGATATTTTCATGCTCTGCTATTGAAATCATTGATATGAATTTATCATCTTCTTTCATATGCTTTTGTTGATTTTATCTTCTGTCCAATTTTACTGACATTTAGTACATAAGTGGTGTATATATATGGTAGATGGACATGAATGAACTGTTCTGTAATTCTTTTTACCTTGAATTTAAGCATCTGCTTGGTGCTTTTCTCTATATCCTGTTCTTCCTCTTGTCAAATAAGCTAGTAAAATAAAGAGCTGATGAATTTTGTACTTTGCACCAGGCTTTCTTTTTGACTTAGTGCAGGTCACTGATACATCTGTGACTCAGTTTCCCCCTTACACAAGCAGCCCAGTAGTAGAGTGGTGTCACGAAGATTAAAACATTTAAAATGATCAGGCAGTGTGGTGTTAGGTATTCTTCAAGTCTTAGATAAATGTACTGTTGCCACTGTTTAAGATGCCAGTTTAGAGTTTGTGCTCATTAAATCAGTATCATACATTTGATTTCATTTCCTATCAGTCTTAATAAGCTCTGGATATTTTGGTCTTGAGTACTGTGTAATGTGGATGCCATGTGAAATCTTTTCTTAGGCTCTGTGTTGTTTTGTCTTTTTTTGAAAATGCTTCATCTGTTCTCTGCTGTTCCTGGTTTGTTCCACTGATTTCATTGCTCAGTGACTTCTGACTATGCAAAAAATTTGATAATCACAGAATCATTACGGTTGGGAAAGACTTTGTAAAGATCACCAAGTCCAACCCCTCACCTCACACTGCCAGGCCCATCACTAAACTAACCCATGTCCCTCAGCACCTCATCTGTGTGTCTGAATATCTCCAGGGATGGTGACTCCACCACCTCCCTGGGCAGCCCCTTCCAGTGCTTCATAAAATTTCTTCTTAATGTCCAATCTAAACCTCCCCTGGTGCAAGTTGAGCCTTTTTCTTGTCCTATGATTTCTTACTGGAGAGATGGACCCCTGCCTCACTAAAACCTCCTTTCTTTCACAGAATCTGAAAGGCTGGAAGGGATCTCAAAAGCTCATCCAGTGCAACCCCCCTGCCAGAGCAGGACCATCTAGAGTAGGTCACACAGGAACTTGTCCAGGTGGCTTTAGAATGTAACCAAGAAGGCAACAACTTCAGGGAGCAAAGGCACCTAAGCCACAATAAGTGACTGAAAGAATACAGAGCTGCAAGTGACATGCAGGCTACAGGACTGTGAATGGTCAGCACTTAGCATTACACATCTGAAGGCACTGTAGAAAGTTGTGATGCTTCCTAGCAAGAGAAGGTACAAAGGATGTTTCCAAATCAGTCCCCCTGCTTAAGCCCCCTTAAGAGAAAAGGATGCTCAGAATTTGTTACCCTCGTGTCTTTTTTGGAGGTGTCTTGGAAGCAGACAGGGAGCAGTGTAGTAGAGATGAATGATTTCTTCTAGCACTGATTGCTTGACTCTGCCACCTTTCCTGAAGGTCTGAATGCCTTCTTTTTTTCCCCTCTGTATCTGGATATGAGATAATAAGGCTGGATCCCTCTAGTAAGATGACATTTAATAGTGGGTGTTTGCCACCAGCCACCATTTAATAGTGGGTGTTTGCCAAGTTGTCCTCAGAAATAAGAGTGGTTTTCCAATGGTCTGGTTTAATTACTGTGGAGAATCATAGAATGGTAGGGGTTTGAAGGGACCTTTAGAGATCATCCAGTTCAACCCCCCTGCAGAAGCAGGGTCACCTAGATCAGGTCACATAGGAACGTGTCCAGGTGGGTCTTGAAGACCTCCAAGGAAGGAGCCTCCACAACCCCTCTGGGCAGCCTGGGCCAGGGCTCCCTCACTGAAACACTGAAACAGTTTTTTCTTATATTTAAGTGGAACGTTTTGTGTTCCAGCTTCATCCCATCACCCCTTGTCCTGTTGCTAGCTACTATAGAAAAGAGGGATGTCTCAACCTCCTGACACCCACCCTTTAGATATTTGTAAATGTTAATGAGATCCCCCCTCAGTCTCCTCTTCTCCAGCACTTCCCTGTCCCTCTTGAGCTGAGGAGCCCGGAACTGGACACAGGACTCCAGATGAGGCCTCACCAGGGCAGAGGAGAGAGGGAGAAGAACCTCCCTTGACCTGCTGCACACACTCTTCTTGCTGCATCCCAGGCTGCCATTGGCTTCTTGGCCAGGAGGGCACATTGCTGGCTCATATTTAGCTTATTATCAACCAGCACTCCCAGGTCTGTCTCTGCAGAGCTGCTCTTCAGCAGTTCAACCCCCAGCCTGTCCTGGTGCATGGGGTTGTTCCTTCCCAGGTGCAGGACTCTGCACTTGTCCTTGTTGAACCTCATGAGGTTCCTCTGTGCCCAACTCTCCAGCCGGTCGAGATCCTGCTGAATGGCAGCACAGCCTCTGGGGAACCAGCATGCATATCACATTGCATATGTTACATGAGTCACAGCATCACACATGTGCTTTAAGCTATTGATCTGTTTTATTCTAGGTCAAGCTGCAAACTTGCACTCTGAAGCAGAGAACATCAGGCATCAATGTATTGAGTTTTTGCATTATGTGAAAGTTTTCATCTTCAGGTGAGATTTGCAGACAATTTACTAACTTACATCCTGAGCTTTGCAGAGCTGCTTCTTTTCTGTTTTCTGACTGTGAGTCTGTGTGTTCAGGTACTTGGAACCCCTTAAAGTGGACAGTGATGAAATGCTACAGCCATATGAAGAACTGGAAGCACAGTTACCTTCAATGTTGGTGGAAGAGCTTCATGCTTTGGCCATGCACGTTGGTCACCTTTGTGAGCTCCCTAGTAATGTCCTGGCAGCCTTTACTATTCAGCATCAAGCAAAGGTTGATGTCTTTTATCATTGTATTTTTGTGTAGATATTCAACTTGATAAGTTTTGTCTGAAGCAGAATTAATCTTTCTTCAGGCTGAAATGGAAGTTATGCTTATTATTTTGGTTTTCTTTCATTTTGTTAACTAAATGCCATCCCTCACTTGACCAACACAACTGATGAGCTCTGTATTTTCTGTTGTTGCTTTTGTTTGTTTAGCTATTGTTATGGTTTTTAGCTTTTAAGAGTTGTTTCTGTGTTATACAAATGATAACACAAATTACAGGTAGCTAAGTAGGCTCCAATTAGTATAGCATGTTTGCCCTTAGTTAATGGTTAAAGTTTGAGCTTTCCAGTGTGAGAGGCACTTTTAAAAAAATACATTCCAAAATCTGACTCAAAATAGGCAAAGTTGTGCATATAAAGAAGAAATACGCAGATATGGAAGTAGGCAGTGCAACATGAAACACTAGTGAGTGCACACCATGAAGATTTGAGATGTGTAATGACCAATGCTTTCAAAACTTTTAGAAACAAAAAAGGAATTTCAGTTGCAGGTTGTATAAAATACTGTCTGGAGAGAAATGATCCACTGAGAAGCAGCATTTAGAATCATACAATGGTTTCAGCTGGAAGAGACCTTTAAGCTCAAGGAGTGCAGGCTTTGTCCCAGCCCTATTAACCACTAGACCATTTCCCTAAGTGCAACATCCAGTGTTGTAATCTGTCAAGTGTGAATCATGACATTGTGTTTAAAGTGTAGTTTAGATCACATTAAAGACTTCATGGACATTTTCTACAGAGAGAATTAATGGTCATGCAGGTTTTTAGTTTTCTTTTCCTGTAACTGAATGGCATGTTTGCATGTTACAGTGAAATTGACTGTAGAATCATAGAATTATAGAATGGTTGGGGTTGGAAGGGCTCTTTAGAGATCATCCAGTCCAACTCCCCTGCAGAAGCAGGTTCACCTAGATCAGGTCACACAGGAACATGTCCAGGTGGTTCTTGAAGACCTCCAAGGAAGGAGCCTCCACAACCCCTCTGGGCAGCCTGGGCCAGGGCTCCCTCACTGAAACACTGACATAAACATAATAAAAAACTAAGTGGAACATTTGTGTTCCAGCTTCATCCCATCACCCCTTGTCCTGTTGCTAGCTACTATAGAAAAAAGAGATGTCCCAACCTCCTGACACCCACCCTTTAGATACTTGTAAATATTAATGAGATCCCCCCTCAGTCTCCTCTTCTCCAGACTAAACAGCCCCAGGTCCCACAGCCTTTCCTTGTATGAAAGATGTTCCAGTCCCCTGATCATCTTGGTGGCCCTGTGCTGGCCTCTCTCCAGCACTTCCCTGTCCCTCTTGAGCTGAGGAGCCCAGAACTGGACACAGGACTCCAGATGAGGCCTCAGCAGGGCAGAGTAGAGGAGGAGCAGAACCTCCCTTGACCTGCTGGCCAGACTCTTCTTGATGCACTGCAGGCAAAATGTATGCCCATTTTCACATGGCTTAGGGCAGTACCCAGAATTCATTGAAGAAATGTTAAAAATAAGTAACTATGTGTGTTTCTAATCACAGATCTTTCCCCCCTCATGGCATTTACTGCATCTCCACTTGGATATTAATTGGCTAATATTGGAAGTTCTTCATGTACTAGGTGAAAAAATGATGAGTAAGTATGCAGGGTTTTTTTCTCTTGAACATCTTGTACATATGATTTACCTAGATGTCGTAATTTGTCCAGAATCATTTACTACTTGTGGTAGTTTGTAAGCATAGCTGTGTTTAATGGGAGAAACTCAGATACTGTGAGGCAGGTTCGTTGTAAATATTCAGGTAGTTTAAATGAAATGAAATACCATTAGGAATTTGTTCTGTCAAGACTTGAACAGCATGAGGAAGGTTCTTTTCAACTGATGCTTACAACATACTAAATATTTGATAGGAATACACTTTTTGACATCACAAATAAAAAGGCATTTGCAAGGATCCAGAATGCATAACATGGAACACTAATCTGATTGGTTGGACTTGATGATCTTATATGTCTTTTCCAACCAAAATGATTCTGTGAAAACAATGTTGGAAATGCCCCAGGGATGGACCAGAGGAAAGAATCTGAGAATGGAGAATTTTTATTGTTAACCACAGGTGACACTAAGAAAATATTGTGCAGAAGAAGAAGCCTAAGTCAGAAGAGCTTATGAAAGTACAGCAGGAAAAGGGCAAGGCAATACCTTTTTTTTTCTTTAAGGCTTTGAAAGGGCAAAAAAGAGATTGATAGGAGTAAGCTGTTCATAGAAGCTAGATAAAAAAGGTCATAGAATGCAACTGAAGAACTTCATAGAAGTTCAGTTTGCTGAAGAACTATTAAAATATAGAAGAGGACTTTATTTGCCTTGTGTGAATGACATGTAGTGTTTGTGTCCCCGGTGGCAAAATAAAGCACAAAAATGTGTTCTATAATTACTGTGTCACTACATCTAACACCACACCCCCCCTGCTTATTATAAATTACCAACAGAGGATCCATATAGGAGTTGCAACAATTGGAGTAATGTTGAGATCTAGAAAGAATTCACTGAATGCTTAGCCCAGGTAACTGGTACTGAATCTGAAGTCTTGGATTAGCTTGTACCTGCTCTTGCCACACAGCCTTGCTCAGATGAATGTATCTTGGCTGTTCCTGCACGTCTGCGTGACTGGATAATGTGTGGGTGCCTCTTCTATAATTCTAACTTTCTTGTATGATTTGTTGTGGGATTTTTTTTGCAGCCTTTTGGAGAACAGATGTGAAAACTGTTGGAGGCAATTTATTGTCCAGAATTCTATCTTTATTTCTGGATAAAAGTTCTGAATAGTAATGCAATAATCCATTTTATTAGAGAAAGCTTGTGCTTCTTAACAACAAAACCTACTTCAGACAGGAGTGTATCTGTGTGTATTGCCTTGTATTCTTACCTGCCTTGTAGACTTCCTTAGGTTCTCATCTTGTTCTGTTAAGTATGCTGAGTAGAAACTTTACACCACTGAGACCAGTGGCAGAATAATGGGTTCAAGGCTTCACCCTGTATTTCCAAGAATGAAATCCAAGGCTCATTCTATCTTTTGTTCTACTGATGTCAAGGGAGTTGTACTGTTAAAAACCTTGTGGGATAAGATCTTACAGCCTCTTAACTTTACCATTTTATCTGTGTTAATGTCTACAAATGCTCAAGTTGGAATAGGATCATGCCAGCTTTTTACATCAACACATCCAAAGGAAAGTGTTAGACCTCTCCAGAATTGTTTGTCATCAACTTGCATATCTGCAAAACATGTCATGGTTTCAGAACATGCGCACTGGCATGTGACAAAGAGGAACTTGCAGATAAATAAATCTTTATTCCACTGCAAAAAACTGTGCCAATAAAAAGGCTGTCAAATGCCAAACTATTTTACTGTCAACCAGAATAATACCAGACTTCAGTATAATAATGGAGTAGCTTGAACTTAGAATGGATGAACTTTCCCAAGCGAGTTTGTAAATTAAGACTACCTAGAGCTCAACAAAATAACTCTAAAATATATAGGATAGAAAAAACAATCCTGCCTGTCTTGTGTTCCTACAGCCAAACCCAGGACTAAATGGGACTAATTTTCTTTTGTGTTTTAGGGCAAGTTATATATGCTAACCAATTCATCAATCTGACTGGAGAGAATTTAACCAGTATCAGTTTATTTGAAACACACTGTGAGAATCTCATCTCTGATTTAATAAGCTTGTCCATCAACAAGTATGTAAAGGTAATTTTTTTCCTTCATATATAAAAGTGGGCAATTAGATGCTTGTGTTGGGAACAGTATGAATCAGATAGTGCACCAATGCAAAGATGACTTCTTACTGTTAAGTTTTAAATGTTATGTATGGATTTCTATCTCCATGTTTTAAAGAGTGTTATTTGTTAGGAGCTCAAATTGTGTTATATTTATTCATGACCATCTGGCAGTTGAATGAGAGAGTAATATTGAAATGCACTGTGTACAGAGCAGAAGTGAGTGCCACATTTCCCAAGTTCAGTGTTCCAGGTTTAATGCCAAACGTGGCACATGAAAGGTTTGGAGCTATAGATGGGGAAAAAAGAAAACAATCTTTTCAAAGGCTCTCTCAACAGGAACAAAAAAGAGAGTAACTGTAATCCTGGCAGTAAGCTAACTGGACACTTACAGAATGTTATATTGCAATTTATTGTTGCACTGCTCTGATTTCCACAGGCTTATCTTTTTGTTACAGTGCTTTTACATTTTTCAAGGGAAAACTTGTCCTGCTCTTTCCTTTCCTATTTCTTTCCTCTATAGCTGCAATGTTTTTCTCACTTGTTTTGAGCTGAGCACTCCAAAGATGGAAAGTCATAATTGCTCCATGTAGTAGCTAGTAAAAGAGCTGCATAATCTTTGACTGTCATTGTGGAATCAGCTTTAGATGGGCATGTATAGCCCATGAGTGCAGGACTGAACTCTGAGAACAAGTAGCAGCGACCACTGTATAACTTATGCTTTCCTAGTACAAAGATGTGAAAAATGGTGTCCCCTTTCTTTCATGTTACTATTTGAGGAGGGAAAAAATGGCTGTGCTCGCATTCAATGACTTCTCTTTTAGACTATCCTTCTGTAGAGAACTTCATTACCTTTTAAAATCAGTTTTGATCTGTTAAATTGTCAGACAATACTTCAACCTTCTCCCCTGTCAAAAAGCAAATAGATGAAGGTAGTTTTTTTTTTTAAAGGAAGATTCAAATAGTATCTGTTGACCATTGTGTTTGATGGTAGGCTTTGAAATGTTAGGTGTTTAAAATGACAGATTCATCCTACTTCCAGAGTGACATTACAAAGAGAGAAGATTGTTTTCATAGGATCACAGAATGGTAGGGGTTGGAAGGGACCTTTAGAGCTCATCCAGTTCAACCCTCCTGCAGAAGCAGGTCCCACCTAGATCAGGTCACACAGGAACGTGTCCAGGTGGGTCTTGAAGACCTCCAAGGAAGGAGACTCCCACTTTTTCTTTATCCCTCCTCAGACTTGGGTCTCACAGCTTGAACCAGTTCTATCTGAGATTCATTTCTGAAGTGGAACTTGCACTTGAGCTGGATAATGTCTCTTCAACTGGTGCCTCCTCCAGTATGCATTCATTACTTTAATCCAGTAATGGAAATAACATCTCTCAAAGTTGTTGAAAACACAGCTGATACCCATAATAAATGACACTGCCAGCTCATCACTAAAACATGGCATTAAGCTTTTGGCTGAGAATATTCAGAAGTGCAGCTCTTAACATTGGTTGATATCCTTGGAAGGAGGGACATAAGCTCTAACCTCCGGACTCATATTTTCAGATCTTTCTTGGGCAGCTCTGATATCAAGATGTTTGACTGGTATCATGTACTGAGCTTGTTGTGCTCTGAGATACATTTGACAGAAATACAGGTCCTTGGATATCATATTTTTATCTTCAACAGCACATCTTGGGCACAACTGTCTCTTGGGCACAACTGTCTCTTGGGCACAACTGTCTCTTGTCCATAGTTTGAGATTATAAGCATTCTTACCAACATACTGAACTCAGGATGTTGCAAGAGGAAATCCAGACTACTTCTGAAGAGCACAGTGTCTTGCTTTTCCTTAGTCTAACCAATATTTGTGTGATGTCTTGCTTTGACAGTACTAGTCAAACTCCATCCTGGATGGATACTGCACATCTGCAGAAGATATTCTGCTGTCTTGTAGAAGAGGGCAGTAGTAGAAGAAAGTAGTAGATGAAGAAACTACAACAGTTGCTACAACAACTGATTCTCTATAGAAAAGGCCTGAAACTCTTAATTTGTAAGACAGTGTACAAAATACTTCCATAAAATCCTCCAGCATTATAGTACATCTGTAATAAGTAGACTGTTCCTTTTTTGGGGATCAGTTTTGCTCTTTGGTGATGAGTCATAACCAGAGTATGTTTGAGGTGCTTCAGCTTTGAGAAGTTAGTAGTTAAATAATGAATAGACTTCAGGGGTCACACTGATGTTTATTGTCACGATAACAGATACGTAAGATTAATTCAGGTTGTTGAGATCATAACAGATCTTTAACTAAAGGCAGGAGAAGACACAGGAAAGAACTCTAAACAGCACATGGAATAATAACATTGTTTTAAATATTTTAGTCTTGACCTCATAATGTTCTTCAGTCAACTTGTCAGGCTCCACCCGGGCAATTTCATAGGGTAAGCAGGGTTCTTTACACAGGGAGAAAACCAAGTTAGGTGGCAGACTTATAAATACATACAGATTCATATTTATAATTACATGTTCAGTATTTAAACCTGATTTGTAGCTATATGAAAACAGTAGTTATAAATGGAATAGTCAAAAAGTGGATAATCACAGAATCTCAAGGGTTGGAAGGGACCTGGAAAGCTCATCCAGTGCAACCCACCTGCCAGAGCAGGACCACCTAGAGTAGGGCACACAGGAACTCATCCAGCTGGGTTTGAGTGTCTCCGGAGAAGGAGACTCCATAACCCATCTGGGCAGCCCCTGCCAGTGCTCCCTCACCTCAACAAGGAAGAAATTTATCCTCATAGAATATTATATAGATTTGAAACTATTGGTGATATACTTGTAATTGTGAGTTTACACCATTAAGTTTCCAAGTTCAGAAAGGATTTTAAACACCAGTGTGATTTGAATAGTTCTGCATCAATAGATCAGGAATAGCATGAGGATGTTAAAATTCAGGATTCTTCTCATCAGATCTAGGTGTCTTGGAGTTAGGTGGCTAAACTAGTCACCCTGGGCTCTTTTTATTGTCAGGGAAGGATAGCAACAGTTCTTTCTGCAGCTAGTTAGGTGACTTAAGTCTTTCTAGATGCTCATTCTCCTCTTGTTTACTTTAGAGAGGTGTAGGTTGATTATTCAAACTCCTTGTTTAGGGATAAATTAGATATAAGCTGCCTTGTCTTGCCTCTTTTCATTTTGGCTGTTGAATTATGCTCTTTAAGCAAAGCTTTTCTCACTTTGGCTGAATGGATTCACTTGGATTCAGTGAAGTCGTAGGTCCTAAGACAGAATAAGCACAGTTTTGTCTATGCTATGATTATTTAAAATACAGTGCTGGTAGGGCTTAAAAAGATTAAAGTGTACAGAGAATTTTTATGTATTTAGCACTTTCTTTTACTGTTTTGCTTATTTTGTTTCACAATTTAGAGAATGTAAAACTGAAAGATGAATCACCAGAAGACTACTTTGCATTGGAAATGCATCAGTCTGAATGAGTTGAGTTAAATATGGAATAGTAAGCAAATAACGTACATGACTTGAAATATGCTGTTTTCTGCATATTAAAAGAATGCCTCGCAGTAAATTTACCAAAAAGCAGATTTTGTGAAATGTTGTGGGAACATTGACATCCTCATGCCAACAAAAACATATTCCACTCGCATCGCGCCGAGGCGTTACGGAGTTTTCAGTTAACAATAATAATGGCTCTTTGAAATCATTTGAAATCCTTTCCTCATCTTCCCATGAACATAAAGAAAAATCTCACCAATCATTTATCTTTTCCCCTCCTGTCAGATAATGAACCAGTATTTGTTGCAATTACTTTTCATTTAGGCCCTAGAATCCCATTATTATTTTCATAGAATTATAGAATCACAGAATGGTAGGGTTGGAAGGGACCTTTAGAGATCATCCAGTCCAACCCCCCTGCAGAAACAGGGTCACCTAGATCAGGTCACACAGGAACATGTCCAGGCAGGTCTTGAAGACCTCCAAAGAAGAAGCCTCCACAACCCCTCTGGGCAGCCTGTGCCAGGGCTCCCTCACTGAAACACTGAAACAGCTTTTTCTTATGTTTAAGTGGAACTTTTTGTGTTCCAGCTTCATCCCATCACCCCTTGTCCTGTTGCTGGCTACTATAGAAAAAAGGGATGTCCCAACCTCCTGACACCCACCCTTTAGATATTTATAAATGTTAATGAGATCTCCCCTCAGTCTCCTCTTCTCCAGACTAAACAGCCCCAGTTCCTGCAGCCTTTCCTCATATGAAAGATGTTCTATACCCCTGATCATCTTGGTGGCCCTGTGCTGGCCTCTCTCCAGCACTTCCCTGTCCCTCTGGAGCTGAGGAGCCCCAAACTGGACACAGGACTCCAGATGAGGCCTCAGCAGGGCAGAGTAGAGGGGGAGAAGAATCTCCCTCGACCTGCTGCCCACACTCTTCTTGCTGCATCCCAGGCTGCCATTGGCTTCTTGGCCATGAGGGCACATTGCTGTCTCATGCCAGCACTGCCAGGTCTCTCTCTGCAGAGCTGCTCTCCAGCAGGTCACCCCCAGCCTGTGCTGGTGCATGGGGTTGTTCCTCCCCAGCTGCAGGACTCTGCCCTTGTCCTTGTTGAACCTCAGGAGGTTCCTCTGTGCCCAACTCTGCAGCTGGTCGAGATCCCGCTGAATGGCAGCCCAGCCTCTGGGGAATCAGCCAGTGCTCCCAGTTTGGTGCCAGCAGGGAACTTGCTGAGGGTACACTCTGTCCCCTCATCCAGGTGGTTGATGAAGATGTTGAACAAGACTGGCCCCAGAACCCATCCCTGTGGAACTCCACTGGCCACAGGCCTCCAACTCTACTCTGTGCCATTGATCACCCCCCTCTGGACTCTGTCATTCAGCAGCTCTCCATCCACCTCACTGTCCACTCAAAATTTTATTAAATAACGTTTGAAATCGACTCAGAAGAAACAAAGATGCAGCACAGCCTGTAACTTATGTGCAGTTAAGCAGCAATCCTTTTTATATGAGAGAGAATCTGCACCTATGACTACCTGAAAGGAGGTTGTAGCAAGATGGATGTCAGTTACTTCTCCTAAGTAACATGCCATGGGCAGGACAAGAGGAAATGGTCTCAAGTTGTGCCAGGGCAGGTTTATTTGTATATTGAAAAATTTTCTTCACCTAAAGGGTTATCAAGCATTGGAACAGGCTGCCTAGGGAAGGGGTTGACTTACCATCCCTGGAAGTAATCAAATGATGTGTAGGGGTGGCTATTAAGGACATGGTTAATGGTGGACTTGGCAGTGCTGGGTTAATGGTTGGACTCAGTGATCTTAATAATCTTTTCCAACCTAAATGGTTCTATGTTAATGAAATAATGCTCTTTCCAGTATTTTACTGTAGCTATATTATTTAACTGAAAAAATCTCCAAAAAACAAAAAGCAGAGGAAGTATTGGTACATAAAATGCAATGCCAAAAATAGAAGCTTTCTGAATAATCCTATTGCATGTTCTCTTTCAGGTGAGACCTTCTGAGGCTCTTACTAGTCACCATAATCCCTGTACCTGCATTAAAGAATTATGGATTCTACTTATTCAGCTGCTCGACCACAGAAATAAAGGATCTCACACAGAGGTAATAGAAGAATACTGTTACATATGCAATACAGTCTCCAAACATTCCTGGATTGCCATGAATGAACTAATTGACACGTCTGATGATAGAACTGAACTTCACATGTGCTTTAGGAGGACTGCATGCTAACTGTGATGCTTTTGGCCTCTGTCAGTAATGTGCATCAAGTCCTGGCTCCAGGTTTGCAGTGTAATGTTTGGTTATCAGGTAGAGCACTGATGAGGAGTGCTTCTTGTGCTGAGGAAAGCAAAGCAAGGGAACAGCCTGCTCTGCCAAACTTGTGTGGTAGAGCAAAAGAAAATATCTTTATCCATTTGAAAAAAGAAAATATTACTGTTTACAATTTCTATGTTATGCCATGCAATGATTCCTCACCAGGCATCAGAAACATGAGTACAGTCAGAGCAATGATCCATCTAGCCCATGTTTTTGTCTTTGATACCCATACCTTTGCTACCCATTCAAGAACAACCTGGGTTTTGGTTAGGAATCCTGTAGTTGATGACTTCTGTCCTCTGCCCTGGTGAGGCCTCATCTGGAGTCTTGTGTCCAGTTCTGGGCTCCTCAGCTCAAGAGGGACAGGGAAGTGCTGGAGAGAGTCCAGCACAGGGCCACCAAGATGATCAGGGGTCTGGAGCATCTTCCAAATGAGGAAAGGCTGCGGGAACTGGGGCTGTTTAGTCTGGAGAAGAGGAGACTGAGGGGGGATCTCATTAACATTTACAAATATCTAAAGGATGGGTGTCAGGAGGTTGGGGCAGCACTTTTTTCTATAGTAGCTAGTAACAGGACAAGGGGTGATGGGATGAAGCTGGAACACAAAAAGTTCCATTTAAGCATAAGAAAAAACTCTTTCACTGTGAGGTGAGGGAGCCCTGGCCCAGGCTGCCCAGAGGGGTTATGGAGTCTCCTTCCTTGGAGAGGTCTTCAAGACCCACCTGGACACATTCCTGTGTGACCTGATCTAGGTTGACCTGCTTTGGCAGGGGGGTTGGACTAGATGAGATCTCTACAGGTCCCTTCCTACCTCTACCATTCTATGATCTAGTTCTACTCCCCTGCCACAGGGAGACACACCTTCCACCAGACCAGGTTGCTGAAAGCCCTGTCCAACCTGATCTTGAACACTTTCAGGGGTGAGACATCCACAGCCTCATTCAGTAAGGGAATTAATCAGTTTTGTCAGTGCTGGAGCAGACTTGGAATAAAACAGGGAACTTGAATCTCTGTTTGCTGTCTCTCAGATTGATTGTCTACTATCTACTACTGTATCCCTCTGGCTTAGGTTAGTCTGGCACAAAAGGTTTCTTAAAAATCTGTTCAAACAAGTCTCCAATAAAGAGCTCTGATCTGTGTCATGTGAGTGTTGGTGCATCATCCAGTCTGTACATTGTCATTCTATCAGCTTGTAATTTTGCCTATGAAGTAGCATACCATGTTCTTCCTTGAGACCAAAGCTTGTTTCACATTGCTTTCTATAGGCATTTGAGAGAGGACATTCTAAAGTAGCTCCAGGTTTTCTCTGGTAATCCTGAACACTGATCGTTATCCTCTTTAAATGGCTTTCATTTTGCATTTTGTTTGTAAAAGCAAATTAACCAAGGGGACAATATTCTAGAGAAAATTGTTCAGATAGGCTTTGTTAGTCAACACAGTTCAATTTTACTTTTGTTTTTTCTGCAGTGTTTCTGGAGCTTGGTGAACAAATCTTTAAAGAATATCCTCGAAAGGTCAAGTAGTTCTGAAAGAATGTCTGGCTTGGAAACAATTCAATGCAAAGACCCCTTGAGTTTTAGCTGGTGGATTATTACTCACCTGGCACCACTCTACCAGTTTGACCGTAATGGAAATGTAGATGAAAAGGTGGGTGTGCTTTTTTCTTAAATACATAAAAGTTCATATAATTTATTTAAGTCTCTAACTTCACTTGACAGAAAACAATTCAGGCTGTAATGCAGGAATTTTCACACTCCTTTAAAAAGGAATGTTTAAGGTTGGTGGTATTAAGATGTGCTTTGTACGAGCTAGTAGACTTTCCAGGGGCCCCTGAGGTACTCATACATCAGATATTCAGGAGATCACTGTATTAAGGAAACTTGAAATATCCCAACTAGTTAGGATTACATACACCTGATGCTGTAGCATATGTTTTAAGACTGTCTGCCTGCAGCATAAATGCTTCACTAGATTTGTTTTGTTAAGAACTGGACACATTAGACTATACCATATGAAGTATAAACCCCAAACATGGACTATGTAATTGTTAACCCTTTTTGAAAGTGGTAGCTCTGCTCTGGATAAATTCCAACCTGTTTAACTGCATCACAGCAATGGCATAATGAGGTGCATATATGTTTGTGGATGCAGCTTAATTTTCTGTGTTGGTGTGGTACCAATGGACACTAATAACTCCCAGCTTCAATTTAGGAAGTTCTGGTAGTAAGTTGCTTTTAGAAGATGGCTTTAGATATTCCTACAGACTAAAGGAGGCTAGTAGCCAATTAGTCACATTCTTGTCTGTGAATCTCATTGTGAGGGACTTAACATTACAATGCATTCTGTTAGAGGCCTAGATGAGACCTGCACATGCCATTCCTGCACCTGTAAGATGTATGTAGGATCCTATTTGGTACTGATGCATCCAATTCCTTCATGGACTCATTGGACTTTTCTGCAGTTTCAGGGTCATGTAACCCTGACCCTTCTTTCAGTCTCTTACTCTGAGATTCATCCTGACTAGTTTTAAGTTTCTAATCATTAATCAGGAAGGCACTTGCTGAGGCAATTCAATGATTTTGAGAGGCATGAAAGCTGCCAGTTATTCTTAATTGCCTGTAGAGGGAGCTGAGTAGAATCTAAAGAGAAATATATTTTTTGGCACTAGGGACAATCAGGTCATGTCATCTACTGTCATCTGCCCTTCTGCTCTGTTATGTTTTGCCTCATTGGAGTTGCATTTGATTTTGAGGTTTTCCCCACGCACCAGGACAGGCTGGGAGTCGAACTGCTGAAGAGCAGCTCTGCAGAGAGAGACCTGGGAGTCCTGATTGATAATAAGCTAAATATGAGCCAGCAATGTGCCCTCGTGGCCAAGAAGGCCAATGGCAGCCTGGGATGCATCAAGAAGAGTGTGGGCAGCAGGTCAAGGGAGGTTCTGCTCCCCCTTTCCTCTGCCCTGGTGAGGCCTCATCTGGAGTCCTGTGTCCAGTTCTGGGCTCCTCAGCTCAAGAGGGACAGGGAACTGCTGGAGAGAGGCCAGCACAGGGCCACCAAGATGATCAGGGGACTGGAACATCTTTCATACGAGGAAAGGCTGCAGGAACTGGGGCTGTTTAGTCTGGAGAAGAGGAGACTGAGGGGGGATCTTATTAACATTTATAAATATCTAAAGGGTGGATGTCAGGAGGTTGGGACAGCCCTTTTTTCTATAGTAGCTAGCAATAGGACAAGGGGTGATGGGATGAAGCTGGAACACAAAAAGTTCCCTGTAAATATAAGAAAAAACTGTTTCAGTGTTTCAGTGAGGGAGCCCTGGCCCAGGCTGCCCAGGGAGGGTGTGGAGGCTCCTTCCTTGGAGGTCTTCAAGACCTGCCTGGACACGTTCCTATGTGACCTGATCTAGGTGACCCTGCTTCTGCAGGGGGATTGGACTGGATGATCTCTAAAGGTCCCTTCCAACCCTACCATTCTATGATTCTAAGTACCATGGGGGCTTACAGAAAACAGGCAACAGCAGTTGCCTTTTCACACACCACAAGAATGTAATCTGCAATCTAGTAATAGAATAGTTGACCATTTCCTTAGGTTCTCCTCCCCAGTTGAAGCCTCAGACGTTCTTTTAATATTATAAGGTAAAATAGCCCATGATATAAACCTGTGAAAAGCGTGGAGTTGCATCAGGGCTCAGTGAAGTCCTGTTTTGTTGGTTAAACATCTGATGCAATACCATCATGACATGTGCTTTCTTTTAATTATCTGTGATCAGAGGTGGGAGGGTGATGTGTCATAATAATGGTTATTCATATGCTCTGTAGCAAAAATTGCCTCTAAGCCTATGTCATCTGTGGAAGACTTTCAATTTTTTAATGTGGTCTGCATGGCCTTGAGGTTATTATGAAAGCTTTTAAAATTCTAAATAGGTTTCGGGTTTGCTTCCTTCTAATTTTCCCTCCTTTAGCCCATCTAATGTAAGTTCAAATATGCAGTGATTTATGTATAGGTAGAATATATATTTCATACACATGAAGCCATTTTGCTTCAAACTAGAAAATTTTGGCTGTATTTCTTAGAGACCCTGTTCTGAGGGATGTGCAACACCCGCCTCTTCCATGACCCCCCATTCAGGTCCCACTTCACTCTTCTGAAAAGCAGGATTTGTACATTTAAAAACCAAATGGGACCTGATGAGAAAATCTGCTACTGCTGAACATTGCAGGGGTCAATTTCAATATACTGTAGGCTAAGGAAATACAGGCAGGATTACTTGGGGCAAAGAATTCTTAGCTTTGAATAGAATAATCTGAAATGAGTATGTGGCAAGATATGCAAACATGGACTTCCAGCTGAGAGGCCTAGTGTGGTTCTTATAGGTAGTCAGCTGTTAGTCCTTGCAAAAGTTTCCTCCTGAGAACCCAGAGGGTCTCAGCTCAAGTGTTGGGTTTTGGCAGCACTTTATGCACTGCAAGATCTCCAGGTTCTGTTGATTTTTAGGATTCTTTGGGGTTGGAAAGAGCAGGTGTGGAGTAAGAGATGTAGATTCTACGTATTCTCTGACAAGGATGGATTGTAAACAGTTGCCATGCCATATTGCCAGTGCAGCAGGGAATATTGTTAGGATGTAAATTCAGTGGGATTTGAATGAAACAAGTCTGTGAAAAGACAGAGACAAGTGAGGCCCAAAAAAATCGTGCAGCAGGTGGTTGATGTCATTCTTTCCTGAGTTTAGGCTGAACCTGGGTGCATTCTTGTAATCCATTCCAGTTGATGTCAGGAGTCTGCCCTAGATTACTCCAGAATCTTGTAAGATGATCTGCATACATACTGTAGATGAGCTGGAACTTTGGCAATAAGCACCTTTTGTATAAAGTATGTGTCCTTGGACTATGGGACTGCTGAAAGCAGGTTCTGAGCAGGCTGATCCGTACATTTAGAGGTCTCATGTAGCACAACTCTTTAGTATCTACTCATCTCGGATAATTCTGACTTTTAAGCAGTTGGTTAACTTTACATGAAGTCTGCAGTAGGACCACACCAGTGTGTAGGTATTCACATAACATCCAGCTCTAAAATACAACAGTTAAAAGAAGAATCTGACATAAATATTAGCCAGAACTGTCTGGATATGCTGATTGTGCACATCTTGGGTTTTGCTGCCTTTACTCTTTGGCTACTTGCAGATGCACTGGATTCTCCTTCTGGCAGGATACTAGCTGTGGTTTTATGATAGAAAGGCTTTGGCATCAATAGCAGCTTACAAAGTCCTGTTTACCACCCCAGGCATGATATGCCCTCTGCTGTTCTGGTAATTATTTGTGTCCCTATTCTATGACCTAGGTTAAGCACTCCTTCCTTTTTCATTCCCTCCCAAACCTCTGGGTCAGTTCACTGATTTGGTTCACACTGTGTCCACCAAACAGAAGTACCAGAACTACTGAGCAGTGGCCTGTGAGGGCAGGAAAAGCAGCTGGCAAGATGAGGAGGAAACAGTGGGAACTCCTTAATTGATACTGTTTAAGTTCCTGTATCAGCACAAGTACACAGCTTTAGTGTAACTGTCTGCAGCTCTGTCCTTCCATTCGTATTTGTTCCATTAACAGTCTACAGACTGTCATTTCCTACCATTGGCAATCTGTCAGAACTCTTTTTGTCTCATCATGCAAAAATGTAAAGGCACCAAGTAATTAAGTTGTGTTACTTAAGTATTAGTGAATGTTTTTAAAGAGTTCATCACAGCATTAAGTAGTAGTCAGTAGCAGAGGAGGATGGGGCATGATGGTGTTGCTGCTGGCAAGTGGTATGGACCCCTCAGTTCAAGAAGGACAGGGAGCTGCTGGAGAGAGATCAGCACAGACCTACCAAGATGATGGAGTGGAACATCTCCCTTCTGATGAAAGGCTGAGGGAGCTGGGGCTCTGCAGCTTGGAGCAGACTGAGGGGTGACCTCATTAATAATGTCCAATGATAGGACAAGTGGTAACAGGTACAAGCTGGAACATAAGAAGTTCAAAAAAAACTCTAGGAAAAAACTTCCCTGTTGAGGTGAGGGAGCCCTGGAAGGAGCTGCCCAGATGGGCTGTGGAGTCTCCTTCTCTGGAGACATTCCAAACCCACCTGGATGAGTTCCTGTGTGACCAACTCTAGGTGGTCCAGCTCTGGCAGGGGTGTTGCACTGAATGAGCTTTCCAGGTCCCTGCAATTCTGTGAAGATTGTTCTTTATTATCAGTTCTATGAAGACATTTAAAGGACAGATACCTGCAGAACAATTTGCAAGAGTTAACAGCTCTGATAGTGGGGGGAATCAGTAAGACAGGACAGTGATGACAGTGCTGTGTTCACACATCTACTTGAGTAAGTGTAGCTGAGTGTAAGAGACGATTTCTGGACCTTCTAAAATTGCAAATATGTTGTTTTGGTTGCCTTTTATTTTTTTTTTCCTGGGAAATACAGAGCTCTGCATGTGAGGAGAGAGTATTTGCTACTCACAGGAGTATTCTGAGACTTTTACCAAGGTTTTGAGGAGGAAAAAGAGAGAATTAGCTCTCTGACTGGTGGGAATTGGGAGAAAAGTTTCACAGGGATTTTGGGGTGATGCTTTTTTCTGTTGTGTCCAGTGACAGGACAAGGGGTGATGGACATCAACTGGAACACAGAAAGTTTCACTTAAACATAAGGATTGAGTCTAAGATAAGAAAAAAGCTATTTTACTGTTCAGGTGAGGGAGCCCTGGCCCAGGCTGCCCAGGGAGGGTGTGGAGTCTCTTTCTTTGGAGATCTTCAAGATCCACCTGGACATGTTCCTATGTGACCTAATCTAGATTGACCTGTTTCTGCAGTGTGGGGTTGGACTAGATGATCTCTAAAGGTCCCTTCTAACCCCTACCATTCTATGATTCTATGAAATAGCCTTAGTTGCAAAACTACCCTTTTCTTTCCCACTTTGCCTTTTTTGTTTTTTCCTCCTTCCTTTTAATATACCTTGCCTTGCAATTTTACTTCACTAGCATGGTCTAGTTGATTCAAATGGATAACTATCTGTCTTCCCAAGCTGAAGAATGTGAATTATGGTCCATATTTGACCTACCCAGTGGGTTATTTTTGTCTATCTATATAGGCCATTACTATCTGGCCAACTCCTTACCAAATTGGCCAAAACAATCCTTAATGTTTCACCTGGGAAAAATTAGTTACAAAATCTTTTTTGTTTGTTGTTTGTTCATTGAAAAGGCAAAAAACAAGAAGAGATGAGATGGCACCTTTCACTCCTTCTTATCCTTTATCACAGCATCACAGAATGGTAGGGGTTGGAAGGGACTCCTAAAGTCATCTAGTCCAACTCCCCTGCTTATATCTTCTTTTTTACAGAGTATTAAATTGTAAGACATGCTTACTGCTTGTACTAATCAAAAATGCCTGAATGTTTTACTCCCTTATTAAAAGGGAAAGCTGGGATTGCAACTGAGCCCCTTAAACCAGTTTAAGTTCCATGATCTTTAATTTTGACTCCTTATTTGTTTTTGAGGACTGATTTATTTATGTCATTTTATTAGAACAGATATCAATTCCACTTCAAAAAGCTGTTTTCAGTGATGACTCCTGTATGCTGTCATTAAACGAATTAGTTTTGGAAATCTGTTGCCTGCTTTTACTTTCATGTTGTTATGTAACAATTCCTGGGAGGAATACAAATGCTGTTTCACGCTGATAATCATTATTTTTCAGAAACAGAAGGAATCCAATTGGAAATTTGTGGAAGAACTCCTTAAAAAATCCACAGATGCTCAAGTAAGTGTGTAAAGGAACAAATAATCCACAAGGAAAGTGTCAGGGATGCTTTGAGGAAGATAGTGCTTGAAACAAAGTCCACCTAACAAGTGTATTTTTGGAATTCTGTTGTTTTTGTCCCAGTAAATGAACATCCTTGATGTAGCTGAACTATGACAGTATACAGTTCCCTCCTTGTTAGCAGTTACACTTGCTTTAAAGTGGTTGTGCTTGATGCTAAATTGTCAGATAAAGGAAAGAGATAATTATCCTGGAAGGATAGGTATATGGATACTCAGACAAGATGTATGCAGAATAAGAACTGGATGCTTAGAAAATGTAAACCAGATGCTGAATGTAAGGATATCAAGTTGAGGAGACATGATGAGGGAGATAGTCAGTTGCATTGAAAATTCAGCTATATCCTCATCACAGCGGGAAGGTGACTTGCCTTGCTGAGCAATTTGTCTTACAGGCTTGAATCAAACTCTTACTGATAAGGTTCTAGTTTCTGAGCACTCATTTCATACCTTATCATTTTTCTTTCTACAGAACTGTTAATGCAGTGCTTCATGGCCCAGAGGTCAGAATTGACCTCCTTTTAAAATGCTTTTAAATATGTTGTTCATCACGTTTTTAAACACGTTACGTTGCAGCTCTGGAAATTTGTTCTGAAGTTGCATGGTACAAATTGCAAATGTTGTATCAGCAACACCTATAAAAATAATGTATTTAATTTGTGTATGCTCAACACAAGAATAAACATGGGGACTTTTTTTATCGTGTCTCGGATGAAATAAAAGCAATGCCGCAGATCCTGTTGTTGAAAGCAGAAGGGGAATCAGCTCTGTTTTTTCATTACTACTGCCTTGCTCGTGCAGTGGCAACAACTGTGGTTGAAGCTGGAGTATGGAATAATATTTGTTACAAGTACAGCCATTACAAAAAGGTATTTTGTAGTTCTAAGGATAGTTGGAACAAGAGATGAGTATTAAAAAGCTGAAAAATCATGCTGTTCATAAACATGTTTGTTTATGTAGTCTTTCAGCTTAAAAGGTTAACTCTTTTTGAATGATTTCACAGTACATAGCTGCATGTACACATTGTGCATATACATTAAAGCTATAGTGACAACATCACTTATTGGGTGCTTAGCATTCTTTGAGAAACTGGAGATATTTAGGTAAGAGGCATTAAAACCTGAGTAGCTTATTAGCCACTTTCCTGTGTTGTATCTTCTGTACATGAGCAACCTGAGGAACATGCTTTTAGTTAGAAAAGATCTCTCTTTTGTTCTGAATGCTTATTTTGAAGAAAGATTACTCTGAAGTTGAATATATCTAAATATACAGCTTCTTGATGCTTCTGTTAAACAAGTAGTAAGTTGTAGACAAGTTAGAAAGGCAGCTAGGTGGCCAAATTCAGAATATTTGAATGAGTCAATCATGACACAGTAATATGAAGCAAGTAGCTCTTTTAATTTGCAAAGGCAATTAATTGGGAATTTGCTGAGGATGTGAGAAGCAGAATGAGATATCAAGAAGTCAATAACAAAGTGGAACACAGAGAAGCAGTAAAAAGCAAAAGGGAGAGTCGTCTCTTTGAACAAACAGCAGGACAGTGTTGGTGATAACTGCACACAAACACTTGGCTTGAGCTTGTTAGCAATTCCTACCTGAGCCATCCTTTTCAGTGTGTACCCTCAGTTATCTACACTAGAGATGCACAGTAATAGCTATGCAAGGTACATTAGAAGAAATGACGATGCCAAGCCATTCATTTACAAGAGAGGGCAGGAACTGGTGGCTGTTAACTGCATTTTGAAGTATATGAGATCTTAAAACCTAAATATGTTTAGTGCATAGTATGTCCAGCCTCATAGCCTACCTGTGCTTGTTGCTTTCTAACTTCAGTGTTTACATGAAGTTACATACATGTTTAGGAGGAGAAGGGGAATATATAAAGGATGGGGAGAAAATGGAGATAAAATCAAGCATGCATAATTTTGTAAGTTCAAAAGTAACTGAAAAAGGTGCAGATCATACACTTGTAATGCAAATTGATCATCTCTGTCCTACCACTAACTGTTAATTTCTTTTCAAGTGAGCTTCAATTTCTGTGTTGTGAAAAGGTGATTTAATGGGCGCCGTTGCAGATGTGGGTTTTGAGAGTAAGGGAACATCATGAAAGTAGGGACAAGAATGGTCATTTTATGATGATGAATCATCAGAAGCTGGAGTTTGCTTCAGCATCCTCAGGACAGCTAAGTATTGGGCTGCAAAAATGGCTAACTGGTGTTAAACCTTGCAGCATTTTAGTAGTTTTACTAAAACTGTTGAGTTTAGTGATCCCCAGCACAGAGAAGGCAACCCTCATGCATGCAGCAGAGAGCCTGAGCCATCTTTATCCAGCATATGCCTGATTTGGAGGTGATAAAGATTTCCTGAGGAAGGTGTCCCATGTCTAGGTGATGGTGGCAGAGAGGTGCTGCAGTGCCCTGTCTCTGGGTAGGAACACCTTTATAATGTTACAGTCAGCCTATGTCTGAGCAAGGAAAAAAATGTGAAGGTGATGTTGAGGATAGGGTGCCAATGGAGATGGTAAGTAACAATTCTCATACTTGTGAGCTGTAAATGAAGGTAAGACCATTAATGAATACCTGGGCAACTCTAGAATGTTGCTTCCTTGGATATATGCTTTCAGCTTCACAGAGCTGACAGACTGGTAAGTTTCTCTGACAGAAGGTGCTTAGTTTATAATTCTTGATGGATAGAGTGGAAGGCAATTGCTCTAGGGAGAGATCTCTCAACTGTATCACAAAAAGCAATATTTACAGGGGAAGTAATTACATGAGGTATCCCCTATTTCTGTTGTAATGGGCAAATGACAGAAGTAGAGCTGGTTTACAGTTCTACTTGTACTACAAAATGAAAGTTGTACTAAGAGTATTAAAGTAGTTGTGTTTATATACTAGGCCATATCCAACTGCTTAATTTATGGATTGTCAGTGTTAAGATGAATATGTGTTCACAAAGTTTTATCCTGAGAATCAAAAGCTTTTTTTTGTTTGTAAGAACTAATATCAGTCTGTCTTTATTAGCCTCCTCTCATTTTATAAAATCAATGCTTCATGTTGTTTATTTCTGCCTCAATTTTGTTATACACTCGCCACATCTGTTGTTTAATTTTCCTCTAAAAGAGCTGCCGAAGTATTTTGTTGGAGTTCTAGGAAACCAATTTTGTTACTACAGTAGGAGGTCATAAGAGAAAAATGTTGTATTTAGATAGTACTATCATTTTGATAATATCTGGTGTTCCTCCCTTCTGAGATAAATTAAAAGCTGACTACCTCAAGAGTTCTGATAGTATTTCCCGCAGTGCAGGAGGCTATTTGAAGCAGACGAGCAATGAGAGAATCCATTAATCGTAGGGATATTTGAAGTCTGGAGAACTCTTTCATATTAAATTTGAGATAAAGCTTTCAGTGCTATCTTGGGTTTGGAGACTGTTCTAAAACTATTGTTGGACAGATAAATACTGGTTGAAATTGAAGCCGTGTTCGTTGTTGAATTAATTTAACTGCAGCAGTTGTTTGTTGAATTAGAATCCTAAACATAATCCTAGGCACAAAGTACAGCTTTAAGATGAAGTAGTCTCTTTCTAAAAAGGGTCTGTGTTTTGGTTTGAGGGTTTCTTACGTCTTTCATAGTCGAGGAAATCTCTTTCATGAAACAGATATCTTCAGAGCTTTGTTTTGTTTTGTTTTCTATAGCAGCTCTTGCTTTTATTCAGCAGTTGCTGAAAATGGCCATGGTTCTGTCCCTTGGCTTTGTTTTGTATATGATAGCTATTTTGGAAGCCAGCTGACTTAATAGTTACAATTATATATACAAACAATGCAATGCGGTTGGACTAGATGATCTGTAAAGGTCCCTTCCAACCCCTACCATTCTGTGATTCCGTGATCACCTTTTATGACATTTGAACTATTATCTGTCCATCTTTTAATGAGTCTCTCTTGAAGAGTTTCTTTTCCATTTCAGTGGGTTTTGTATGTTGTTACACATGTGTTGAACATGTAACTTTCTATGGAAACTGAAAATGCCTTTTCAATTTTCAAGTTGGTTTAGAACTACCACACTTTGGAAGCCAGATGCCCTGCATTAATTGTTCATGAGAAGAGAAGGCAGATATGATTTGAAGTTATTTATTGTGGATGATCGGTGTCATCCTTTTTTCTATAGTAGCTAGTAACAGGACAAGGGGTGATGGGATGAAGCTGGAACACAAAAAGTTCCATTTAAACATAAGAAAAAACTCTTTCACTGTTCAGGTGAGGGAGCCCTGGCCCAGGCTGCCCAGAGGGGTTGTGGAGTCTCCTTCCTTGGAAGTCTTCAAGACCCACCTGGACACGTTCCTATGCAACCTGATGTAGGTGGACCTGCTTACACAGGGGGATTGGACTACAGGTCCCTTCCAACCCCTACCATTCTATGATAAGAAGCAACATTGTAGGTAGGAGTGAAGTGCTGATCTTCCAGTAACAGATACTTAATGAAAGACTATTTTAATACATCAACAAACAACCAACCAACCCCACAGATGATATATTTTTCCATCACCTGGCAGCAGTGACTAATTGCTTTATTTATTTCAGTGCTTTCTGAGCTGGATGGGCTTGGGATGTAATTGTGAACCTCGTACTGTAATTGGAACTGAAGCAGATAACTTTCTAGTATTTACTTGGGGCACGATTTCCTTCATTCCCCTTCTTGGGGCTATGACCTCAAATCATAAAACTCATCCTGTATATTTTGTATTTTTCTTACCCCTTCCTTCTAGGAAAAATATGTTTATGTTGTGACATTACTCTGAATAGTATGATAGTATTGGGTTTTTTATGTATAGGCACAGTGACGCTCCCCTCTCACAATAAACTTCTCATTCCCTTTTCAAGACCACTGTGTTAGAGGAACACTTACGAATGCATCTTCAGTGCTGTTTGACTTTGTGTAGCTTCTGGGACTTGAACCTATCTGTTGTCACCATACTCTGGGATTATTACAGCAAGAACCTGGTAAGGAGATGAACATCTGAAAATGTAGCATTGCATGTGGATGGTCCTCAATTTTTAGCCATCAATTCTGATTCTTCTCTAGCCAAGCTTGTTTGTTCTGCTTTTGTAAAACTGACTATTCAATAGTAGTATCTCCAAATTTGCTATAGATATTTAAGAAATCATGTTTAAATGTTATGGTCCATTCCATTATGTTACAATAGAACGAGTTTAAATGCATTTTTGCTCTTATTTTTCATTGGGACTACTGAACTTAAAGTGTTTGTAAAAACATTTGGCACACAGTTACAAGGTGTGTTTATTTTTTGACTCGTGGTAGGGACATACCCTTTTGTTTGTTTGAAGGATTGTGTCTAGTGACAGGACAAGGGGTAATAGGAAGAGGATGGAACACAATAAGTTCCATTTAAACATAAGAAAAAACTAGGTTACTGTTGAAGTGAGGGAGCCCTGGCCCAGGCTGCCCAGGGAGGGTGTGGAGGCTCCTTCTCAGGAGGTTTCCAAACCCACCTGGACACGTTCCTGTGTGACCTGATCTAGGTGACCCTGCTTCTGCAGGGGGGTTGGACTGAATGATCTTTTGAGGTCCCTTCCAACCCCTACCATTCTGTGTTTATTGCCTTTGGGATATTAGCATTTATTGTTACTTATAATCTTCTCTGTTTTCTTTTAATCTTTTAGAACAGTTGCTTTACTGTTCCCTGGCTTGGTCTGAAGGGTCTGGCAAGTGTTAGTAAAACATCTTTGTCAATGCTCGAGTTGGTCAAAAGTTGTTGCTGTGAGCAGCAGATCCCTGCTCTGTATGAGTCCAGCAACAGTTACTTCATTTTTCTCAGCATTTTGGCACGGATGATGAAAGAAGCAAAGGACAGTGGCGTGCACCCTTGGAAACAAATTAAAGGACGGTATGGCTGCTATTAAGTTTGTATCATAAAATGGTTTTGGTTAGAGAGGACCTTAAAGACAATCTAATTCCTACCCCCCAGCTGTGGGGCAGGGACACCTTCCACTAGACCAGGTTGCTCAAAGCCCCATCCAACCTGGCATGGATGTTGTCTAAGTCAGACTGCATGGCCCTTCCAGATGCATCCCAAAGCAAGGTGAGAGAACTGTGCTCATGAGACAGTAACAGGGTTGGGGGATCCAAGTGATTCAGAATTTGAAGCAAGCAGTTGTTTCCCAAAGTTTCTGTTGCCAGCTTGAGACTGTGACAGGGTCCAGGAGCAAGGTCCAAGAATCGCCTTGGCATCCATAGCCTTCATCCCACAGGCCAGGAATTTGGTACACTGGCAACGTATGCAGTGGTGTAACTCTGTTGCCAGGTAGGTAATGTAGTTAAAGCACAGAAATTCTGTTTGAGCTTCATGTAAGCCATGTGTTGTCTGAGAACATGCAGGCTTACTCTTGCTAGGCCTCCAGTTTCATTTCTATTTCCATTTTCTCTTTTATGGTTTCCAAAGTTTGCCAGTATATCCTTTTTGTGAGGGTTTTAATTTGATGTTTAAGTTTGAAACATACTAATGAAGAGATACAGTCAGTCATGATACAAAACTCCATAAAATATATATGCTATAAATATAAATCCTTATATTTTGTGTGCTTATCAACTCCTTAAAAACTTCTGTTGGTGATGAGATTGCAATGGGATTTTTTTATTGTATATAGAAGATTAGGAATTAGTTTTGGTGTGGAGTTTTGCTCTTGATTTAAAAAATACACTAAGGGTGCATAAAACCTTTTTGTATGCAAGTAATAAATATCAATATGAAATGCACATATGTGTGCACACTTTACAAAGTTATCTGGCAGGTTTCTTTCAATAAAGAATTTATCTTGCTTATCAAAAAAGGAAAAATACTCATAAGCAAAAACTTCATCCCTGTTGAGGTGAGGGAGCACTGGCAGGGGCTGCCCAGATGGGCTGTGGAGTCTCCTTCTCTGGAGACATTCCAACCCAGCTGGATGAGTCCCTGTGTGACCTACTCTAGGAGGTCCTGATCTGACAGGGCAGTTGGACTGGATGATCTTTCGAGGTCCCTTCCAGCCCTTAAGATTCTGTGCTGCTGTAATATCTCATTTCAGCAGTTGTTACAGTCAGTACAGTTCAGGTTTAAAAATTACTACAACTACGTAGAAACAAAACATGTTGTTTGACACTGAATCAGTGTCTTGCTTTAGTTCATAATTTTAATTAGCCTGCTCTGGTTTTACTGTAAACAAATTATACTTACATTTTAGTGCTATTATAGCTTGTTACTTTCCCTAATTTAAGAGGGGGAATAATAACACACAACCCACACTGTGTCAGTCTGCTCAACCAGTATTCATCATGTCTACCTTGAATAAATCAATTACAGAAGTAGCAAAATTTAACACCCTACAGCTATGATTTTGGGATGAACTCTATTTTCAGCATATAACCAAGCATTAATTGATGCATGAAGAACATAGATGCCTGTCAGTAGTAATTTACTACTAAACAACATTAATTGGATTTGCTGTAATTTTTGGTGGCTAGATTTGACAACCTCAGCACCATCTCCAACTATTTTTCCAGGTGACAGAACAGGAAAACAGCATTTATAGATGTTTAACTGGTGCATGCAGAACTTACTTTAGAGTTAAAAATGAAGTATGTAACCTGGGTTTTAAATACTCAACTGAAAAAGCTAAGCAAACCATTTTCACCATCGTCCTCTGCTGTAGGAATGGTGACACTTATAAGTCCAGATCTGAGCAAAGATATGAGTGAGGACACCTATGCAAAAGCTTTCAGCTTTTTGTCAGGTGCTTTAAAGTTGCAAAGTAGCAGCCCTTCTCACCATCAGCTATGTGTGACTTGAGCACTGTCATATAAGCAATACAGCTTAAAGTTTCTTAACATCCTCCTGATGGAGTGAGGTTTCTCTCCCAGCTGCCTCGGTTTCTCTGTTTCCTCCCAAACTTGTAGTCCATGGTCCATACAGGAGATGTGCAATATAGGTTAGTACAGACTTTGGCAGAGAAAAGGAGCTTTCCATCAGAGATCTCCCTTTTCCTGCAGTGATGGTTAGGTAGATGAGCCTTTGATGACAGCAGCTGTGACAGTGTAACAGAAGGACAGAAATCAGTAGCTAAAGGAAGTCTTTTTTGTTTATTTTTTAAATTTTCTTTGAAAACTCTTAAAGTGTTCCTTGTATTAGGCTCAGAAAATGAAACTGAATGTTTGTTGCAGTAGTCAAAAGAGCAGGAGAGGGGAAGGAAAGAGGATGTATCAAATGTATGGGTTATTGGAAGAGGATAACTGTAAATTAGAAGCATGAAAACACAATTTTAGTCGATCATGCTAATAGAAAATTGCCCACTTGAAGAAACTTTCTCATTACTGTTGTGTTCTTTTAACTGTAGAATTTATTCCAAGTTCCATCGGAGAAGAATGCAGGAGCTGACAGAAGTGGGGCTGCAGAACTTCTTTAACCTGTTCCTCATGCTGGCAATCGTTGCAGAGACAGAGGATATAGTGAGTCGAGTGTTGGATCTTTTGGATTTCCTGACTCCATCCTCCATCACGGTGTCTCAGAGAGCTCTCATCTGGAGAGGTCATTTTGCTTTCCTTTTGATTTATGTGGAGAAGAACATGGACATAAGCGTTCTAGCTGACAAACTCTCAAATGCTTTCCGGGAGAAGGCGAAAGAGTTTTTAGTAAGCAAAAACGACTACACGCAGAAACAAAATCTCTGGACTCTGCTTTCAACCTACATTGATGGTGTCCAAGAAGTGTTTGAGACCAGCTGTTACTTGAGCCTTTCTGAGGAAAAGTTGCTAAATGATGGCTTTACTATGCTGCTGCCTGCATGTCGAGGAGCTGAACTGAGTATGGTCCTAAATTTTCTTCAGGTCGTTCTAGCCAGACTTCGGTAAGTTACTGAGCTAAATTGTGGATCTAGACTGGCCTGTCGCTTTTGTGGTTAGGGTTAAACTGTAGTTCCTACTAATCTCCTACTGAAATAGAGTAAAAGGAAAGAGAAATCTCAGGAGAACTAGATGTTAAATTTCAAAATCCACCAATACCTAACTGCATTGAGAATCTTGGAAACGTTTCCTTACCATTTCACAACTTGAGATTTGACATCCCTAATAGTTTGTTATGAATTAAGGGCTCTGTACAAAGTCATCTAGTTGCTACTATTTCACACAGTGCCATCTTTCTTTCAGCACAGCAAACTTCAAAGTTGTTACCTGTACTAAACTACTTAAGCTAGGGGGATTTTGTGTTTGGTTTGGGTTTTGGTGGGTTTTTTTTCTTCAGTGAATCTTTTGTTTTTCAGACTCTTCATTCTGGTTTTTTTTCTCTCTTTCACCAAGGTTGCAATCAAATATAACAGTTATGGAGATCTAAATACTTGTCTGGGCTTCGATGGGAAAGAGGGAAATAATGTTGTACCACTTTCAAGCAGTTTTGCTTTGATGTACTAGTTTAGTTTTCAACATGCACAGTGCCCTTCAATAAGCATATTTTTGTCTACTGATGCCTTTGAGAAGTACTCCTCCAGTGTGAAGCCCAAACTGCCTTTTTTATAAGGTATTAAGAGGCAGCTATTGATCTGCCATTACTTCAAATATGCAAGACTGAAGTATGTGGAAAGAGCCGTGAAAGAGTGCATAATAGGAATACTGAGGCACATATGCAAGATCTCCCTTTAACTAGGTTCTTTGTTATTGTCTAGTAGTTTGACTGCAGCTGTCAATAGCTTATACATCCAAAGAGAACTGTTGTACAGGCGTTCTTTTGAAAACAAGATGAAGCACCTAACAAAGTTTAGTTGATTTATTATTTATTATTTCAGTTCAGCTGAATGTATTTACTGGAATAAATTGGGGACTTCAAAAATACTTTGACATTTTTTCCATTAGCTAATACACAGCATTTGTTATGCTATTTTTAAGGATTGTTTTTAGGGAGACAAATCTGAGACTGGTGAAAAAGTTGCCTGTTTCATAACTTGGCATTATTTAGCAGCTTTCCAGAACTAGGGTTTATGTGCTCCTCTTGTAATGCAGAGAGGAGGGCATCAAAGTTCATCACAGACTTCTCAGGTCATCACAGACTTTTTTTTCATAGGAAAAGCAGCTCTGTTGAAATATTTAAATAGCCAACACAATGCTAATTGGTATGAGAGAGATTATTAGAGCCTTTTTAACTGTTTCAGCTACTGTATTCACTCGTTTGATTACTGTTACCTGCCTATTTATACCACCTACAGAGAAGCTTAATTCCTTAACCTTTATAAATAAGCACTTTGCTTCTGCAGGGGAGTTGGACTAGATGATCTCTAAAGGTCCCTTCCAACTCCTACCATTCTATGATCCTATGATCTTCAGGTTATATGGAATAGGAATGTTTCTGGATCTCTGTCTCAGTTTGACACACTCACTGAAGACAGTCCTCTGTTGCTGTACAAGTAAAACAACACAAAACCTATTTTCTTGGTTCGGAAGATCCGGATGACTTTGTGACAACCAGATTTTAAACTGTGGTTGGCCTGCCAGACTGATTAGGCTTGGTCTGATTGCAAACTTGGAAAAGGATGAAATGATTCAATACCATCCTCTCTATTGCTTCTAAAATCCAAGCAGATATAAGACAGTAGGCCTTTCATAAATGTAACTTTTCTGTACACTGCACTCTAATAATGTTATGACTATGTGACAGGGAATTTACAGGTAGGAAGGAAGTGAGGTCACTGATTAAAGAGTGAAGCAGCTCCCTCTAGGCTGTTAGGAAATAATAACTTCATGTACCACTTTCTGCTAAACCCAGATGATGGCTCACAGGAGCATTCTTTATTGCTGATTAAGTAGCACTATGAAAATACTGACTTGGTTACATTAACTAAATGCCTCAGTATTTAAAGCTTAAAATGTCAAATAGTTTTAGCAGTCCCCTTTAACATCATTTTTTGGATTGCTAGAACCGTGTTCCAGGTTTCCCAGATGCTTTTATTTGAGGATACTGTAAAAATGGCAATCTTTCATTTGCAGAGTGAGGTGTAGCCAAAAGCTCTTCTTTAATTATAGCTATTCATGCTGTTATGGTTAAGGGTCTGTCAGCATTTCCATTATAAACCTTTATTTTCAAGGGTTTATAACGTAGCAGTGAAAACTTGCTCTGGGCTAAAACTTGGCATACAAGGTTTTGAAAGTGCACTTGTTTTCTTCCTTTCTTTTTTTCTTAAAAAGCATCTGAAAAGAGACCCCCACCCTCACCATTTTTACACTACTGTGTTTTAAAATAACCCTTTCCAGGTTTTTCATGTCTTTTTCTTGTCTGCTAGAAAAGCAGCTTTTGGTTATTGTATTTACCTACACTTAGACTGTTTTAAATAAGCTTTTTCAAACCACTGGAGGGGGTTTTTTTTTGTTGTTATCATTATGATTATTTTGGTGTCCACGTATTTAAATAGAACTATGTGTGACTTGGCAGGAGAACTCATTTTCATTAGCCCTTGATATGTGGTGAGTGGATAATTGGAAACATGACGCTACTTGCTGGCACTTCCAAGTATTTGATCTTCATAGTAAGATTCAATATGAAGTGTAGCATTGTGTTTTTAATCCACCGTCCTTTCTAAAAACCTAGGTAAAATAAAGTAAAGTAAACAATTGATCAAGTCCCCAAAATAAAAATGCCAAGTGCTCCCTACCTGTGTTTTCTGGGAGCTTTCCTAGGCATAAGGGTTTTGTTGTTATTGTTTTGGTTTTGTCTGTAAGCAGTGTTTTACAATTCTCTTTTTTTTCTTCTTCTTTAATGAAAGATAGATGCAGGGTGTTTGCCTAGGTATCCTTTCATTTGTACCACATCTCCAGCACTGCCTGTCATCTGAATGCCTCATGACACAAAAAGAAACCCTAGGTTAATAAAAATACAAGCATTTCATGGGTATGACAGTAAAAATGGACACAGGCTCGTACAAATCTGCTGAGTCCCTGGAAGGAGTAGGTTCCAGCACTGCATTAAGTTATTCTTTAAAGAAATGCTTGAAACACATTAAAATATCTTTTACTGTAATCAGATATTGCTCTGACATGAGCTTTCTCTCATCATTGTCATCCTGGCGTTTGGGCTTTGTAGTGTGTTAGCACCGAGTTACAGGATTATGAAACGCAAGTATGTGCCCAGGTGTAAAGTCACTGCTGTACTCCAGACACCTTTGCCTGGTTTCAGAGAGTCTTGCTACTGATTCCCACCAGAGAAATGAGAAGTACCAAAAGCCTAATAGCATATCTCTAAAGGTCCCTTCCAACCCCTACCATTCTATGGTGATTTTATTTTGAAAGCAACTGTTGTGTATTTGTGCCCGTTTGTACTGTTCTGCCAGTGGTGAAGGACATGAAAACTTATTCCATGTGCAAATTTCATAAGCTTTGCAGGAATACCAATCAGGTAAACCTGTCCCTAATTAAAAGTTACATTCATAATTGAGCCACAGATAATAGCAGAACTGGATGTTTCTGTCTGCTGGAGTGTGTCTAGCCTTGAGGTTGTGAGGGAAATCACGATAAGAACGGCTTATCCAGTCTATCTTTGCTATGGAAATGTATAGTCATTTGTAATTTTTTTTTGTTATACTTCCCATCAAAACAGCCTGTGGGAAGCTTTCTGAGACCAACAGAAGCCTCTCCTCCCCTTTCTGTTGCCATGTAAGTCAGCAGATAAGCTCAGGAGGTGAACAGAAAGGTCCTCCCTCCTTCTTTTCTTCCCCCTCAGGGGTTTTGGTGGTAGTCTTTGTAAAATGTGTTTTCTGATGTTGAGCTTCTGAAAACTGTATGAAGAAGAGTTTGGAAGAGCATGAGTCTTCTCTTACCCATCCCATCCTGTGAGTATGATAAGCACATGTGATGTCTGATAAGCACAGAGTGCTACTCTGTGACCAAAACACTGAACTGAGAGTCAGAAGATCTTTCTTTGGTTTCAAGATATCTCCATCAGAGTGCCCAGGTGGCCAAGAAGGCCAAGGGCATCCTGGCTTGTATCTCACTACAGCTTCCTAAGTGGAGAGATGGAAAGGGGGATGCTGAGCTTTTCTCCTTGGTATCCAGTGATAGGATGTGTGGGAATGGTTCAAAGCTGTGCCAAGAGAGGTTTAGACTGCACCTTAGGCAGCAATTCTCTCCTGAGAGGATGGTCAAACTCTGGAACAGGCTTCCTAGAGAAGGAGTCAATGCCCCAAGCTTGTCAGTGTTTGAGGCATCTGGACAATGTCTGTAATAATTTGCTTTAAGTTCTGGTCAGCTCTGAATTGGTTGAGCAGTTGGACCAGATGATTGTTGCAGGTCCCTTCCTACTGAAACAGACTGTTCTAGAATCACTTTCAGAACAAACTGAAACAACAAAAGCTATCAAGGACCTTCTGATTGTTGATGCCCAAACTAAGCCGGTCTTGGTAGATATGCCAAGCTCAAGGAACTCAGGTGAAGTACTTAGACATCAATAATGAAGATCCACAGCTCCGTCCCTTGTGCTACTCATGGAAATGCTTTTCTGTGTTTCATCTATTATACCAATTTTGTCTCCTGAAAATTAATCCATGTAAGCTTTCTGTGGCCTACCTGACAGCAGTACAAGACTTACTGTTGTGAAAGAGTAAATCCACCAGAAAGAGTAAAATCACATCCAGGTGTATGGAGAACCTGCTGCTGGGACTCTGCAGTTGTTTAGAGAAATACGTGCTCCCTGAAGGACACAAAGTGCAGAATTGTTTTCTGATGGAAGTGTCTCACTTTTGAAAGTATTTTCCCCCGAATTAACTTCACTCTCCATTTTCCCTCTTTCATTCTTCACGCGAGCTGTGAGAATGGCTTTTCATATGGAAGATTTTCCTCATTGTTGTGGATGTTAAACAAAGAAATACTTTGGCCAATAAAAGCATTATGTGCAAGTAGCCTTCTAATCTCTTAATTTTGATTGTTTCTTCGTTACCTTACAAGATATATATTTCTTCTCTCTTTAGGATATCTCTTGTCAGATTTAAGGCTTATTTAAAATGAACAGAAAGCTGAAGCAATTTTCTTTATTCCATTTCAGTCTCCTAAGGCCTATTTCCCCCTGGTGAGCTCATAGCAACAGGGGGGTTTAAGGGAATTCAGCTTTCTGCAAATTAATGTCTCGCATCATGAAAATTCAGGACTTTTTTTTCTCTATATCTTGAAAAAGTAATACAGTGAGTGCGAGTATTATTTCTTGCCAGCGGGTGGAAGATGAATGATTTTGTCACAGTTTTACTGCTTGATGAGCAGTGTCCTGAGGGTCAGGCTTAAGTCTGTGTCACTATGCTGCTCATTACTCTTGAGCTAAATAAGGGCTGATTGGATCTAAATTGCCTAGCACATGGGCCGCAGATGAGCTCAGTGAGTAGGGGATGACCTGCTATTCAGGCTGGGAGTAACCCCGGTGTGCAAATGCTGCATTAGAACACCGTGGGAGAATGAGAGGCTACCGACCGCTGCCAGCAAAAGAAATCGAAATGTAAAAACTCTTTGATGCTGCAATGTTAGAATTTGAAATGTAGGAAGTGACAGGTTGATGGTACTTATCAGCTTTGGCTGGATTAGAGAACAGTGTCATCTTGCTTATATAATGACAGAAGAATGAAGCTAGCTCCCAACTACTTTGCAGTGCAGAGCTGCTGCTGTCAGAGTCAATGCTGCCTCCTACTGACAGTCTGTTCGGGAGGATGGAGAAAGCGGGTGGAGAAAGCCAGCTGGGGACTGTGTTCTCAGGCTCTCTAGCATACCAGAGTGCACTCTGTGCCTCTGCCCATCTTCTCCTGGATGTTTCAGGTCTCATTTGTTAGCAGAGATTCATAGAACTGATTGATAAAATCGCAAGCGTACATTTGGGGACAAGAGCAAGCCACTGTCGTCTTCAAGAGTGGTTAGATGAGGCATCTACAGGCACTGAGCTAGGGATGTGTATCTGTTTCACACAAAATAGTTCCCTTTGTGCTCTTCTCTCCACTGCTAGCCCCCGTGAAAGGAGGTGATCTCTAGAGAGGCGAAATAACTTGTGCCTGCATGGTTTAAAGAGAGCTGACCTTTAAAGAGGAGAAAAAAACAACATGAACAATTTCAAAGGAAAATCCTTATGCTAACTGAACACATGAATATACTTGTCTTCACAGATGGAAATGAAAGGAAAGCAAAGCACCTGCCAGGTGCTGAACACAACACAGATTTGAAGTAGTTTGTGCGGTTCTGAAAGGTTCAGTCCAGTGGTTCTGTAGAACAAGGTTTTGGGTTTTGTTCTTCCCAACCTCCATCACTGGGGCTTTGAAAACTGAGTAATAGCTACAATGATGATAAATAGCCACTTGCTTCATTTTTCACAGGTTAGTTTCTGATTCTGTTGCTGACAGCTGTAACGTACCAGCGTTGGCTTCTCATCCTACTGCCGTGTGGGACTGCCTCATCAGCAAAGGCAGTCCAGTTGTCTCATGAAACCAGTGACTAAGTAAAGAGAAGGGATAAACCTGAATACGTTCTGTGTCTTCTGTTTACATTTTCTTGGTGTATATTATTTGATTCTTCTTCCCCTGGGATGCTTTTTCTCGTGATGAAATGTATTCTGGACTATAAACCAACTTCCAGTTTACGTGTTTCTGGGTATCGTAACAAAAGAGGGAGGGAAAACAAAACTGCAGCCTTCTAAATGCAGTTTTTCAGTAAAATGATGTGAGTCTGTGGCAATGGGGGGGAGAAAGTTTACATAAAGAACATAATTAACGTGAGGCTTCAGTGTTACCTGTGTTTTATCTTAGTTTTGTCACTGTTTAATGGCAAAACTTCATAGAATGGTAGGAGTTGGAAGGGACCTTTAGAGATCATCTAGTCCAGCTCTCCTGCCAGAGCAGGTCCACCTAGATCATTGGCAATGAATTGTTTAGCACAACTAGATGTGCTAAACTAGGTGTGGAAGTGAGTTACGAGTTTGTAGATAAAAATGGCAGAGTCTGTCTCTGTGTTCAAATGGAAAGTGGAACCAGACTTTAGAATTACTTTGATATCTTCAGAAAAACCCAATCAGCAAGAGAAAATAGTAAAGGCCAAGTACTCGAATTAGGGAGGAGGAACACTAATACAACATATGGACACTTGGCTGGGCAGCCATGCTGCCAAAATGCAAGGTTGTATGCACCATGAGGTAGGAGAAACAAAGGAATGAAACAAAGATGTGTCTCCACATCTCAGGTTGGTTAAAGTGAGATAACTACAGAACTGTTACCCCATGTGTCTGGCCTGTCCTTGCTTGTAGACTTCCTCCCTGCTCAGCACACGACTGCAAGGTCCAGTATGTTGTCTCTGCCTGCTATAGGGAGGAAAACCAAAATTGTTTGTGAATGGTGGTTCAAATGGATTCCCTTGTATCTTCAAAAAGGAGTCATGGGTGGGCACGGGGTTTTCACCTCAGTTTACATGGATATTTATTGATATGAATTTGTAAGACCATAGTGGCTGAAGTCACTTTAACAGCGACTTTCATGCACAGAGACTGCATATTGGGAAGCAGGCCTTTATGTGAAGCCTCTTTTAAGAAAAAAAACCCCAGCATCGTTGTGGGGTATGTTACTAAAACTTGTGCAGGTGAGAGGAGTTACTTATCCTGTCTTTGTCTGTACATCCGTATGCAGTGCTGTCAGTTTGCAAAGCATTTATGAATAAATTGAAGATTGGAATGAAGTAGGAAGTTTGTAGAAGTTGGATGGAACTGATTTTAGGTAGGAAAGGTTGAGGGGAGACATACTAGAGTATATATACCAAGATGATGAGGGGACTGGAGCATCTTCCTTATGAGGAAAGGCTGTGGGAACTGAAGCTGTTTAGTCTGGAGAAGAGGAGACTGAGGGGGGATCTCATTAACATTTACCAATATCTGCCTGGACACATTCCTGTGTGATCTAGGTGGAACCTGCTTTAGCAGAGGCCTTGGTCTAGATGATGTCTAAAGGTCTCATCCAACCCTTACCATTCTGTGATATTCACTATGCAGAAGGACCTTGCAAAGAAGACAAGTTGTCTTGTGTTATCCATGGCAGTGAAGAAGGAATTGGCTTAATCTGGGGCAGAAGTTTAGTGTGGTTATTGAGAGTAGGCTGCCAGTGTCAACACTTTGGTAGGCTGCAAGAGACACTTGTGGAATCAAATTTCTCTTTCTTAGTTATTAGACAAACATTTGCCAGATGGTACTCTTTCTAAACTTACCAGACTGCTAAGATGAACTCCCTAAATGACTCTTGAGATGCTACCCAGACTTTCACTTATGCTTCTGTGATTTGATGCAGCTGGTGATTGATTGGGATCCTTCCTAAAGAGTATTCTGGGCTTTTCCTTAAAAATCAAAACCTCAGTGAAATCAGGAGGTAAAGAAACAGTTCTCAAAACTGTAGTCCACCATAGAATTTAACTCTGGAAATCTGCCATTCATTTTGATTTGTAGTATCCCTAGTTCTTTTTAATTACCCTTTTCTATTAGGGGAAAAAAAAAACCCATTGAACCTGTTTAATGCTTCTGTATCCTGCTAGTTCTTGGAATTTCTGCACAGTAGCTCTACTGAATCTTTGGTGGTTTTGTGTTCAAGCCTAGAAATTGGTCTTAAAAACCACTTTGAACACGCTTTTTTTAGACATTTTCTAAAGAAAGCCAGTTAATATACAACATGTACTTGTGCATTGTCATGTTGTATTTGTCTTGGAGCAAATCCAAGTGCCGCTAATGGCCAATGCCTAAATGTTCCAGTTTTCTTTCCAGAGGTACTAAACCAGGGACAGTGCAAAAGGGCATAACGTGAAATGAGCATGGAATTGTTGGGCACTCTATCCTCCTTAAAAGCAAATGGGAGAGAGTAGAGCATATTTTGCAATGCATCATCTCATGTCCCTATGGAGATCCCTTCCAGGTGGTGTTTCTCAAGAAGAGGAAGGTAAAAGGTGTTTGTGGTTTACTTAGTTTTCCAGTAAGCTGTTTATTCTCTCCTGTTTTTCACAAGCAAGAAAGCCCTGCTTATCTCTAATCGGGGTTAATTAAAGCCTTAGGGCAATGCTGAGACCCTGCCAATGGCTGGAAGGTACAGACATAATCAAGGCTGCAGCCCCTCGCTGTGGGGAGCAGAGGGAGGCTCTGATAGTACAGCTGCACTAATTCTGTCTGGAAATAACACGAGTCAACTTTCCTTTTTCTGTCAAATAGTTCTGCTCTCTGATTAATTTCTAGAAAGAGTGGTACCAAGCCTCTGGTTTAATGCATATGCTTGCAAATCCATGTTAAGAAATAGAAAGCTTGTGGTTGTCTGTATGGTAACAGTGGGGCCATGGCAGCAGCCATTACGCACGCAGCAGGGGCCAGAGCGTGCCTGCAACTAGGGATGTGTGGCATCTTTTATTGAGGGGCAGGGAAGGGGAGGAACAGGCAGGTACATATGTGCTTGCCAGATCAATGAGGTTTTCTTTTACTGCTTTTGGGTTTGGTTTTTCTTTTTTGCAGCCTTTTTTTTTCCCTTATAACACAAGAGCAAATATTTGGATGGGCATTCTTTCTTTTCCTGGACAGGAATCCATCGATTAGCTATTGGCAATATGCATTTGCAAATACTTTACTAAGCATTCCACCTATCTACCTAAAATATTTGCCAGAGATGTTGCTCCCAAGGAATTCCTGTGATTCATACCATACCTATATATTCAAGTATATTCTACAGCAGCTTCATGGGGAGAGGAAATGTTCCGTGTTACGTTTACACGGAGTTTTGTGTGAGGTACAAAGACGACGTCAGAAAGTAAAGCACTGTGATCATCTCTTAAATAATAATTAACTATAGCACAGCCATGATTATCCAAGTGTCACAGGGAGAGTGAATATATTCAGGCAATCAAGGGATTTTACAATGTAATTATTAGACGTTGGGGAGACGTGACCCTGTTTGGAGTAGCAGGGAGCTATGATGCTATGAGTAGCAGGGAGTTAATTGATGTTAGGATAATCAAACTTTTACTGTTTTATTGTTCTGGGACCCCCTAAGCTTTGCAAGAAAACGTGTGCACGTGCTTAATAAAAAGAGAAAAAGAAAGGAAACCCCAAACATATGAAAATATAAAGCCTAAAAGTGAATCTTGAGGTTATGCTTGCATATACCTTGCTGTACTGAATTACTGCTATGGTTATAAGTGGTGAGAAATCATTTCTATTGTCTGTTAATCACCCTCGTTTTACATCACAGTGAAAACTCAATGCATCTTGATTCTGAGCATTTTGTAAAGGTATCTGTTTTCCTCAGACATCAAACATGGCTGGGTGGTTTTTTTTCCCCAAGTCAGACTCAAAAATTAAAGATGTGGTTTTTTTCCCTGCGGCCCAGCAATTTCTGTTGTTTTCTTTCTCGAAAGAAAACCTTTGACAGGTGTACAGCCTGAGCATTATGACAGAAAGTACAATTGATGCAGTCCCCCTCGAGCTTCATTGTCTTCTCCAAGTTTAGAACACGGGGACATAAAACAGAATCTCATTTCATTAGAGTTCATCATGTAAGAGTTTCCACTGCACTGCTGTGATACCGAACCTCTGGAATTTCTAAGAACTCAACCTGGCCTCTGGAAGATTTGAAGATTAAGTATAGCATAGCTACAGTCTCGTTACCAAAAGTTTTTCTCTCCCTCCTTTTTCTCCCTCCCTCTTCCTTGAAACTGAGTAATTTCTCAAAACTCTTCAGCAGTCCTATCTCCATGTAAATTAATACTGTAAATTGTGCTGCTAGTGAAGGTGGAGGGAGTAGCCTCAGAGTGGGTGGGGGGAAAAGAGGAATTAAAACCATTCCAATAAATGGTTTAATTTATGCCTCAGCAGTTAAGCATGCTCCTGGTTAACAGAAATACCCTTCAGCTACACAGGATTTGGGAGGGTTGGAGGGCACTCATTTGCACATAAATAGCCATTAACTGATAAATTCCCAGAGGTCTCCTGTTGCATGCTAGTGGTTCTGACCTACTTAGCTGGCTTAAATTTGTTTTACAGAATTATTATAATTCCATCCTTGGTACTTAAACTTTGTGATTAATGCATGCCTCACAATACAATTAAAGTATAATTACACAGTTTTACAGTTTGCTATCATGGTGTTATTATTATTACAAAGAGCTGGATTTTGCAAATATTAGAAGAATTAGGGTTCTGATACCCATCACTTTGCTGTTATTAAGTGATTATGTTAAATGGGACCCCTTTATGTCTGAAGAATGAAGTGGAGAGAGGGGAATCATTAACTAACACATCAGATGGTTTCCAAGTGATCGAGGAGGAGATGTTTGGTGGGGTTTTTTTTTTACACATCTGTAGAGGATAGGTGCAAAATGCCTTTTGTTCATCTTTGCCAGCTGCCTGTAACATGCTCTAGCACATCTGTGCTTTAGTGCTTAAAAAGTTTCCTACCAAACATCTCTGTAATCTGTTAAAACTCATTTCCATGTGTTAAACAGATGATTTTGTTGGAGCTTTCTTATTGCAGGACACAGGGGCTTTTTTTCCATGGTTTGCGAAAAACATTAATGGCCAGATACAGAGGTCCAATAGATCTGTGTAGTGTAGATCAGGATGTGCCTGCAAAGATGATACAGATCTTTCTCTTGTGCTCTGTAAACTCAGCAGTTCTCTGTGAGGGATCCTCCATCTTTTTGGTCTGTGTGCGTGAATGAATTGTATACTGGCTGCAAATAATACTGAGTCACAAACACTGCTAATTTTCCCTTAATTGTAAGGCCTCCCCTGCTTTTCTGGCAAAAGTTAGTTCTGTGGCCTCTGTTCACTCTTCAAGCAATGACCCCAAAATCGATGCTCTTCTTACACCTTTTTCTTTTGAAAGTGCAACAGCACCCCAATTTTTATGTCCTTACAGTAACAATTAGTAGAATTAGCAAATCAAAGGACTGAAAGAAATAGTTTTTAGTAGTATTTACCTACTCCAATGTAAGTTCCAAACCTAATTTTACTTTCTTTATGTGTGGATGTGTGTTATATTGTAGAATTCAGTGGTGGGAAATAAAGCATTTGAAACGTTTTTGGAATAACACTTTCTGTTCTTCTAAAGCTCTTAAGATTACACTACAACGTTGGGGGTTTTTTTCAGCTAAAATTGCACAGTTGAAACTCCAAATAGTGTACAGAAATCAAAACTTTGTACCCTCAAGCCTTATTTAATCCAGCATCTTGGGGGTAGTTTTTGCTTAAGTTTAAAAAAACCAAACCTGTTGCTTTTTGTGGTTTTCTGGGGGTTTTTAAACCTGCACTATTCATTTCTTTAACAATGAAAAGATTTCTTCTTTTTAATTCCAGAGAACACAGGGTAAAATGTGACTAGAAATCTTTTCTTTTTATTCTTCAGACTGCCTCCTTTCACATCTATAATTTGAGTCTGTATTTATGCTGCTACAATGATATAATCTCTGCTTTTGCTATTATCACTTGCTGTCATTGAGCCCAGAAAACATTGGTCATTATTACTGATGCATGGAAGCATGTGAACAGGTAGCCAGTAATTATGCTTAGAAGAATTTACTGTATTTCAGGGTTTCCTACTTGAATATTCGAGGATTGGTTTTATTTCCAGCCTTTAAAAAAAATACTGCGTGGAAGTGATTTAAATCATTTTCATGTGGCACAGCAAAAATGCAAAGGCACATTACCAGAAAGAAATGGTCAGCAATAAGAGCTGTTTTGCAAAGTTGGCTTGCAACAGCTACCACACTATGTGGAGAAAACAGTTATCCTGTAATAATAAGACTAATGAATTCAGAAATCCATTGATTGAACTGGCTCTGGGTAGATTATGTGCAGGCTTGCTTCAAGGAGAGGAATTTATGAAATGTTTGCCGCATCCAGCAAGCGCTGCTGCTATAATACAGCTGCCTCCTCAGTGGTTTGCTTTGATCCTGTGGAATGAAAGGACAGGAGGATCAGCTCAGGTCTAAATGAGATTACAGCTGGTTCGGCAGCTTATCTGGTCTAATGCCAACTAGTGTGGCTTTGCACGTCCTAAGGGGTTTACAACAGAAACTGTTTATTGAGTATCATCGGTTTACTCAACACAAGCAGGCTAATCCTTCCCAGCCTCAGCATGTTGTAGGATTGTGCGTGAGCCAAACCAAAAAGCTGGTGTAACCGGGGCCTCCAGAGCCCTTTGTCTCGCTTCATATTGATTTATGTTGGGGGTGTTTTTTTTAACCTGTGTTAAAGACAGTAAAAAATAAAACCAATAACCAGCTCTATAGTGAGCAAAAGGTTAATCTGACCTAAAAATCTTACAAAAGCATCTTTTAACCCTAGAAGGGATGGGAGCCTTCCTCTGGCTTTTCGCTCGAGAGAATTGTGGTTTAAGGTTTTGAAGAGCAAAATAGGAAGAACTGGCTTAAACGTTTAACTGATGTGTGTCTTGCAAGGGCTCTGAATTCTTTCAGCAGCTGCATGGAAAACTTGAGTTATTTCTGCCATTATTAACAAAGTGTCGTCTATCTGGGATAGGTGATGCTGTGTAGCAAGGACATGACATGCTGAATGTAGGCAGTGTTCTAAGGCTCATGCTGTTTTTTCACTGCAGTGGGGGTTTTTTATGTAAAAACATCAGAAAAGGCCTTTATCAGCTGCTTTCTCAAAACAAGCAAACAAAACAAATCACTTCTGAAACAGGTGAGTTCATCTGGAGGAACCAAATAAAGTATCAAACAGACCCAGGGAAGCAGAATGTTGGAAAAAATCACGTGCTGCAAGTTTTTGAACAACATCTCTTTGTGTTTTTACATGAAATATAATGGGACAGTAGCTATAATAACACTTTATTGAGCATGTTTCCTGTCTGAGGTGGGTCCTTTTCAGAAGGTGTTGCAGTGTGTGTCAGATCATTATAAATCGAATGGGGTTTTTTTGTAGTACAGAGGAAGAATAGATTAAACCCTGGGAATCCTTGCAGAGTAGGAGGAATATGCTTGTGCTGAAAAGGAACAGAGTAAGTTATTGAATCTGCATTGTTGGAATTCTATAAGAATTGAGTAGATACCTGTATTTGTATCCTGTGCATATTACTGGGAGTAATTAAATCAATCCTGCCGTGATGCGGGGAAGACAATTTGGTGACGTGCCTCTCTGTCATGGACTGCATGTGGCATGCTTAAACTAGGAGCTATTTTGGAGAGTGTTGTATCTTGAAGAAGAGATGGCAGTATCTTGGGGAACTATGAATGGCTGTTTTCTGTTCACTTAATAGGAATGAATGTGTATTTTAAGGTGGGTGTAAGCAAAGAGGTTACCACGGATACCGTTCTGAGTGTCAGTGTGGGGAAATGGCTGAAACTGGTGTTTAAGATAAATGCAAACTTAACTAATGCTGAAGCCTAATGGGCAAGGTGTGTGCAAGTTTGAAGTATGGATTTTATCCAATCACTTGGATTTTGTCAAATCTGACCTTAAAGCAAGTTGTTCTCAGGTAGCATTACACTTTTTAGCACATTTTGAAGATAAAAGCTATTGTGTGATGGCTTAAAGTCCCTTTATTCAGTCATCTCAACAGTGCAAATCCAAGTGTTTTGTCAGACTGTGAGAAGTTTTGCTTGGATAATGCTTCCCCCACACACATGTCACCAAATAAATGATGTGCACAGTTTTACAGCGTAACCATTGCTGGAAGTTAAATGGATGCCCAGTGGTGGAACTCGTAAAACATTTTCCTGTTACCACCACCAGGCAGAACTGACATTGTTTGATGGCAGCTTTGATCTAATAAACTATCAGTGATGGGGTTTTTTTTCCTTGGGGGGGGGGGGTGGTGGGGAGGGAGGTGTTTACTGTGTTTCAGAGGGGATGATGATAAAGTCCAGCAAGCCTACCATCCTTCCTGGATGACAGAAAATCAACTCTACTGTCTATATTTACCAAATGTTGGGAACACAATGTTAGTAGGAGACATTTTGTACCCAAATTGAGCTCCTTCAGTAAAAAAGATGTATTACACAAATATCATCCTTAAACATAACAAATCCATAAAGAAGAAAACATTTTTCAGGAAGGAAATGAAATACTTTGGTTTAGAATTTGGAAACAATTAACTTCGTTATCTTGAGTACAGGTTTGCCTGCCTTCCAAAATCTCTTAGAGAAGAAGATTTCCCTAAACCACTTACACTAGAGTGTACCCATGTGCATACAGTTTTTGGTTTCCTGCAAAGGCAGATAGAGGAGCTGCAGCTAAAGAGTTTCACTTGAAAGGCAAAAAACTTTATTTGAACTACACTTTGAACTTGTTTTAAGTTAAGAAAAGCTCTGAAAACTTGAAGTATTTTCTCAGGGTTCCTACTTGAAAAATAAGACTAGTGTGATAATAACAAAGTATTACATGTGTAATGGTAAGACCTGTGTTACTAAAAGTTCTATCTGTAATGTCTGAGGTAACTGAAATACTCTGTTTTCTTTCAGTATCTGGGGTTTATATTATGATACTGTTACTTCACCTCCCCTCAGGACTTTGGGTAGCTATCCTATCAGTCCATTTCACATGTGATCAGATCAGGAAATTCCAACTGGGATGGCAGCATCTCATAGAATCACAGAATGGTAGGGTTGGAAGGGACCTTTAGAGATCATCTAGTCCAACCCCCCTGCAGAAGCAGGTTCACCTAGATCAGGTCACACAGGAACATGGCTTCTCCTTTATTTGGTCATTTGGACAGATCTGGTGAAGTTAGAAGAACCACCCATGGGTCATCACCTCAGTAGGGCTGTTGCTCAGCATTTTTCCCTGTAAAACAACAGTGGAGGCAGGCTATTTTGCCAGTTTCTCTGTCTTCTTGATATTTGAGTCTGGGTGAGAACATGCTCAATGAGAGAAGCTCCGTGTCTAAAGCTGTGCTGGATAAAGGGAAATATTTGGGAGAGGTGGTGAAGTTGATCTCAGTGAATTTGTTACAAGCAATTTGCCAACCTTTTTTTTTTTCCGTAACATGACTAAGAATTTTAGTAACTTTAAGATGGGCATGGGTTTATCATCACATCTTTCAGATTTTAAATCATTCCAGAGTGGTTTGTACACTTTTGATCTGTTTGAATGAAACACTGAGTTTAGAGATCCACTTAATCATAGAATCATAGAATGGTAGGGTTGGAAGGGACCTTTAGAGATCATCCAGTCCAATCACCCTGCAGAAACAGGTTCACCTAGATCAGGTCACATAGGAACATGTCCAGGTGTGTCTTGAAGACCTCCAAGGAAGGAGACTCCACAACCCCTCTGGGCAGCCTGTGCCAGGGCTCCCTCACCTGAACAGGTAAATAGCTTTTTCTTATGTTTAAGTGGAACTTTTTGTGTTCCAGCTTCATCCCATCACCCCTTGTGCTGTTGCTAGATACTATAGAAAAAAGTGCTGCCCCAACCTCCTGACACCCACCCTTTAGATATTTATAAATGTGAATAAGATCCCCCCTCAGTCTCCTCTTCTCCAGACTAAACAGCTCCAGGTCCCACAGCCTTTCCTCATATGAGTACAGAATGTGGGTGTCTGTTCCTGTTGTGAGGAGTCCAACAGTACTAGAAGTCTATATTGGGCTATAAATTGTAAGGAGAAGTCTATTTAAGGTCAACCTTTTGAGATTTCAGGGCTTTTCAGATATCTGTATATGTGAAAAATTACTTCTTAAAACGTAGAAACAATATCTAACAGCAGATATGGACCCGTCCCATCATTATTAATTCTCTGACAACTGATATAATCCTGATCTCAGAGTCCCAGGGATGAGCTAAAGGCATGATTTTGGAAATTATTGTACTTAAAAATGGGTTTCAGCCCTGGCCTCTCAGAACCGGGTGATTGGCATTCCAGTCACATTGCACACTAATCATTTCTTGTGGAATTAATTTTCAAGCAAAAGACCATAAGGAATTGGTTAAAAAGGCTTAGTTTTTAAAAAATTCAGAATATTTGGTGTATGAGAGTCTGAGCTTATTGTGTAGCTGTAGACAGCTACATTTCACTGCTCTCCTGGTGTCCTAGAAGAATGTGTTTCAAGTAAATGATATCGTGTAAGTGCTGTATTGGGTTCCCAGTACAAGGAAAACATTGAAATACTTATTTAAGTCCAGCAGAGGATCACCAAGACGATTATGAGTCTACAGCAAATGCATTGTGAGATGAGGCAGAGAAAACAGAGTCTGTTTAGCCCTAGAAAAGGAAGACTTGGATAGGAGGTAGCAGGGGGGAAGGTATATTACTGTTTTCTATAACAATCTGTTGGGGGGGGTATAGATAAGATGGAATTGGATCCTTCACAGAGCTATACAGTGGTAGAGAGCAGTAGATTGAGATTGTGATGAGGGAAGTATTTATTAGATAAAAGGATAAGATTTTCACAGTACAGTCAGACATTGGAATAAGTTTCTAAAGTGAGGTTGTAAAATTTCTCCTCAACGATTGTTCAAGACCGACCCTGCTTTTGAGCAGGGCTCCGACCAGATGACCTCTAGAAGTCCCTTCCAATATAGATTTTTCTGTGATTCCTGTCTCAAAAAAACCCAAAGAAACAAAACTACAAAAAGCCACAACAACCCTGACCCTCAAAAGAAAAACCAAACCCAGAAACTAAACAAACCCAGTCCAAAACCAATCCTGTTTAACACACAGCTTCTAGAAGATGACAGTTTAGAAGTTTTGCTCTAACAGAAGAGTTCTCTGGAAGATATCCATTTGCTATCTCAGTTTGTATTAGTAGGACTGAAGTTAGAAGTTACTCATTTTTTTTTCACTTGAGCATTTCTTTATCTATCTATATCTTTATCTATACTTTATCTATACTTACAACCTGGCACTTCGGTTCTCACTATAAATTGCATTCGCATTGGATTCGTTTTATGATGAAGTGGAAAGTTTCCATATACCTTCATCAAGGTTCTGAACCAACAGTTCCAACAGGTCCCAGAGGGAGCTGGTTCTTAGCCTCCTTACCCTCTGCTTTGCACTGGTGAGGTCAAACCTGGAGCACTGTGTCCAGTTCTGGGCTGCCCGGTGCAAGCGAGGCATGGGCATGCTGGAGAGAGTCCAGCAAAGGACCACGAAGATGTTTAAAAGACTGGAGCATCTCTCCTATGAGGAAGGACTGAGGGAGCTGAGAACTTTCAGCTTGGAGCAGAGAAGACTCAGGGGGATCTTATCACTGTATGTAAATATGTGAAGGGAAGGTGCAGGGAGGACAGAGCCAGGCTCTTTTCAGTGGTGCCGGGTGACAGGACCAGAGACCATGGGCACAAACGGAAACACAAGAGGTTCCCTCTAAACATCAGGAGATGCTTTTTCACAGTAAGGGTGACCAAATCATGGCACAGATTTCCCACAGAAGCTGTGGAGTCTCCATCCTTGAAGATACTCAGAAGCTGTCTGGATGTAATCCAGGGCAACAGACCCTACCTGTCCCATCTTGAGCAGGAGGGGTTGACAAAATGATGTCCAGTGTGTACTCAATATGTATTCAAGGCAGGACTGTTGCATATAATACCAGAGTACTGTTTGATTTCTGGCATCTTTTTAGAGCTTTGAAAGCAAAGAGCTCCCTCAGAAGGCCTTGATGAGGTTGGTGGATCTTTCTTTTGAATATTTTGAAGGTGGCCTTTAACGGGAAGCAAATGATGCTGAGTCACCCTATTTGCTGTGACTCTTGAATTTCTTCTTGTAATTCCCTCCTGCTTTGATGGCAAGAAGGAAGAGCTGTCATGGAAGGCTGTTAAAAGTAGTTTCATATACCAGCAGTGATTTGCTGTTTCCAACTAAAAGACTGTTACAGCTAGCACAGTGTTCCCTGCATGATAGATACTAGCATTTATATTCCTAATAGGCTATGAATAAAGATCATCTCAAGTGATCTAGACTTCCTGCTCCTTCAAAAGTAAAATACTTTGGAAACTAAATTAGGTGCTTTTTCTCTAGTGGTTTTCTAACAGATTTTCTTCTATAAAAGAAGAACCTTATTTAAAACAAACAAACAGAAGCCTTAAAACCAAAGGGTGAAGTGTCTCACGGTTAGGACTGATCCGAGCTCACAATGACTCCTGCAAGCTTCACCCTCAGCAGCCCCCATCAGCTGTGTTTTGTGTTTTTCTTTTAACCTCTCATCTTTGAATTGCTCCTAGGATCTGACAAGGTAGATCATGAGGCAGCAATCAAGGAACACAGCAGGTCTTGAGCAGATCAGGAGGAACTTTGCCCCGTGAACTGAGACCATCTGAGGTGTTGAGCATGACAGTGGGCTGTTTAAAACAAGAGGAAATGGCCTCAGGTTGTACCAGGGGAGGTTCAGGCTGGATGTGAGGAGGAATTTCTTTGCTGCAAGGTTGTGAGGCATTGGAAGGGGCTGCCCAGGGAGGTGCTGGAGTCACCTGGTGCTGGAGGGGTTTCAGAGCTGGGTGGATGTTGCACTGAGGGAAATGGTCTAGTGGTTGATAGGGCTGGGACAAAAGCTGCACTCCATGAGCTTAAAGGGCTGTTCCACCTGAAACCATTCTATGAGTCTATGTGTGAGATGGTGTGCTTGCAGACCCTGCCCTCATGCCTGAATGTCTGCCTCTCGTAAAGAGCATATTTCAATCATGTGATGAACATGCTTTGAATCCTGCAGTGGAGGAAACCCACGGGTGAGGTTATGTGGCCCACAGCTCTGAGAGAATCACTGCAAAACAGCGCAGTAGAAGCTGAGACACGTTTACTGCTCTGAAGTTTCACATGTGGTGTGGGAGTTTATTGCAGAACTTTGTCTCATTTTGATTCCAACGGATTGTAATGCCGGTCTGTTTGCAAAGACTGCCCTTCAAAATCACAGCATCACAGCATGGTGGGGTTGGAAGGGACCCTTAGAGATCATCCAGTCCAACCCCCTTGCTAAAGCAGGTCCACCGACATCAGGTCACACAGGAATGTGTCCAGGTGGGTTTTGTAAACCTCCAGAGAGGGAGACTTAGAATGTAGATATATTCAGTACTGTGAAATGGCAATGATTTAGAACTATAAATTTTGGGTTAGAAGGGCTTTTTGTATGCATATGAACTAAATATGGGGAAAACAACCACTTGGCATAGTATCAGTTTCAAATGAAGCACGTCCATTTTTTCCCTGTATTTTTCTACTGATTATTCTTTAAGAGGACTAAGAAATTTGAATCTGACCTATGCTGAAAGGCTGCTTAGGCAAACTAAATGGAGGGGTTTTTTAAGTGTTTACTCTTTTATTGCTGTTGTTTCTTGAAAGAAGTGAGCACTGGTTTACCTGATCAGAGCACTGAGGTGACCACCAGTGCCCTGAACAGTGCAGCATCTAGTACAGAGTGCTTGGCTGAGATCTGTGAGTGACTGAGCCCTGCTATTGAAGTGAATACCTGGACTGAACAACATCTTCATCAGCGACCTGGATGAGGGGACAGAGTGTACCCTCAGCAAGTTCTCTGCTGGCACCAAACTGGGAGCACTGGCTGATTCCCCAGAGGCTGTGCTGCCATTCAGCGGGATCTTGACCAGCTGGAGACTTGGGCAGAGAGGAACCTCATGAGGTTCAACAAGGACAAGTGCAGAGTCCTGCAGCTGGGAAGGAACAACCCCATGCACCAGGACAGGCTGGGGATTGACCTGCTGAAGAGCAGCTCTGCAGAGAGAGACCTGGGAGTGCTAATTGATAATAAGCTAAATACGAGCCAGCAATGTGCCCTCGTGGCCAAGAAGGCCAATGACAGCCTGGGATGCATCAAGAAGAGTGTGGGCAGCAGGTCAAGGGAGGTTCCGATCCCCCTCTTCTCTGCCCTGCTGAGGCCTCATCTGGAGTCCTGTGTCCAGTTCTGGGCTCCTCAGCTCAAGAGGGACAGGGAAGTGCTGGAGAGAGGCCAGCACAGGGCCACCAAGACAATCTGGGGACTGGAACATCTTTAGTCTGGAGAAGAGGAGACTGAGGGGGGATCTTATTCACATTTATAAATATCTAAAGGGTGGGTGTCAGGAGGTTGGGGCAGCACTTTTTTCTATAGTAGCTAGCAACAGGACAAGGGGTGATGGGATGAAGCTGGAACACAAAAAGTTCCACTTAAACATAAGAAAAAACTATTTCACCATGAGGATGAGGGAGCCCTGGCCCAGGCTGCCCAGGGGGGTGGTGGAGTCTCCTTCCTTGGAGGTCTTCAAGACCCTCCTGGACATGTTCCTGTGTGACCTGATCTAGATGACCCTGTTTCTGCAGGGGGGTTGGACTGGATGATCTCTAAAGGTCCCTTCCAACCCCTACCATTCTATGATTCTATGACTGCCTCTCCTGGGACTTGATATTTTGGGACAACAGAGGCTCACTTTGCATGTCTGTGTGTTCTAGTTTATACTTGGCATTAAAGAGAAAGAAAACCATGATCTTAGCATATGCCTGCATAGTAAAGGGTAGAAGCTGACTTGGCTGAATATCAGCAAAAGTAACGAAGGATAATTGCAGTTGGGCTTAAATTAGCTGTCTGTTTTTCCGAAGACCATGCCACAAGCTGAAATGTGAACTAGTTGCACCGAACTAACGCGAGTTCTGTTGTCTTTGCTGCTCTTGCAACCTTATCTTGGGTAAATGTGGTTAGAATAAGACAGCAGCTCTCTGGCACAGATTTGCTAGGGTGGCTGAAGTGGATGTAATACTACCTCCCAACAGACCTAGCCAAAGCAGACTAGAGCCTTGTTGCTTGCATTTAAATTATGGTCAAAACAACTTGTCTTTCTTGTGATGTAGTTAAACCCTTTGAGAGGAGGGTTGAGGAGAAAGTGCTAACTAATACTCTGCAGTTCTGACTGTTTGGCTTTTTTTGTACCTTTGTGTTTGAGGGTTGTGTGTCTGTTCTTGTTAATATCTTTACTTTGTCTTTGAGTAAAGGATGTTGGGGATTTCTTGTTCTCTGTGTTTTAGAAGTATTACTGAGCACACACAACATGCTGTCACAGTGAACACAGGGCTCTCTATTACTGTGCTTAGCTATAGAGAGGATTATATTAAACTGGGTAACCTTGCTGAAGCCCCTTTGTACATCGCTGCTATATTGATAATCTTCACATGGTTCAACTGCAGTTGAAAACCTTTTATCCACAGCATTAACACTTTCCATCCCAGTGAAGATTAGTACCTTTGATATCAGGACATGAGCTCTTTGCTGAGCAGGTAACTATTATAAAGTTTATTAGTGTGGTCCTGCAGATTTTGCCTTGGACATTTCTTCACCTGGGCATATAGAGGAAATACTCACTAAACCTAACAAGTCAAAAATGGTGAAAACCATTTGTTGGTGAATGAATTAGCGGTTAACTAAGGGGCTGTTATGCTGTTTGATTGCTTCCAAAATACTGAGTGCTTCAGGGCAATATTTATGTTCTAAAAGAAGTCCACAATAATATTTTAGAGTAATTGAGAAAAACATTTCTCACTGTTCCACAACTAAAAGTAAAGAAAGAGCACTACCTGTGACTCAGGAAACTGAAGGAGCTATGTAAGGTGTGTTGACATCTTGCATCTGTGACGAATGCAGACCTATTAGTAAACAGCCTTCCTCTAACATTTGAAAATATAAGCATAGAAAACCTGGAACTTATTGCCTCATCTTCAGTGTTGCACATTGAATCATAGAATGGAATCACAGAATGATAGGGTTGGAAGAGACCTTTAGAGATCATCTAATCCAACCCCCCTGCAGAAGCAGGTTCACCTAGATCAGGTCACACAGGAACATGTCCAGGCAGGTCTTGATGACCCCCAAGGAAGGAGACTCCATAACCCCTCTGGGCAGCCTGTGCCAGGGCTCTCTCATCTGAAACACTGAAATAGTTTTTTCATATCTTTAAGTGGAACTTTTTGTGTTCCAGCTTCATCCCATCAGCCCTTGTCCTGTTACTAGCTACTATAGAAAAAAGGGATGTCCCAGCCTCCTGACACCCACCCTTGAAGAGCTGCAATTTTGGTGAACGCTTGCTTTGCCTCTCTTTAAAGTAAAGGCAATCCAGTCAGTAAAAAAAGAATTTCAAGCTTCATTTCCTTTTCTTGGCCCATTATTTTATTTTAGGTTCTTTCTTTTCCAAATACTCGCTGTCTCTTGTAATTTACTGAGAAGTGTTTCAGGTAGATTGATAGCCCATTTCTCTGTGTATTTAAAACCTTTATCAAGCAGTGGAAAATTCTTACAAGTGCTTATTTGACAGCTTTCACTTGCACCTCATGATTATGCCATCTCTTTGGCGTGGATCATTGCAAGTCTCACTGCAGCCACAGTCATCTGGGAGAGTCAGAAGGACAGAACACGCTGATCCTAATGTGTCCCAGGTCTCTCTTCTGCCATACAGTGCATGGGGGAAAGGTTGCTGCAGGAAGAATGTGATGAAAGTAGTGTACTAAAGATGGTAAAGCTGTCTGTGCTTGGGGATCACTTTGTTTCTGTAGATTTTTTTCTTCCTTTTTGAAGGATTTCTACATTTCTTCCTGCAACTCCATGAGATCTAAGATAGCATTTTTTATCCTCTTACCTCTGCTAAGCCTGTTGGTGGTATCCTGGGAACTTTTACTGCTCTCTAGTAAAGGATGGGAATCAGAATCCATAGAATGGTAGGGTTGGAAGGGACCTTTAGAAATCATCTAGTCCAATCTCTCTGCAGAAGCAGGTTCACCTAGATCAGGTCACACAGGTACATGTCTAAGACCTCTAAGGAAGGAGACTCCACAACCCCTCTGGGCAGCCTGTGCCAGGGCTCCCTCACCCTCACAATGAAATAGTTTTTTCTTATGTTTAAGTGGAACTTTCTGTGTTCAAGCTAGTACTGCTTTGGCCTTTGTGCAACTTTTGCCTTCCAGTAGAAGTAAAGGAGTATGTATGAGTTACACCTAGATTTTGGCTCTCCTTTGTCAGTCCTATGTGCTCCTTCCCTCTAAAAGTCCAGAAGGTGAACTCCCAAAGAATTAGTATGTTTTTAAGTTTTAAGGGATAAATGCGTTCAGAGCTGCTGAAATGTAACAAACTAATATCTCTGAATGCTTGATTTGAAAACTTTGGAGTTAGGTCATGGTTGCTTTTGCCAACTTTAGTGATTCTTTGGTTGGAAAAATAGATGAAGCAACGAGAAGTAAGTTTGCTGACTATACTAAGATATCATTGTTTCAAAAGTCCTGTAAAAAATAAGACTTTTAGCACATTTTTCTGGGCTACCTGCTGTTTGTAGAGTTACATTTAAATCTAAAGAACTTAGTGAAGAATATTGATATACTAGATTCCTCTGTATTAGTTTCAGAGCCACATTTCTTGAATCATATTTCTCTAACGAAGAAGCCGCTACACTGTGTGTTACAGCATCTACTGTCTAAAAACCCAAATGTTAGGAAAAGTAACTAATCTGAATAGTGTCCCTTTTCCATTTGTACTTGTTATGAGGTCATTTGCAATAGTTATGTTTTGGAGGGTTTTGGGTTGTTTTTTTTAATGTGACCTTAAACTTGGAAAGCTTTATAAAGAGTGCAGGTTTTGATTTACTGTTCATTTGAAGTCGAAATGTAATCTAATCGAAAGCTTTTAATTGTACAGTTGATAGACTGACTTGTAGAAGATACATAATGCAAACCAACCCAAACAGAAATGGCAAAAGGATGAAATTGCTTGTGAGACTATTAAAAAAAATCCTAAGAGCTAGATTCCCTAGCTGTTGGTAGTATAGTTATTTAATTACTGATGTCTCACGTCGTCTGTACTAATACACTCTAGGATAGTGTGGAAAAATACTGCTGCCAATGTACTTGTATTTTAAAGGATCTATCACATTTTTCCCCCTCTCTTCCCTGTGTTTTAGTGAATACCCTGAGTATTTTTATCCTCTTACCTCTGCCAAACCTGTTGGTGGTATCCTGGGAACTTTTACTGCTCTCTAGTAATTGAGAAATGAAACTTGGCTTTAGGCTTCAGGTCGCTAAAAGGAAAGAAAGTAGTTCTTTAAATTGGGTAACTGTTCTTAAAATGTTTGTATCTGCAAGGAGTTTCATGTAGTTTCCTGGATAGGTTTAATAATGAAGCAAGTATCATTTAATTTAAAGTATTTTCTGTTGATACTATTTAGCTTGTGAAGGTGACTCTGAGCTAAATTGCAATGTGTGATTTGAATGCCCATGAGCTGCCCTTCATTGGCTTGATTGGGGGAGATTATCTGGATTTCTAATATACTTTAATTACTCTGCTTATATAAATTGTCACATTAGAAGCTTCTTAACTGTTGTGTCTGTTCTGTCAATGATCCTCTAACAATAGGAATATACTAGGCTCTTCCACTGAGAGTTGAAGATTTATACCACCGATGAAAGAACTGGAATGGCTCCATTTAAACCTACTGTATCTTCAATAGGAAAGAGTATTGTGATCTGCTTCTGCTCAGGCAGCAATTGATGTGTGGTAAATAGAAAGGATCTGTAGCCTTTTTTGTTTTGATAATAGGCATTTTTTTCAATTAAGGGAACATAATGCAAAGTATGGTTTAGGATGGTTAGGAGCGATGTTTGCCTGATGAGCACATGGAGAAAACACAAAAGAGTATGGTTAGGATTTTTGTATGGAGGAAGGTAGACTATCTTTTAGCAATGACTAGCTGAGGTTTTACAGACAAGCTGTCACCATTGAAGTGCTACCCTAATGCCTGTGTGTCTCACAACTTACACTAGATACCCTGGCATTTTTATTTCTCTCTATATATCTCTATATCTACATATACACACATATAAACATAGTAAGGTATTTGACACTGTTTCCCATAGCATTCTCTTAGAAAAATTGGCTGTTCTTGGCTTGCATGAGCATACACTTTCCTGGGTGAAAAACTGCTTAGATGGCCAGGTCCAACAAGTTGTGATCAATGGAGTTAAATCCAGTTGGCAGCCGGTCAGGAGTGGTGTCCCCACTGGGGCCCCATGCTGGGGCCACTCCTGTTTAACATCTTCATTAATGATCTGGGTGAGGGGATAGAGTGCAGCCTTAGTAAGTTTGCAGATGAGACCAAGCTGTGTGGAAGTGTTGATCTGCTTGAGGGCAGGGAAGCTTTACAGAGAGATCTAGACAGGCTGGATGGCTGGGCCAAGGCCAGTGCCATGAGTTTCAATAAGGCCAAGCGTTGGGTCCTGCCCCTGGGCCAAAACAACCCCCAGCAGTGCTACAGGTTTGGGGAGGAGTGGCTGCAAAGCTGCCAGGCACAGAGGGACCTGGCAGTGTTGGTTGGCAGCAGCTGAACACGAGCCAGCAGCATGCCCAGGTGGCCAAGAAAGCCAAGGGCATCCTGGCCTGGATCAGGAACAGTGTTGTCAGCAGGAGCAGGGAGGTGATCATTCCCCTGTACATGGTTTTGGTGAGACTGCACCTCGAATCTTGTGTCCAGTTCTGGGCCCCTCTCTACAAGGACACTGAGGTGCTGGAGAGGATCCAGAGGTGGGCTACCAAGCTAGGAAAGGATTTGGAGCACGTCTCCTGTGAGGAAGGGCTGAGGGATCTGGGGCTGTTGAGCCTGGAGAAAAGAAGGCTCAGGGGAGACCTTCTCACTCTCTACAACTACCTGAAAGGAAGCTGTAGCCCGGCAGGGGTGGGTCTGTTCTCCCTAGGAACAAGCAATAGAACAAGAGGAAACAGCCTCAAGTTGCAGCAGGGGAGGTTCAGGCTGGATGTGAGGAGGAATTTCTTTGCTGCAAGGGTTGTGAGGCATTGGCAGGGGCTGCCCAGGGGGGTGCTGGAGTCACCTGGTGCTGGAGGGGTTTCAGAGCTGGGTGGATGTTGCCCTGAGGGAAATGGTCTAGTGGTTGATAGGGCTGGGACAAAGGATGCACTCCATGAGCTTAAAAGGCTCATCCAGCTGAAATAATTCTATGATTCTATGCTTGGAACCGCTATAGAGTCACACAGCTGAAGTTGTGTACTTATATATCTTTGGGTTTTTTTTCTTTTGTTGTTTCTTTGCATGTTTTAAATAACAGACAACAATCTGAACAAGTAAATATCTGTTACCTAGTGGTTAGGATGTAATATGAGGGGATAAGAGTGTCATGGGCTCCATTCCTTGTTCAGGGATTTAGTGTTTTTATCCGATGACTGACTTATTGTAAAACTCACGTCAGGAGCAGAACCTGATCCCCAGATCAGACTATCAAAACTGTATCAGGTGCCTTCCACCCTGAGGCTGGGACTCATCAGTTGTTACCTTTTTTTTAATAAAAAAGAAGTGTATTTGAGGTTTTAAAATGAAGGTAGCTACTGCTGCACTTTGTGTGGACTGCTTGTTTTGGTCTGGGTTAGTCATGATCAGATTTCTGAGCCCCAGCAGACAGAGATTGTAGGTTAGATGCTCAGCTCAAGGCTTGTGTAGCTGAATTGCAGGCACCTAGGGAACTTCTTGGTTAAAAGAGGGTGATATGACTAAGTGAGCAGTTGGGGAATTATGATTCAGGAGTCTGAGATCTGTTTGTGCCCTGCTTTTTAACCACTACATCCTTTTATCCCTTTGGATCTCATCCAACATCTAAGACATGTCACTTTGTGTACGCTTCACGTTGTTGTGCCTGATGAAGGCACACTGTAACACTGACATGTGTGATGTTGTGCAAGTCTGTGCCATAAAAAAACTTGAGCACAAATGGATGAATTGAAGCATTTAATAAAAACCCTGGATGTTAAGAGTTATGAAAAGCATCCCTTTTCATATGTTAGCCTTCCCTACCTCATCACACCCATCAGTGATCATCATACCTGTATATAACTGGGCATACTGTTCGGACATCCTTTTTGCAGTAAACACTTAAACATGCAGTTAATTGTAGATTATTGAAGCAAATGAAGCTGAAGGAAGAACACTGAAACATAAATACTGCTCTAATGGGGGCTTGTTAATGTCTGGTAATATTGTATAATGATTTTCACAGTACTGTTTGTCCAGTCAGCAGTACAGCTCTGTGGTGGTGATACTGCCATTATGGCTTACACAGTGCTGACACTTCTGTTGTAAACTGGGGGATTTTTATTCAAATGCTTCTTTTAATGGATGGGAAAATTTAGGGGAAGGGCTTTAAGCTTCTCACATTGCCCATCTTGCTGGTATCTGTTAGTTCTGTAAGGATGAGTGAATATTCTCAGCTCTCAAGTTTGATTTGGGTGTTTTTTTTAGAGTAAAAAGGCTGTTGCTTAAATATGAAGAAACTTTGTAAATAGTTTGTGTGTATATTGTAGATGTGGAAAGAAGTTGAGAGATTCTGATTTGAGGTGGGATTTCATCTTCTGTCCAGTTCTTACTGCAGTCATACTGGTCTCAATATACTGGGTACTACTTAAAGTGATATAAAACAAGAAATTGTATCTCAAAGAGCTTAGAAACAGATTTAAAAGAGGACTTGGATGTTTGAATCAGACTTGGGTAGAATTTAGTCACGTTCCTTCATGCGTGTTTCACTGAAAGAGCTTAAATGTGGAAGTGTCTGGAAGTGTGTAGAATGCTGTTTTAACCACTGAAGTTCCCTAGTTACCTAAACATGTGTGTGCCCAGAGACACTAAAGCTGGTTTTCGGGCCTTAGCTTTTAGCATCCACCTGAGGCACTTTGAGGCCATAAACTAGATGTTTTAGCACGTAAAATTCTTGTAAGCATACTTACAAGTCAGTGCACTTACTAAACACACTGACAAACAAGAGTTCATTGCAGAGCCCTGCAGAGCCCATAACTGTGGCCAAGAGAAAAGAAGGTTCACCTTCTTAAACATTGGGTCAAGTGGTTACATCATTCACCAGTGAGCAGAAAGTCAAAAGCCTTTACCATGAGATGCCTGAAACCCACATCCGTGATTTGCCACCAATTTCTAAGCATGTTAAAGTTGGGGCACATTTTTGTTGGAGGATCTGGGCCATTGTGGAACCACTGTGCAGCTTGGGTGTCACTTCTATGAATACTGATCCGTTTCATTCTCGTGAATCTGCATCTATAAGAGATGTAGGAGCATACAAGTTTGTTATTTGTACCTTGGCACAGCTCCATGATGGTGCATTGAAAGCAGACTTCAACCCAGATGCAACCATTTGTTCTTGCTTTTCTGAATGCCAGTGTTATAGTCCATACTTAAACCTGCTTTTCTTTTTGGAATGTTTAGAAAAACGCTGTATAAAAGTAATTATCCCACTTTAAAAATGTGTTTTCCTCCACACTCTGTATTGTGTTTTATGGTAGTATGACAGGTTATGATTTCAGAAATGTGTAAACTGCGTAGTTGAAGCACAGACATAAGAGCAAGTAAATGCTTATGAACAAATTACTAAGTAGAAGGTGAACAGAGAGTTTGTAAACACAGGAACTGGTATCTGTATGGATCAATGAAGTATGTGCATATGGAAGGCATTCAAGGATCTTTTTCTGCTTAATGTTGGATAGGCTTAGTTACTGGAAATGGAAACCTCTATGTCTGGTCATAGTAAGAGGAGCAATTCTGGTAGAGTGAAAGAAAAATGAGTAGAGGTATTGAAGAAGCATCGATGTCTTATGGCATCTACAGCCAGAGAAGGAAGAAGGAAGGAGGAGCACCAGACCAGAGACCCCTCTGCAAGCCGTGGCGAGAATGCAGCTGTACCCCTGCAACCCATGGAGGGCCATGGCAGGACCGAGAGCCACCAGCAGCTCCGTGTGAGTGAGCCCGGACGGGCGAGGGACTGTGTGGGGAGACGGCCATGGCACAGGCCGTGCTGGAGCCTGCGGGCCCAGAGCAGCCCCACACGAGAGGCCGAGAGGAGCTGCAGCCTCTGGGATCAATGCGCGTGGGAGCAGCCCGGGCAGGGCTGTGTGTGTGTGAGGGACCCCACGGGCTTGCAGGGAGGATGGGTGCAGAGCCCACCTGTCCTGAGGTGAGGCAAAGGGCAGAAGCCATCGGGAGCAGACTGACTGAAACCCCCACTCCCTGCGCCCCTGGGCCGTTCAGGGGTGCAGGAGGTAAAAACCCTGGGATCAGGGCTCTGAGCCAGGGAAGAGGGGAGGGGTGGGGAGAAGGTGTTCTTAAAGGGCTGGTCGGACTCTTCATTGTTGTACTACTCTGTGTTGTTTTATTTTGGTTATGTTTTGGGTTTAAGGTTATGTTTCAGTTGATGTGGCATTAAATTATTCTCTGTTTCCTTCCCCAAGCCCAGCAGCCTGCTCTGTTTTGTCCTGACCCTCAAGGGGCAATTAAGCTCTCCTCACCCTTTGGCAATCCTCAGGCTCTTCAGTACTTGAGGCTAATCATGGTCTTTTGTTCCCTGATGGGCCTAAACCTGGACAGACGGTCTAGTGATCTTGGAGTTCTGCACCTGTAGCTGTAGCACATATTTTGGGCATATTGCTGCAGTGGGATTTATACAACCACAGAAAATAGGACTGGATAGATTTCTATAGGAAAACTGAATCTTTTGCCATACATTGGTGCTATATGATTTCTTTGTATTAACATGTAAAGTGGGAAGGGAAGCAGAAACACCTTTCCATGTGAAATGGAATGATGTCAGCACTGGCACTTCTCTTTTAGATTTTATTTTAATGCCATACTTACTGTGTAGGCTGTTGCTATTTTTTGTTATTTTCTTGGGTTTTTAAAATGTTGCTTGTTTGGGGTTTTTTGCAGCAGAAATAAATGTACTTTTAATTGTATTAATGTAGCTTTTGATTTTTGGGAGGCCTTAAGCCGATAACTTTATTGTTGCACACATTTTTGAGTAGCTGACATTACCTCTGTGTCTGGGTTTTGTTGAGAGAATGTCAATCTTTCTCCTCTGAAATCAAAGCTCTCACTTTATTGTTTTCTGCATCACCTAATCTCCATATCTCTTCAGTTCCTTATGATGAAACCTTCATAGCTACCCCATAGCTGCAGAAGCCTTGATTTCCCCCATTCATTTCTGTTGTTGTTACCACTTCAGTTGCAACATTAATAGGATTTGCTGCCAAAATATCAAAATGAGGAACTGCATGGATAAACTTATAGTTATGCAAAAATAGAGAGAATGTTTGAAAGGGAAATCTCCAAAGTCAAGTATCATTCAAGTTCCATTGATTTGCAGAGAGCACAAAGCCCCTATTACCTGTCTTTGAATCTGAAAGTGGTGATGCTTTGTTTCATTTCACTTGGCTTGAGTTTTCTTTGAAAGAACTGATGTTACTAATTGAAATTCTAAGCATCAAAGCCATTTATCATTTTAGAAATACTCATATATCTCTACCCAATCTCCCTAGACTTATCCAAAGGTGTTGGTCCTGCAAGTGGGTATTGTTTGTTAATTTTTAGTTGTTTTGACATCAAAAGGTCATTCAGGTCCTTTAAAAAGACTTTGCTGAGCTTAATCTTGGGTGTACTGGGCAGGTGAGTTCTGCAAATGCTGTGGCTGGCCTGTCATTCTTCTGGGAGCAGAGGAACCCCAGGTCTGTGAAGAAACCAGTGTCTGCATTTGTAGTCAGAGAGTCCTTGAGGGTGGTAATTGTGTCCCTGGCAATGCTGGTAGGAGAAGAGGGGTCTTATTTCATATTGGGGTTTTCTGAACCCTGGATTTTAGTAATCCAGGCTTGCAAAGGCATGGTTTATGTCTGCAAGAGGATGATTCATGATTACAACATCTGCATCCAGACAAATGGCTGCAGTTCCTTACCCCCATGTAGGATGTTAGGAAATAATCCCACATGCCACTGCCATTATCTATGTGCCCAGCACAACCCTCATTCAGCTGGCACAAACATTTCCTTCTTTTATAAACCCAGGGTTTATTTGAGCTGATGGTAAAATGAAAAAGAAGTGAAAAAGAAGTGAAAACCACACCAAGTTATGACCACTGTAGTGAGACAAACAGTGGTTTTAGAGCTCTTAACACAGTGGAAAACTGCATATATGTAGTTTCAGAGATGGGGTGATGTTGGGTGGTATGCTTGTTCATTATTGGGAAAATGTGGAAGCCTGGATAAAAACTCAAATTTCATTTCTCCATATTTTTATGTACTTAAAAAAAAAAACCCCATGTACTTGTTGGTAGAAGCAGTTGGCTGCTTCCACTGCAACACGTATTGATGCCCCATCGATTCTAAGCATTTACCTTATTGCAAGCATTTGTGTAGGTTACCATGAATAAATACTGATCTGTACGTGTTGCCCTTCCACTGACACAGAGATATATTACCTTACTTTGGAAGTCTGTACACCCTTCTGTTTTGCATAGATGGCTAAAGGAGATGCAAGGCACCCTTCTTTGGAGAGGCAGTTTAGAGGAGAGAAAAAGGTCTTTGTGGAATTTTACAGTGTAGTGTGGATGTGAGTAGGGCAGAATCCGGTCCAGTAAGTTTTCTTCTCTGCAGTATGATGCATTGTGCTTTCCTTTCTTAACAAAACACACCAAAAAGACCCTTTCATGTTTTTTACTGTTAAACTTCTTACTTTTTTCATCTTGTAATGGGCAAAAATGTATTTTTAACTTGCTTCTCCAGCCCTGCTTTTTACTTTTTCATTGTTTGTTCTCTACACTTCTCTATTTCTGCAGCCTTTTCTTTGTCCTTTTGTTAATAAGGGATACTCCCAAAGAAGTACTGCTTGACTTTTTATGCTAATCTCGCTTCTGTTTCGATTCACGTTGACTTGGAGAATATGCCTTGTAAACAGGAATACCAACTGACATGCTGAATATAATCCTCAGTTTCTAAGCACTGATTGTTTTCTCAGCATCCTTAAAGGGTAAGCTGTCTTACTATCCAAATATCATGGCTGGGAAACTGAGGCTAACAAAGGCTGTATGATTTATGTGAAGCCACAGAGGGAATAAATGTTGGGTTTAGAATTCCTGGCTTCTCTTCCTGTGTTTGAACTCGCACCAGTCTCTCAAAGAAATACTTGATTCCTCCAAGTATTACGTACCCTTCCGTGTCTGTTAAACGTAGGCCGTTTGAAAAGTAGCTGGTACTCACTTCTCCCTCTGTCTGTCCTATTGGAACTAATGGATGCCTGCAGGCAGGCATAAGGTGTCGTTACCTTTGACAGCCAGTGTGTTTTATGTTCTAAATTACGTGTTAGGCAGAATTTTTTGGATACTAATTTGATATAATGAGATGCGCTTCTAATATCAAGCGTAGTACAGGGAGAAGGCCTTGCAGCCAGCCTGCTCTTTATTTAAAATTATTCCATTTCAGATGTCCTAATGAGTGCTGTGAGTTGTGTAATTCTTTCCTAATTTTCCCCACATTCCCGGAAGGGAACTTGGGGGCTGGAATGTATTTTTTTTCCTCCTGTTTTTGTTTTGGCTCCTTTCAGATGAGGGTGAGCACAGAGGAAAGGTCTTAGGGGGAGGAGTTTTGTGAAGCACTTGCTGTTGAGACAACGGCAATTAAGGGGCAGAAAAAAAATATGATGGTCTACAAACGTTAGTGTTAAGGCAAGTCTCCGTGCCTCTGCTGTTTGCCGTTATCTTATAAATATCTTGACTCTGGCTTTACAGTGCTGTTTATAGAATTTAATAAAGCAAATGTAATAATGCTGCCTGTGCTTTAATGCACAATCTCAATTGAGTTGACCAGAAGATAAATAGGAACAGGAATGATAGTGCGTTCCTACAGATTGTTTTTAATAAGCATGTTATTTAGTTGATCAGCCCAGTGCAGTAATGCCTCCTATCCTCCTCTACCAGACAAATTTATTAATGCTTCCTCCTCCCCCCATTTCTCTGAGAACATTGATTCCCTGCAGACATATCTCTATTAAACCTCTAGAAAGTCACAACTTCCAAATTAGATTAAGTAGCAGGAATGGTACTAGAGGAATCAAAGAAAATTGAGTGCATTATTGAATTCATGCCACAACGTCTCAGGAAGAGATGGGAGTTCTGTGCAGTGGTAACTTTTGTCCTTACTGTACTAACAAAGCTGTGGGCACTGCTGTCAAACCTAATTGTCTGCAACGCAGCGGGATAAAATGAATCTTTTCTCTTATCTCGACTCGTACCTAGTGAGGTTTTGCAAATGGGGAGTAGGTTTCAGAAGGAAGCTTTACAATTGATCGAAATCATTTGCCATTACTTGCTGTACACAAGCCTAGCCTAAAACCCCTCCTGACAAAAAAATGTTGAGGAAGCATCTGGCTGCGGGCCGTGAGCAGACTCGCTTGTCAGGCCAGCAGCTACAAATCGCACGTGCTCGTTTTAAAGCTGCCTATTCCTCATTTTGATCTGACATATTAAAAAGCATATAATTAATGGTTGACATTAGTAATTAACATTAACTTTATGGTGCTTAATATGCCATCATTCATCCATCAAGTAACCGGCACGCGTAATATCTATGCATAAAGGTTTTAATTGCTCCAAATGATCCTGCGGTTCTCGGGCCCTGCGGTTTAAAGGAGTTGAAACACGGTTTTAAAAGATGAGAATTTTTCGTTTGTGGAAGGTAAATGTTGATTTTGTTGGTTTGTTTTGTCTTTTCCCTAGGAGTGTGCACAAACGTGTGAGCCAGGGGCTTCAACCAGGGAGCAGGGCCCCAGGAGCGCAGCTTCCATCAGTGGCTAAAGAGCACCACCTTGCTGTTGCTGCTGCTCTCTGGAGAAATTTCTTTCCTTACTTGAAGAGCCAGAGGATGTCACAGATGCCTCCTTCGCGGCTGCTGGCTGATACAGCTGCAGGTTAGCACTGACTCCTCCTCCCTGCCGCCGAATGAATTCGGTGCTATTTACTGGGTCACAAACCTTCAAGGATTATGTTTTCCTGTTGGGGGTATTTCTGTTTCTGTGTAGTAACTGAAACGTGCATAAACACCAGAAAGTAGATTGTGTACTAAATATTTTGACAGGATAAAATATTATAGTGTTGAATTACTTGATAGAATACCAACAGATTGAGAGTTAGAATCATAGAGTCATAGAATGGTAGGGTTGGAAGGGACCTTTAGAGATCATCCAGTCCAACCCCCCTGCTCAAGCAGGTCAACCAAGATCAGGTTGCACAGGAACGTGTCCAGGTGGGTCTTGAAGACCTCCAAGGAAGGAGACTCCTCACCCTCCCTGGGCAGCCTGTGCCAGGGCTCCCTCACCTCATAGTAAGAAATTTTTTTTTCTTGTATTTAAATGGAGCGTTTTGTGTTTCAGCTTCATCCCATCACCCCTTGTCCTGTTGCTAGCTACTAAAGAAAAAAGTGCTGTCCCAACCTCCTGACACCCACCCTTCAGATATTTGTAAATGTTAATGAGATCCCCCCTCAGTCTCCTCTTCTCCAGACTAAACAGCCCCAGTTCCCGCAGCCTTTCCTCATATGAAAGATGTTCTATACCCTTGATCATCTTGGTGGCCCTGTGCTGGCCTCTCTCCAGCACTTCCCTGTCCCTCTTGAGCTGAGGAGCCCAGAACTGGACACAGGACTCCAAATGAGGCCTCAGCAGGGCAGACTAGAGGGGGAGAAGAACCTCCCTTGACCTGCTGCCCACACTCTTGATGCATCCCAGGCTGCCATTGGCCTCCTTGGCCACGGGGGCACATTGCTGGCTCATGGTCAGTTTATTATCAACCAGCACTCCCAGATCTCTCTCTGCAGAGCTGCTCTTCAGCAGTTCAACCCCCAGCCTGTCCTGGTGCCTGGGGTTGTTCCTTCCCAGCTGCAGGACTCTGCCCTTGTCCTTGTTGAACCTCAGGAGTTTCCTCTCTGCCCAACTCTGCAGCCGGTCAAGATTCTGCTGAATGGCAGCACAGCCTCTGGGGAATCAGCCAGTGCTCCCAGTTTGGTGCCAGCAGGGAACTTGCAGGAGTTTGAAAGTATACTTTGTATAGTTTGAAACTATACAAACTCCACAGGAGTTTGAAGCTATACAAGCATGACTTCTTTTTCCCTACTAGTCACAGGTTATATCAACACTGCAAATGTTACACGATATAAATGAGAATCACTTCATTCACTGTATCTAGAATCCACGTGTTCTTGGAGAAGTTCATTCTAATTTTTAATTGAATTATTCATTACAGTTGCAAATCAAACAATTTTTTGAGCAATATTTTACACTTGAAGGCAATTTGTAAAAGGTTGATTACATGGCTGTATTGGTTTTTGCTGAACCCTTGTGGTCATGCTTGTAAAACTATTGTGTAATTCGCTTTAATTATTTATCTTGCCTTACACTGAAGGGTTTTAATCTTAAAGTGCAACGTTCTGGATGTGAACTCCGTGTGCAACGAGTCAGCATGGCAGAGAATAGAAAGAAATCCCAGTTTGATCTTTAGCTACCATTGTGTTCTGTGGTTACAATGAGATCTTGTATCTGTTCAGCTCAGAGAAGTGAAGTATAAAATGTTTTTTTTCCCATCATGGTATGGATTAGATAAAGTTCCAAGCTCGGAAGTACCAAGTTAGGAACAGAAAAGTTAAAAGACCCTTCATTTGAAGCAGCTCTGCAGTAGTTAGTAGGCAGCATTAATGAAGGAGGCAGTGTGTGCCAGTAGTGGTCTCACACTGCTGAAGCATCTATGGGAAAGCAGCAATACAAATCAAAGGAAGAGGTTGTTAATGTCAAAACTTCCTTTCATTTCCTACAGTGTCATATCTTTTTATTTTATATTAACAGAGTGAAATAGCAAGAAGAACAACCTATTATAAACTCCGCTCAGAAGCAGGGGAGTGCAGTTGTGACCTGCTTTATAGAGATGTGTTAGGCAGTACTACAGAGGAAGACCAGCCATTCCCACACTGTGTGAGCTTCTTGCCTCAGAGGCTGCAGCCCAGAGGGGAGAGCAGCTGTCACAGCTCTCCTGCTCCCCCTGCCAGGCAGTAGCCTGGGACTCACCGTTTCTGCCTCCCATTATTCCTCCACCCATGTTAGGGCTGATGCTGTCGAAACAAATGTGATAGTCTGGAAGAAGTCAGGTACAAATTGCTTCCTCACCTAAGGCAGAGTGGGGACTCTGTATGACCTCCTCTTTTATTCTGGGGCACGTATGGAAATGTGAAGTCTTTCATAGCTTAAGGTGGTTTGTCCCCACATCACTAATTAAAATAGCTTCACTGTTGTTCCTGAACACTAGCTGACTCAAAGCCAGCTTCTCAATGCATCCAGTTTTATAAATAATTGTTTTAATACATTTTATATTTAACTTGAACTGGGGAACTAGGGAGCCTCTTTATTTCATTGCCTTCCACAGTCAGTTTCCCTGACTCATTTGGTGCCTCTCATTTCCTATAACCTACTAAGTGCTCAGCATTTCAGATTACATTTTCCTCCTCAGTTTAAATGCATTTGTCATTTTCAGCATAAAGAATGTGCTATATCTTTGCAGTGGTAGTGTTAGATATAGATTCCACAGTAGACCTAACAGAAACAGCAAAAGGTTATGCTTCATTAACAAAAACTCTGTGCAAAGCACTATCCCAGTTTCCAGATTTGCAACTGTTATGTGAAGATCATTTTGTCAGGAATAAGCTTGTCTGCAGTTTATTTACACAGTAGACTCTAGAATAGACACAAAGTCTATTCTAAAACTGAAAAGATACCAGCTTTTACTGAGTGAATTATTTCCAAATACAGTTCTTTACTGCAAGAAGGGCATAAAAAAAACCCCTAAGCAAATAAATAAAACTCCACCTTGTAAAACACCGTAATACATCTGTGTACAAGGGAAAAGTGGTGGATGGAGGCAAGAAAGGGAGGCCAAGAAGACAAAAAAGCAAGTTTTTAAGATGTTTTGTATTGCATAGGTGGTAGAGCTATACCTTCAGGATTTATAGTCTGTGGATTTGTGAATTTATTTAAAGATGGGTCTTTTTAGATCCACTTTTGCTCTTTTTTGTTCAGTGTATCATGTAAACTTAACCATTCCTTGGGACAGCAACTGCATTTTAACATCTGTACAAATGCTGTTAGAATAGTTGCTCAGTTTTGAGATATCTGGTACTTCCAGACTGTACATTATTAATCAGAATTAATTTTTCAATGCCTTTTAGCAGAACAGAGATGTACTGAAAATCCATTAACATGGTGCCATGTTTTTGTCTCTTTAAAATCAGGTTTTACTCTCTTAGCTTTGGATATACCCAGCAAAGCCTTATCGGATCTCCAGCCACAGCCTGTTCTATCAATGATGCAGCTGTTCGGGTGGGATGACATGGTGTGGCCTCAGCTGGTGTCAAGATATCTGAGTCACCTAATTCAAAACAGGTGAAAAACTGTGTCTGGTTGTTCTTACCTTACCCTCTCATTCCTTCATTACACTTGTGGAAAATGTCGCTTCAAACAGTAATGTTTCGTTAAGGTGATCCAAATCCTTTGCATCTGTTACAAGTTCTAAGTTCTTGAATTCATCTGGGGCATTTCAGAGGGCATAGTGAGTGTTCTTTGTATGGGATTGTATGTCTGGATAGCTTAAGGCACTCAAAATGTGTCAGGAAGACAGGTAAGTGTGTTGAAAAAGTTATTGGTCTTTTATATAGCCAACCATGTGTTTTTTCCCCAGTGGAAACAGTTTTATTACGAACAGATTTTGGAGAATGAGGACCTAAGACAATACCTTCAGAGCAGAACTTCCATGAAGAGTGATCCTGCATCAAAGTGAAATACCTGAACCCATAACCTATTTTTAGTTTGCATCATTATGGTTATCCACCTCCTTCTCTTGTTACAATATTGTTGGGCAAAGTTGTTAGGGCAGGGCAGTAGCCTCCTGCTGTAGCTGCATTCACAGCTGAATAATGTAACTTGGTAAATCTAAAGGTTTCTAATGAAAAGCAGTGATCTTATTTTTCCCCTATCAGTTCCACTTAACACAAAAACTTAAATAGTACAAAAAGTCAAGATAAACTTTATCTATAAGGAAAGTTATCATTAGGAAATGCATGCACTAAAACTCTTTTAACAAGCTTGCAACACTTTCTAAGTGCATATTTGTGTTCAGCTTTCTGAGACCTGCTGCATGGATACCTTAAATAACAGGCTCAGAAAATTCATCACAGTCCTATGGTTTAGAAGCCAGTGTTGACTTCTCACAGAATCACAGAATCAGGTTGGAAGGGACTCCTGAGATCAAGCAGTCTAACTTGTGTGGTGCATCTGCTCACTCTGTCCAGTCAATTTTAAATACCTGAGAAATTTTATTTGCCTTCCTAGGTGTCATGGCTTAGGCCCATCAGGGAACAAAAGACCACGATTAGCCTCAAGTACTGAATAGCCTGAGTATTACCAAAGGGTGGGGAGAGCTTAATTGCCCCTTGAGGTTCAGGACAAAACAGAGCAAGCTGCTGGGCTTGGGGAAGGAAACAGAGAATAATTTAATGCCACACCAACTAAAACATAATCAAAATAAAACAACACAGAGTAGTACAACAATGAAGAGTCCGACCAGCCCTTTAAGAACACCTTCTCCCCACCCCTCCCCTCTTCCCAGGCTCAGAGCCCTGATCCCAGGGTTTTTATCTCCTCCCCCCATGAACGGCTCAGGGGCGCAGGGAGTGGGGGTTTCAGTCAGTCTATTCCCGATGGCTTCTGCCCTTTGTCCCTCCTCAGGACAGGTGGGCTCTGCACCCATCCTCCCTGCAAGCCCGTGGGGTCCCTCACACACACACAGCCCTGCCCGGGCTGCTCCCACACGCATTGATCCCAGAGGCTGCAGCTCCTCTCTGCCTCTCGTGTGGGGCTGCTCTGGGCCCGCAGGCTCCAGCACGGCCTGTGCCATGGCCGTCTCCCCACACAGTCCCTCGCCCGTCCGGGCTCACTCACACGGAGCTGCTGGTGGCTCTCAGTCCTGCCATGGCCCTGCATGGCTTGCAGGGGTACAGCTGCATGCTCGCCACGGCTTACAGAGGGGTTTCTGATGTGTTGCTTCTCCTTCCTTCCTCCTTCTCTGACTGTGGGGTCTGCATGGTCGCCTCCATCTTGTATCACTCTCACACCTCCTGCCAGCACTTCAAATTCCTGTCCCTAAATAGTGCTGGCAGAGGTGCCAGATTGGCCCAGCCGGGCCGGAGCTGGGTGTGAACCCAGGAGCTGGGGGAGAGTCCACAAACTCTTTACCAAGTCTTCAGTGCAGCCCGCTCCCCCTGGTACCAAGCAAAAGCTGCTCCTTGCTAAACCAGGACAATAGGCCTTTACAAACTGAGTAAGAGGAGACTGGGAGAGGATCTCATTAATAGTTACAAATATCTAAATGGTGGGTGTCAGGAGGTTGGGGCAGCACTTTTATCTGTTGTATTCAGTGACAGTGACACAAGGGGTGATGGCATGAAGCTGGAACACAAAAAGTTCCATTGAAACAGAAGGAAAAACTCTTTCTATGTTGAGGTGAGGGAGCCCTGGCCCAGGCTGCCCAGGGAGGTTGTGGAGGCTCCTTCTCTGGAGGTTTCCAAACCCACCTGGACACATTCCTGTGTGACCTGATCTAGGTGACCCTGCTTGAGCTGGAGCGTTGGACTAGGTGATCTCTAAAGGTCCCTTCCAACCCTACCATTCTGTGATTCTATGAACAGTAGACCTCTCTGAACTGAATAATAGGCCTCCACGAGCTGAAGGTAGTTGAGAGTGAAGGTGGTTGTTGTGGTGTGGGGTGTTTTTTTTCCCCCTTGCCCTGGTTCTGGTTCAAGCTTTGGAAGGAGGGGAAGTGAGAGAGGAAAGAAAGAGTGTTTCTATGTTGAACTGTATTTGAGAGTGAAATATGTTGCACATGTTTAGGGTACATATTGTACTGAGGAATGTAGCTGTAAGTCAGCATGCAGTAAAGACTATTTCAGTGTGATCAGCAAAGATGAGGCTCTGGCCTTTCTGCAGGGAGATGTTAAAAGATGTTGAATTTAGTTCTTTGTGTCAGTTTGGAACTCAGGAGGGGAGAATTTAGTCCTCTCCTTTGCCATATTTCTCTTGTGTGATCTTTATAGGGTGAGTTTTATGCAAGGTTGCAGATACCTCGCATGTGCTGAATTAAGTAGGAGTTAAACACATACATCCCCATTTATAGTTTGAATTTTGTTGCTCTTCAGGTGAGATCAAGAAAAATATTTCTATGCCTAAACTTTAATTTTGGTATCATTTAGGTGCTTAAGTCTAAGTACTGGTTCCCCCAGTAAACACTTAAGTGATTGAAACCAGTCCATTAAACACCTGATATATTAGATACAATAGATACATTAGATCAACAGATATGAGGTGTCATTTACTGTATTTGGAACCACAGCCAAAGCATTCCTGTTCCCAAGTGTTTGGGAGCATGGTTGCATTAGCAAATGCCGAACACTCACACATTGCATGTACAGAGTTCACCATACAGCCCTGCTGCTATATTTTCACCTAAAAGTACAGTTAGTACTGATGATAGTTACCTGGCTGTTGATTGCTTAGAGCATTTGTGCAAGAATTTGGAAAACCCAAATTAAGCAGGGCTTGCACTCCAAAGGAATTAAAACTTACTTCCAAATACTGCCTCAGAAAAGAATGAAGGGACCTTGCCCTGCTGTCAGGTCGTGCCATGGACTATCTGAAAATGTCAGGTTCATGGAGAGAACTAGCAGGGGAAAACATGACTCCACAGTTGAGTGATGATGGATATTTGTCTTTGCTTATGTGTGCGTATGTTCCCACTCTGCTTTTCAGTCCTACTGGAAGCATGGGACAGAAAGCATTCACACAGAGACAAATATTTTGCCCCTAAGCTGTTGAGGTTATGATTGCCCAGACTCAAAGAGAATTGTCTGTTTCCTCTATCAGTTGCCCCAAGGCCAAGAAAGTAAAATATGACTAAGATTGGATGGACTTATGTCAGGCAGCTGTTGAGCAAAAGTTACCAAAACATATAAGTGCCGGGATTTTAAGACTTTACAGTTACTGTGCTCTGATAGTTTTCACATCAAACATTCTCAGTTAAAGAGTTAAAAAAGATTATTTTGTGGCTGATGCTGTTGTATATCCTATCAGCTATTTCAATGTGGCTGATAAAGGTGTTGATGGACAAGCTGTGCCCTTAGGAACACCTGCATGAGCTTTGGCATTTCCTTTGCAGAAGTGCCTGAAAGTTCCTTTCCAGATCCATGTTGGGTAGTGTCTTGTAGAGTTACAGAGTTGGAGTCTACTTAAGTTTTGAGCACATATATAAGGTTTAAAAGGACCACTTCCCATGCTTCTAGCAAGTAGTTATTGTTCTCTCCTTTCTTAAGGATTAGGAGCATGTATTCCCCTCCAGTTTTAGGAAGATGCTGCTCTGCAAGAGGGACATTGAGGTACTGGAGAGGATCCAGAGGCAGCTACCAAGCTAGGAAAGGATTTGGAGCACATCCCCTGTGAAGAATTGCTAAGGGATCTGGGGCTGTTTAGCCTGGAGAAAAGAAGGCTCAGGGGAGACCTTACTCTCTCCAACTACCTGAAAAGAAGCTGTAGCCAGATAGGGGTGGGTCTGTTCTCCCTAGTGACAAGCAATAGAACAAGAGGAAACAGCCTCAAGTTGCAGCAGGGGAGGTTCAGGCTGGATGTGAGGAGGAATTTCTTTGCTGCAAGGGTTGTGAGGCATTGGCAGGGGCTGCCCAGGGAGGTGCTGGAGTCACTGTCCCTGGAGGGGTTTCAGAGCTGGGTGGATGTTGCCCTGAGGGAAATGGTCTAGTGGTTGATAGGGCTGGGACAAAGGCTGCACTCCATGAGCTTAAAGGGCTCTTCCAGCTGAAACCATTCTATGATTGTATAAGTGGCCTGCCTAGCAGAAAGCAAGAAAAACAAGAGCGAGGCTACAGCAGGAAGTGGTTTTATGAGCCTTTGAGGCCAAGTAGCATAGCTGTGCACATCAAGGTGACATAAGGCTGACATTGTTTGTACAATACTGCAAAAACATTAAGGCATCATGGGGTTTCTTTCTCCTTTGGTACTGGAATTTCATTTGTTATCAGGGCCACCAAGATGATCAGGGCACTGGAACACTTTTCATACGAGGTAAAGGCTGCGGAACTGGGGCTGTTTAGTCTGGAGAAGAGGAGACTGAGGGGGGATCTTATTAACATTTATAAATATCTTAAGGGTGGGTGTCAGGAGGTTGGGACATCCCTTTTTTCTATAGTAGCTAGCAACAGGACAAGGGGTGATGGGATGAAGCTGGAACAGAAAAAGTTCCACTTAAACATAAGAAAGAACTATCTCACTGTGAGCATGATGGAGCAGTGGAACAGGCTGCCCAGAGGGGTTGTGGAGTCTCCTTCCTTGGAGGTCTTCAGGACCCACCTGGACATGTTCCTGTGTGACCTGATTTAGGTGACCCTGCTTCTGCAGGGAGATTGGACTAGATGATCTCTAAAGGTCCCTTCCAACCCCTACCATTCTATGATTCTATGATTTTCTTACATTTGTTCTCCTTATTCAGTCAGTAGTACTTAGTCAAGGATGCTCAGACAAAATATACAGTTGTCATTAGTTTTAACTCAACAAAATGTAAAAAAAAGCCTTTATTGGTGTTGTTTAGTGATAAGCAGAATCCAGTTTGGTTTCCACCTGGACCCGTGTGGACTTTGTTGCAAGCATGAGTTAAATTCAGTAGAAAATAAGTAGATTTATATGTACATAAATCAAGAAGGGTACAAGCATTTTTCATTAAAGTTGAAACACCTAGGACTGACCAGGGAGGAAATCTCTCAAATAAAAAAGGTGTAACTATTTTCAAGAGATTTCTCTGACCTGAAGCACAGCCAGGGCTCATCTGATAGGAATTGGAAAGAAGGTGTAGAACAAACCTGCTGTCCATTAGCAAGGAGTTTCTGCAGAAGTAATGATGTGGGGCTGATATGCTTAGGAACAAGTTCCTACAGCAGCAACTCATAATGGTAAGGCAAGTAAAACTTTGGGAATACTGAACAGTAGAGTTCATGGAGTTTTGATGATGCCATTGACTCCATCCTGACACCTGGCTGGTAAAATAGTAGTACCTGTTTGATTGAAAGTACATGCAGCAAGTTTGCTCTGTGTGGGAATGTATATGCTTAACGTGTGTAGACATACATAAATGCATATGTCTGCAAGTGTACATCAAGTATAGTGGTTTTCTTTCTCATCTCCAAGGTGCCTTTTTATGTTTCCTTTTTTGATCTGTTTCAAACATGACATATGTTTATTTGCTAAAGCAGACCTTCTCTTCTCCATCTTTTACGGAGTTAGAACTGAGCAGACGTCAGAGTAGCATGGGGCACCCGAGCTAGCTTTAGATGAAAGGCTGGAGTAGCCTAAGCACTGTCAATATGAAGTTCCAGGTTGATTCAGATAAATTATTTCCATTGTCAGTTTAGATAGTCGTGTCAGTTTACTCATTGTTAGATTAAGGCATTTCCCATTGTGTGAATTTGCGCGCACACACACACACACACACTCTGTTTAGTTTTTTATGTGGTCTGCTCCCCTTCTGCTCTGCTGAGGCCTCATCTGGTGTCCTGTGTCCAGTTCAAGGCTCCTCAGCTCAAGAGGGACAGGGAACTGCTGGAGAGAGGCCAGCACAGGGCCACCAAGATGATCAGGGGACTGGAGCATCTTCCTTATGAGGAAAGGCTGCGGGACCTGGGGCTGTTTAGTCTGAGAAGAGGAGACTGAGGGGGGATCTTATTAACACAAGTATTTGAAAGGTGGCTGTCAGGAGGTTGGGGCAGCACTTTTTTTGATGGTATCTAGCAATAGGACAAGGGGTAATGGAAAGACGCTGGAATACAAAAAGTTCCATTTAAACATAAGGAAAAACTATTTCACTGTGAGGTGAGGGAGCCCTGGCACAGGCTGCCCAGAGGGGTTGTGGAGGCTCCTTCCTTGGAGGTCTTCAAGACCCACCTGGACATGTTCCTATGCAACCTGATCTAGGTGACCCTGCTTCTGCAGGGGAGTTGGACTGGATGATCTCTGAAGGTCCCTTCAAACTTCTACCCTCTATGATTCTGTGAAAACATATATGTATGTGTATATATGCTTTTATATTCCCATGTGTGCCATTACCAGATTTACTGTGTTCTCTGATTTTAGGCATCAGGGTATTATGAGCAAAGTCTGTATAGAACACAAAAGGAATGTCAGTTGGCCTTTCTGTCATTTCCAGCTGTTCCTGTGCACTGTTTCTGTATGTCTGTACAGATGCTGCCACCTGTTTGTGTACTTTTATTAGATCCCTCTACCTTTTTCTTCCTCTCTCCCTTCTGCAGCGCAGTGTGTGAAGCTTTTTCTAGCATGGGATATCCATCCTATGAAGCTTTGACAGTACGTTCTTGGTTTCGATGCATTTTGCAAATGTTCATAGATCAACCTAGTGGTACGTTGGCCAAGACAGATGCTGAGGGAACAGTTGGTAAGTGTTCACATTTCCCTGATGTCTGCAGTAATGATTCTATACTGCAAACTGCCAAACATTGCCAGCTAATTACAAAATGTATTTATGTTTGTATTCCTTTACTTTTACCTAATTACAAAATGGGTTTCTTTACGCTGCTTGTGCTATTTATTGATAGTTTGTCTGCTCTGCATATGACAAACTTATCACAAAAAAAGATAAAAGAGCTTGTTTCCTTGGAAGCAAAGAACAAAAAGTTGCTCCCAAGGAGACAGGCTATTTTTCGCCCATGGAGAAACCACTCTGAAAAAAAAAGTGGAAATCTGAAGTAAATAGTCAGAAATCATGCTGTGAGTGCCCTAAAAGGGGTGAGGGGGGAAGGAGAGGGGAGAATAATCCAGTTACAAGTAGTTCTTCCTCTTTCTGTATTGGATATTTTGCTTTCTTAGAACAATACCTCATCACTTCTATAAAACACTGCACTTAAAATTGTTTGTATAACACATCTGGCAACTATTCAGATTTGGTAGACTTTGAAGACAGATATCAACAAAATGTAAAGCTTGGTTGTACACATTTAATCCTCTTCATTCTGGTGTATGTGTGTTGGAAACATAACTGGTTTAAACACAGGTTTTGTCTAGAGAGGAGCAGTCAGTGGCAGGATCCTTGTATGTTCGACCTTTTAAAATCACATTTCATTTTGAGGCTAAAGTACATCAAAAAGCTTAACTGCATACTATATTTATTGCTGTGATGTCTTATAACAAACAGGGAGAGCCTATATGGAGCAGCTGACTGAGATGACAAGACTGATTTTTAAACTCTCAGAAGTAGAAAACATTCTTTCAAAGGCTAACATCGAAGAGTCAATTTTCAAGCAAGACCCTAAAAATGCTCTTGTCCAATTCATTAAGGTACTGTACATCTTTGTGTCAGCTTCATTGGACAATCTTAGGGAAAAGGGATTTGAGATCAGATTTTATCTGTACATGAAAAGAAATTACTCACATAAAACTTGTAAGAGACTTAGCAAATGTATTATTTCAATGTTTCTGTTTTCTCAGGCTGTTGGTAGAATTTACAGCAGCCTCCAGACACTCCCTGAGAAATCTGCCATGGTAACAAAGGCTCTGGAGTATTTAGGTGATGTATTAAAGTATGTGAAACCTTACCTGAAGGCAAAAGGACCACCAGAAGGTCTGCAGCTTACCTATTGGACCATAGGTGATTATTTTGCAACTTCTCTTTTGGGAAATAGTTTTAAGGAATCAGTAAAGTAAGACTATTATTTTTCTCTATACTGTCTATTTTAAGGGTTTAAAAAAGCAAAGTCACAGAATATTAAGGATTGGAAGGGATCTTGAAAGATCATCCCACCTAGAGTAGGTCACATAGGAACTCGTCCAGCTGGGTTGGAATGTCTCCAGAGAAGGAGACTCCACAGCCCATCTGGGCAGCCCCTGCCAGTGCTCCCTCACCTCAACAGGGAACAAGTTTTTCCTTGTGTTTCTTTGGAACCTCTTGTGTTCCAGCTTGTACTTGTTGCCCCTTGTCCTATCATTGGCCATCACTGAGAACAGCCTGGCTCCATCCTCCTGACACCCACCCTTGATGTATTAGTAAATGCAGATGAGATCACTCCTCAGTCTCCTCTTCTCCAAGCTGAACATCTCCAGCTCCCTCAGCCTTTTATCATAAGGGAGATGCTCCACTCCTTTCATCATCTTGGTGACCCTGTGTTGAACTCTTTCCAGCAGCTCCCTGTCCTTCTTGAACTGGGGGCCCAGAACTGGACACAATGTTCCAGATGTGGTCTCATGAGGGCAGAGTAGAGGGGGAGCAGAACCTCTCTCCACCTACTGCCCACAGCCCTTCTAATCCACCCCAGGATGCCATTGGCCACCTTGGCCACGAGGGCACATTGCTGGCTCATGCTCATCCTGCTGCCCACCAGCACCCCCAGGTCCCTTTCCTCTATTCTACTAAGAATTCATTCCCCAACTTGTACTGGTACAAGGATTGATTCCTTCCCAGATGCAAGACTCTACACTTGCCCATGTTGAACCCAGCTGGATGAGTTCCTGTGTGCCCTACTCTAGGTGGTCCTGCTCTGGCAGGGGGGTTGCACTGGATGAGCTTTCCAGGTCCCTTCCAACCCTTAAGATTCCATGATTCTGTGGTGCTTTCCCTTCTGTTTGTTATGGTAGGAAATGGTTAATCTTCAGTCATGATGTTGTATGCAAGAAATTGTCCTTTAGTTAAGAAAACAGTACAAAGATTTTGAAAGAATGTATTGCAGTCACTTCCTAGTGGGCTTGTTAAATTCTAAGGACAAAGCAAGAAACGTAACAAATGTAAACACCTCCTGCCTGTGGCCAGATTGTCTTCTACTGTCCCATACATCACAGCACTGGTAATGGAAGAAGTACTTTTAGCCAGAATGAACGTGTTTGTTTCAAAACAGGAAGCTCAGACAACGTTATTAGAAGTATTGTTAAGTGATTGTTCTCTCTCTCGATGATTGATCGTTGTGTTTTCTTTCACTCCACAAGATTAATGTTGTTTTGCGTTGCTTTTCGAGATAGTAATGAATGACTTTTATAGATTAATAATATCTTCTAACAGCCTACTTTGGATCTTTCATTATTTTCAAAGTCTTAACCATATTTTCTTGGGATATTCCTGTATTCTTAACCCAGCAAACTTTTCCTGCTTCTAATTAAATATCAAGTGAACAACGGCTGTGGGAACTACTACACAGGCATCTGGTTTTATTTAATCTGTATTATGAGCATTAACACTCACAAGTACAGAGTTATTCTCTCAAGAAGAATTACACCTCACCCTCAATAAAGATGTTTCTCAAAGTTTGGGTATTTACACATCAACACCTCTTTACCTGTTTTTTTCTGGCACCTCAAGTGGAAGATGTTAAACCCGGCTCTGAGCTGTGACAGCGATACATTAATGTGTTGAAAACAAGAAAGATGTTCTCTGGGGCTCTCATGCTGCGAAGTGAAAGCCCACAAAGATCTGGAGAAACCATGCTGCTTTAAAGGAGTTGGCTGCCCCTCTTTCTTTTTAATCTGCTGAATGAGATGTATTAGATATCGTTTGAAAGATATGTAATGTTTTCCTTACGTTGAACTGCTGTGTGAGTAGTTGCTGATGAGGCCACGGTGGTGGTAGATAAATGTGAAGGGAAGGCAAAGGCAGCATCTCTGTGAAATGTGATGGATGTACACAGTAAGGTAACTGTTTAAGTGTGTGTGTGCTGATTGCAGTAGTGTTATGTACCAAGTTTAGTTCATTTCCCTGCAGGGATGTGAGAGACTGTCCTTCCTTTAACGTTACTGTTTTTTTCCTAAAGCAGCTTCACTTGCCTAAAACTTACCTAAAAGCTAAAACTTACCTTTGCCTAAAATCTGCAAAGTATTGAATCAATGTAGTGTTTTCATTTTGCTGAACTGTAAATGCACTTTGAGTCATCTTAACTGGGCTTCTAAGGGGATACCATAGAGTGAGTACACAGCAGTGAGACATTTCAGTTGCTGTTGCTACTCCTGGATTATCTAATTTAACATGTTTGCTGCTTTAAGCTCTCTTTATTGTTCTCCTGACTGGTTTTGTTTGTTATTTCTTTTTCAACAGGCTGTCTGGTAAAGTTCTGGGCACCAATACTGGCTACTTCCAAAGCGCAGCAACTCTTGTTCCGCATCGTGGATTGCTTACTGCTGCCACACTCTGTGCTTCAGCAGGACAAAGAGCTGCCTGTGGCTCTGCTGTCTGCCATTCAGGAAAGCCTACCTCTTTATCTTCAGGTAAATATCTGAACTGCATTATCAGCAGACAAACTTATCTTCAGGAAAATGATTTCATATTGCAGAGGACGTTTTCATTTTTCCCCCTAATCAAACCAAGCATTGACTGAATTTAAAGAAGCAGCGAGGGGAGGTGTTTTTTTCTTCATGTAGAACTGAAAGGAAAAATGCCACCCCATTAGCTTTCCTCTCATTGCATGCAGCTATGCTGTGGTACACTCCAGAGCTGCTGTGTCTGATCACTGTATATAGAAAGCTTTTAGCCAACTGGCTCTTTACATCTGTCTCTGATACAAGAGATTTCTGAAACAGTGGATCAAATAATCATAACAAACATACGAAGGAAAAGATGGTTATCATGGGGAGTCAACGTGGATTCACCAAGGGGAAATCCTGTCTGACCAACCTCATGGCTTCTATGAGTGCATAACCGGCTGGCTGGATGAGGGGAGAGCAGCGGATGGCATCTACCTTGACTTCAGCAAGGCTTTTGACACTGTCTCCCACAACATCCTCATCAGAAAGCTCAGGCAGTGTGGCTTGGATGAGTGGACAGTGAGGTGGATGGAGAGCTGGCTGAATGACAGAGCCCAGAGGGGGGTGATCAAAGGCACAGAATTGAGTTGGAGGCCTGTGGCCAGTGGAGTTCCACAGGGATGGGTTCTGGAGCCAGTCTTGTTCAACATCTTCATCAACAACCTGGTCATTGAGATGATAGAGCAAACAAATGTTTTAAGTCATCCCTGACTTGGCTAATCAGATAATTAGAGATGAGCTACTCTTTTTTCCTTGCTCTTAGCAACCAAAGGTAATCCTCTGCGTATCATGGCACTGTTTTATCTTAATAGTTGGAGAAAATGTTTTGCTGAGTCAAGCTTCTGCTGCTCACACTTCCATGTGTGAAGCCTTCTTGCCCATTATTCCTCCTCCTTCCCTCAGCTTACCTATCACTCTTGAACCTCTGGAAGGTTGATGCTATAGAAAAAAGCTAATTTGTGCCAGTGAGAAGAGGAATGTATTTCTAAAAGAAATAAGTTTACAAGTTTTCCCTTGTGAAACCTTTTTGCTTAGTATTGTCCCTTTCCTCCTAGTCTTCGTTTTGACTGCAGTCTTAACTGCTTACTCTACAGGGTTGTGTTGCGAGACAATGCAGTGGTGATGTCGTAAACATCCTTCTGATTCATTCCTTTCAAAAGTTGCATTGTGATAGATGGGGTGTTGGGTGGAAGTGAATAGGATTGTATAATGATATGCAGAATATGATTTGCTTTACTGCTCTGTAGGTATTTTCAGGAGCTATATACATGTAGGACCATCTGGATACTGATATTACCACATAGTGTGACTGCCTGCTTGCTAATTTAGTTGGAGAGCACACTTTCTCTAGGCTGCACTTAAGGATGAAGTTTTAAGATGAAGCCACTCAAGTTGGTTTTGAAGTCAAAGTGTTGTGGACCCTTGTTTCCTGCTTTCTTTGTCAGTCTCTGACCCTGAGCTCACTGGCATTCTCTTCAGCAGTCTGCTGTGTAGTCCATGTGCTTTCCAGCTGAGCTAGATGATCTTATTGACCACATAGTTACAGATGAATGCTACTTCTAGAGAACAAGTTACTATTTAATTTGACAAACACTTCTGGGGAGAGAAGCTAGGAGAAGACTTATTTTTTCTGCTCCAGTATGGAACATCTGAACTTTTATTAATGGTTTGTATTTACAAAGTTCCAGCATTTTAAAGTGCTCCAAAATACTTCATTCTTTCAAGAGACTTCCCTTTTACTTGGGGAAAGTGGGAAACTTCCAATTTAGAATCAACTTGAAAATATTTCCAGATCAGTTTAGGAAAAGAAAATCTCTTGGGACTGTTTCTGATCTCCTTTGAGACTGAGTGGATTTTAGGCACTCTCTGACTCCTCAGGTTATCGTTTCACAGTTGGCTTAAGCCGACATGGCCTAAGGTTAAATTCATTCCCTTTCATCCCCATGTGTGTTCCCATTTAATTTGCTTTAATGATTCTGTGGATAGCAATTTGTAAACTGATTCAGCTAGTAACTATCCCCATAAAACAAGCAAACAAACAAAACCCAGTTGGGCTTATCAGAAAAGTGATAAAACAGTATATGTGGGAGGGAAAGCGTGTCAATGTGGTGGGGCAAAAGACAGAGAGACAGAAATCCAGTGACAGGACAAGGGGTGATGGGATGAAGCTGGAACACAAAAAGGTCCATTGAAACATAAGGAAAAACTCTGTCAGTGTGAGGTGAGGGAGCGCTGGCCCAGGCTGCCCAGGGAGGGTGTGGAGGCTCCTGCTCTGGAGGTCTTCAAACCCATCTGGACACGTTCCTGTGTGACCTGATCTAGGTGGGACCTGCTTTGGCAGGGAGGTTGGACTAGATGATCTTAGAGGTCCCTTCCAACCCCTGCCATTCTGTGACTGTGTGAATAACCCCACCCTGACTAACTTAAACTGCTGGTGAAATGTGTGATCAGACTCTCCTTGGGTGGCTGCCCTATGTCCAGTGCCTATTTGTGGAGGTGGAGCAGTGGTCATATTAGTGCAGAAGCCTTAATTGACCCTAACGTTAGACAAACATCGATAGATCTCTGCCAGTTAATTCTCTAGCTTAAAACTTAATCCTTTGGCAGTTACATGAAAATAAAGAAGCAGGACTTTGGAGACCATGGAAAATATCTCCTTATTCATGCAAATTCTTTGTTCATAGTCAAAGCACAAAAGCCCTAAAGTGGTGTTTCTTCTCAGAGGTCTTTTCAATTCCTTTTTATTTTCTTTCCAATCTTTTGAACAGTTCCAGGCTTCATCTCAATCTTCTTTTTTTCTTGTCCTGATTTCTCCTTCTTCAGCTCCTTCACTGTGAGCTGCTCCTCCTTTGTCCAAAGAAACTTCCTTAGATCTCAGAAAATGTCTCAGTTTGCAAGCAGTGGTTTGCAAAGCTTCCCTTGTTGCAGAGCTCTTAACAAGTTATCTTAACGGGGTTTATTTGATCCTTTGAGGTGAGTTTTGAAAGGACTTGAAATCATTCTTAGTAGCAGGTAATTAATTCCACACATTCATTGATGCAGCCATCTTATGAAATCCTATAGAATTCTTCAATTGTATAGACAAAGATTCCCCAAATCTTTGGCACTGTGCTGTACCAAGAGGATGTCACCTTTGTTCATCACCCTGCAATGGCAGACGGCATTATTTCATCTTTTAGGACAACATACGAAGCTCCTTCTGTCCCACAACATGGTTTATTGGTACTTTCACAGTTCATCCAAACTGATGCCTGAATCTCACCCTCCTTCACCACCTTAAACCTACAGGTTTGTTTCTAATCAATCAAAATTACAGCTTTTGCTTCATTTTACATGAGCACAAACAATTGCCTGAGGTTCTCATTAAGACTATATGTTGCACTTCCCTCTCCTCAATTCAGACTGACTGTATTTACTTGTTGTGTTTGTGTTTAGTACTTCAAATTTGGGCTACACAGCTGTGCCTTTTGATAGTTATTAAGCAGCTGGCCTGTTCTCCATTGTACATTGGGCTTACCTGGGGCTGTTTAGTCTAGGAAAGAGGAGACTGAGGAGGGATCTCATTAATATTTACAAGTATATAAAGGGTGGGTGTCAGGAGGTTGGGGCAGCACTTTTTTCTATGGTATCTAGCAACAGGACAAGGGGTGATGGGATGAAGCTGGAACACAAAAAGTTACATTGAAACATCCCTTGAAAAGGTCCCTTCCAACCCTGCCATTCTATAATTGCCTAGAAGCTTCCTTCAAACTCAGTAGCTGATGCTGCTTTGTCAAAATCAATTAGCTTTAGCAACTTTAACACTAGTATTTTTCTTCTTGCCTAAAAGTTTACTGTCTGGATATGATTTCTTTCACCATGCATCATTGCTTTGGGTAGTATTTGATGACCTAAGAAAGATTTTGTTGGGATAGAGTATCAAAATTGTGGTCAGAGTTGTTTGAATATGAGACTTGAGAAGGTAAAGCATGAAGAACATGAATGAGCAGCATTTGCTCACTTTATAGGACTGTTCTTAATTATGGGATGGTGGAGCACGTAAAACCTGACCTTGAGTGTTTTGCCACGGTGAAAAAAGAAGTTGGTTCGTGTGATAGTGGGTTGCTGAAGCCTACTGTGGGGAACTTCAGCTTGAGATTGCTCTTGGATGGGTTTCTTGGTGAATGGTTTGGAGGAATTGTAGTACACAATTGCCAGTAATGTGGGAAAGAGCTGAAGAGGTATGCAGAACTTGTTCTAGAGAAGAAATAGTAGTTGGAGCATATCTGGTAGACTACAGTAAAGGGTGCATGGAATATGCATAATATACATAATGATGGGAAAGGTAGGACACCCTGCTTGATTTATCAATGTTAATCCAGTCCAAATACAGAAGGTGCTTGATTTCTATGTAAATATATCAATGGTGAAAGAGCTTAATTGTAAGTAGTGCTTGGCACATACATTTTCCAGTGATTTTAATGGGTCTGTACAGGCTCAACATTTGTCAGAGATCAGACCTTAAAAGCCCTCCCGTGAGCCACATCTGTGGTCTGATATTTGAGCAAGCTTATTAATACATTTAGTGAATTATGGTATGTGTTTAATAGGAACTGTACAACATTAATTGGTGAGTAGCAGATTTATTCCAACAGCAGGGACTGATGATGTAAGTCATCATTAGATAGCTTGGCATTTCTGCAGTGAATAGTTCCAGTAATCCATACTAATCGGTTCTTCGCTCTCCACAGGTGATTTACAGATACACTGATAAATCAGAGGAAAGAGGCAGCTCTGGCCACAAAAGGTTCCTGCAGTGAACATACACAGGAATCAGTTGCCTTTCTGCTAAAATAAGGAGCAGATGTTGTTATGCCCCTCTGCTCCCCTTAAAATGTCTTTGTTTTAGGTGTTTTTTTAAGCTCGTAAGATGGTTAAAGAACATGGTTAAGAAAAAGAGAGCAGCTCTGTCAACCTTTAAAGTCCATCTGCTTTGAAGGGATTGTCCTAGGGGTCTGATGTGATCGATTTCAGATCTCTGGTCAAGTTCTGTGTGATGCTATCACATCTTGGCCAGTGCTGCCTGGGCTATTTAGCCATTGCACTCAGAGATGCTGTGCAGTGTTGGGAACGTATCCCTTGTGCCACTTGGGATATCACACAGAATAATGGAATCTCAAGGGCTGGAAGGGACCTCGAAAGCTCATCCAGTGCAACCCCCCTGCCAGAGCTGGACCACCTAGAGTAGGGCACACAGGAACTCGTCCAGGTGGGTTTGGAATGTCTCCAGAGCAGGAGCCTCCACACCCTCCGTGGGCAGCCTGGGCCAGGGCTCCCTCAACTCAACATTGACAGAGTTTTCCCTTATGTTTCAATGGAACTTTTTGTGTTCCAGTTTCTTTCCATCACCCCTTGTCCTGTCACTAGATACAACAGAAATGTGTATCTGCTGTACATGATGCTCCAACCCTCTGACACCCACCATTTAGATATTGGTCAATATTAACGAGATCCACCCTCAGTCTTCTCCAGACTAAACAGCCCCAGTTCCTTTAGCCTTTCCTCATCAGGAAGATGTTCCAGTCCCCTGATCATCTTGGTGGCCCTGTGCAGGCCTCTCTCCAGCACTTCCCTGTCCCTCAGGGCATTGTCAGGTCTCATGCAGGGCTGTTGCTCTCTGCACTCTGTAAGAAAAAGGAGTCCAAAATAAAGAACACAGTGTTGAGCTACAGACAGAGTGACTTCATGTCCAAAAGAGAAATGCTGGTTCTATTCCAGAAACTTTCAGGTTATGTTAAAAGCAGAAGGGTCAAAGGTGTGACATTTCTTTCCTGGAGAGCTTTGATGGTGTAGATGTGCCCTTCAGGTGTAAGGGCCGATTCAGGGATCTTTCTATTATGTAGAAAGGAGAACTTTTTGTTTGGGGAAGCTTTTGTGGCTCCCAGCAAAATGGAAGGTGATTGTTCTCACTGTGGTCTCCCTGGAAAAAGAGAATTTGTATTGTGGAAGATACTGGTGCTCATCTTAAAACTTTCACTAGGAAAAATGACAAGGATCATTCTTAATGAAGAGGGAATCTTACTATTACCACATGGATTTAAAAATTACACCAGTTTTGAGCTGCAACATCTCTGCCTGAGACACCAAAAAGGAATTAAGAATCCTTTCTAAAGTAAACATGAGGTCACAGGTAAAAAGGAGGCATTTTCTGTGTCTGTAACAGAGTTCACAGCTCTCCTTACAGAGTTTCAAAGGCTCTCTCTGTCCTCATCAGGTAATTAAAGAAAAGAATCTATGTCCTTTTTACCCCTCTCTAGTCGAGGAGAGTGTCTTTCAGTAATGCTCTTGCCTGGGGGGTGGTGTTGTGCTCTTGAATGCTTTCCTCCTTAATCAGATTACATCTCTCCCCCAGAAATTAGAACCAGTTTTCTTTGACTCAAAAAAATGCACCTGCTTTTATGAACAATTAGACCAGGTGTGTTGGTCCATCTTCAAATGGAACTATCAGACATGCAAACGGTCATTGTTCTTTCAGATAACTAAATGCTAATATTTTCTGCTTTTTAATGCACCTTTAGGATCATTTCTTGAACAGTAGCTCTTAGTATTAAATAGCAACTGATTTCTTGCTCCTTTTCTTGATAACATGTAGCATTTGTTGGTCCTCAGTTTGAAGGACTGTCTCATCTTAGTGTGTATCATCGTTTGTTCTTCATGGGTATTATGTTCTTCATGGATTCCTGCAGGTGTCTTCTGTAAGGCTGTGATGTTCCTTGGGCCCCTTTTATCAGACAGCCTAATACACTTTCTCACAGCTTGGGTTTTTTGGAGTGTTAAAACAGGGATTATGGAATATTTTCTATCTTTTTGTAAGAGCTGTAGTACAGCAAGCACAGACAACTCTTTATACCTGCTGCCACATAGTGAAGACACCAGACACTCAAGGTTACAAGCTAAGTAATGTCATCTGTAACAGTCTCTCTGCTACTTACAATCCAGAATTCCCACATAGCAGCAGCTCCTTTTTCCTACAAAATTCTGCTGTATAGATATAAAAGCAAGAGAGAACCTGAACTGTTTATCAACACCTCAGTTCAGGAAATGTGGTTTTTATCATTGGGACTTACCAAGGAGCTCTAGAAGTATGTTGAAGTTAAATTGTAACTGAACATGTCTGCATTCCAGAGGGCCACTTCCAGCAAGTCTTCAGGCTGACCCTGAAGCATCTCATTTCTCAAATCTCATGTTTCCTGTATTTGTTTACTGTGGAATCAAACTTCTCATTTCAAGTCAGTGCCAAGAAGATCCTCAGCTTTGTCTCAGACTGCTTTTTATCCTCAAAGAATCGTTCTGTCATGTTCACACAGATGGGTATAGATGAAAATCTTTTGGGGGAGGGACTTCTATGTGAAAAGCAACAGCAATGCTGTTTGTTGGTAGCTGGGGAAGAGGAGTGGCTTGGCTTGAACTATTCATTCATGTATTAGGGCATTAGCTTTACCTCTGCAACCAGCAGCACCCAGACAGGTACTTCTCCTACCAGAACTGGAGTCTGAATTGCAATGCCAGTGGAAGTTTGAAGTACTGTGTGGTAGTTTGAGCTTGGCTCGATGCCAGGTGCCCAGCACACCTCTATCCCCCACCTCCTCAGCAAGCCAGGGAAGGGGAGAAAATAAGATGGGAGTCTCGTGGGTTGAGATAAAAGCAGTTTAATAAAGAAACAGCAAAGCAAAAGCAGCTAAAGCTGTTACTCTCTACTTGCCATCAGCAGCCATGTCCGGCCACCTCCCGAGAAGCAGGGCTGCGGCACGCGTAGCGCTCGCTTTTGGAAGGGCAGAAATGAATCTCGCCTCCCCTTCCTGCTCCTCTCCCCCAGTTTATATTACTGAGCTGACCTCATATGCTGTGGAATATCTCCTTGGTCAGCCTGGGGCAGCTGTTCTGGCCGTGGTCCCTCCCAAGATTGTGCTCACCCACAGCTATTGGTGAAGGTGGGGGAAGGAATGCTGGAGGGACAGCCCTGATGCTGTGCCAGCAGGAGTCATACTATTGATACCAACAGTAAGCACAGCACTGCAGGAGCTGCTGTGGAAAATCACTACCGTCCCACACCCACTACATACTGTTGAAGTTACTGTGTAGGGAACTCAGTGCTTGAGTTTCTTTTACACTATTGTTCCTGTTGGACAGAACTGTTGTGAAAACTCTTCAGTTCTCAGGGGGCTTCTGTTTGTGCTGCTGGTTGTGACCCTTGTGACCAGAGGTCACTCGACTTTCTTCTCTTAGTGATTTGCTCTTCTGCCTTTCAGTAATCAAAAGAAGTGATCAAAAGAAGGGGAAGGAAGCTCTTAACTTTCCCTCACAGCTACTTGTAGCAGTAAGAAGAGTACTCTATTTTCAGAGGTACACTGTGTATATGCTGTGTAACTATGGGCAGTGATCAGATAGGCCCTTTCTGGGAAAGCCTGACAGAGTAGTGGAACAGGCTGCCCGGAGAGGTTGTGGAGGCTCCTTCCTTGGAGGTCTTCAAGACCCACCTGGACATGTTCCTGTGTGACCTGATCTAGGTGACCCTGCTTCTGCAGGGGGATTGGACTAGATGATCTCTAAAGGTCCCTTCTAACCCTACCATTCTGTGATTCCAAGTACTATCATAGATTTTTCTCTGGACCAATGTAGCTCGTATTGGATAAATCACAGCACTTTTAGCCTTATCTTAAACAGATTTCAATGAAACCCGCACTCAAACCTCTAAATCCCTTAGAAATGGTGACAAGTTTACCCTCATTTTGTCACACTAAGAACTGTTCCTGTATGCAACTCCTCACTGTTAAAAACTCTTCTTCTACAGGGCCTGTCCTTTATATGTTGCCAGTCCCAATCTCAGGGTGCCTACTTAAATCAGCTGCTGGGGAGCATTATCCAACAGTATTTTGGCCGGTTCCTCCCCTCGTCTCCGACGGCGCTGGCAGCTGGGCAGCATCCTGTGCTCACTGCTCTGTGCAGCTCCGTCACAGCCCCTCAGCTGCTCCGGCTGCGGAAGACCACGCTGCACGTCATAAAGTAAGGAAAAGAGCACTCCTTATCTACTTGGGAATGGGAATGCCATGGTGTTTTTCTCAGTAACTGATCATTTGGCTGTGGGAAGAGCCTGGGCAGGGAGCAAGGGAAATCTGATTGGGAGCCAGTTACCGGTGGTGTTCCCCAGGGCTCAGTGCTGGGGCCTGTTCTGTTCAACATCTGTGTCAGTGACCTGGATGAGGGGATTGAGTGCACCTTCAGTAAATTTGCTGATGACACCAAGCTGTGCAGGAGCATAGACCTGCTTGAGGGCAGGAAGGCTCTTCAGAGGGACAGGCTGGAGCGATGGGCTGAGGGCAGCAGGTTGAGATTCAACAAGGGCAAGTGCTGGGTCCTGCGCTTGGGCCACACCAACGCCAGGCAGTGGTACAGGCTTGGGGCAGAGGGGCTGGAAAGCTGCCCAAAGGAAAAGGCCCTGGGGATGTTAATTGACAGCAGCTGAACGTGAGCCAGCAGCGTGCTCAGGTGGCCATGAAGGCCAAGGGCATCATGACCTAGATCAGAAATAGTGTGAACAGTAGAACCAAGGCAGTGATTGTCCCTCTGTGCTCAGCACTGGTGAGGCTGCACCTCAAATACTGTGTCCAGTTCTGGGCCCCTCACTACAGGAAGGACATTGAGGTGCTGGAGCATGTCCAGAGACAGGCAGCAAAGCTGGTGAAGGGTCTGGACAACAAATGTGATGAGGAGCAGCTGAGGGAGCTGGGGGTGTTCAGCCTGGAGGAGGCTGAAGACATGATCGCTCTCTACAACTACTTGAAGTAATGAATGACAGGACACAAGGAAATGGGCTCAAGTTGCACCAGGGGAGGATTAGGTTGGACAGTGGGAAGAACTTTTTCACCCAGAGGGTTATGAAGCATTGGAAGGGGCTGCCCAGGGAGCTGGTGGAGTCACCATCTCTGGAGATATTCAACAGACACACAGATGAGGTGCTGAGGGACATGGGTTAGTTTAGTGATGGGCCTGGCAGTGTGAGGTGAGGGGTTGGACTCGATCTTAAAGGTCTTTTCCAACTGTATTGATTCTGTGAAGGACAACATATGTAGGAGAGGAGAGTAAAGTTGGGAAAATCTGCAGACTAGTGGAGAAAAGCAAATGTTTTTCAAGAAAAATTGCACAGCAACATACATTATCATATGCTTGTGTCTCAGGCTGCATTTAGGGTCACAGAGCCTTAGTGGCCACAGTTGCCTGAGCATGGGAGGCCTCGTTGCAGTGTTAAGGGTCAGGCTGTACAGAGTTGTGCCAGCTACCCAGGGGAAACGGAAGAGTTGGAGTGTGGGAAAAGGAAGACATTGAGGCAAGGAGAGAGCACTTGTTCCATGTGCTGTCACTACTCACACAACCTCAACAGCAGCTGTAAATTCTGCTCCTGAAAGGCCAAAGCTTTGGTTTATGTGCTGCAGAAGAAGGAACAGTGTGTACTTTTTGTCTGTGTTGGGAGAGGAATTAAACCCCCTCAAAGGCAAAGCGATTGCTTACGTCCAAGGTTATTGTATCTTTCTGTGTTAGCATGTATACACATTAAGAAAATGTTATTGTTGAGCTTAGGTAAATACAATAGGCAATCCTGTAGGTAAAGGCTGTATTATTGCTTAATTAAGATGTGATAGTCTTACTTCTGACATGTTTTTAACTCATGAATACTCAGACTTTTACATCTTAAAGTTATTTGTGAGTGTGTGATCTGGGAGGAATATCTTGGGGCTGAGCAGCAAGTCTGAGTTACAAACTGTTGAGTGGTCAGGAGGCAGCCAGTAGGTTTACACATAGATATGAAGAGTTCCTCAGCTGTTATGGCTTGTGAAAGCTACTGAGTGCTTTGCTGCTGCACAGAGGAACTTGAACCATGTGATCAGGGCTGTCTTATCCAGGTCAGAGAACCATTTTAGTGGAACAACTGCCTCCAAAATTAGTGTGACATTTTCATTGTAAATTCATGGAACAGAAGATTACAGAGTTGCTAATATCAAAGTGGGTAAGGCCACACAGTACAAGGAATGTGAAGTGTTACAGCTTAGCTGTGCCAAGTGAAGCTGTACCATTAAGCACTCAGATCTCTCCAAGCCAGGTTTCATTTGAAAGCAGTAGAGGCACACCTGAGTGAGTCTTTCTTTAATGAGGATGGTGGGTCTTAATTGATGCATTGATCAGTGAATATGTGTGTCTTCTTTGGAGGTATCTAATAAACTGATTGATAATAAACTAAATATGAGCCAGCAATGTGTCCTCGTGGCCAAGAAGGCCAATGGCAGCCTGGGATGCATCAAGAAGAGTGTGGACAGCAGGTCAAGGGAGGTTCTGCTCCCCCTCTATTCTGCCCTGCTGAGGCCTCATCTGGAGTCCTGTGTCCAGTTCTGGGCTCCTCAGCTCAAGAGGGACAGGGAAGTGCTGGAGAGAGGCCAGCACAGGGCCATCAAGATGATCAGGGGAATGGAGCATCTTTCATATGAGGAAAGGCTGTGGGACCTGGGGCTGTTTAGTCTGGAGGAGAGGAGACTGAGGGGAGATCTTATTAACATCTACAAATATCTAAAGGGTGTGTGTCACGAGGTTGGGACATCCCTTTTTTTCTATAGTAGCTAGCAACAGGACAAGGGGTGATGGGATGAAGCTGGAACACAAAAAGTTCCACTTAAACATAAGAAAAAACTATTTCACTGTTCAGGTGAGGGAGCCCTGGCCCAGGCTGCCCAGGGAGGGTGTGGAGGCTCCTTCCTTGGAGGTCTTCAAGACCCACCTGGACACGTTCCTGTGTGACATGATCTAGGTGACCCTGCTTCTGCAGGGGGTTGGACTGGATGATCTCTAAAGGTCCCTTCCAACCCCTGCCATTCTGTGATTCTATGATCTAATGGTACTTAATATGAAATATCCAACCAGTCAATTTGCAGCTTTTGGAGTGCTCCTGCTAACTGATGAATAAATGCTGTGCCCTTTTTACCTGCACTTTTCTGTCCTGAATGCTTCCACCTAAACCTTGTGTCTTCACATTTCAGTCAAGCCATTTGTAACCTCAAGTTAACGGGAGTTCAGATTTTTGCATCCCTTTGGGGAAAAGCAACGAATGAAGGCATTCAATTCAGAACATTCAGTGTGCACAGTGTCAGACTTTGCTCTTGTTGCAGGTGAATAGGTCACCTTTGTGACAAATCTTACCCTGGACATGACTGTGTGAATTGTGGAGGAGCAAAAGCAGATATTGGCTGTCCTGTTGCAACACAGTGTTGATGAAAATAAAGAGTGCCAGTGTAACAGCAGAGCTGTTAGAACAAGTTGGATTGTGAGCTGACAAAAGCACATAAAGCTAAATAAAGTAACTGAACAGCAGCTCAGTTTGGATGTTGGCCTTAGAATTCTTGATTCCTCCTTTTTTCCCCAGTTATCTTACGAAGCTGCCTTTGTATTTTTACTCCTATAGTCACGCTTGGCTTTTTAGCTCTAATAATAATGATAACTGCTATTTCTCACTTCCCACAACAGAAGAGTCAGAAGGCATCAGTGTCCTCTGATAAATTGGGAGTGTTTTCTAAGACTAAGACAAATAGAAGCCATTACTTGAGCCTAAAGATAGAAATCTGTGTAATAGGCATCCTGCTGAAATACCACAAAGTTATTTTAAGGTGTATGGTGCTTGCATTGAATGGAAAAAAACCCAAATTGCAGCCTCTCTTTTGGTTTCCTTTGTCTTCCCAGTGAAAGCTATATGCAGTTCAAAGGTAATGCTCCTCCTCCTCGCTTGGCTTCAGTCCTTGCCTTCATTCTGGAAGTACTTCAGAGAAGCCAGAGCACTGAGCTGTGTGACATTGACTTAGTCCTGCCAGCCGTGTTGAAATGCCTGCTGTTGGTTAATGAGCCTCAAGGTGAGCTCCTCGTTTGCTTTAAATACATCTCTGCCTACCTGTAAGATTTATGTACTGCTGAGCATCCTTTATCCCAATATTTAAAACTCTTAGATGAGGTGAATGAGATGCTTTGTCCAGATAAACTGGACAAGCTTCCTTTTTCCATTAACTGACCTGGGACTTCTGTCTCATTTCACCCTCAAATGAACTAATGATCAACTTCACAGGAGTCTCGAGACATTTCCTTTCTCCACATCCTTCTCCTCTCATCTCATTTCTCCCAGACTTGGTAACTGTGGACATTTTCTTGCACTGAAAGGTTTGAGACCAGATAAAACTAGCATATGCTCTCCCTACTGAGGCATTATAAATGGGTTAAAAGTAGCATGTTGCTCTCTGAAGGCTTCCTTCTTCTTTTAACAGGCTTTGTTTGGGAGCAAGAACTTCTTTATTCTTAGCTTTTTAACAAATGAAGCACACTTCACTTCACAGTTGAGTGATGTGTATGTGTACATAAGCTCAAAGTCTCAACTTCTTGCTGCCAGTAGAAGCAATAAGCAAAATGAAGATTCACCTCTGACAGAATTTTGTCTCATAAACTATGTTTTGATCCTGGTCTATAAAAGTTTCAAGGGCAAGATATGCTCAGGAAATTAGCTGAACTATTACATACCTTTCCTGCTCCTTTTAGCATCATAGGTGTACCTTGCCATCACAGCTGGATGCCATCACGAAACACATGAAGGAAAAGGTGGTTATCAGGGGGAGTCAACATGGATTCACCAAGGGGAAATCCTGTTTGACCAACCTGATGCCTTCTATGGGTGCATAACCGGCTGGCTGGATGAGGGGAGAGCGGCGGATGTCATCTGCCTTGACTTCAGCAAGGCTTTTGACACTGTCTCCCACAACATCCTCATCAGAAAGCTCAGGCAGTGTGGCTTGGATGAGTGGACAGTGAGGTGGATGGAGAGCTGCTGAATGACAGAGCCCAGAGGGGGGTGATCAATGGCACAGAGTCGAGTTGGAGGCCTGTGGCCAGTGGAGTTCCACAGGGATGGGTTCTGGGGCCAGTCTTGTTCAACATCTTCATCAACAACCTGGATGAGGGGAAAATGACCCTCAAGCTAGGGACTGACTTGCAGGAGAGCAGCTCTGTGGCAAGGGATCTGAGAGTCCTGGTTGATAATAAACTGACCATGAGCCAGCAATGTGCCCTCGTGGCCAAGAAGCCAATGGCAGCCTGGGATGCAGCAAGAAGAGTGTGGGCAGCAGGTCAAGGGAGGTTCTGCTCCCCCTCTACTCTGCCCTGGTGAGGCCTCATCTGGAGTCCTGTGTCCAGTTCTGGGCTCCTCAGCTCAAGAGGGACAGGGAAGTGCTGGAGAGGGGCCAGTGCAGGGCCACCAAAATGATCAGGGCACTGGAGCATCTTCCTGATGAGGAAAGGCTGTGGGAACTGGGGCTGTTTAGTCTGGAGGAGACTGAGGAGAGATCTTATTAACATTTATAAATATCTAAAGGGTGGGTGTCAGGAGGCTGGGGCAGCACTTTTTTCTGTGGTATCTATGAACAGGACAAGGGGTGATGGGGTGAAGCTGGAACACAAAAAGTTCCACTTCAATATAAGAAAAAGCTCTTTCACTGTTCAGGTGAGGGAGCCCTGGCCCAGGCTGCCCAGGGAGGGTGTGGAGGCTCCTTCCTTGGAGGTCTTCAAGACCCACCTGGACATGTTCCTGTGTGACCTGATCTAGGTGACCCTGCTTTGGCAGGGGGGTTGGACTGGATGATCTCTAAAGGTCCCTTCCAACCATTCTGTGATTCTGTGACGTGCCTGAAGCTGGAAGTACCTGCTCTGCAATGTGCTGTGCTGTAGAACGAGCTGTGAGATAGGGCTCCACCACACCCTTACAGGAAAATCTCCACAGCACAAGGGCACCTTTATAAAGGAAAAGCTGTACCTTGCAACTTAAGTATTTATTGGGAAGAAAATAGTGGCCTGCTGAAGGCTTTTTCCCCTTAAAAAAATAAAGAGCTAAGTGTGGAATTGAGAATGACACCCACCCTTGAAGGTAATGAGGAGATCTGTGTAGCTTTGGGCAGGATATTACCAACATGACTGCTTTTCCTTTATCCATTATGATTAAAGAATAGAAACAGAACTTAAGTGTGTGGTTTTTTTCTGCTTTGACTAAAGAGACCATAATGTGCTTAAAACTCTGTATGTTTAAAGCATAGGGGTGTTGAAGATAAGATGTTTGTATAAATCTGTTTCACTCTGTTCTTTATAGCCAACCACTAACTGCTCTCATTGCCATTTTCCTTGTGTCACTAGTAAGTTAAGACCATTCTTTATCTCATTTAAAAACTGGAGTCTTCGTGCAAGACATTCTCCAGATGGTCAGTTCAAGAGCTTTGTGTGACTCTTTTGATTTTTCTTTTACAGTTAAGAAATCCTCTACAGACATTGTACAGTACATGGTAGAAGGCTGCCAAGCAGGGTCGGGAGGAGAACGTGCCACCCAGCTGACTTCTGTTTTTAGGTAACCAGGAAAATATGCCAGTTGGCAGTGAAGCTACTGCAAGCCAACTGACAGCAAACATGTTGGGGTTCTTTTGCAATGACTAATTATCCTTACCATCCTGCATTGTCACTTGTTTGTGGTATTTAAACAACGGTGCTTTTGGCACTGGTTTTCAACCTAGCTTGGCCATAAAGCCAGAACAAAAGAGGTGAACATACCTGCCGATGGATTAGGTGTTGTTTTGAAAGGTGTGTAATAGATAGATTCATAGAATCATAGAATGGTAGGGGTTGGAAGGGACCATCCAGTCCAACCCCCCTGCAGAAGCAGATCCACCTAGATCAGGTCACAAATCATTGCTGCTGCAATGGGAGAATCTCCTCATGCAGGGGGATGGTCAGGGCCAGGGGCTGTGAGAGGTGTGTGTGCTTGATTTGAAGTGATGAAGATCAAACCCGCATACAACAAGCTTCACACTTTCTTTTTAATGTATTGGATTTTGTGACAAAGAAATAATAGGTTATTAGAACAGGAATGATACTTACTCTGTACCTCTGCAAAACAAATGCTGTTCCTCGGATGCAGTACAAGAGCTGCATGACCTAAGACATGCAACAGGACAAGGGGTGATGGGATGAAGCTGGAACACAAAAAGTTCCATTGAAACTTAAGGAAAAACTGTGTCAGTGTTTCAGTGAGGGAGCCCTGGCCCAGGCTGCCCAGGGAGGGTGTGGAGGCTCCTTCCTTGGAGGTCTCAAGACCCACCTGGACACGTTCCTGTGTGACCTGATCTAGGTGGGATCTGCTTTGGCAGGGGGGTTGGACTAGATGATCTCTAAAGGTCCCTTCCAACCCCCACCATTCTGTGACTCAATGATTTTGCAGACCTGTGCACTGGTACTGCATTGGGCCATGTCTAGATCAAAGCTCCAGAGAGACTCACTGAAATAAGGAAGGATGCTTGTGGGCCTGACAGCCTCCCTGTGTGTGAGACATCTCATTTGTGGGGTCTTTCATGGGATGTTTCATCCCTAGGGTGTTACTTCTCATTCAGACATCATCTGTGGTCTTTAAAGGCCTCAGGGTGGGCTTCTATCCACACCTCTGCCCTGCCGAGGGGCCAGTGGAGCTTTAGGAGAAACACTAACATGATTTCTGCAGACTTGAACCCACATTTCTTGGGCTGCTGGTTGCCATCGTTATTAATGCTCTTATTATTCTTGTTGTTTAATAACAATTTTATTCTTATGAGAGTGATAAATACCTGTTTTGGCTTTGCATTCTGCACATTGCAAAGTGACTTGCTCTGGAACAAGTCAGCCCTGGGGAAACAGCAGCAGAATGTGAGAATCTCCTTGAGAATAAACGTGTGGGGTTTTTAGCAGTAGCCTGTTCAGAGAAAAGTATTCCATGTAGAGTATTTCACTGGAACAATATGAAAATTGCCATGCAGCCAGATTGCTTGTTCTGATTAGACTCTTCAGTTGTTCTTGGCATGTTCTCTGCATCTAGTTTTGACCTTGCCTTAAATGCCTCTGTGTCCCCCTCAGGCAGTTTATCCAGGAGTACACGGCTCTGTATGATCAGCGGGTTTTCAGCATCCTCGAAACAGTGGCAGCCTTGGATCAGCAGTTGGTTACAGGCCTCATCCCCACAGTCACACAGTCTCTGAAGGATTCAGAGCACAAACAAGGTCTTGGAAGGAACACTGCACAGAGGTTTGTTTTTTATTTACTATTGGTTTTTTGACAAGGAGCAGGAGAGGTTTCTTCTCTCTTAAGAAAACAGTGTGAGACAGCAGTACAGGTACTCAAAAATGAGTGGTTTTTAAGTGTGTTCAGCCAGAAATTGCCCTTTGCTCAAGCCTCTCATGGTTTTAAGCCATCTGTATGAAGTGTTTTCTGAGATGCTTTGACACTAGGGCTGCAGACCCCAGCAGAATTTATGCAAAGCTCACTACACTCTGTTGCAAAACAGAATCACAGAGAAGTCTCACCTCAGATTATTTTGCTGTCAGTCCAGGTTTTCGAGGGCTTTATCTAAGATGAGGGTATAACCAGGTATGATCTGAGATGCTTGGAAAAGAAATACCCATGGCTTAATTTAAAAGGTTCTCTCATACTACAAACATATGAGTTGTGGGTGTCCAGAACAGGCTGGCCTCCTCCTTCCAACAGGCACAACACACTCACACCTGCTCCCTTTGCCTCCCAAGAATTTAGGGCAGAAATATTTGACTTGTGAACCCACCTAGCGTGAGGAGGAGATAGCACATGGTGTGAGCAGCTCTGAGCTTTCAGCATCAATATAAATGCTGTTAGAAAACTCCAGGCCAGTGTGGCACCTGAGGCAAAAGAGCTCAATGAAGTTGTGCTTTGACCCATGTGTGGGTCTGGGCAAGTGGCAGGCCTCACATTGGTGCATGTGCTGGGGCTACTGAAAGGGCAGGATCCATGTCAGCAGGGCCTGGGCTGTAAAACACCCAAAAGACAGAGTTCATGTAACTCATACACAGTATAAGATAGTCAAAGGGTATTAATTTTCCATTTAATGAACAATATACTTAACTCATTTGTAATTAGATTAGTCACTGTTTATTGTTTCCCCTACATTTGCTTTTGTTTAAGGGAATTCACCCAAGGTCAGACTGAAGTACCATTATAGTCAAGTTTTTCAAACTATTTACTTCTGATCCTCTTGATAATGTAGCTCAGAGCCAATTATCATTTCTTAAATATAGTTAATTATGTAAAGCTCATCCCTTTACCTACAAAATAGGAAGGAAAGCACAGGTTGGCTGAGCTTCCTGAAACACACGCTTGCAGATGTTCCATGAACATGTTGTTTAAGAAGGCTAATACCTGATGTTCTCTCTTCAGTTCTGGCCACTAAATAACATTATTCAGCTCCAAATCCACATATATATATAAAAGAAACACAGCAGTGGGATGAGATGCTCACAGTGGTGCTGTCCAGTGTTGTTATTGCAATGAACTAGTATGAAAACTGCAGCTTTGTTTGTTCTACTTGATATTTCAGGAAAGAGGCAGAATAGGCCTAAATGTCAGAGGCAGTGCTTTTAACAGCCATAGAATCATAGAATGGTAGGGGTTGGAAGGGACCTTTAGAGATCATCTAGTCCAACCCCCCTCCAGAAGAAGGTTCACCTAGATCAGATGATGAATTTGGGTGTGACCTCATCTAGGTACATATTGTCTAGGTTGGAGAGAATGGAATGGAATGGAATGGAATGGAATGGAATGGAATGGAATGGAATGGAAAACCCACTTGACAGTTCCCTTCTGCATTCCACATGTATGTTAAGACAGCCATTGCCCTTTGTTGAGGATGATGGTCTAAACCTGTCCTTGCCAGTCTCTACCCCTAGAGCCAGTGCCTCACCTCACTGTGCTGGCATATGAGTCACAGAGAGAGAGAGAGAGAGGTTTCTTTGCAGAAATCAGATAGAGAACATGATGAGGCCTGAATCTCATCTGAGACTTGGAAACTCCATGTTTTAAAACCTAAAAGAAATAATAAATCAATTTCACAGTGTTTTACTGAGCTAGCAGACTTCTAGGCGTCTTCACTGCACTTACAGCCATAAACAGAGCAATCCTTACCCTTCTTCCAATCTAGCCACACTGAAAATTCACAGCAGGTGAAGAGATTGGGGGGGAAGGGGGGGGCAAAGAAAGTTGTTGTGTTTTAATATCCCAATAGATAAACAATATGTGGGGGAACGATGTGCTTTTACTCCTAGGATGTGTGAGACTGTTGAAGTAACATGTTTCATTCTTTTGTTGTTGTGTTTTGTTTTGAACAGAGAGGCCTATAAAAGACTCTTATCTCACCTTGCAGAGGCTGGACAAAACGAGATACAGAAACTGGAGAATGAGACAGATTAGCAGTGTGCTGGTGTCTAATCGCTTCCTCTTGAATGTTCTGCCACAGTCAACACCTAAAACAACAGCCAAGTTGTTCACAATGGCAATACATTTTATTGGGTTTGGGAGGGGGGTTTCTCCCCCCACAAGTTATGTATTTCATTTTAATAATTGCTCTGGTGTGGGAACATTGTCATGTGTCTGAAGAGTAACTCTCAGTATGCTGTGAGTGGTGATGGAGACAGCAACTACATGACACAATCCAGTGTCTATGAGCAGAGGCTGTTACTGCCACACACGAGGCAGGGTAGCAAAGAACCAAAGTCATTCCACAACTCCATTCCCACCAGAAGTAACACTGTACTTCTGAGCACCTTACTTGGTGTGTTCTTAAGGAAATCATAACTTTGCCATTCCTGATTTGGTAGAATGAGAGAAGCCTGTGACCTCTCGGACTGTGTAGAATGAGTGTGTGTGCCAGTATGAGAGAGGGATCATTTGTAAAGTGAGAGCTTGTGTGCTGCTTGTACAAAATGCACATGCAGCTGGCTTAACCTGTATTAAAACATTAAAGTCTTTCAGATTCCAGTGTAAAATCTCTTTCTCTTGTCCTTGGGGATAACATGAGAAAAGGTAGGTTCAGATTTATTGTCCTCCTGGTTTGCAGAGCTATTTCCTTTAGATTAACCCATAACTTACAATCTTGTTATTAGTCACAGCACTGTTCATTAGCCATTTAACTCTGTGTGTAAATGGTGTGAGAAAAAGGGCAGGGCAGACTTTAAGGAGGTATTTGGGGAATGTATTCCATTTGATCACAAGCTAGTAATGATTTCTGTGTTGCCTGCAAAGCTGGATCTTTCAGATAACTTGCTGGGTTACAGATGATCTTTTAGGTCTTTCCAGGACAGGTCTAGCTCAGGAACTTTTTTCTACTTTGTTATTTTTTCCCCCTGAAGCTCACAGGAAACATCCATTAATTCCTGTGCCATCCACACTTTCCACTGCCCTCAACTGACCTGTATTTCTGCAACTGCTTACTGGACTTTGGGAGTGGTAAGTTTGCCCCTAAACACAGTTGAACAGGCTGTTTACTTTGAAGTTACTCACACTTTTAATGGGAAGCTGTCTAATAGTTCCACCAAAATCCCCAGCATCTTGCTCAGAGCAGCTCCTCTTTCATTACAGTAATCTTACCAAGTTGAACTAGCTGATCAGCAGCCTGAATCAGCTGTCCTTTCTTCAGATAATGCAGTAACTAAAAGCCTCTTTATGCTACTTAAACAGTGCAGAGCATGGAGGTTCTTTTCATTATGGGAGTGACTTACTGAACTTGCATTGTAGCTTCTTGTAAGCTTCTGTACCCAAGAGGAGTTTTCTTCCTCTCAGGAGGACTGTTGCTTCTAAAAAGGGAGGGTTGAGAAAGAAATATGAAAACCTCTCCAGGAGAGTTTAATAGAGATGTCATTGAAATGTGAGTCCTACCACACAGGAGAGTGCAGAACACTCATCTGACTGTAGTATTACCTCCCAAAAGTAAAACCTTTGAAGGACAGAAGAGATCTTCTAACAGAACATGTAGTGATGTGTTTAGTAGGTTGTCAAAGACATACTTAATATCATCTGTAGTGGCTGGAAGCTCTTGAAAAAGCAACAGGACTTTATGTAAATATGTAACAGCTCCTGGTGCATGAGAAGTTAATTTAACCAGTTTGGAAGTTATCATTCTTCTCTGTCTAAAGTTAATGTGAACACAAAGAACGTGTTTTGCATGGGATCCATCAGCCACTGCCAAATGAGCAATCTGCTTTGGGCTATTTGGGTTTGCAGATGTGACTGCCAGCTCTGATAATGGTAATGAAATGAAAGCTTGCTGAGTGCTGGTCTAGGCTGACCAAGTGTACACCAACACAACAGTCCAAAACCAGTCAGGAGAAAGGAAGAAAATGCTGGTTTTAAGTACAATATAGAAAAAGTGAAGGCTGAAACCCACTGAACTGCAAGAAATGATGTATTATAACAGATGCTGTCTGTACAAAGGCTACTTAGGACATGGCAGATGATTTCAGTTAAACCTTTCCTTGTTATTTACTGTATGAACAGTTTGTTATTTACTGTATGAACACAGGAGATCCTGTGAAGCTTTTATGCTGACAGGAGCAGATCAGCTGCATATAGATTCAAAGCCTGCCACTTAATGCTGCTATAGGTGGTGATGCTGCCCATCAGGCTGTTGTCTCAGAGAAGCATTCAGCATTGACAGAGGGCTCAAAGGCAAAAGCACTGTTGGGTGCAAGGTGGTATGTTGGAGGCTGCATTGGTCTGAGTTAGAAGTCAGAGGTGAATGTGCCAAAGCCACGCTGCAGGTGCATGTGTTGACTGTACTAAGGGCTGAGCACTGCAGACAGCTTTGTTTTGCCATGGTTTTGGTCTGAAGCATCACATAAGGTACCAGCCTGGTTTTGCTTTTTGTAGGATCCTCCTTTGGCCTGCAGTTTGGTGGCCATAGGACAACATTGTACTTAATGGCTGGGAAAGGTTTCTCCTAGGCTATGTTGTTTAAAAACAACACTGCTTGCAAAGATGGACATTTACTGCAGTTGGAACACAGAATCATAGGATCATAGAATGGTTTCAGCTGGAAGAGACCTTTAAGCTCATGGAGTGCAGCCTTTGTCCCAGCCCTACCAACCACTAGACCATTGCCTTCAGGGCAACATCCACCAACTCTGAAACCCCTCCAGGGACAGTGACTCCAGCACCTCCCTGGGCAGCCCCTGCCAATGCCTCACAACCCTGGCAGCAAAGAAATTCCTCCTCACACCCAGCCTGAACCTCCCCTGCTGCAACTTGAGGCCCTTTCCTCTTGTTCTATTGCTTGTTCCTAGGGAGAACAGACCCACCCCTGCCTGGCTACAGTTTCTTTTCAGGTTGTTGTAGAGAGCGAGAAGGTCTCCCCTGAGCCTTTTTTTCTCCAGGCTCAACAGCCCCAGATCCCTCAGCCCTTCCTCACATGAGACGTGCTCCAAATCCTTTCCTAGCTTGGGAGCTGCCTCTGGATCCTCTCCAGCACCTCAATGTCCTTCTTGTAGAGAGGAGCCCAGAACTGGACACATCTGTAATTGAGGGGGAAGAGATCCTGAAAGTGAAATGGGATCCTGAAACTTGAACCTGGGCTTAGCTGTGCTCCCCTTCTGTATAGTGCAAAGTTGGTGATACTGAGCCATTCTCATTAATTAGCTGCAGGATCACAGTAGGTCAATGCAGCTTTAACAGAATGCTCAGTTTCACTAAGCTTTTTCATCCCCTACCCCTTGGTTCATGGGCTGCCCATTCTCTCCTTTGCTTTAGAAACACTAAACAGCCATTTAAAGTACTGGAGGTGTGAGCCTCATGAGCATTTGGCCAGGGGACTGTGCCAGGCTGTAACAGGACTACTCTGCCTCCTGTTTTTTAGAGCTGAAGAGAATCTTATTTCATGTTTATACTTTCCCTCTTCCAGAATTCAGGATACTGATCACCTCTGCCCTGTTATCATCCTTGTGATAGAAAACAGATGTCCAGTGCCTGAGGAGCACTGTCAGGGAGAGGGAAGCCTGGCTTATCTTTCCTTTAGTAACCTTAAAATGATAACTGAAAATAAGACACCTCATGTTCCAAATTCACATGCAACTTCCATTAGTCCTGCAAAGCTGTCCATCTATTTTATAAGCATTCCCCATTTGTTATTGTTATTAAAGAGCAGGAACATCATAATTTAAATGACTTCTTGCTTTCATTTTCAATGACAAGGAAAAAAAGGGGAGGGGGGGCACTTGTTTCAATAAAAGAGCTTCATGAAATAGAAGTTCTGCCTTTTATGCTGGAATAGAGCAGCAGACCTATGGGAAGAATGAGGTTCTGCATTTCTGTTGTAATTGCACAGAAGAGGAGCTGCCAATAGCATCCCCTCCTTATACAGTCATTTAAGGGACTCTGATAACCGTCCATGCAATGTATAGACAATAAATGCAATGTGTAGACAATAAATGCAATGCATTTCGCTCAGGAAACAGAGAAGAGGTTTCTTGAGCTCTGTTTTTTTCCCTCTGAAGCTGATGGATATATGGGTGTTTTCAGTTTAATCATATTTTATACTTTTTAACTGTGGCTCCAAACTCCAGTTGAGTGTAATCAGCCCATCTGTTAGCAATGCTTAGCAAATTATGCTGAGGATTGAAAAGATCTGATGCAGTGTCAATATGTCTTAGCATAATTAAGCATGTTTTATGATGAATGACTAGGATGAGGCTTTTGTCTACTTGGACAGCTTTAAAATGGGAAAGCTTTTGGTGGACTTCATGTATGAAATGTGAAGGTAGGTATCAACCAACCAACCCCCCTAATTCTGAAAGTCATTGAATCACAGTATGGTAGGGATTGGAAGGGACCTTTAGAGCTCATCTGGTCCAAGCCCCCTGCAGAAGCAGGGTCACCTAGATCAGATCACCTCTACTGATAAATGTAGTGGCCTTGGGAATTGCCAGCAGTTCATCAAAGCTCATCAAAGACTTGGTTTTGTCACCCAAACAGGCTGTTCTCAGTGATGGCCAATGGACAGGACAAGGGGCAATGGGGACAAGCTGGAACACAAGAGGTTCCAAAGGAAAAACTTCTTGATTGTGAGGGTGAGGGAGCACTGGCAGGTGCTGCCCAGATGGGCTGTGGAGTCTCCTTCTCTGGAGACATTCCAACCCAGCTGGACGAGTTCCTGTGTGCCCTACTCTAGGTGGTGCTGCTCTGGCAGGGGGGTTGCACTGGATGAGCTTTCCAGGTCCCTTCCAACCCTTGAGATTCTGTGATTAAAAATACAAGTTTGCCAACATGACCTATCATAGAATCACAGAATGGTAGGGTTGGAAGGGACCTTTAGAGATCATCCAGTCCAGCCCCCTGCTCAAGCAGGTCCCACCTAGATCAGGTCACACAGGAACGTGTCCAGGCAGGTTTGAAAACCTCCAAGGAAGGAGCCTCCACACCTTCCCTGGGCAGCCTGGGCCAGGGCTCCCTCACTGAAACACTGACAGAGGTTTTCCTTATGTTTCAATAGAGCTTTTTGAGTTCCAGCTTCTTCTCATTACCCTTGTCCTGTCCCTAGCCCTGTGTGAGCACTGGTGGTGGCACAGCATTCACTCTCTCACACCAACTGAGGGTACTGTTGAAAATACTCCTGTTCTTCAGTACCTGAAGCATCACAACACAGCCTAATCTACCTCCAGTGCAAGTTCACATCTCAGGCATTTTGGTTGTGGCATTGGTGTGAAACAGCTATATAGAATAATTTCTATTGGAGAAACATTCGTTATCTGGACACTTCTCCCCCCTTTTAAAATGTGTCCTTGGGGGGGGGCAGGAAAAAAGCCCATTTGGCAAAATAAAACTGTATGAGCCTTTTCTATATACATATATATATATATGTATGTGCTAAACTTCCTGCAAAGCCCTCCTCCCCTCCAAGCTCTGCCTGCAGATGAAGTGTTTTAACCTTGCCCTCTTAATTTATTCTACATTCTAATTGCCAGTAAGCAGATGCCGCCTCTTTTCGCGCTCGTTGCCACATTGTTCCACGTTCTGCCTGTCTTGTTTCTGCATGTGTGAATATTCCATTATCTCTTTCTCCATGATTCTGCAACTGATGTACTAAATGTCTGTACAGGTTTCAGGGAGGGAAAGCAAAACTTTGAAGAGGACAAGAGTCAGAGAAGTTTGATTTCTCCTGGGAGTCGGGGGCTTTCCCTGAAAGCTGCTAAGTTAAGAAGAAAGTCATAAGGCACAATTACAAATGCAAGGATGACAACACAAAATGTTCCACTTAAACATAAGGAAAGACTTCTTTCCTTCTTTTTTCCCCCTTTTTCTTTGCCCTGGTCCAGGCTGCCCAGGGAGGCTGTGGAGTCTCCTTCTCTGGAGGCTTCCAAACCCACCTGGACACGTTCCGGTGTGACCTGACCTAGGTGGGACCTGCTTGAGCAAGGGGTTTGAACTGGATGATCTCTAAAGGTCCCTTCCGACCCCTGTCACTCAGTGATTCTACACAACCAGTTGCACAGAGGCAGGTTTGCTCCATGTAAGTATTTCTTTGGTCAGCACTTGGGGGTGAAATGCTCAAGAATCATAGAATCATATAGGTTGGAAAGGACCTTTAGAGATCATCTAGTCCAACCCCCCTGCAGAAGCAGGGTCACCTAGGTCAGGTCACACAGGAACGTGTCCAGGTGGGTCTTGAAGACCTCCAAGGAAGGAGCCTCCACACCCTCCCTGGGCAGCCTGGGCCAGGGCTCCCTCACTCAAACACTGAAAGAGCTTTTCCTTATATTTAAGTGGAACTTTTTGTGTTCCAGCTTCATCCCATCACCCCTTGTCCTGTTGCTAGCTACTATGGAAAAAAGTGCTGCCCCAACCTCCTGACATCCACTTTTCAAACACTTTTAAGTGTTAATGAGATCTCCCTTCAGTCTCCTCCAGACTAAACAGCCCCAGGTCCCGCAGCCTTTCCTCATAAGGAAGATGCTCCAGTGCCCTGATCATCTTGGTGGCCCTGTGCTGGCCTCTCTCCAGCACTTCCCTGTCCCTCTTGAGCTGAGGAGCCCAGAACTGGACACAGGACTCCAGATGAGGCCTCACCAGGGCAGAGCAGAGGGGGAGCAGAACCTCCCTTGACCTGCTGCCCACACTCTTCTTGATGCACCCCAGGCTGCCATTGGCTTCTTGGCCACGAGGGCTCATGGTTAGCTAATTATCAATCAGGAGAGACCAAAGGGGCAGCAGAGGCTGTTGGTGCTGCTGCTTCTGGGAACTGCATCTTTTTTGGATGAAAAGCACAAAGCAGCTGATGGTATTTGTGGTTATTTTTAGCTAAGAAGGGATGATAACACATCTTGGCAGTCAAAGTAGGCTATATAAAGGATGAAATGTTACTCTTTATGGGAACAGTCCCAAGAAAACTGGATCACATGAAGGGCATAGGAGAGCAAAAGCTCTTCAGTGCAGCTCTCAAGCCTTTGTGGCCCCAAAGCCTAGTCACAGATATAAATAGCTTTCATCTGGTAATATAAGGGGTTTGGGGCACAGAGCTGCCCTGGCTTCCCACCTGCACAGTTAGGAACTGCTGCATTATTCCCTTGGCAGGATCCCTCCTTCCCACCTTGGGAACATGAGTGATCTGTGCTTGTGGCTGCTCTCAACACAACCATCAGGCTGGGAATTATTCCTGCCAGGGACAGCTTTAAGGCTGTGTGCTCAACTGCATGTTAGAGGTATGAACCCAAACTTTTAGGCTGGGTAGGCACAAAGCTTGGGTTCTGAGCTTTAGGTTTACCAAAAATGGTTTCAAAGCTTAGAAGAGCAAAGGAGGAGCTGGAGCTCACACACAGGGACCTGCAACTGGTGCAGGTTCAGAAGCCAGGGACACTAAATGGAAAAATGGCAGAGCAAGGATGTGCACAGTCAGAAGCTTCAGCCCCCAGGCCTTGCTCTCCCCACACCTCTTCCTCCCTTGCAGGAACCCCTCAGCCAAAGCAGAGCTGCTCCTGGCAGTGTGTTGCCAACACTTTTCTTACCTGGCCATAAATCACTGCTTATTTGCTCACCTGGCAAGGGCTATGTGGCCTTTCCTGACTTCAGGTGCAGCAAAACACCCCCATGTGTCCTGTAGGTCCTGCAACAAAAGCAAAAAGAGCCAGATAGGAACATGTAGCACAGAAACTTGAGGGCTAAGAGGAGGAAAGACTTCTCCATAATCAGTGGAGCCTGATGATTAAGAGGCAGAGCAGAACCCTGACACTGACAGAAGCATATGTGTTGTCCCAAGGCTCTATGCCTGTGGTACCCTTAACTAATCTAATGCAACTGCACAGGTGTTTCAAACTGCTCTTCACCAGTACAGACAATTGGTGATAATAACCAGAACAGTAAAAGCATCTACAAGGCACAACAAACATGATAAATAACTTTCTTGCCATACACTGCTGCCTTCCAGTCCTTGACCCAAGAGGCACACGTTGCTTGCTCTGCAAGAGGGAGCTGCCCCCTCTGCTGCTGCTCAACTCTCAGCTCCATCCATGGTAATCCCTCCCCTTCCTCTCCACAAGGAGCACTTCACAAGTTATTTCACAGCTACAGCTGTGTTAGGTTTGAGGCTCAGGAGGATATACACAGTGCACTCTGCAGTGCTGTCTGGAGGCTTTACAAAGGCTGAGGAATGAATTCTCCCACCACCGGCAAAACAGGAACCGTCAGCTCTGCACCCAGAGGGAAAGCCCAGCACTCCCTGGAACCTCCAGCATGAGGCTCAGAGCCCCAGGGATCTCTGTGCACACATTGTGATGATTTTAGCCACCTTCCTCATGAAAATGAGATGTGTAATGTGTTTATGTCCCTACAAGTCATGCAGGAGTTACAACTTCAAATGCTTTCCAGGCTTGGGCCCTGCAGCCCACAGGGGGCACCTGTCAGGTTTTGAAAGTGTAAATGGGCTGTTAGGAAAGCGGGCCCTTGCATGCTGATTTCCAGGAGATCAAAGCAGAGCACCCAGGTCCTTAGGGGCAGGTAGTGCCTGGATGTAGGCTGGCCCCGTGTGTAAGAGGGAGACCCTCCTGGCACACACATTAATGTGCCAGGCATAGGCTGCAGCTCTGTGCTGTGCAACCAAGGTGAGAAGCTCTGCACAAAACCCCACAGAACTTTCCAAGCTGAAAATGAAAAGGAAAGGTGATGTTCTGTGAGCACAACTGCCCAGCTGAGACTGACAGGGTTCACTAACCAGACCCTTAAAGGTCAAAAGATGCATTTGATTTGCAAACATTGCTCCCTGGACAAAGTCAAACCTGTTCCTGTCCAGCGAGCCCAGGCTGTTGCTGCAGCACATTCTGCACGTGGCATCTGCATGAGCACCAGAAGGAATGTCACAGGTCTGCTCAGACAGCACTGGGGCCAGGGAACAGATCAGCAGGTAAAGCAGAGAAGTGCATAGTACCCATAAATCATAGAGAAAGATTTAATGACATGCTTGGGTAATAGTTACAGACATTGAAGTTGTTAGGTATGTAAAATAGAACACAGAAATAGGAGACAGGGGCTGCAGTAGCCAAGCAAAGCTAAAATAGAACAGGTTAGAGTGAGCTGGCACCTGCAGTACGGAATGGAGACACACTACAGCAACTGAGGGAGTAAATAAATAAACACTGACATTGTTCTACACCTGTTTGGCCTCTGGAGAGCAGCGATTTGTGGGACCATATGTTGGACAAAATGAGGCTGTTCATTGATAACTGTAAATGTGCTGACCCCTTGCAAACTGGAGATTAACAATATTAAGTAAATGGCACATTGTCATTATCAAGTAAAGAGGCCGTTCTCCACCATTAGAAGCCTGCAGCTGTCAGGAGGAACTGATCATATGACACAAGGTAACATTGATTTGATAGTAGACCTTGGTAAATGACACCCCAAAGGATCTGTAGGTTCTCAGTTCTGACTTGGGTTTAACCATGAGGTGGTCTTTTGTCTTTCAGCTGACACACATTTTACCTGTTCCTCACTACTACAGGGCTTGTTTGGGGGTTGCTTTTGTTTTAATCTGCTCTGCAGTACTTAAATCTCAGATGAAGTGTAAATGATGACATTTGCATTTGGAAGTCAATGCATTCCTTATTCTTTTTGCCAAAGGTATGGAGTTGCATCATTACCACAGTACTCTATCACCTTTGTCACCACAAGCAGAGCTTTGAAAGTGCCATTGGTGAACAACTAAACGTGCAGACTCCAAAGAAGAGCAGCTCAGGAGGAGCTGAGAGCATTCACAATGGCTTACAAACAAAGTTGCACAAGGAAACCAAGTAGAGACAGGTAGCAAAGTGGTCACCAGCAGCAACGCCAAACGCTCTCACACCAAACGCTTCAGCATCTGAGGCACAGGGCAGAAACTGCACATGGTTCTGTAGCTTCCTTCCTGCCCACTGTGATCCAACCTTAAGACAAACGTGTGAAGGTAAAGCAGCAGCCTGTGTGGATTGATTCTTCTCACTGATCCAGAGAAATCCTTCGATACACAGGGTTGGAATTCTTTGGCCCCCTCCGCTTCTGACTTGAGGAAGTGCACGTTCCTTGCCTCACAGCGTGCCCATCCTGTGGTGAGGCACTTGCAGAGTCTGAAGGTTGGGGCAGGTAAAATAAGGAGCTGGGAGAAAGCATGCTGCTATCCCATTGGAAGCAAAGGGGAGTGTAGGCCCATAGAACACCTCTTCCTTCCCTTCCTTGCTAACATCCAGCACCTGCAGGTCAAAGCATACAAAGCAGTTCAGGGACGGCAGAAGGAAGCCGAAACAATCTGCTGGCACACACCATGCACATGTACTATTAATCCCAACAGAAAGGTAGTTTCAGATCATTTTTAGATTGTATTTATGTATTTGGTGAGCTCTTGCTGTCCTTAACACCCAAATCTTAGGCTAGCTCAGGTACTGGGCAGCAGACAGTGACCCTGGGTCACAGAACCTCAAGGGCTGGAAGGGACCTGGAAAGCTCATCCAGTGCAACCCCCCTGCCAGAGCAGGACCACCTAGAGTAGGGCACACAGGAACTCATCCAGCTGGGTTGGAATGTCTCCAGAGAAGGAGACTCCACACCCATCTGGGCAGCCCCTGCCAGTGCTCCCTCACCTCAACAGGGAAGAAATTCTTCCTTGTACGTGCAGGTTGGGTTCTCTGCACAGGAGTGCCACTGCTACCACCGAGCATGGATCACTTGTCAGCTTGGTGTGGGATACAGGCAGCAAGGGAGCCCTGTGGAAGCTGGTGCAAGCAAAGGAATTAACAACTTCCTCAAAGAAAATGAAGATATATGGGAAAAGTGGATTCTTCTTCTTCCAAAGAAGAGAGCAACCTCAAATGTGCTGAACTGGAAAAGAAGAGGCTTTGCTGGTTAAAGCCAGGCACACTGCCAGCAGCTGAGCAGGGGCAGCACACACAGCTCTGCCAAAGCACTCGTTATACTTTGTTTCTCTTTAAAGGCAGGGACTGTCTGGGCAGGCTGCCAGTTCATGACCAGTTTGGGGATGTGGACAAATGTCCATTTAAGAAAGCAAGAGCCCAGGATCGTTTGCACTTGTCAGAATTGAAACCCAGGTGCAATACTGCAGAGAGTACCTGCTGATTACAAATGAGTGTGTAGGTGGAGGACAGCCACCACCTTGATACTGTCCTATTCCTCCATCTGAAGCACTGAATGGCAGCTGCTCCTGCCCAAGCCAGTCTGAGTGACTTTTTTTCCCCAACAAGAATGGTTGGATATGCCAACGACTTAGTAAAGCACAGTTGTACTGTGACCAGAACGTGGTTTTAACTGCTTATCCTTTACAGAATTGCAGGGGTTGGAAGGGACTTCTCTAAAGATCAACTATTCCACCCCCCCTGCTCAAGCAGGTCCACCTAGATCATCTTGCATGATCTATTCTTTACAAACTCATGCTAATAGGTTTGCTAACTTAGTGCTATGTTCTAATTCATGCTATAAGACCTGCAGCTTGATATCCAATACATTCCTTTCTTATGCTGAGTCTAATTTGTAGTTTAGTGGGACAGGTTGGATGTGAAATCCTAAAATCCCCAAAGCTGGAAACCAATGGCAATGTTGTTTTTCAGTAAAAGTGCAGAAACTGAGATGTAAACGTGATTTTCTGTGTGTAGCTGCCCAGCTGGTCACAAAGTGATGGCTGTGATGCAGATTTGCTTCACTCAGAAACATGCAGAAAGATAAGAACTCCTAACTCCTGGAGGGGAGGTATCTGTGAGCCATGGATCTGCAGGCAAGCTGCACTTAGGCAAGGTGAGTGAGCAGCAGAGTTTGTTGGACACTATTGCTTGCAGCACAGATCAAAACAACTCCTATTCAAGCTTTGAAGCAGTAAGTGCTAAGGCAGGTTGCAGGCTAACTGAACTTTGTCAAAGAGCGACTTGTTAACTCTGGCTGCTCTTCAGAAAGGCAACTTGGAGAGGAAAAAAACACCCCACAAGTCAGGCTGAAAAAATGTTAGCCTGTGTCCCATCATCCATTTCTGCAACCCTTTAGCTTTTCACAGAACCACAGAATCTCAAGGGCTCAAGGGCTGGAAGGGACCTGGAAAGCTCATCCAGTGCAACCCCCTGCCAGAGCAGCACCACCTAGAGTGGGTCACACAGGAACTCATCCAGCTGGGTTGGAATGTCTCCAGAGAAGGAGACTCCACAGCCCATCTGGGCAGCCCCTTCCAGTGCTCCCTCACCTCAACAGGGAACAAGTTTTCCCATTTGTTTCTTTGGAACCTCTTCTGTTCCAGCTTGTCCCCACTGCCCCTTGTCCTATCACTGGCCATCACTGAGAACAGCCTGGCTCCATCCTCCTATGTATTTGTAAACGTGAATGAGGTCACCCCTCAGTCTACTCTTTTCAACTTGATGTGTAACCTGACAATTCATGCCCATTATTGCACCCAAACCTTGACAAAGGAGAGGCTCCTCAACCCTGTTTTGACTGAACTATCTTAGAAGAATCCCATCTACTGAGCCATCTGGGAATATCTCCAACACCCACAGCATTTCCTCTCCACATTTATGCAGGTTCAGTGGCTGCGTAAGAAATCTCTTACTTCACTTGCCTTTTCCTTTTTGAATAACCTCTGTGCAAAATATATCCTTGTGAAATTACTGGGAAAGGCTTTTAAAAGCAGCCTAAATCACTCACCTGGATACACGCCAAAGGCTCGTTTGTCCAAATCGAGTAGCCGCCAACTAAATATATCCTGCCGTTGTGGACAGCCACTCCAGACTCGTTCTGACCTAAAGCAAGAAAGGGAATAGAAACCACTTTCAGTGTTCAATTAACCCCTTTAACACCGAACCCTGGAGTTCTGTAACGGGATGCAAATGCAGCTGGCAATACCCTGACTGTGTCACAAGTCACAGCGTGGGGGACTGAAGGTGAAGCACGAGGGCTCTTCCTTGCTCTCCGCAGGAGCCCCACATGCTGTGTGTCCAGAGACATACCCTGGATGAACAGTAAACTGAGGCTGTGTAGGGGACCATCTGCTGTCTCCTCCATAGCACAGGGGTTGGTACATGTGTGTTTCATGGGTGGTAGGTGAGCTCCCACCTGCCGCTCAGCCACTCTCACGCATGAGCATCCAAACAGAAGCGGAGGCTGAGAGCGCTGAATGCCCCTCACGTCCTGCACGCCCCTGTTCAACCCCTGCTTCCTCCAGCCACAAGGATGGTGCCAACTGGGAAAGCTGCTGTGCAAGCTCATTGCCATAGCAACAGTCTCCTGAACAAGTTTGGGAGTCTTGAAGAATAAATACAGCCTTAAAAACCAAAACTCTGTTCTATGCAGTGCAACAGGTAGAATCAGAGACTCACATTTACTGCCAGCTGCAGAGATGTAAAGAAAGGCTTAGATGGCTTCTTAACTGGAATGGGCTGCCCAGATGGGCTGTGGAGTCTCCTTCTCTGGGGACACTCAAACCCAGCTGGATGAGTTCCTGTGTGACCTCCTCTACGTGGTGCTGCTCTGGCAGGGGGCTTGCACTGGATGAGCTTTCCAGGACCCTTCCAACCCTTGAGATTCTATGATTCTGTGATTAAGGTGCAGGCTGTACAACCCACCAGGTTGTATCTGAGGACAGGGTGCTATCTCATAGCATTTAGTGGTACAGAGTCAGCTCCAGAAGAAGGGTGCCCACGGTGCCAGTCCTTTTGCAGTTGCAAATCAGATCCTGTCTTTCTCAAAGGTTCCCAATTCCTCCAGATAAGAAAATCAAATAATGAGCTGGAGGGCAAAAGGGATATGGAAAACTAGTTCTGTTTGACATTGTGTAACTCCCTTTTAATTTGGGCCTCTTGTCTCAACATCCATTAAGTACTCTGATGACTTTGGGAATTAAACCTGGCAAAGGAAGTAAAGGAAAAAAAGAAGGGCTATTTCAAACACACCAGCAGCAAAGGAGGATTAGGGAGAATGTGAACCCATTGATGAACAAGGTGGGTGTCCTGGTGAGGGAGGATGCAGAGAAGGCTGAACTACTGAATGCTTTCTTTGCTTCAGTCTTCTCTACTGAGGCTGGCCCTCGGGAAGCCCAGTCTTGGAGGATAGAGAGATAGTCTGGAGAATATGGAGACTTTGTGTTGGTGGATGAGGATGGGGTTAGAAATTGTGCAAGCTGGACACCCACAGATAATAATAAACATGAGGGATGAACCCCAGAGTGCTGAGGGAGCTGGGTGATGTGATTGCTAAGCCCCTCTCCATCATTTTTGAACAATCATAGAGGACAGGTGAGGTGCCTGAGGACTGGAGAAAGGCTTGGATGAGTGGACAGTGAGGTGGATGGAGAGCTGGCTGAATGACAGAGCCCAGAGGGTGCTGATCAATGGCACAGAGTCGAGTTGGAGGCCTGTGGCCAGTGGAGTTCCACAGGGATGGGTTCTGGGGCCAGTCTTGTTCAACATCTTCATCAACCACCTGGATGAGGGGACAGAGTGTACCCTCAGCAAGTTCCCTGCTGGCACCAAACTGGGAGCACTGGCTGATTCCCCAGAGGCTGTGCTGCCATTCAGCGGGATCTCGACCGGCTGCAGAGTTGGGCACAGAGGAACCTCCTGAGGTTCAACAAGCACAAGTGCAGAGTCCTGCAGCTGGGGAGGAACAACCCCATGCACCAGGACAGGCTGGGGGTTGACCTGCTGAAGAGCAGCTCTGCAGAGAGAGACCTGGGAGTGCTGGTTGATAATAAACTAACCATTAGCCAGCAAAGTGCACTCGTGGCCAAGAAGCCAATGGCAGCCTGGGATGCATCAAGAAGAGTGTGGGCAGCAGGTCAAGGGAGGTTCTGCTCCTCCTCTCCTCTGCTCTGCTCTGCTGAGGCCTCATCTGGAGTCCTGTGTCCAGTTCTGGGCTCCTCAGCTCAGGAGGGACAGGGAAGTGCTGGAGAGAGGCCAGCACAGGGCCACCAAGATGATCAGGGGACTGGAACATCTTTCATATGAGGAAAGGCTGCAGGAACTGGGGCTGTTTAGTGTGAAGAAGAGGAGACTGAGGGGGGACATCATTAATACAAGTATTTTAAAGGTGTATGCCAAGAGGACGGGGCAGCCCTTTTTCCATAGGATCCAGTGACAGGACAAAGGCAAAATTTACACTTGAGGAAAAACTTCCCTGTGCAGGTGAGGGAGCCCTGGCACAGGCCGCCCAGGGAGGGTGTGGAGGCTCCTTCTCTGGAGGTTTCCAAACCCGCCTGGACATGCTCCTGTGTGACCTGATCTAGGTGGGACCTGCTTCTGCAGGGGGGTCGGACTGGATGATCTCTAGAGGTCCCTTCCAACCCCTACCATTCTGTGATTCTGTGAAAGTTGAGGAGTTCCACAGTCTAAAGACATCTAGCGGGAAAAGAACTGATGTTCTGTGTTAAGAGTAGCAGGTTTCCCCGTTGGTGTGCACTGCTCACCTGTCAGCATGTTGAAGCTGCAACGTGTCCACTGGTCAGTGTCTATGCTGTAGGAGTCTATGTGCCGAACCAGGATCCGGTCGTTGTTGTAGTCGAGATCATTCCCTCCTAACACGTAAAGCTTCCTCTGCACAGCAGCCATGGAGTGATACACTCTCCTCTGCAACATCGGGCTTCGGCTCAGCCACTTATTCTAGGAAGAGAGAGACTTGTCTCAGCACTGCTCAAAGACACACCTCTATCAGTAGCAGAACAGCAGTGCTGTGTTACTGCTCTAGTCCTGACCTTTCTCCAGCAATCACAAGTGTCTATACGTGTGTGGTTCGTATGACAAACGTGTGTGTTGGCTCTCACACTGACACTGCACTTCCAACACGTGCTTTGCAGTTCTCACATTTCGGTTCTTTAACTTAATGATACTTCTTGCTCTGTGTATTTTCTGTTTAGCTCATCACATCTCAAAGGTTTTCTTCTTTCTAAGTCAGTAGCAAATCCTGCTTCAGCAAGACTGTTAGATGTCGGCTTTGTATACAGGGCTAAAATTATCCGTACCAACTAGCTCAGTCACGGGAGAAGAGAGATTGTTCCACCTTTTGCTATTCACAAGCTCATTTGATCTTATCCTTGGGGAATGAAGCAACAGAGAAAAAACAATTTCCTACAGAATCTTCTCAAAATGATTCACTGATTTGGTTTAATGCCAACCCTTTACTTGTGGGCACTTTACAAAGCAACGTCCTTTTCTTGCACGTGTTACTTCCTGGCTAATGGTATTGAAGGATCCTCCCTGTGCAGGCGAGAGGACAAGGGAGGAGAGGGATTAAAGCACAGTATTTAAAGCCTAAGGAAACAATTGCTCCTGCTACGCTTACCCAATCAAACAACCCAACCAGATTAATGTGTTTAAGTGGGGGAAGTTAAAACATGTGAGGAAATTCTTTGGGTTAGGCCTCGAATACCGCCGCTTTTTAACCTCAGCCATACAGAGCTATACATTTCAATGTGGAATAGCTGAATATTAGGCAGTAATGTTTGCATTAGTAGTCCAGTCTCTTAACACCACACCATAGACGCCATCTGCTTTGCAAAGCCTGCCTGCATCCCCTGATTACATCTTTAGCTTCCCTCCTCCGCAGTGCCTGCCAGGTGAGCCGCAAAAGCACTGCAAAGGCAAAGAAACAGAGGGGCCTGGTGGGGTCATTTCTAATAAGGCGGCGTGTGAATACTAATCAGTGGTGGGGAAGCAGAGGTCACCCCAGCCGGCTTGTTGGCAGGTAGCTGTGTGCTCCGTGGCAGATGGCAGGCATTATCGACTCGCCACAAAGGCCTCGCGCGGAGCCGAGCGCCGGGGCTCCGTGATAGAGTTATTGAGATTCCGGGCGAGATGCAAGCAGATGTGATGGTTTCCAGTACCCACCGTAAACAATATGCCAGCAGAATGTTTAAAGAGAGCTTGTGTGTACAAACACGGAGAGGACCTCGTTTGGAGGAGGCGAGCGCCGTTCCTCTGTAACTCTTGAGGCGCCAGGCCGGGTTCCTGGCCGGCAGCACGGCGTGACACGCTGAGGGAGCCCTGCCGCCCGTGCTCTGGGGTGCAACGCGACCTCAGCAAGCAAAGAGGAAAAGCGGGAGGTACCCCATGGAAATGCTGAAATACATGGCCCCCTCATAAACAAAACAAGGTTGCTGCCTGTAGTTGTTATCGGGAGCGATGGGCTGAGGCCAGTCGCATGAGGCCTCAGTGTCGCATCCTGCACTTGGGCCACACCAACCGCAGGCAGTGCTACAGGCTTGGGGCAGAGGGGCTGGATAGCTGCCCAAAGGAAAAGGGCCTGGGGGTGTTAACTGACAGCAGCTGAACATGAGCCAGCAGCGTGCCCAGGTGGCCAAGAAGGCCAAGGGCATCCTGGCCTGGATCAGAAATAGTGTGACCAGCAGGGCCAGGGAAGAGATTATCCCCCTGTGCTCAGCACTGGTGAGAACACACCTCAAATCCTGTGTCCAGTTCTGGGCCCCTCACTACAGGAAGGACATTGAGGTGCTGGAGGGTGTCCAGAGATGGGCAACAAAGCTGGTGAATGGTCTGGAGAACAAGTGTGATGAGGAGCAGCTGAGGGAGCTGGGGATGTTTAGCCTGGAAAAGAGGGCTGAGAAGACACATGATCACTCTCTACAGTTTCTTGAAGGGGAGTTGTAGTGAGGTTGGAGTTGATCTCCCCAGTAATGAATGACAGGACACGAGGAAATGGGCTCAAGTTGCACCAGGGGAGGATTAGATTGGGCTTGAGGAAGAACTTTCACCCAGAGGGTTATGAAGCATTGGAAGGGGCTGCCCAGGGAGCTGCTGGAGTCACCATCCCTGGAGATATTCAACAGACACACAGATGAGGTGCTGAGGGACATGGGTTAGTTTAGTGATGAGCCTGGCTCTGTGAGGTGAGGGGTTGGACTCAATGATATTAAACGTCTTTTCCAACCATAACAATTCTGTGATTTCTATGCTATTTGGATTTAGGACACAATCAACATTTTACAATCGATGCATAAAACTGCACCTCAGAAAGAATGAAGCAGGTGTGTCGTTGCCTGCTTTCTGTCTGAGGACCTGTATGTGCTATGCTTTAAGAAGTTAGTGGGAACCACACAGAAGTATCTCCTGGCACAATTTGGTTCCAAATACAGCAATCAAAGCCCCTGTCCTACAATCAGAAGAGTCAGTACTCTTCCACGTGGGTGTAAATCAGGCTGTGCAATTCTGATTGCAGGCTTAGGACTTTTAATTCCTAATACAAGCAAGAGGGCATAACCATGCCCTAACCCTCTGAAATGGTTACTGAGCCATGCTAACCTAATCAAAACACATACATAATGTATGAAATAATCCCTAAAAGATATTTTAGGTGCTTGGGTAATGAAACAATAAGCACCCTTGCAGTCAGCAGAGTAAGTCACAGCCAGGTAGTACAGTCCTAAAAGCACGCAGGAAACAAAAAAGCCCATCTATGCAATTCAAAGCAGAAATGCCAATGACAAGGAGCAGTTCTGTGACACTGACTTTGAGAATATGTAGCCCAGGGCTGCTGGATTACAAAAAAGAATGAACAAGTAAAATAAACACTGATAAATATGGAGGATTTAAAGCACATTTCTGTGTTTAATGTAAGATCTTCCCAATGCCTATAGGCTTAAAAAACATAACTAAAGGCCAAGGTCTCCATTACTCTGTTAAACTCACACCCCAATACAAGGTGAGTGTAAAACATCACTAATTGCAGCAGCCAGCACTTCCAACCTTACATAACCATTATCTTTGGTAAGAGACCTGTTTGAAGCAAAACACATGAGAAAAAACACACACAACACAGATACCCACCTGCTTAGGATCATAGACCATGAGCCTGTTTTGGTACTGGGCGGTATTTGTTACTCCTCCTGTGAAAGAGTTTATACAGGTTACTTCATTTCACACCAGCAAAACCAGGAGCAAGATCAGGTACAGCAAAATAACCAATTCTCTGGTCCTTTTGCTGGCAGAATTGTATTGCATACCACCACTTATCCTTACCTTCCACTGCACTTTTTAATCTGGTTACAAGGCAATAAGTAGCACATTTGTCAAATGCCTAGAAGCAACAACAAACAACACCCCTCCCCACACTCCACATCCTTTGTAAAGCTAATTCTGTGGCCTAAAAATGAGATTAAAATGCATCTGTCCAGAAATGGCTGCACATTCAGCCATGATGAAGACACAAAGATAAACCCCACCCTGTGTGTGACAGTATAAAGGAGGAGGTGGGCTTGTCTCAGAGAGAACAGGTCACAGAGGAACTCTGCCTGACCAGGAGCATGATGTGGGACACCACTGCCAGCTGGAAAGCACAGTGCAAACCTGGACAACTCTGCTCACCTGCACATTAGATGGAAATTCTGTATTTTGTGTGTTTTATGGAGAGGACATCTCCTGGCTTAGTTACAGACTTCTGTTGGAAGGTTCCCTCACAGTGACCAGAAACAACACTACCATTTACTTTTCAATAACACTTAGGAAGCAAGGTAAAAAGCACCTCAGAAAACCCTGGAATAGAGTCTGACTCAAGCAGATGCCTCAAATGAACTATGTACCTCAACACAGCATGTATTTAACATCCCATCATCCTGATCTCTATTGGTTTTAACTGGCAAATCTCTCTGAGTAAACTGGTGGAAGAATTCTTCAGTCTCAAGCCTGTCATCTCACTGGCACAAACACATCCAGAGTGTGCTCAGGGCCTCCCAGGGACCTGGTGTCACTGCAGCACTGCACAGCCTCACACAATCACTGGATGGTAGGAGTTGGAAGGGACCATGGAGATCATCTAGTCCAACCCCACTGCTCAATCAGGTCCCACCTAGATCAGGTCACACAGGAATGTGTCCAGGTGGGTTTTGTAAACCTCCAGAGAAGGAGCCAAGATGATCAGGGGACTGGAGCATCTTCCTTATGAGGAAAGGCTGTGGGACCTGGGGCTGTTTAGTCTGGAGAAGACTTGAGGGGGGATCTCATTAATAGTTACAAACATCTAAATGGTGGGTGTCAGGAGGCTGGGGCAGCACTTTTTTCTGTTGTACCTAGTGACAGGACAAGGGATAATGGACAAAAGCTGGAACACAAAAAGTTCCTTTGAAACATAAGGAAAAACTCTGTCAGTGTTTCAGTGAGGGAGTCATGGCCCAGGCTGCCCAGGGAGGGTGTGGAGGCTCCTGCTCTGGGGTTTCCAAACTCTCCTGGACACATTCCTGTGTGACCTGATCTAGGTGGGATCTGCTTTGGCAGGGAGGTTGGACTAGATGATCTCTAAAGGTCCCTTCCAATCCCACCATTCTGGGATCCTGTGATTTGTGCAAGCACCAGCCTCCACTAGGGTCCCTACACATGGACGGCAGCACAAGCTCCCAGCTCAGAGACACTTCCAGGCTAAGAGACAGCCAAGATGAGAATGAATCCTTCCAAAGTGTTTCCCCCACGCTATGCCACACAGTGCCCATCACAGCACCCATGAAGCAGACACACAAGAACACACCTTGGAAAGCAGTGACCGTATCCATTGCCTGATCTCACAACCTGTTGTCTCTCCACTCTGGTGCAGCCTTCCTAGTGTTAGTGGCCATCAGCCACATGGCACCAAACAATCTTTTCTAATGCCTGTTTAATAATTTGATTTTCTTCTACATAGTTATTTTCACTCCCAGGGTGATGGATTAGTATTTTGAAAAATAACAATCATGGTTATTTCCACGATTACATTGGAACATTGAACTACAGGGGATGGATGCAGCAGAAACACAATGGTGGGTCATGTATTTCCATTCAGCGAGGACACCTTAATTGAGGGGGAAAGATGTGGAGGAAGAAGAGAAAGAAGGGGGCTGTTTCTTGTAAAATAATGAAATAAGCAAAATTATTTGCCTGTCTTCACAAAGAGCCCCTCAGCTCAAGCACACAGCTAACATTTTCTCCCCCTGCAATATTGCTCACGTGTGGTGTTGTAGCATTACATTCCCTTCACATACCGCTCTTCACTTTTAGATTAATCTGCCAAAATGAGATGCTAAGGATTTGCATACAGATTTGACTACACAAAAATAGATCTGGAATTAATAACAGTCTCTATATGTTTTAATTTCTTCTAGACTGGAGTACCCTTGCCTCCAGCAGTATTCTTGGCTTTGAAAGTCATCAAGCTGATTTGTCTGCTCTTAGGTTATGATGCCACATGCTGCTACACTGTCCCCTGCAATCAAAGTGCTCACAGAGATAGATTCCATGCCTTCCCCTAACAAGTATATTTTATAGATTGGCAGTTTTGATCTCCCCTCCCCAGGGGGATAATCTGCATCTTAACAGGTTTCTATAGATACATCTGTCATTAAATATGCCATCTTATATCTGCATCAATTTTCAGACTCAAGTTCCTCCTAACTTTGAAGTGCTATAGCAAAAGTTTAGAATTTTCTGCCAAAATTCAAATTTAACAAGTCTGCAATGTCCTCTTGAACTATTCCTTTTAAATACTCCAGGCAGCTGGGAGAGGGAGAAAGAAGAGCAATATGTCTCTTACAGAACAGCAAAAGGAGAGGGGGAAAAAAGAGTTTAAATGACACTAAAAATAACAACATACTTTCTCAAGGAAAAAAAAAAACCCATAAAGAGAGATTTTTGAGATGGTTTCTTAAACTTCTCTGCAGTGTTTCCTGTGCAGAAAGAAGGGGAAAGGCAGGCAGGTGTCGTAACGACACTTGAGAAGAAGCATTTAAGCACATACACCTTTCTGTTACATTTGATGTCCAGCAATAGCAGGTAACGTGGTAGTAACCCATCAGTTAAAGAAAGAGAAAAAAATGTCTGTCTGGGATAATGACAGAGTAAAAAAATCACAGCTTGGTCAGTGCTCGCTGGGTTTTATGAGCTGGGTGATGATTGCACCACTTTGACATGAGAAGCTCGCTTTGAGGAGTAGAGCTCCTAGGAGTACCCTCAGGACAAGGCTGTGTCTGTCTTGCTCTTAGAGACTAAGAGAATCACAGAATCACAGAATGGTGGGGATTGGAAGAGACCTCTAGAGATCATCCAGTCCAACTCCCCTGGCCAAAGCAGCTCCACCTAGATCAGGTCACACAGGAACGTGTCCAGGTGGGTTTGGAAACCTCCCAAGAAAGCCTCCACACACTCCCTGGGCAGCCTGTGCCTGGGCTCCCTCACCTCAGGAAAGAAGTTTCTCCCTATGTTTAAATGGATCTTTTTGTGTTCCAGTTTTTGTCCACTACCCCTTGTCCTGTCACTGGACATTACAGAAAAAAGTGTTGCCCCATCCCCTTGACAAACACCTTTTAAATACTTGTAAGTATGAATGAAGTTCCCCCTCAGTCTCCTCCACATGCTGAGGGAAAGCCCAGCATTCAACCCATGGGCTTAACAATGGGCAATGGGTACAAGCTGGAACAGAAGAGGTTCCAAAGAAACACAAGGGAAAGCTTCTTCCCTGTTGAGGTGAGGGAGCACTGGAAGGGGCTGCCCAGATGGGTTCTGAAGTTTTTTTCTCTGGAGACATTCAAACCCACTTGGACGAGTTCCTGTGTGACCTACTCTAGGTGGTGCTGCTCTGGCAGGAGGTTGGGCTGGATGAGATTTCCAGCCCTTGAGATTCTGTGATGCTGTGGGGCATATTGTCCTACCCTAAAGAGTCCCCTGGAAGATAACAAGAGCAGCTCTAACCATAGAATCAGAGAATCATAGATTGGTAGGGCTGGAAGGGACCTTTGGAGATCATCCAGTCCAACCCCCCTGTAGAAGCAGGGTCACCTAGATCAGGTCACACAGGAACATGTCCAGGTGGGTCTTGAAGACCTCCAAGGAAGGAGCCTCCACACCCTCCCTGGGCAGCCTGGGCCAGGGCTCCCTCACTGAAACACTGAAATAGATTTTTCTTATGTTTAAGTGGAACTTTTTGTGTTCCAGCTTCATCCCATTACCCCTTGTCCTGTTACTATCCCCTTCATCCCATCACCCCTTGTCCTGTTTCTATCTACTATAGAAAAAAGTGCTGTCCCAACCTCCTGACACCCACCCTTTAGATATTTATAAATGTAAATAAGATCCCCCCTCAGTCTCCTCTTCTCCAGACTAAACAGCCCCAGTTCCCGCAGCCTTTCCTCATATGAAAGATGCTCCAATCCCCTGATAAACACTCTAATGAAGACTCTTCCACTCAGATACAATCCAGCTGAAAACAAGAGACACCCGAACCCTAGAGCTTGTTTGTGGGGTGACTTTAAAACAAAAATCATTAAATCCTGATCACAGAATCATAGAATGGTAGGGTTGGAAGGGACCTCTAGAGATCAACTAGTCCAACCCCCCTGCAGACACAGGGTCACCTAGATCAGGTCACACAGGAACATGTCCCGGGGGGGGGGGGGGGGGGGGGTCTGATGTTTATATTCAATCTAAGAAGGATCAATGGCATCACACCTTTAGTGCCCATGCTTGAAAGGTGAGAGCTCCACTACCCCTTATTCAAATGTAATCGTAATAGGAACCATAACAATGAGACACTTCCATACACAAAGACTGGTCACCAAGGCAATTTCAATACACTTGTTAACCTCCGTATTCTGGTCTCTTCTGTGCCAGCTGCAACCACAAATCTTGAATTGGTTAGGTAAAGTCCTATTTATTGCAGGTCTGGTTTTCATTAAAGAATTTCATATATTGCTGAGAAAAAAATGTTGTTCTGTTCACAACAAAGAGCACACTGACGGTAAGGTAATACTTTTGATCCCAAAGCACTTGAATCTCAGAATAATTCTCCAAGATACGTGATCTCCATCATTTCCATGGTCAAAATCTCCACCATTAGGGGGGAAAAAATAGTTATAATCAAAAGGAGTCTTGAATTTTGAAGAAAAAGCTGTTAAACACCAAGACTGTACAGAGTTGGTTGTTTACCAGCCCCAAGCTGGGTTTCCATGTGCATTTCAAGATGTGGTTTTAGCCGACACACTTAAGGTCAGGCACTGGGACCTCTGCAAAACAACAGCACAATACTTTGCTTTAGAGAAAGACTTTTCATGTGCTAATCTCTTAAGCACTTGAAGCAGGAGGGGAAGCCTCCTTATCCCCAGCTGCAGGTGCAGGAATGGCCCAGAGCTGAACCTCCCGGTAGTGGTTCCTGTCCTCCTGTGTCCCCAGGCACACTACACCTATAAGGGAGGAGGAAGGTTAAAGTGTAGAGAAAAGCAAGGTCTCCAAATTTGCATGTGCACGCCAGGGAGGATGCAGGGAAATGGGCACAGTTCAAGTTCTCACTCTTATGGAAAATATTTCCCTGCTTTTATAGGGAAGGATTGTTAGTAATGTTGAACTCCAAAGGGTTTGGTGCATTTTGTTTCTCTCTCTCACTCAAATACTTCACTTTTCAAGCATGTGGCATGCAATTCATTTGTGAAATGGGTCACATTGTCAGATGTTAACCGGGGCCTGTAAGATTCATCTCTGTATAAAATCTCCAAGCCATCTGCCCGAAGCTGTACTGTCACTACAGAGAACTTATTTTAATGAATTCTCATCTATGGTTTTAAATAAGAAAATAAGATGCAGGCTGTGGAAGAAAATAATTTACAAACCCCCAAAAGATGAGAAAAAAATGATGCCACAAATGTAAAAAATATGTTCCAAAACCTATGGAGCTCTGAAACCTTGAGAGCTGAACACGCTTGCTCTGACCAGAGGGTCTCAGCTAGTTCCAGAGTGCAAAAGGCTCCCTCTAAGCCTCCTGGAAGCTTAAAAACCCCAAAGGGATGGTGGCAGCTTAGCAATCCCTCTATAACCTGGAACATTCACCCATCTCCTATTGCCAGTGTGTGCCTTTGCTCCCACAGCCTTAACCACATTTCCCTTCCCTGCTGCCTTTGGCATGGTTTATGCTCTCTTGTATTTGTCCCAGAGGAGGAGCAAAGTAAGGCTGAAAATCAATCCTAATAATAACAATACAACCCCCTTAAGTCTGGTCAGCTTTTGATTGGCAAAGCCTTCAGAACAAAAAAGACAAGGGGCTGTAGCAGAGGCATTGATGCTTTGGCTATAGAGTAAATGGTCAGTGTGCAGGTCATGTTTTGTTGACTCTTTCCACAAATACAAGGGCTAAAAAGTTATATTATCACAGTTTAATTTATTCCCCACAAAACTGGGCACGTTTTCATGGTTACCTTGCCAGCTGGTAATAGCTGACTGACTTTGGGAGCTCTTGCTGATGACCTGTACTTCCCAGAGAAAGCAGCAGGGAGACTGCTCAGGAACATCCTTAACTCAGACTAATTTTTTAATTACATCATTTTTAGGCCACATACTTCAAAATTAGGTTCCCTCCTGCATTACTGATTATTCTTATGCTAACATCTTATGTTTGATGATGAACACTGCACTTTTTTTTCTCAGCAGTTGACTACTGATATGTTTGGAACAATATAAAACATTTCTCTGTTCTATTCTCCTGTCCTTGGATATACACATACAGCAAGCTACCTTCTGGCCTTAGGCAATTAATTCATAGTAGAAAGCTAGCTGCAGTTATTGCATCTCCATTTAGTTTTTAAATGACACCAATCAATCCACCAAAATCAGTTTTCACTCTCTGAGTATATAATTCTGATCAATACCCCACTGAAGGATGGCATAGTATGCTCTTGTACTTCATAATAACCTGTTAGAATCCAGTGACTCAAAACTGCTGGGCAATTTCTCAAAGAGGATATAAAACACAAGCCAGAAGTCCTGTCTATCTTATTCCACTGCAAACACATCACTCCTTTGGGTGACTTTACAATCAAAGTTACGTTGGAAGCATTTTCAGTTTCAAATGGAACAGCACTGATAAAATACTGGTGTTGTTTTCCCCAGTTTTAGAGAGTTCATTGAATAGGCTCCCACTTACCTCTTGCCCTGATTCCAAAGGGCATGAGAGGAATATCCTTGAGCACAGCATCATGCTTCATTATATAAACACACATAGTATTTAAACACACAAGCAGGTATGACTTTCACTTATGTAACTAAGCACATCAATTAAGCCTCAGCATCACAGGACAAGGGGTAATGGACCAAAGCTGGAACACAAAAAGTTCCACTTCAACATAAGGAGAAACTTTACTGTTGAGGTGAGGGAGCCCTGGCACAGGCTGCCCAGGGAGGGTGTGGAGGCTCCTTCCTTGGAGGGCTTCAAGACCCACCTGGACATGTTCCTGTGTGACCTGATCTACGTGAACCTGCTTCTGCAGGGGGGTTGGACTGGATGATCTCTAAAAGTCTCTTCCAACCTCAACCATTCTGTGATTCTGTGATCATTTTCCCTTTCCTGGCATATCTACAACTATTAAAAGTAACCTTCAACCAGTCTCACATTAAGGGGTTCAAAATCCCTATCAAATACTTCCCTGGGTTTGTTTTTTTTCTTACAGAACAAAACTAAACTAAAGTAAAAGAAAATAGAATCATAGAATGGTAGGGGTTGGAAGGGACCTTTAGAGATCATCTAGTCCAACCAGGGTCACCTAGATCAAGTCTCATAGGAACGTGTCCAGGCGGGTCTTGAAGACCTCCAAGGAAGGAGACTCCACAACCCCTCCGGGCAGTTAACCTTTTTTTTCATGTACTGGGGCAAAGACCACACTGTGATGGTTGTTTCTAGTGCTCCTTCACTGATTTGATATGAATATGCTTAACACAATTCCCTAAAAAGCCCTGTTTTTCACAGAGGCTGAGAAATGCAAACTACAAGACAAAAATACAACATAAAAATCAAGACATGTCAGCAGTAGCATCCATGTATTTGAATTGCCCATCACAGACACATTTTCCTCTCTGCTGATAAGACAGGAAAGGTAGTGAATAAGCACAGGGTAATGCTCTGAACACCCCCAGCTGCTATCCCAAAGCAGAAACCCTGCTTCTGCACCATATCTGGGTCTCAAAGCCAATTGTGTGCACGCTTCACGATTAACACACAACACAAGCTCTACAAGACTCTTTCAAAGCCAACTGCTGAAGGAAGGGACTCAAAGCACCTGTCAGAGATCTCAGTGATTGTCTGCATTCTGTCATGCGTTTCATTCCAAAGTCATTACTCAAGGTTTCAGCATGTGTGTTTAAAAACAGGCACCTGCTTGGGAATCCTGTCCCATAAGGCACTGAATCCACATGGGCAAAAAGGTCCATCTGCAAGTCACTCTGCTAACCTAAATGACATTAAGCAGCACAGTGAAGGCCTAAATAGCCAAATTAAACTAGGCCACGTTAAAATGCCCTGAGGGTACCTACAATGAAGATCACCAAACATCTTTCTCAAGGGGTGGCTCAACTGACATTGATAAACATTACAAATTCATGACCTTTTGTGACATGTTTCTTACTAAAAAGTGGATGTTTTGACACATCCTTACTCCAAAGTAACTAATACCAGAGAAGTCACTACAAAGATTGGTGACAGGATGTCCTCAGCACCCATCAGTGTGCACATGTGAAATAAAATGTATACCATCTGTTGATAATTTAAGGTTACAATACTTGCATCTATCTGTGCCACAATGGTACAGTCACACCCAGGCAGTCCTGTGCGCTTGTTATGGACAGGCAGGGCTGTGCAGGATTTCCAACAAAGGTCACCTTGGCCTGTTACAATACCCTGAGGAGCAAGTGAGGACAATTCATACATCTGCCTTCAAGCCTTGGATCCTCACAAGCCAACAAGCACCTAATTCTCCATGTCATTATCAGGAATAAATGCAGTGGTACCAGATCGTGCTACAAGAACTGGGTCTACTTGGGTTTGGGTTTATAAAGCACATAGAGTTTGGCATCTGAAATTTGTCCAAAAGTGCATTATCATTCCAATTCACTGTGGTTTCTGCACAGTGACTGCAGGTAGCACATGGGACAGAGGCAGCTTTGAAACACAGAGAGAGATTTAGCAGACAAAAACAATGTTGTATAGATATGTTACGCTCCTATATTTGAAATGAGTCTTGATGTATATCCAGGCTTCAATTCTTTAAACACACAAAAAGTTCCATTTAAACTTAAGAAAAAACTCCGTCAGTGCTGAGGTGAGGGAGCCCTGGCATGGGCTGCCCAGGGAGGGTGTGGAGGCTCCTTCTCTGGGGGGTTTCAAACCCACCTGGACACGTTCCTGTGTGACCTACTCTGCCCTGGTGAGGCCTCATCTGGAGTCCTGTGTCCAGTTCTGGGCTCCTCAGCTCAAGAGGGACAGGGAAGTGCTGGAGAGAGGCCAGCACAGGGCCACCAAGATGATCAGGGGACTGGAACATCTTTCATACGAGGAAAGGCTGCGGGACCTGGGGCTGTTTAGTCTGGAGAAGAGGAGACTGAGGGGGGATCTTATTAACATTTATAAATATCTAAAGGGTGGGTGTCAGGAGGTTGGGACAGCACTTTTTTCTATAGTAGCTAGCAACAGGACAAGGGGTGATGGGATGAAGCTGGAACACAAAAAGTTCCACTTAAAGATAAGGAAAAACTCTTTTAGTGTGAGGTGAGGGAGCCCTGGCACAGGCTGCCCAGAGGGGTTGTGGAGTCTCCTTTCTTGGAGGTCTTCAAGACCCACCTGGACATGTTCCTGTGTGACCTGATCTAGGTGACCCTGCTTCTGCAGAGGGGTTGGACTAGATGGTCTCTAAAGGTCCCTTCCAACCGCTACCATTCTGTGATTCTATGACCTGATCTAGGTGGGACCTGCTTTGGCAGGAGGGTGGGACTGGATGATCTCTCCCTTCCAACCCCCACCATTGTGAGACTGTATGAATATGCTAAGACAGAAGTTACCATGACGTATAAACCAAAGAAGATTAGTTGCATTGGAGACAGTATCCTGGTATTTCGTTAGTACCTCAAACTGTGTGAAACGTTTTCTACCTGATATCCAAAGAAGTCCATCCACCACATATCCCGCATGGCACGAGAGCGACCGATCAAAGGACTGCACAAAGGTCCACTTGTTCTTCTTGGGGCAATAGCGTTCCACTGTGGGTAACACCTGCCGCAACTCATTTCTGCCCCCGACCGCATAGAGGTACTCGTCCACCGCTCCCAGCACAAAGTGTTCCCGACAGTTCTTCATGGGAGCGATCTCTGCCCAGGAGTCGCTGCGGGGGTCGTAGCGACAGGCAGTCCTCACGGCGCAGCTGCGGCCCGTGGAGTGCTCGGCCTCTCCGCCAGCCACGAACAGGAAGTCTCCCATGACGGCAACGCAGTGGTGGCTCCTCCCCAGGGGCATGGGCGCCAGCTCGCTCCAGTTGGCCACCCCAGCGATGTGGACGTTCTCTTGGTCCACCGGATTGAAGTAGCGCAGTTCCTTCACTTTACAGATCTCGCGTTTCTTGCCGCCCAGGATGTAAAGAGTGTCCGACTGGAAGCGAGGTTTTGTCCTCCTGGTTTGCCACACCGGCTGTGCATAGATGCTCTGGTGGTAGGCCAAGGCCTCGTTGATAAGTGCTGTCGCCGTTTCACTAGCTTGGACGAGAGGGTGGGACAGAGCTACGGTGTGCAGCGTGTCCACGTCCATAAGGCCAAAGCGGACGTACTGCAGAAGTTCATCCATGTACTGGTAGCGGCAGTTGTGTTCCAACCACCTCACAGCCAGCTAAAAGTGGGGAGGAAGGAAGGGAAAAAACAAGACATCTAATTATTTGTGCACAATTCTGTCAACATTTGATCCTTTGAAGACTGCTTGTATTCCAAGAGCAGCTCTGTACTTGCCTTGGTAGTGATATCAAACAGTATAAAAAGCAGTTATGGAAGCATTTGAGTCAACATAAACAGTGCCTGCAATACTCCATCTGTAATATACACACAAGCATTGTGTTGCACCAGCCACAGAATCACAGGATCTCAAGGGCTGGAAGGAACCTCAAAAGATCATCCAGTGCAACCCCCCTGCCAGAGCAGGACCACCTAGAGTAGGTCACACAGGGACTCATCCAGCTGGGTTGGAATGTCTCCAGAGGAGACTCCACAGCCCATCTGGGCAGCCCCTGCCAGTGCTCCCTCACCTCAACAGGGAACTAGTTTTTCCCTTGTGTTTCTTTGGAACCTCTTATGTTGCAGCTTGTACCCATTGCCCCTTGTCCTGTCATTGGCCTGAGAACAGCCTGGCTCCAGCCTCCTCACACCCACCCTTTACGTATTTGTAAACACGAATGAGATCACTCCTCAGTCTTCTCCAAGCTGAAGAGCCCCAGCTCCCTCAGCCTTTCATCAGAAGGGAGATGTTCCACTCCATCACCTTGGCTGCCCTGTGCTGAACTCTCTCCAGCAGCTCCCTGTCCTTGAACTGAGGGGCAACTATGATATTGCTGATTCATGTTTAAGCTGATGACGGAGTACTATTCCCATCTCTTTTCTGCAGAACTTCCACTAAGTGTCAAGCTTTCTCTGTCCTTACTGAACTCTGCTATTTACTTCAGGCCACTGCTCCAATCTGTCAAAATCATTCTCAATCCTAGTTACATTTTTTAATTGCCTAAAGACCATTCCAACTGATGATTATCTAAAAACATAAGCCCCATATTATCCTTTCATCCAAGTCATTAACAAAGATACTGACTGGTTCTGGATGAAGACAGATTCCTGTACTTGATACTTCGTTTCCTCATGACAAAGAACCTGTGGAGCAGGAGTTTCTAACTAAACTGTGCAACAACAAGTTTCAGCTAAAACTTACTGCCCCATACTGCTCAGGGGGATGTCAGAAGAAGGAGCTAAAAAGAAAGGCTTCTGTTACTCGTGGCTTTCATATTGCACGGTGTATCAAGTTCATTGCTGCTGCTATATTTTGGCAGAGAGGTAAGATGACAAACCAAAAGGATGTTCTTAAGATTGTGCCATTCAACCCCTATGAAACGACGAATCAATGAAGGGCATCAAAAATTACAACAGTAGTTCAGTCAGTTCAATGCTGTGTTGAGTTTTAAAAGGTGCATCAGCTACATATATTTAGACTTTTTAGTTTAAAAAGGTGTTAATTAAATACATTTGAAAGTGTTTATGGACTTGAAATCATTAAGCATTATATTCAAATGTTCTAAACCCATCAGGTGTCTCCTACTGAGTTGTTTCAGGCAACTCCTTACTCCGTGTCTTAGTCCAGGCGAATCATTCCTCAGAGTCTTCAGGGGCACTTAGCTCTCATCATTGACTAGACACTTGAAATTGAAGTGGAATTCAGGCTATCTTGATCATGATGAAGACACCAAATGAATTCATATTGACTCAATTATTTGTATTGCTACATTAAGAGAGAATTTACCCAAACTGAGTTGTTATCACTGCATCAGTCATCCATCAGAGTGGTTTCTTTTGCTTACAGTTCATGGCTTCACCCACATTTAAAATGGCAACACAGAGGTGTCATCTGTGGTGTAATGACAGACATTACAGGCTCCTCAAAGACATGCACTAATTTACCCTTCCTCTTTCCTTCATTATCCTCCCTCCTGCCTCCCAATAAATACTGTACAAACAACACAAGCAAGACTACATACATTCATCCCTTTCAAAGACACTCTATCCATGTCTTTGGGGGAGGTGAGACCAGCAGCAGCAGAAGGGATGGACAACTCCATTTCAATACATTTTCTCTGCTGCATGAAGTTGGGCCAAAGCAACTTTGTTCCTACTGAGTGTGACCTGCAAATGTTTCCCTGAGACCAATACTGCTGATGGTTTCCCTAACATCACTACATTCCTAAACCACCACAAAGTGATACAGAGCTTGTGTCGGCACTCACAGGAGATGTACAACCTATTTCCCATCCTGAACACAAATTTCCTCCACCCTTTCCTACATTATTTCATCCCTACTGACCTGTCCTATGTCTTTATGAAAACTTTTGAATCTTTCCAAATCAAATTTATTGCAACCTGCTTGAGATCCTCTACGTGCTGCACCTAAAGGTACCTTTGGTCTATGCTATTTCCACTTCTCCCTTCTGACAAACAACTGCAACAGCAACAAGGAAGATAAAGTGAGTCCCAGGTTGTCTTCTGTGTAGGCTGCTAGCAGCTCTTACCAGACTCCACAGCTGCTGTCAGTTTGGAGTACTGAATTTTCCTGTATTAACTTAGGAAGCAGGGCTAAGAACCCTGCACATCACTGTATCACCTGGATGGCCTGTAGGTGTTTGATTATCAGCAGAGAAGCTCCACCGAGTCTCAAGGAGGCACCTGGGAATCACAATGAGTTCAAAAGGTCTTGTCCAAAGCAATTGCTGCTACTGTTTGAACACAATTTGACCACAGAACACTGTGTGACTCTCATCTAATCCATGACACTCTGTCATGGTTTGACATGACAGCCTTTTCTGGTAAGGGGGAAGGGGCTGTAAAGATGGCTCCTGTAAGAAGCTGCTCGCAACTCTCCCCAGCTCAGAGCCAGACCCACTGCTGGGGCTAAATCAATTAGACACTTCCATGATCACTTTTTAAGAAGAAGCCTGAGGAGAAGGCTGCTTCCTGTTTCTTCCTTCTTCTGTCTCTTTTTCTTTTCCAGCTGGTGGTGGTGCAAGGCATGGGAAGAGAGAGAGAAACAGCCATGTGGACTCCAAGGTCAGTGAGGAAAGAGGAGGAGGTGTGCTGGAGCAGAGACTCCCCTGCATTCTGCATTGGTGAAGCTGAGATTTGTCTGCATTTCGTTAAAGACCCTGCATCAGGGGCAGAGACTCATTTTGCTGAAGATCCCACATGAGGGGCAGTGATTCTCTTAAGAACCCTGTGCTAGGACAGTGACTATAGCTGGAAAAGGTCATGTTCCATGTGAGGGACCCAATATCCACAGCTGTACTGCGGCGAGGAACTCATGCCAAAGCAGCTCATTAAACTTATGCCCAGAAGAGGCCTTGTCCCGAGGGAGGGACCTTGTAACTGCACAAACTGCAACCACAGTGAAGAATCCATGCCAGAGATATTCCCCAAGGACTGTCTTGGTTCTTCATTGCTGGCTGGGCTAAACCACAACACACTTCAAGGCAGAGAAAAGCCAGTAAGAGCTAAAAGCTATAATGTTTTTTACCTCCTTGTCTTGCTATTGATAATGACTGTTACTTGATTTTAATTGCCATAAATTCATTTTAGGACACTCCTTAAAAACAACTGCTGGGAATTTAAACCACAAATGTAGGTATTTATATATAGAATCACAGAATACAGCACTAACTCTTCCATTGTGACTCAAGGCAATGGTCACAAACTGAGCTTCAGATTTCCACATGTGTTTCACAGCACAGTAATGGTGCTCCTAGCTGATCACTGTGGAAGCATGGAGCAAAATCAAGTTATCTGTGTGGGTGAATAGATACTCTAGTCACTGGATGGTTTGGCAGGCTGGAGAAGTGCAAAAGAAAGAAGTTCCCCAACAAGTCTCTTGCATATAGTAGAAACAGCCACTGATGGACTGTAACACAGTTCTAATTTTCCTGCAGTGTAAAGGTGGCAAATATAGCTCTCATGAACATATGGCAGCAATGCAAACTTCCATGTAACATATCAGCAAGCATCTGTATCTTTATCAACACAAATTCTACCACCTTCAGGCAGGTTTTGTTTAATCCAGACTTAGAAACCTGGTGCCTGCATAGAAACTCCTAAATTCATCCTATGTATACACTAAGTCCAGCACCTGTTTTAGCTCCCCTGGCAGCAGAGACAAGCATCTACAACCCATGTTGGCAAAATAAACTCAAAGCTGTTACACACTTTATGACACTGCAAGGAAAGACATTCAGGTTTCTCGAAGGAGATATCGACAGCACTTGAAATTACAACTGTGTTTAAAAACACAAACAAGTAAGCAAGGGGAAAAAAAAGAGAGGCCATCCACAGTTCTGAGGTTTAAAATGTTTGTATCACTGCTAAATAATTTACAAAAACAAGGAAAGACTCCTGCTACTAGTGCCATATAGGCAAATTCTGTTTAAACTGCTAGAAGCTTCTCTTCTATTAATTTTAATGTGTGAGTGTGAGAGAAAAGGAAGCTACAGCCTAGTGCCTATATCAACTTCAATAAATAATGTATTTTGCCATATAAATCTTCTAAACTAAGTAAATGACAAAAGTAGACCCTCAGAAGGACAGAATTTTCAAACCAGATTAATTCTCCTATTCTAAACCAAAGGCTTTTTCTTCTCCAAGGTTACATTACTTGATTTAGCAATGGAGTATATTGTCAAAACAGCAGAGAACAGATGCAAAAATACATCATGGCACAGTTGGAGCATTCACCTAAGCATACCTGCACATTGGATTGTGATTTCATTGCATTTCCAACAGCTGCTGCTTCTTCCAGCATGGTGCTTCAATAGACCAACTCACACAGCCTCAGAGCGCAGCCCTTCCCCTCCCGCTGTTAATGGTGGAGAGGGCACAGACGCAGTGGAGGCTGGAGTTCAACTAAGAGTTTCACACTTGTTGAAGACAACCTTGCAATAAGTAGCTATCTGGTCTTTTGGGCTGCCAGCTATCCCAGGAAGCTAGAGAGCCTGAGTAGTACAGGGGAAAGGGAGCTGGGGGTGCTGGTGGGCAGCAGGATCAGCATGAGCCAGCAACGTGCCCTTGTGCCAAAGAAGGCCAATGGCATCTTGGGGTGGATGAGAAGGGCTGTGGGCAGCAGGTTGAGAGAGGTTCTGCTCCCACTCTGCTCTGCCCTCATGAGACCACATCTGGAATATTGTGTCCAGTTCTGGGCCCCTCAGTTCAAGGACAGGGAGCTGCTGGGGAGAGTTCAGCACAGGGACATAGAGATGCTAGAGGGAGTGGAGCATCTCCCTTGTGATAAAAGGCTGAGGGAGCTGGGGCTCTTGAGCTTGGAGAAGGGAAGACTGAGGTGTGACCACATTCATGTTTATAAATACATGAAGGGTGGGTGTCAGGAGGATGGAGCCAGGCTGTTCTCAGGGATGTCCAATGATAGGACAAGGGGTAATGGGTACAAGCTGGAACAGAAGAGGTTCCAAAGAAACACAAGGAAAAACTTCTTCCCTGTTAGAGTGAGGGAGCACCAGGAAATCCATTACAGTCATATTGGTCTGCATTTTTGTTGATATACTCATGTTGTATTCCCAAGGACTGCAAAGGAACTGCCTGAGGTCTGAGACGATCCAAAAACTGACAGTAGTGGAACAAAATGAGGTTTGTTGGAGTCACTTTTTTTATCAACAACAAATAAAAGGCAACATTAAATTTTATAAGGTTTCAAAACAATGAATTCACACTGCCTCATTAAAACAAATGAAATCTTAAATACTATGGCATAGTGAACAGTCTCATTTTAGGAGAAATGATAATTTTAAATGGGGCAAAAGTGGAGGGAAGTATTTCCCTGGGCTGAAATCAGATAGATTCAACAGGAATTACTCAGTTTCATCCAACAATCTGATGATGGTATATACCAGAGAAAGAAGCACAAATCTCCTATTTTAACACAAACCTCACCTGAGCAGTCCTTATATTGCTTAACATAAGTAAAACTTTTGGATAGAAAAAAGTCAATATCTTTGTACTGTTAGCATATTGGACAGTGCTACTGATCTGCTTCTACTCCTCAACAAGCCAAAATGACTTACCAAAGCAATGCAGTTACTACAGCAATCACTTTAATGCACCATGGCAACTTCAAAAAGCAAAACTTGGACTTTACTGGTTCAGTGCTTGAGAACACTAGGTATGTTACAGCTCTAAACTTGCACATGAAGGGGCCTTCCCTTGCATTTTATGTAACTCAGCAAGCCTCAGGTGTTCCAGACTGGAACCACGTGCCTCAAAACCACTGTCTCAGATGGCTACTGTCAGCATCACCCTGCCTCAAAAGTCTCAGGTCCAGAAGCAGAATCATAGAATGTTAAGGGCTGGAAGGAGCCTCGAAAGCTCATCCAGTGCAAGCCCCCTGCCAGAGCAGGACCACCTAGAGGAGGTCACACAGGAGCTTGCCCAGGTGGGTCTGGAATGTTTCCAGAGAAGGAGACTCCACAGCCCATCTGGGCAGACTAAAGCTCTGAAATAAAGTCCAATGAAGGCCATGAAGGAACTTTCACCTTTTTTAAATGAGCATGTGCTTCCAGTAAGCCTGAATGTGGATCTCTAACAGGTCTTAGTCCTTCTGTCTCTCTCTCCAGAGCTTACAAAGAAAACCCCAGAGGGTTTAGGATATTCATTTAAGCATTTTAAGTAAGGGGAACTAAATTGGTCTTTATCATGTATTTAAGAATAAAAACATATGGGTGAAGAACTGTGGCTGGGAAAAATCCCCATATACATTCACACACAATTTTTCAAAGCCATCAGTTCCATGTGAATATTTTTAGAAGCCAGGAAGCAACCACACAGCACAGTCTCCTTCTATCAGTCAGGTACTACCTCACAGCAGTGGGCAGCATGGAAAACAAGTGGCTGAAACCTAGATGCTGGAGAGCCTTAAAGAGAGAAACCTTTTGCTGCTGCTTTTTTTTATTATTTGGAATTAAAAATGTACATAAAAATAAGACTGTAATGAGCTGCATGTAGAACAATCAAAATTAGGAGGTATTTGCATTTCTTTGGCACCTTGAGCCAAATAACTACGAAATTATGCATAGGATTCTCTCAATCTGAACACAGTAAATATTAATAATCTCTGAATCAGCAATGAAATGCCTTTTGCCCCTGAACCCTGAAGAGAGACTTTCCAACTCAAAAAGTTGTAGTACGGTGACTGAGACGGGATTTATAAGACACCAGGCTGAGGCACATGTGTGTAGCCTGTGAAAATAAAGCTGTGCCACCCCCCCTCACCACTCACCCTCTTTACACACAGACATTTCCACGTGAGCTGTTTGTCAGTTTTACAAATGTGTGCCTACGTCAGCAGCCCCCCCGTGTGCCGCTGCCTGTGCAAGCAGGCACCTTTTCATTTGCACATTCTGCTTTTACAACCACAATTAAAACATTTGCTGGGTACAGAGGGAGTTGATAAACAGAGGTTTGGGGGTTTTTTTCCTAATTTCCTTCTTTTTTTTAAAGTGAAAAATGAAAGGAAAACGTTCCCCTAGATGTATTATGCCTTTGGGCTCCATCTGAGGGAAGGGGGTGGGGGGGGGAAAGACAGAGAAAGCTACTGTGAAGGTCACAGAGTGAAAGAACTTCCTCAGGGCACGGAATAAATTAAATCCCAAGGAAAAAATAAAATGTGATTTCCAGAGTGTGAGGCACAAACTCAAAATGACAATGATTGACAGCCAAACTATATCCGTGCAATATCGAAGACTGCACGTTCTCATTTACCTCAGTGTAGCCAGCAAGCGCCCATTAAACATCCGTCTGATGCCCAAATTAACCTTCTTGGCAAACTGAAAGAGGCACAAACTATCATAATCAACCTTTCATTATCACAGCAGCCTCTAGTTAAAGGGTCAGAATAATTGTGCCATCAGAGCCCTGATTGTTTTCAATCAACAGACGACTGGAGTGACAGCTCGGTGATGGAGTAGTTTGATGAAACCGCACCAGGCCTAATCAGAGCAGATGAAAGGAAGGCATGATTGGTGCAAATGAACAGTCGTGCTTCTCTTTTTCATTTACAATCTGAAATTACTCTTAAATTTACAGGGTTGGGGTTTTTTTTTTCCCCTCCCTTATGAGTACCTCTGAAAGAATGTTTGACTTATTATGAGTTCTGACAGCGCAGAGTTATAAAACACAGGTAGGGTTTTCAGCCCAGGCTTTAAGTGGGTATTCAGCATAATTTTAACAAATTCACTCTTGAAAAGCACAAAATGACTAAAGACTTCCAATGACCTAACCTTTCAGTGCTGTTTGATTAGAGGGACAATTTATCATGGCTCTGATTCTTCATGATAAGACAAGATTAAAAAAAAAATGGGCAAGGATCTCTTGCAAATGTTTTCTCTCAGCCAATGTATTGACTGTGTTATTGCTCTCTTGTGCTCTCTCTCACACACACACACAGAGGGAAAAAAATTAAAGAACACTGCATTAATAACCCTTTTCCTTTTGAATAATGGAATCCAAGCAAGCGATTGTTCGGAGAGGAAAGTAGAGACCAATTATCATGCCACTGACAGCATCAATATTTAGTTTTCTAGTGGGTTGGGTGGTTCATTCCCACGTTCTGAAGGATGGGAAATTAATCCATCCCACTAGGTGTTTCTTACCTTACCCATCAGCACAGAGTCAGAGTGCCTCACAAATGAATGGAGGGAGGGAGGGGGAAAGGAAAAAATGGAGTCTGCTTGGGCAAAATTTGGAAAGAATGGCAATAAAAGTTTCCTGCACCTCCATCAGCTACTGTTCACTTCCCCTCGCAGCTTCACAGCATCACAGGGTTGGAAGGGACCTCAAAAGCTCATCCACTGCAACCCCCTTGCCAGAGCAGGACCACCTAGAGCAGGGCACACAGGAACTCATCCAGATGGGCTTGGATTGTCTCTGGAGAAGGAGACTTCACCTAACTCCAGCCACGTGGTTTCCCGTCCTCACAAGGTGCTGTAAGGAAGGTGTGGTAAATCAAAAGAAGCTCTTTGTATCTCTGAAGGATACAAGTATTTCAAGTGAGGATTGTTAAATCTTTTGTTCTGTGATCTTGGTCATCATCAGATGTTCTTTAGGCTGTCAAGCACCACAAAATGCACACCAATATTCAGGTGAGCATAGCAAAACAAAGAGCAGCTTAGAAGCAAAGATCAGTATTTACCTGAAGGAGAAGTGAATAGAGAAAACTGAACAAAACATCAAAGGCTTTGAAGGAATGTTGTTCCCAGTTCTTTTTCCTCAAATAGAAGTTTTAATTCCTTTAAGGCTGTAGGCAGAACATTCATCTAAGTGGAAAACACACAAGTGCCCTCAACTGAAGAAGCTGTGAGCAGGCTTGCACATCCTTGCCAACACAGAGGATGCCATTTTCACTTGTTCCTGTTTAAGGTATTGAAATCTGCTGTTAATACAAGTAGGTCAAAAAGACCAGGCTCTCTGATGCTTCTTTGTATAGTGAGGAAAGTCTTACTGTTGTCAGATAGCATGAACACTCAAACCCATCCCAATTAAAGAAGGACTCTTAGCTCCAAGTTCTAGACAAGAGTAACAAAAGTTGCTCAGTCTGACAGTGATTTGGCAAGTACTTCCCCTCAGCACTTCCACTCAGTTAACAGCTGAGTTTCACCTTTTCTCCTGTTTTAAATATTAAAACACTCAACCTTTTCCAAGCATAAAGACAATGTTTACAGTACACATAAGGATTTAGTGAACTCTTGGCAATGACCTCAAAACATTCCTAACAGCCAATTGAGAAGGGAAGTAACAGTTTGGGAAGCTGCCACCATGAGCTTTGTTGAACAGAGCAGAGAGAAGGCTCAGAAGCAAACCTGCTTTTCTCTACAGGATTAATAAACAAATAACAAAGTCTTACATTTCACATATCCCCCAGCACAAGGATCTCACCATGAGATCCTTGTGGATGAGAGTAAATATGCTCTCATTCTGTGATTTATCCCCAACTCCCACCCAGCCATCCCCGCACTACAGCTACACACTTTCACAGTGGCATTAGCTTTGTGTTCTACGAGGGACCTGAAGTGCAATCCCAAGCTGGAGTCTGAGAGCACAGGTGGCAGGAAAGATAAAATATGTGTCCTTACAGATCCAATCATAATCACTGCTTCCAGTTACAGACCTCCAGTTTCACAGATGGGCAGGGTCTGGAGTCCTGTGTCCAGTTCTGGGCTCCCTAGCTCACGAGGGACAGGGAACTGCTGGAGAGAGGCCAGCACAGGGCCACCAAGATGATCAGGGGACTGAAGCATCTTCCTTATGAGGAAAGGCTGTGGGACCTGAGGCTGTTTAGTCTGGAGACAAGGAGACTGCGGGGGGATCTCATTAATAGTTACAAATACCTAAATGGTGGGTGTCAGGAGGTTGGGGCAGCACTTCTTTCTGTTGCATCCAGTGATCCAGTGACTCTGTGAAAGATCAAAATACAATTTCTGCCTCTTGGAAGGCTGCTTACAGACTGCAGAAACGGTGTTCTGAAAGTTAGAGGTTGTTGTCTTGATGTTACATAGACAGGCTGCACAGGGACAGTGTGGAGTCTCCTTCCTTGGAGGTCTTCAAGACCCGCCTGGACACGTTCCTATGCCACCTGACCTAGATGAACCTGCTTCTGCAGGGGGGTTGGACTAGATGATCTCTAAAGGTCCCTTCCAACCCCTACCATTCTATGATTCTATGATCCCAAACCAGCAAAACTCCAACCAAGAGGTACAGCGCTTCTTACTGAGCAGCTTGAGAGCTTCCTAAAGTTGCCCTCTGGAGAAATCCTCTGCAACTTTGGTAAAGACTGATGAGGGGTCAAAGGAGCACACACTAACAAATGCTTTCACTCCTCAGATCTTATGAACATTGAGGTTCTCTAAACTTCCTTTTAGGCTATGTATTCCCTGAAGTCATAATCATTTATATTTGGCTTTCCTCTCAGTTGCCTGAGCTTACTGTCTGATCCCTCAGTCACAGAATCATAGAATGGTAGGGTTGGAAGGGACCTTTAGAGATCATCTAGTCCAACTCTCCTGCCAAAGCAGATCACACCTAGATCAGGTCACACAGGAATGTGTCCAGGATGGTTTGAAAACCTCCCAAGAAGGAGCCTCCACACCCTCCCTGGGCAGCCTGTGCCAGGGCTCCCTCACTCAAACACTGACAGAGGTTTTCCTTATGTTGAAGTGGAACTTTTTGTGTTCCAGCTTCTTTCCATTACCCCTTGTCCTGTCCGTAGATATAGCAGAAAAAAGTGATGTCCCGACCTCCTGACATCTTTTCAGCATTGAATAACAAGTAGCAAGCAAGAGATGTTGGCTGAAATCTGTCTAGCAGTACAAATGATGTATTCCATGGTATTATACTGTGATTAGAGGTACAGAATGCAGCTATATTAATAGCAAACATTTATCAAAATTAATGGCATTAAAGTGAATCACAATGTATTAAAAACACTTCTCCATTTTTCCCAAGTGTTGATTAGATCCATCTTCCTAAAGCATTTAAGCTGTAAAACATCAATCACCTCATTTGCTCCCAGGGCTGCTAGACAAAAATATTGTCCTGCAGAGTCTTCAACAGGTACAAGAGGGATACAAAACCCACAATTCTTTGGTAGATTTCTTAGTCATAATTAAACAGCTCCATTAACAATTTTAGCAGCTGTATTTCCATCCCAAATAGAAAACTTTCCATACAACATCGTGTTGAGGAAGGGGAGGGATTCTTCATGCCAAAGAAACCCTTCATCAACCAAATACAGCCCCTTGCATTCTAAATCCAGTGCTTTACCACAAGCTTCCTTCCTCCCTGGTGCTACATAATGATAATGGCTTTCTCACAAAGGTTATAAGAGAGACAGTGTGCTAAAGAATCATATTAAAGCAAAGTGCTGCTATAATAGAACAACTAAACTTCTCATCTCCTCAAGCTCAAAGTGAAGTAAGGTAAGGGACAGAAGGTAAACTCTCAGCTGTTGTAAATTATCACAGCTCATGGAAGTTTGCCATTTTACACCTTCTGGGGAATCTGAACTTTCCTTCCAAGTATCTCACAGCAATATATCAGCAGTAAAACTTGAGCTTCTCTGAAAGAAGCTCAAGTACATTCAACCATTTCCCAGCATGGGAATTAAGAGAGAGAAAAATTAAGTGACATAAGACAGCAATGGTATAGATGGCACATAACCAAAATCTTCTGTCCCCTTAAGCTGTCCACAGCTGAGTCTCTTTACTCCACTACCAAAATCCTGGGGAGATTTTTGTGCTCCATGCCACAGAACGAAGCCTGGTCAGATGCACGTATCTGAAACTGAGGATAAAAATGATTATCATCTGATAAAAGCATGTGAGATATTTTTGCAGCTGAAGAGCACATCCCCACACAGGCATAAAATGCTGCATTTTTTTCTTAACCTTCTTGGAGCAGCAAAGATACAACCACCCCCCAGTGTGCTTCAAGAGAAGCATTTGCTTGGGAGATCAAGTCCTCAAATCATGGAGTAGTCTCCTTTACAGTCATTTGGAGCTTCTCTACAAAGGCAGGTCTACAAATGTGCATCTAATGCATTCCTCTGCCATGATGGAAGGAACAAGGCTCAGTGCAACCCCTAGCAAGGACCTACTCTAGGTGGTCCTGCTGTGGCAGGGGGTTGCACTGGTTGATCTTTCGAGGTCCCTTCCAACCCTTAACATTCTGTGTGACACTATGTACATATGTCATACTATATACAAAAGTATACATATGTACAATTGTGTGCTTAAAACCGGTATGACTAGTGTAGTCCCTATTGTGACAGACTTTACAGCTACCCCACTACTGACACTGCACTGCAACGAATATCACATCTGGGAGTATACACGAAGACAATAAATGAGCTGGGATTGATCACACTGGAAAAGCTCTACTGACTCCTGCAATCAAAGTGAATTCTGTTTCAATAACATCAGAAAAAGGAGTGTGGAGGGTGACAATCTACCCAGAACAAAGCAAAGTAATAAGCCCCTCAAAATACAGCATCCAGAGATAGAACCTCGCTTTTTCCTTTCAAACAGGCCCAGTCACAAAGGAGTGGAGGAGCCAGCACCTCCACCAATAACATTCCTAAGAGATAGCCTCATAGCTTCCTAAAACCTATGGAGCCTAATAGATCTGCCTCTCTTTAATAACTAGTTCAAAGTGCAAGAGGCTCTGAGGTAACAACTTCTTGCCATCTCCATTTTCTAACACATCACAAACTGCTCAAGTTTGGACCCTCCAGCATCTGTTGTGATGGTAAAACCAACATTGCTAAGGTGCTTTATCTCTGATAAGCTTTTCTGAAGTTGCAATGAACAGAAGCTTATCCCTACATAAACACAGCTGTCTAATGAAGGCTCTTAACTGGGATTTGATTTCAGTTGAAGGCAAAGTTAAGGATAGCATTTCTCTTTTCCCAAACAGAGTAAGGACAGAGCACATGGGAGGTGGAAGAAGAGAACCTCGTCCTCCCCCACCCCCATCAGTTAAAAACACACAATTGCTCATTTTATTTTTAGAGGAAACATTCAGTCTGACCTCAAATGCTCTGAAACTTTACACACAGCCACATTTAGCATTCAAATAAGTTGCTGCCACATAATTATAAGTGGAAATGACAATCTTTCACCATCTGATATGGATTGTTTCTATTGCTATTCCTCTTTGGTTATTTTTTCCCCCTGAAGTGTAGTGGCTCTTTATGGAGACAGGAATCTACAAGCTTTCATCAGTAAAAACTGTTGAGAGAATGACACAGGCACAAAATCAACAAAAGTCTATGAAAATGCAATTCAGCTCTGTGAAAATTAGTCTAAATGCTTCTTGAATGTAGAAAGATTCCTATTCCTTTCTTCCCTATAGTTAAGGTATAATCTTCCACAGATTTAATGGGCAAATCCCACAAATCACATAAAAATGTATCATTTTCTATAATAATCGTAACAGCAGCTACACAGGACTTGTATGTCATTAACATCTTAGGTCACACATGAAAACTCACATCAGAGTACATACTGGTTTTGGTTTATACACATGTATGTTCTCAACATGCCATGTTAATAGAAAATCACAGAGGTCAATTTTAGCAAGCAAAATGACCAAGTGTTGTTTGGGGGTTTTTTGGGGGGGGTCTAGTTACTTTTTTTTTAAACAAGGGGTATCAGCAGTACCTTCACAAGAACTTTATTTCTGTTGTGTTGGGCTTTGCTTTTTTAAATCAAACAACTAAGGCATCTGATGAGGACAGTGTCAGCTTACCTTGTCTCACAGCCAAATGCTGTCTGAGTGTCCCCTACTTTCTCCCAGCCTCTTGACCCCCACAGTTATCAAACATTAGCCACATTACAATAATAGAATCATAGAATGGTAGGGGTTGGAAGGGATCTTTAGAGATCATCTAGTCCAACCCCCCTGCAGAAGCAGGGTCACCTAGATCAGGTCACAGAGGAACGTGTCCAGACAGGTCTTGAAGACCTCCAAGGAAGGAGCCTCCACAACCCCACTGGGCAACCTGGGCCAGGGCTCTCTCACCTCAACGCTGACATAGTTTTTCCTTATGTTTATATGGAACTTTTGTGCTCCAGCTTCATCCCATCACCCCTTGTCCTGTCACTGGATACAACAGTAAAAAGTGATGCCACATCCTCTTAACAAACACCTTTTAAATATCCGTAAGTATTAATGATTCCCCCCCCAGTCTCCTCTTCTCCAGACTAAACAGCCCCAGTTCCTGCAGCCTTTCCTCATATGAAAGATGTTCCAGTCCCCTGATCATCTTGGTGGCCCTGTGCTGGCCTCTCTCCAGCAGTTCCCTGTCCCTCTGGAGCTGAGGAGCCCAGAACTGGACACAGGACTCCAGATGAGGCCTCAGCAGGGCAGAGGAGATGAGGGACATTTAGGCCTGTTCCTGTAGCTGGAATTTACTTCTGCCTTCTCAAATCTGTGAAGAATGTGCCTTGGAGGACGGCATGACAACAACAAAGTATTTATTTTAGGAGCTGGTGTTTCTTTTGGCTGATCTCTCAAAAACAAATCTATTTTCTGCATTGCTTTTTTAGATAGTAGAAGAACAAGCAAGCATACTAGCAGAAGCCCACTCATCTCTTTTTGAGAACACAATAGTTTCCCTTTTAATCTAATCACATCCTCTGAATGATGTCAATTTTATTGACTTTCGTTCTCAGGTGACAGGCTTCAGTTTAAGGCAGAACTCATTTTTGTGTGAGGAGTTAATTTTTCTCAATCAACTAATTGTCTTAAGAACGTTATTTTCTTTTATAGTGACTTAAACACCTAAAGCCACCTTTGGAAATGCATTTAAGATCCCATCATGAGTTGGGAATGTCAGAGCTTTCCTCTTACAAGATTTAAACAAACAGAAGTTCACCTTTTTAACCAACCGAAGCAAACCCAAACAACTGAAGCCAAATGAAACAATTTCAAGGGCTAAAAGGTGAAGCTCATAAAATTCAGACCTCTGTGGATTCACACAAATGTTAAAACAGGCTTCAACCTAAAGGAGCAGCTTGAAAGCTTTTCAGCACTGATTCTCACTCCAGAGACTGCGCTCCTTCCATCTGTCAGTACTACTCCACGTAGACCTCTAGCTTGGAAGCTGCTTCACAATGAGGCTTCTTAAGATCTTTTTGACAAATGGAATTTCTCCTGTTTCTCCCTGGCTTGAGGGAGTCCAAGGTGATCAATGGAGTATAAGAACCTTTTTGTCACAAGGGAGTGAAATACCCAGCTCTGCAGCTCACTCACACAGCTGGAAGCTGCCAAGGGTTTCCCTGTTGAAGCAAGAATGGACATGCAGGGTTGTTATTGTTTTTCCATCTCCTTGTCTCCTCATCCTCCTGGAGCCACTAGTCCTGGTTCTGTGGCAGGAGCAATAGCAAGACACAACAGCTAGTCAGGTCCCAGCCAGCCAGGTTATGCTGAACTAACCCACTTATCAGCAAGCCTAGATATATGAGTTCAAATGCAGTGTAGGTACTCCACCCCAAAACTGGACTCTAGCTATCTTAACATATTGGTGACAATTTCCTATGGTTTTAGACAACCTGGAATTCCATTTTCTTACTCCATCTTCTTTAGCTCCATAGTTACAAACAGAACTAATGCTTCTACCAGCTCCCAAAGGAAAACTTGCTGAAGTACAGAGCTGGGAATTCTCAAAAGAGCTTCTCATTTTCTATCATTTTCCACAAGCTCAAACACATCAGAAATAGCATTAAACAGCTTTACTGGGATTTTGAAAGAGTCGAGATTACTAACATTTGTATCTCTGAATAGAAGACATAAACTAAGATAGTTTCAACAGCCTGTCTCATTTAATCATCCATGGTATCTGTGGGGTTTAGACTTTGGTTATGTTGTTTTTTTCTTTAACTTGAAAATGAAAGTCATGTATATTTCCAAACATGCCCTGGCTTTCACAACAGCCTGAGCCACTTTCTCTTATGTACCTATATCCCCGTGTATTAATGGAATTATACCACAGTTAATCTCCAATAGATCAGTGCCACAAAGGGCATAAGAGTCAACATAGAATTCACCACAAGACCCTAATTCAAATGCAGAATGCAGTATCACAGGAGCAGTCTTGCTGTGTGCACACCTCGGTGTCCTTTTTAGGCTTTCTAAATCAAAACACACGTCCACTGCTTAGCTGAAGAAGTGACGTAAATTCAAGAGCTGTGGGCACAGCAGTCTTCTCAAACACTAGTGTGATGCTCTGTGCAGTTCTGAAGTTAATCTGGGACAAATAAGGTGAGGTAATATCATTATAGAACACTGAGGCAAAAGTAATGCCCTCCAGTAATTCTCTATTGCTCACAGCAACAGCAAAATAATCAAGTTTTCTGATTGGAACTGACAGGTATCAAAAAGAAAATTAGAAGAATGCACAGTTGCTCCCAACATAAACCTAGTTTTCATATAGCAAATCCCATTCTATATTGCTATACTTGTTAATGAGATCAGCTAACACTCAGGAAACAACAGTGAGACACTTTCAAAAGTTCAGAACAAAAGCACACAGAAAGTTCACAGAACTTCCCTGTCAAGGACCAGATTAGAGCCCGTTAGATTTAAGCTAAGGCAGACAAAGAAGGAAAGTGTTTCATAAACCAAGGGGACAGTGTCAAGAGGGACAGCACTCATTTTCACTGTAAGCCAAAATGCCATTACTATTACAAACGATGCAGAAATTGTATCAGGAAAAATGTGTGTGACCTCAACGTATCAAGAGAGCAGAGTGCTGCCTGCATTCACTGCCCTCATCCACTGCAGCCTCCATTAATCCTACCTAGTCTGCAGCTCCAGCTGACACTGATCTTGCAGATCCTGTGCCACAACTGCCAGCTTGGCCTCAACAGAATGGCTCTCCTACCAAAAGTGCTGCACATGCCTATGTTTATAATAATGAATCCCACACAAATAGTCTGGAGACACTACAAGGGATGTTACCATTACACTCAGTCAGTTCAGGTGAGATAACTGTGACTGTGAGGATTAGCCTTAGGAAAAGGAAACCTACAGCCTGTCACAGGTTATAGAATCATAGAATCATTTCAGCTGGAACAGACCTTCAAGCTCAAGGAGTGCAGCCTTTGTCCCAGCCCTACCAACCACTAGATCATTTCCCTCAGTGCAACATCCACCCAGCTCTGAAACTCCTCCAGGGACAGTGACTCCAGCACCTCCCTGGGCAGCCCCTGCCAATGCCTCACAACCCTTGCAGCAAAGAAATTCCTCCTCACATCCAGCCTGAACCTCCCCTGCTGCAACTTGAGGCTGTTTCCTCTTGTTCTGTTGCTTGTTCCTAGGGAGAACAGACCCACCCCTGCCTGGCTGCAGCTTCCTTTCAGGTAGTTGTAGAGAGTGAGAAGGTCTCCCCTGAGCCTTCTTTCTCCAGGCTCAACAGCCCCAGATCCCTCAGCCCTTCCTCAGAGCAGATGTGCTCCAAATCCTTTCCTAGCTTGGTAGCTGCGTCTGGATCCTCTCCAGCACCTCAATGTCCTTCTTGTAAAGAGGGGCCCAGAACTGGACACAGGATTTAAGGTGTGGCCACAGCAAAGCTGAGCACAAGGCAATGATCACTTCCCTGCTCCTGCTGACAACACTGTTCCTGATCCAAGCCAGGATGCCCTTGGCCTGTTTGGCCACCTGGGCACACTGCTGGCTCACATTCAGATACTGCTGACTGATGTTTTTACCCTATTTTTACTTGAGGATGACTATGTAATCTTGTCTGCAACTAGTCATGATACACACTGCAACCATGGCAGATACAACACAGTGCATACTGGGATTCAAGAGTGGCTCTTTGGCACTTCAACGTAGAGTACTCATGAAAAGGTCTGTGAAAACACACATGGGCAACATGATTATTTTCCCATATGGCCTCACCAATTCACCTTGGTCTTGACATGCATCAAAATCCTTTTCTCTTTCCAATGCCTCCCCTGATGAAAGGCTGACAGCCACATTTTAGTGCTGTGCTTTTCTTCTTTGGGTAAATATGAAGGAAATTCACTGGGGATAAGCATTTGACCACCAAACATGATTTCACTCATTGCCCAAGAGAGCATTTAGGCTTATTTCCTGAACAGTGAAAGGTTAATATATTGCTTAAACACAATGTTGATTACTGAGATCCTTTCCTTCACTTACTATTTTATGTTATTACTTGTTTTGCAGGAAAACTGAAATTCACGTTTAGCAAGGCACATGGTCCACACTTCATCAGAACATATGGATACCCATAAGAAACATGGAATTGGCTGCCTCCATATTAAAAAGTGCTCTGTACAATCAAAGAAATGTCAGCAAAACAAATTTCAAGTGGTGCACTGAAGGAATGGCAGCTTGCACTGGAACGTGACAACCCACTTTAGAAACTGCTGTTCTGCATAGGAAAATGTGGGCATCACTGGAGATGTATGGAAGATGTCTGTGGGCTTGTCTTCAAAGAGAACTGTTCCATTGCAACAGCTTGCTACAATACATACATCAGCTTGGAGGAGAATGAGGGGTGATCTCATGTTCACAAATACACAAAGGGTGGGTGTGCGGAGGGTGGAGCCAGGCTGTTCTCAGTGATGGCCAATGTTAGGACAAGGGGCAATGGGGATAAGCTGGAACAGAAGAGATTCCAAAGAAACACAAGGGAAAGCTTCTTCCCTGTTGAGGTGAGGGAGCACTGGCAGGGGCTGCCCAGATGGGCTGTGGAGTCCCCTTCTCTGGAGACATTCCAACCCAGCTGGATGAGTTCCTGTGTGCCCTACTCTAGGTGGTCCTGCTCTGGCAGGGGGGTTGCACTGGATGAGCTTTCCATGTCCCTTCCAGCCCTTAAGATTCTGTGGTTCTGTGAAAATTTACTACAGTACTGAACTCTCAGCGATTTCTGCTGGACAATACTTTTGGCCCCCCTAAAAATGCCACTAGGAGAGTCAGAGCACTTTGGTCTCCCTTAGAAATGGGTAAACAGGACTGTAACCAGAAAACTAGATTTGTACACTTACTGTTTTTATTAAATAGATGCTCAACAACTCACATTGACCTGTAACACTGTAGTCCTCCTGTCTTTCATTTTTCTATGTGTTCAAGCAGAGACATGCCTCTAATACAGAGATCCAAGCCTGATTTTGCTTATGGCCTCCACAGTAACAAAAGGAGTAACTAGTGCTATGCTTCCATATGTGTAACATCTGCTTTATAAACACAAGTTCACAAGTTGCACACCAGGAAGTTAACAAGGCTGGAATGCCTTGGGAGCTTCTTTGTGGAAAAGATACAACCTAGTTGCACACTTTTTACCTGATGTCATTTGTCCACCATTCTCTCCATGATTTCTATCTTATCAGTTGATTACCAAGAAACCCAGTTGCTTGGCAAAGTAAAAACAAAGACAAGAAGAAACTCCTAACCTTAACTTCAGAAGCAGCACTGACAAACAATAAAACTGATCTCCTTTCATCCTTCAGTAACCTACTCAAGCAGCAGGGGAGAAGCAAGAAACTAATCCATACTGACCTCCTGATAAGGTTTCTTGCCAAATGTGATATGAGAGTTCACCTTGGACCAAGTGCAGTATCTAGTGCAGTATTTAGTACAGTATCACTGCTGGGAGACAGAATGATCCAGTAGATATTTCTATTTGTAACTATTAGTATGATCCTTGAAACACAAACATTTAAGCCTCATGACACTGCAGCTTTTGGTAATGAACATGGTGACACATTACTGTATTACAACTACTTTAATCTTTGGCTTGCTGTCCACTTGCTAAGGTTTCAATAATAAGCCCTCTACTGCTAGATTTCTCTGAGAACATGTTCTACCTTATAGGGTTGGTTATCTTTTCAATCATCAAGGGAAAGAATTCATTTGCTTCCTTAAAGTAGAGCCAATGAACATTTCTAGTAATGGGCAATTAAGAAAAGATTCACTTTTCATTATATGATAAAGTAGACATTTATGTCCTCATCATGACCATTTCTTGGCAAAAACACCAGGTTGCCCAGCTCATGACAAAGAGGAAAAGCATCAAAGAATTGGCTTCTTTACCTCCAACTTCTTCAGAATTCTTCCTTGGTTTTCTTCATTTTTACAATTTAGCCCTTTCTTCCATGGCACTGCTGTAAGTTTACTCACATTTTAATACAGATGAAAGAAATCATACATTTTACATACAAAAATACTATTTCATAACCTCACACGCTAGTGAAAAGTAAAACTCAGTCTGAAAACAAATCCTATGTCAACTAATACTCATTGTCAGTGGCTTAGGCTAGCTAAAACAAACACCCTAATGCCTAATGATGGAGGCTAGTAGATGGCTCCACTTTCACAAGCTGTGGAGGTTTTCTGGTGGGCATTCTTTTTGCTGTTCATTGGTTTTAAGAAATACATCATTATATTCCGTGACTGTCATCTTGTCTAAAAAGAAAACCAACACTTTGGCATCAGTCCAAAGATTTTCATAACATTTTAAGAGGTAGTTCATTCACTTTACCTGCTTGGAAGTCTCATTTTTCCTTTCTGAAAGAATCAACAGGAATTTGTGTAGTATCACAGAATCATAGTACTCTACATTAATCCACAGCCCAGTATACTGACATTAATATTACTGTCTAACTTTCTCAAACTTGTTTATTTCAAGGTCATATTTCACCATATTCACTAAAAGTAAGAATTGGGCAGAGAGGAACCTCATGAGGTTCAACAAGGACAAGGGCAGAGTCCTGCAGCTGGGAAGGAACAACCCCATGCACCAGCACAGGCTGGGGATTGACCTGCTGAAGAGCAGCTCTGCAGAGAGACCTGGGAGTGCTGGTTGATAATAAACTGACCATGAGCCAGCAATGTGCCCTCGTGGCCAAGAAGGCCAATGGCAGCCTGGGATGCATCAAGAAGAGTGTGGGCAGCAGGTCAAGGGAGATTCTGCTCCCCCTCTGCTCTGCCCTGGTGAGGCCTCATCTGGAGTCCTGTGTCCAGTTCTGGGCTCCTCAGCTCAAGAGGGACAGGGAACTGCTGGAGAGAGGCCAGCACAGGGCCACCAAGATGATCAGGGGACTGGAACATCTTTCATACACGGAAAGACTGCGGGACCTGGGGCTGTTTAGTCTGGAGGGACTAAACTTTAGACTGAGGGGGAATCTCATTAATATTTACAAATATCTAAAGGGTGGATGTCAGGAGGTTGGGGCAGCACTTTTCTGTATTGTCTCAAGTGACAGGACAAGGGGTAATGGAAAGAAGCCGGAACACAGAAAGTTCCAATTAAACCCAAGGAAAATCTTCTTTCCTGTTGAGGTGAGGGAGCCCTGGCCCAGGCTGCCCAGGGAGGATGTGAAGGCTCCTTCTCTGGAGGTTTTCAAATCCACCTGGACACGTTCCTGTGTGACCTGTTTTAGGTGGAGCTGCTTTAGCAGGGCGGTTGGTCTGGATGATCTCTAGAGGTCCTTTCCAATCCCCACCATTCTGTGATTCTATGAATCTATGAAAATTAAATTGTGAATTGTAGACTAAGAAAAATCCCAAATGTACCAGGTATGATTTGCAGCCACTTCAGGTTAAATCACATCCAGGCATCACCCTATGTACATATTTTGATATATCGAAATAACTGCCTTAATCTTTATGTGCATTAGGATCGAATCGCCCAGTGGACATTGGGAATTTAAAGCACTGCAAATAACTGCACTCTGCAGACAGTGGCATCTTTGCCAGAGGTTCTCTGAGGGATGTTTTAATTTGTGCTTAGGGCTTCATGGGAGCCCTACTAGTAGAGGTGCCTCGGGGAGACGCAGAACTCGTATCACCGCAACACAGGAGCTGTGCGCAGGAGGCCTCACTAGTCACAGGTAAGACAGACAAATCAAATGGTAACATCCCCCCATCAGCTTTTCTATTATCTGCCCCACTTTGTGCCAATTTCCTCCAGCTTCCCCAACACCTCTTGCTTTGCTGTTCTTCCTTAAGACACGGGATGGGGATTTGTCAAAGTCAATGAGCACTTTATTACAGTGAGAGTGCTCAGTAATGAACAATTCAGCAATTTAATGAGATTCTGTAGATCTGTCTCCAGCCTGTCCATCAAGTTTCACTTCTATAAAGCACCCTGACACTAATCCTCTGGCATACCCAATCTTCACCCTGGGCTGAATATTAGATTCTTCCACGGTATATTGCATTACCACTATAACCTTAGCAAAAATGATGAACTTAACTACACTTGAGGCAATAGAGCTGGTCTGATTTGATTTTCTTCTATTGGGTTGACTATAAGGGAATTACTTATTTACTAAGATAAAGCAAAAAAAACCACCCCAGTTTCTTATTGCCTTCTGAATGCCTAAATTGGCAAATATTTATGTGTGTCTTTTAATTCACTCTGAGGACCTTGAATATTTATAAATATGTATTTATCCTTGGTTGTACAGACTGAATTAAAAAGACACTCACACACACACACACATGTATTGCCTGCAGCAGAAAACTAGTTAAAAATATTCTTTGGAAGAGCATTAGTAACCTTTAGAGAGGCAATTATGATAGTACTTAAATGGACAGTGTGGAGTTTGTTGTCACTCAGAAAGCAGCGTGTTACCTACAAGTATCTCTCCCCAGTATGACACTGCAACAGAAATGGAAGGTTTGTCATATTTGCCTCACAAAGTGGCCTTTGATTGGAGTGCACACAATTAAGAAAATTATTTCTGAGTTCTTCCTGCAGGGCAGGAAAATGACACAAGACTTAAAAGCTTCCCAAACTTTGTTTCAGCAGGTTGCACAGGACATGTTATTCTGGATGCACTTGCTCACTACTCATCTGGCATGAAGTTGTATCATAAGGCTTTCTGTAGCAACTTTGCTAGTGAAAGTACACCCAAGCATGCAGCTAAGAGATTTCACTGATCCTGCAGAGGAATGATGATAAATCTCAATTGGTCAATCAGCCCTATCCCATATATGAACTTGCATATCAAAACCCTTTTCTGATACAGGGATATATGTAGAGGCTATGACTCCAGAGCATCGTGCCTAGGAAAAACCAGACCAAATCCATGATCATGAGCAGTGTGTTGCAGGTTCTGGTGTATGTTCCAGAGACTAGGGCAAGAAAAAAGTCTAACTTTATATTAGTATTTGTAGAAAATACCATCTCTGTAAAATATTCCATAATTGAAAGTCTCACATTTTGGAAACAGATATGTCAGTTACCAGACTGAAGGGCTAAGTTAAGGGTTAACTTCATGGTTTGAAGAGCTTAACTAGACATTTTCTTTTTTAAGAATAGGTATTTTGTTCTTGCGTGACACTATTCATTGATAGAATACAATCTTGTTATGATTCTATGGCTAACAAAGTCAGTTGGGATGGCCTAAACAATTTAAATGACTGTTGAAGTTATTAAATATGTTATGTCTGAAGTGAATGGCAATGGCTTTCTGGGATGCATCAAGAAGAGTGTGGCCAGCAGGCTAAAGGAGCTTCTGCTCCCTCTCTCCTCTGCCCTGCTGAGGTCTCACCTGGAGCCCTGTGTCCAGTTCTGGGCTCCCCAGCTCTAGAGGGACAGGGAACTGCTGGAGAGAGGCCAGTACAGGGACATCAAGATGATCAGGGGACTGGAACATCTTCCTTCTGAGGGAAGGCTGTGGGAACTGGGTCTGTTTAGTCTGGAGAAGAGGAGATTGAGGGGGGATCTCATTAATACTTATATCTAAATTAAATAACTAAATGGTGGATGTCAGGAGCTTGGGGCAGCTCTTATTTCTGTTATATGCAGTGACAGGACATAGGGTAATGGAAATAAGCTGGAAAGCAAAAAGCTCCATTTAAACATAAGGAAGAACTATGTCAGTGTAGAGGTGAGGGAGCTCTGGCAGGGGGCTGGGGTGGAAGCTCCTTCTCTGGAGGTCTTCAAAACTCACATGGACTAGATGATCTCTAAAAGTCCCTTCCAACCCCTACCATTCTATGATTCTATGACCTGATCTAGGTGGATCTGTTTCTGCAAGGGGTTGGACTAGATGACCTCTAAAGGTCCCTTCCAAACCTCACCATTCTATGATCATATGAATCTATGAATGGGAGAGTCTGTAGAAGCAGATTGCCACCAGACCTGTGCCACTGGCTTCACCAGAGGCAATAATAATTCAGTTGCATGCACTGGCCATCTCTTCCCACCAACAAAATCAGATCTGGAAGAAAATCTCAGGCCACATCTGAGTAACACAAGTTAGGCATTAATACAAATGTCTCTTTCAAACAAACTAACTGCATTAACACAACAGAACACTTTTTTGAATTTCATTTAAAAATTTCCCTCAGTTGTTATTCACAGTTTTTGCTCAAGTGCTTAATTCTCCCTCGAGACTGCTCCAGGGTTTCAAAACAACAGATTACTGCTACGGTTTATAAAGTATCACACATTCTGCTTGTTCCCCAATCTCCTTACCTGCCAGATTTGTTCTTCACTGAGAGAAGTGAGTCTATCACTTTTAAAAACCTCTCGAAGGAGACAATATGGGAGTGCCAGAACTTCTTCAGGATGACTCTTCAATAGCTCAGAGAGATGTTTTACTAAGAAGTCAACCACTGCATTCTCCAGCAGAGTGAGGTTGAAGAGGTCCGCGAGCTTGTACAGGTCCAAGTAATTAAAACTATTTAATTCCTATGGGTGAAGAAAACAAAACACATCTCAGAAAAAAACCAACCCAACAACAGAATAACAAAATAGAGAAAGAAAAAAAACCCCACAAGTCTCCATTAATGACAAAATGTTCTTTGGTAGATGTGGGAAGGAAAGTAATATAACTTGAAATTAACGAACACAGCTTCATTCACAATATTTGTGTAAATGTTGTCAGTACAAGTACAAATATCTATGACAGTGCTAATTTCTATTCCAACTGCTAAGGTTATACATGCATAAAGCATCTGTAAGAGATAGGGATCAGTACCTAATATAATGAACCAGCATGGTTTATGCTGTATGACAAGAGCTCACAGGAGTTAACAAGGGGATTAAAACAATATATTTATTAACTATAACTGTTTGTTACAAAGCAACTGTTTGATAAGCATTTACCATTTTGACTGAGCTACTACATCTGTGTAGTACGACTTTCAGTATCATGAAACCTCACAAAATATGAGATGCTGAGCTACATTTTGTTAGGTATACATTTATCCTCAATGAACAGATAGACCTTTTTTTTCCCCAACCCCTGACATCAACCTATAGAGGATGTTGAGCTCGTGTTCTTTTCTCCCCATCCTTCTAGAGGCACAAAAACTACAGAGACAAAAGCTACAGTAACTCAGGGCAGGAAGATTTTTCCATCCTGGTAACAGATAACCTGTATTTACAGACTAATATTTTCCACTTGGCATCCCTTGTAAATCAGTGTCTGGACAGCTAACTAGCGCTACTCTAAGACCAGGCTGCTCTCTTTAGGGGAGAGGCCAAGAATTCATCCATGTTAGAGCAAAGCACCCCAGATGTCTGGGGAAAACAAAAGCACATTTACCCATCTCCTCTGTTCTTGCTGTATTCTCCCATCTCTCTTCCTCTCTCCTCCACAACCCTGGTTTTCATCTTCCAATTTACCGCCTTGCTCCCTATCAGCCGCTTTCTCCTTGACCGGCCCCGCGTGCGAAAACGACAAGGAGCCTTGTCAGATTCACTTTGCTGGTTAGTTAACACAGGGACTAGAGCGGGGAAAGAGAAACAGCCTGAACGAAGTCAATTTCACTTTCGGGGGCTGCTGGCTGGAATGGCAGCACCAAATGAAGCTGACAAGAAATCTTGTAAATGTCAACCGAGCTGCGGCTGGCAGATCCAGGCGAGCAAGCGGGAAGCCGGGGAAGTGCGAACAAGGGGGTTTTTTGGAATGTTTTATGGCCTACATCTTGAAGGTGTGAAGGGGGTGGCTGTCCCAATGACTGGGGAGCTGTTTATGCATATGCAATGGAGAGTGGAGAAAGGAAGGGGGTTTTTTTCTCCTTTTCTCCCACCTGCTTAGAGAAGTCAGTACCGGAGGAAACTGAAGCGAGTTCCTGGGGAGGCTCTTGCTTGTTACACAGTCTCCCAGTGTGAACGGCTCACCTTCCCTGGCAGGGTTGTACATTAAAGATAAATCCTATTCATTATCTACTTTAAGTGCCACATGGGAGTTTAACATTGTTTTCTTGGAAGAACACAGCAAAGTTCTTTACGCTGTCAGAACGAGCACTAACAGCCGTCATCCCAAAAGCCACGGGTATTCTAGTGGTGGCTCCTCTTCACACCAAGACGGAGAAGGTAAGGATAAATCTCCAATTGCAGAAAGAAAGAGAAAGGAATGAATTTTACATGAGAAGTAAGTGGTCTGTGTGCTTGCTCAGTGATTCAATATCTGCAGATCACAGATGGTACCTCACACCACCGATGTTGCGATGGTGGCAACAACACATAGGAGTATCATCAGAGTAAACATCACAGCATTTGACAAGCAGCAACCGTGGCTGATTGTCCCTGATTTGGAAGGCTATCTTTGCAAAGAATGAATGCCAAACATCCAGAAAGAAATTTAGAAGAGCTCAGTGTAGTCAACAGCTATATTTGGGGAGGATTAAAATAAACAGATAATCAAGCACTGTGATCTGAGGATCAGCAGCCCAACTAAAATACAGGCCTGATCAAACCAATGGAGAAGGACAGTTGGCTTTGGTAGACTTCAGAAGAGGACAATTCTCATTAGAGAGAAGCAGTAATAAGACACACAAATACAATCTTCCCCTGAAAAGTCTTCATATTTTCAGTGAAATCTGAAAGATTCTGGCAAGTCTTCATCTTGGGTTTAGGTATATTTTTATGATCCCTCAAACTCTCCTTTCTGCTCAAACCAACATTGGTTGAAGTTTTTTATGAAAGCCACCATGCAGTTGGCAAGGACAAATATACTATGAATGGATAAATACACTCACACCAGTTGTTTGTTTACAGTATTATTTACTTTTATTGATATGTGGTCACTTATTTTAGATGCTTACTTATTTATGTGTCTGTTTATTTATTTATTGGGGAGGGTTACTTGTTTACTTATTTTCATTGGTGAGCCTCAGGTGATTCCTGATGCTTCACTCAACAATGTGTTAGTGAATTGCTGGACTTCATGGTTTACTGCTTGATAAATACTGCAAGTATATTTTGTTATAGCCACTCTTGGGCTGCTATCAGAAACATTCACTTCTCTTTTTATAAGGTTGGAGTTGATTTACAGGTTTGTATTTCACAGCCAAAGAAGCAAGTAATGCATTAGCTTTTACAAATGAAAATTATCAGACTGTCAGAGCAATACTCAAATCAAAATGATACAGGACTAGACATTCCTGTCTCTATGATGACACTAGAAGGCAAAAGCATTCTATAGTTCTATGACTCTATGAAAAGTGTCACATTGAAATTGCACAAAACAAGAAGACTGAGGGGGGATCTTATTAACATTGACAAATATCTAAAGGGTGGGTGTCAGGAGGTTGGGGCAGCACTTTTTTCCTATGGTATCCAGGAACAGGACAAGGGGTGATGGATGAAGCTGGAACACAAACAGTTCCATTTAAATATAAGGAAAACTATTTCAGTGTTTCAGTGAGGGAGCCCTGGCCCAGGCTGCCCAGGGAGGGTGTGGAGGCTCCTTCCTTGGAGGTCTTCAAGACTCACCTGGACACGTTCCTATGCAACCTGATCTAGGTGACCCTGCTTCTGCAGGGGGGTTGGACTAGATGATCTCTGAAGGTCCCTTCCAACCCCTACCATTCTATGATTCTAAGATACAGACCACAGATTAGATAACCTAGCAATTCACATATGGTAAGAATCCTCAGATTCTTACTATAGTGTGTTAAAAAGGCCACTACAGGAGTAGTGTGCAACTTTCTTCTGCTATTGTATTGCAGAAGACGTTTGTTACAAACATGCAACGCAAAACAAGCTTATGTAAATTATTGAGGCTTTTCATCTTGTCTTTATAAACTTCTAAATATATGCCACTTATCTTGTTTGAACTGAAGGATGAAATATGAACACAAGCGGAACTGTCACTGAGAGCTGCAGAGAATTAGGGGAAGGTAGTGATCCTATCTCTTCTAATACAGTGTGTGTTACACTGTGGCAACACATTTAGACTAAGAAAGTGTGTTTAAGATGATATATACAGACCTTACAACTAACAGCTGCAGCAGTTCTAAAATCTCACAGTAGACTCAAACCAATTTAATAAATTGGCCAAATTATTTATCAGTGTCTATTTCCACAATGAGTAACTGTCTTTGATCCAATGCATGCTACTCAGTATACACCCCCCTGCTCCCCCCTCTCTTAAGAGAATCCATTGTTCTACACTACTGGTCTTCTGATTCAGTAGTATCAACCTTTAGATGCCAAACCAATTTAACAATGAGCTGACATTTTAAACTGTCAGGAAAGAAAATCAGTTCTCTGAACAAACATAATCTGAAAGATGACAATATTAAATATTAAAAATAAATGATGTGACATGGTCTGGTTTTTAAATACAGAGGTCCACTTTAATGCAGAGATATGATAAATTGTCAAACAGGAAAAAGAGATATAAACATTGTATTTAAATTACTTCCAAATCCATCTTTATTCGTTTGTACTTTAAAGAATAATTGCCTCGCAGAAGCCACTGAAAAGGATGTAACAGATTGATAAATTAGAGTTAATCATAACCGAGTACACACCAGACTACAATATACCTCTCTTCCTCTGCTCCATGTTATAAATAGCAGAAAAAGCACAAGGAGAACTAAGGGGAAAGAATGCATTTCTTTATGACCTTATTTGAAAGATAAACTCCTTGGGGAAATACAATTTATTCAGATTATCAAGACCCTGCTGTGCAAATCTACAGTCTAGGAGCACACTACAGAGATCAAACAATATTTACTTTATTCTGTTGGGTATAAAAGCTTTTAATGAATGTATAATTAAGACAGAAAAAGTATATACAGCTTTAGAATTGCACTGCCAAGCCAAGCCATTAATTTCCAAAGTATCGTACCCAGTTGTAACTCCACCTGCTTCCTATTTAGATTACAACACTGTTATAAATCAAAGTATTAAATGACTAGCTTTGCTGCTATAATAGAAAAGAGATGCTGCTTGGTGACACTATTTCCCCCTTTCCTAAAAGAGGTTCACCTATTTAAAGCAAAAAGAAAGAGGAAGTGTGAGGTCTCTGAGATATTTACTCAAAATCCTTAAGCAGCACCTAGTACAACAGGGTCTCGCCCCTATGTCCTCCAGGTTCTCTGCTATGTTAAATACTAGGAAGCAGTTGCACCACTCAGAACAGAACCTTGACATCAATCATAGCAAAGACAGACTCTAAACAGATAAGGGATAGGTAACAGAATGAAAAACTATAGTGAAGAAGTATTTATCTGACAACAAAAGGGATCAATGCAAAAGAGAAATCTGGTTCTGTTGGTTCTAGCTCTTCTGTGTCAAGGGTTCTAGTTCTTCTTTTCTGTTTCAAAGGTTAAGACTCACATATTTACCTAAGAACTAACAGACCCATCCAACCCCCAGCAATCTTTTATGGTAAATGTTCACTTTTTTTCTGTTGTTGTTAATACACTCAAATCCAGAAAGAGCAAGTTTTGTCCTTTAGAAACCCCACAGGAGCAGCAGTTAAAAACATGACTATCATCGACAAGAAGAAAACGGAAAAATAAGGTAGTATAATATAATTGCTTCCAATTCTATGGCAGACTAACAACAGTTTAGGACCATGAGAATACAAGAGTGGAAGCCTCTTTCTCTACTGTAATGGGCAAGCTCATTAAATCATCTTTGTCACAAAATAAGGTCCATCTCGTTCTGTTCTTGCTCCCAACAATTATTATGAGAAGGCTCAGCTGATTGTGAGACTCCATCTCCTAATTTCCAGCTTAATTTACTCAGTTCATATGTATTTGTTCCTGTGACAACATTATCTTGTAGTTTTAACTGCACTCTGTTTCCCTGCTCCCCCCTAGTATTTATTCCTTTATTTACAGAAAGCAATCTTATTCCTCCTCAGCCCTCATTTTACTAGACTAAACAAGCCAAGCTTTTTCAATCTCCTCATGTAAAACAGGCCTTCTTGATCATCTTAGCTGCCCTTTTCTACACCTCCCCTACTTTGACTTCATTTCTCCTTCTGCGTGGGCAAACTCATGATTTTTCAGTAGTACTTCGTACACCAGCATTAGAATCACAGAATGGTTGAGGTTGGAAGGGACCTTTAGAGATCATCTAGTCCAACCCCCCTGCAGAAGCAGGGTCACCTAGATCAGGTCACACAGGAACATGCCCAGGCGGGGCTTGAAGACCTCCAAGGAAGGAGCCTCCATACCTTCCCTGGGCAGCCTGGGTCAGGGCTCCCTCACTGAAACACTGACATAGTTTTTTCTTATGTTTAAATGGAACTTTTTGTGTTCCAGCTTCATCCCATCACCTCTTGTCCTGTTGCTAGCTGCTAAAGAAAAGAGGGATGTCCCAACCTCCTGACACCCACCCTTTAGATATTTGTAAATGTTAATAAGATCCCCCCTCAGTCTCCTCTTCTCCAGACTAAACAGCCCCAGTTCCTTCTGTCTTTCCTAATTTCAGAGTCTTTGTATGCCATTTTACTTCTGGAACATTTCTGTAGTGAACCCAGCAAGGAACCACTTTTCTTAAACACCCTCCTGCTTCAGAATCCCAAGCAACAGACTTAAGGGCTACAAAAAGTTAATAAACACATTTAAAATGAAGACCTGCAAAAGGGTAACTGTAACGAGCTGAACATCTAATAACACCAGAGAATGAAACCAACTCCCTAAAATGTGTGGAATGATGGGTTAATTAACACAGACCATGTTTGCTAAACAACCCAAAGCAACAGGATTTTCTCAGCATTTTAAGGCAGCGTGCAATGCTCTGTTTACAGACAGGCTGAATCCAGTGCACGTTAACTCAACACTGAGCATAATTTTGATAGACAGAACGGAATCAGTCACCAGCTTGAGATCAGTAGCTCACAATGCATTGTAAGGATCACATCACCCCAGCTGTCTACCAACGTGTGACTTACACAGAAGGAGTAAAGCATCATTTTTTGGACATTCAAAAGCACTTGTTTTCCCAACTTTACAAGAAAGATTAGCAGGATAAATTAGAACAAATTTAACACAAGGAGTGTTAGAGAAAGTTGAGCATTATAATATTTCATACATTGCATTTTTGTAGGATTCACCTCAGATCAAAGATTTGTTTAATGCTGACCTCAAAATTAAGTTATTAATAGTAAGATACAAAGCAGCATAACTTCTTCTAGCAAAGTCCTCAAGGAATTGCTTATTGACCCCATGTTGTTAACAGCTGATTTGAACTAGAGAATGATGTTATGCCTGGAGTTTGCAGAAGACTCTGCAAAAGCTGTGAGGTAACAAATTATGAGAATGACACAAGTAATATTTGGCTTTCCTGGCAAAGTAATCACATTAAAAACATGTATATTAACATAGCTGATATAAAACCATACCTGGCTCTGTTTTGAATAACACAGAGCATCAAGAGACACTAAGAAGTGATCATAAATAGCAACATCAGTTCTCAGAACAGTTCTGCAGCAAAAAAACCCCTTTGTGTCACAGGATGCACACCAAGTACCGTCCAATAAAAGAAACAAACTCTCTTGCTGCTTCAACATCACGTTGGGCTACTGCTCAAATATCAGTCCCAGTTCTGAAGTCCAGACTTCAAGGGTACGAAAAAGCTACAGGCTGGAAATACAACTTCACAAGCTTCAAGGTGCTCAACTTAGTTTTTTAAAGAAAGACTCCTGCAGGATTTGATCTTGAGCAAAGGTATTTATAAAACAGAAAGAATGGATGAATGCAAAAAAAAAGGCTGACCTAACTTTCAGGAAACAGTTTGAGGTTATGAATGTAGGATCAAGTTACCCTGGCCACTGGACTAACAAGTACAGGACTGTTTGCATGGCCTTCGTGTGACAACAAACAAGTTGCAACTCTGCATTGAAAAACTGACTGCAATAGAACATTTTTTTTTGCCAATTGTATGTACAGGTACAGAAGGAAATGTTTGTGCTGTTTAACCTCTGAGAGGATATGGTTTCACAGTCCTCTGAAGAGCAAAGAGCTTGTTGCACTTGCAGGAATATATGAGGGTACTCAGCAGTTAAAAGAACCTGATCATAAGCATGTGAATGATAGAAAGGTAATATATCCATTTTATTGGAAAACTGTTATTTGTTCAGGTATCTCTATGCTTCTGTAATATCTGACCTCACCTCAAAAAGTCACTAAGAAATCTTTTGCTCACAGCACTAAACCAAGAAACCTAGAAACCAAGGCAAACCCTCATTTTACAGAGAAAAAAATCTGAGGAGTGGAAGAATAATTTAAAAGATTTCCCAGGATGCAGAGATACAAAAGCCAGAACCTCAAATGCCTGGAACTGACTCCAGTGCTCTAATTGTTAGATAACTCTTTTCATTCCCACTCCCAGCTTTAACACATAAAGTTAGTTCTACAGCTCAGTGTATCGGCACAATGTCTGTAGTATGTTTTGTATAAGCATTATGTCCCAGTAAAATAAAACCCTCTGCAACACTCTGTCCCTTAATCTATGCAAAGAACATCTCTCCCATGACTAGGAGCTGTGCTGATTAGTAGGTTTACTGTATAATAACCATAATTGATTTCAAGAGGTAAATAGGATAAAAAGGGAGAGTAGTAGTCTACATACAGGAAGAAAAGTAGAAGAATGGAAAAGATTCTGGAAGCAGCATTGAATTAAAAACATAATAATGACTCTGTATGCACGAGGATCAAGGGGGATTTGCTTGTATTTTAAGCATTATTGACTAAGGATTCACTTACCACTGCCTTGGTCAGAAATAATTACAAACCTGACTCTCAAAACCAGAAAACCTAGAAAGGGCAAAGCCCAAATGTCAAAACTGGACCTTGACTCAATGTCTGGTATGATATTTCCTACATGTGACCTTCAGTAGGGCCAAACAAGTCACAAGTCCTTCAAAAACTAACATATGTGAATGTTCACACTGCGAAAGGTGCTAGGCATCAGGAAAGCACGTGCCTTCAAAGATCATACCAACTTTTGTACATTTAGTTTCTAGCAGTTCTTACCAATGATTAGAAGTAATTCCCTCCCTCCCTGACTCTCAAACAGCTAAAGATCAGAATTCCATGCTTTACCAACAAGGCTTTTTTTCCCCCACAGAAGACAAAAACATTTATTCAATGCACCATATATTTGAAACAAGTAACCAGATTATGACATTTTCTCTGGCTTCAAAATCTCACTTTGAAGACACCATCTTTAAAAGCAGAATAGATCACTGGAGGCCCAATTTCTAAGTGTTCACAACTAGAGATGCTTGACATAGAATCACAGAATGGTAGGGGTTGGAAGGGACCTTTAGACATCATCCAGTCCAAACCCCCTGCAGAAGCAGGTCACCTAGATCAGGTCACATAGGAACATGTCTAGGTGGGTCTTGAAGACCTCCAAGGAAGGAGACTCCACAACCCCTCTGGGCAGCCTGGGCCAGGGATCCTGACACCCCCCCTTTAGATATTTATAAATGTTAATGAGATCCCCCCTCAGTCTCCTCCAGACTAAACAGCCCCAGTTCCCGCAGTCTTTCCTCATACGAAAGATGTTCCATTCCCCTGATCATCTTGGTGGCCCTGTGCTGGCCTCTCTCCAGCACTTCCCTGTCCCTCTTGAGCTGAGGAGCCCAGAACTGGACACAGGACTCCAGATGAGGCCTCAGCAGGGCAGAGTAGAGAGGGAGAAGAACCTCCCTGGACCTGCTGCTCACATTCTTCTTGATGCATCCCAGGATGCCATTGGCCTTCTTGCCCACAAGGGCACATTGCTGGCTCATATTTAGTTTATTATCAACCAGCACTCCCAGGTCTCTCTCTGCAGAGCTGCTCTCCAGCAGTTTGACCCCCAGGCTGTCCTGGTGCATGGGGTTGTTCCTTCCCAGCTGCAGGACTCTGCACTTGTCCTTGTTGAACCTCAGGAGGTTCCTCTGTGCCCAACTCTCCAGCTGGCTGAGATCCCACTGAATGGCAGCACAGCCTCTGGGGAATCAGCCAGTGCTCCCAGTTTGGTGTCATTAGTGATGTCAGAATTGTCAGACGTCAGAATGTCTGACATGATGTCAGAATTTTGAAGGATATGAAGGGCACCTCTTCTGTATCCCCCTTAAAACACAATCAGAATGAAATGAAGCAAGACATACTTTAACAAATACAAATTTTAGTAAGAAATGTTGCTAAACCATCCAAATTTCAAAGATTTCAACCTCAGCTAAAAGCAAAACACTAACAACAGCTCATCAAAGGTCACAGATACCTAAAGCAGTCTTTTCCCCACCCTGAAATTTTCACCACACACACTGATCATTTATTCCTTCTCAAAAAGTTCCCTTAATCTGTTCAGCTTCTGGTCCAAAGCTGAATGGTGCTATATGAGTTAGAGCTTGATTATGACTTTTTACCAATGTCCTGTAATATAAATGCAAATGAAGACTCACAACAGTACACAGGTTGTCAAATAGTTGCAAGTATTTATTTACAGCAAACATTTAGTATCAGTCTCTGGGGGTCCTTGACATCACCATTGTATACATATACACTCCTCTATGTTTCAGTTCCTTGTGAAGATGGTAATGCTGCAAATACAAGTAAAAATATTGTAAGGCAGCAAAAAACAATATAAGCACATATAAACACTGATTTTTTTGGCCTGGCATGAGATATTGGGCTGCACTCTTAGCTTTTTTCCATGTCCACAAAATGCCATTTCACATCAGTGAGTATTTCAGTCCCAATGTGTTTTGGGGGCTGAAGATACCTGAGGTTATCACAGAGTCATAACAGCTGCAAAAGATCTTTAAGATCATTGAGTCCAACCAGTCACCTCACACTGCCAGGCCCATCACTAAACTAACCCATGTCCCTCAGCACCTCATCTGTGTGTCTGTTGAATATCTCCAGGGATGGTGACTCCAGCAGCTCCCTCGGCAGCCCCTTCCAATGCTTCATAACCCTCTGGGTGAAAAAGTTCTTCCTCAAGCCCAATCTAATCCTCCCCTGGTGCAACTTGAGCCCATTTCCTTGTGTCCTGTCATTCATTACTGGGGAGATCAACTCCAACCTCACTACAACTCCCCTTCAAGAAACTGTAGAGAGTGATCATGTCTCTTCTCAGCCCTCTTTTCCAGGCTAAACATCCCCAGCTCCCTCAACCACTCCTCATAACTTGTTCTCCAGACCCTTCACCAGCCTTGTTGCCCATCTCTGGACACGCTCCAGCACTCCAATGTCCTTCTTGTAGTGAGGGTCCCAGAACTGGACAATGTATTCAAGGTGCAGCCTCACCAGTGCCAAGTACAGGGGGACAATCACACTATTTCTGATCCAGGTCAGGATGCCCTTGGCCTTCTTAGCCACCTGGGCATGCTGCTGGCTCATGTTCAGCTGCTGTCGATTAACATCCCCAGGCCCTTTTCCTCTGGGCAGCTATCCAGTCCCTCTGCTCCAAGCCTGTAGCACTGCCTGGGGTTATTGTGGTCCAAGTGCAGGACCCAGCACTTGTCCTTGTTAAACCTCAACCCATTGCTCCAGCCCAGGCAGGTCCCTCTGAAGAGCCTCAATACTGTTACTAGAATATACATGGCTGTTATGTAGTAACATAATGTTGCTACAACGCTTTCATCATGATAAACAGGTGTGCTTAGATGCTATGGAAATTCAAGGCTTTTTGCATACATACTTAGAAGAGACATGGCTTGCGGTGAACAAGGAGAAAACACTGAAATAGACTTTAGAGAAAACCTCCTTTTAGTGGCTTTGGAAACCTTCACAGCAAAGGCAAAGGTGTTTACAGGGCAAATTCAGCCAATATATTACTACTCCTCTAATCCAGAGGACACAACAGCTCCTAGAAAAATTACTGTAGACAATGTCCTGTGCTACCAGCTCAGTTCCTGATGAACCACAGATAAAAGTCCTCATTTACATCATTCAAGACACAATGCCATCAAGGCAGCTAGACACACTCTGTGGTAGAAATCACAAGTTCTGTAAGACTCTGTCAAAACAGATGGGAAATTTAGCAGCAACTTCCTCAAAACCAATAAAACTGTTTAGAACAGATTACACAGGAAAGCAAGTGAATAAAGTTACAAATACAAACCTAAAGATTAGTAGTATCTTTGATTTTTAGAATTACTGACATGAAAAAGGACAATTTAGAACTTCCCAAGTTCAGATAACACACTGGCTGAAGATTCAGTACTGCAGCATGTATACATTTATATATTTATTCTGGGTTCAAGGCCTATTTCAGACAGAAATGAGAGGTTTTTAATAGTTAGGCTACATCACAATTCTCAAGCAAGATACTGGTACCCTGGCAAATTCTAATCTGATGCAGTTATGCAAACAAACCACTATAAATGATGGAAAGTGCTAAAATGCTGTTTCATTTACCTCTGCTAAGTGATCTACTGGAAAACATAAACAGCCTTACATGGATCTTGGTTCCTTCTTTCTCCCCTACAAACTGAAATGGTTCAGTGAAAAATGTATCCCTATTAAGCACTGAAATAATGTCTAACAATAGATAAAACTAGATGATAATTTGAGGCACTTCTGTTTGTGAACCTATTTAAGTATACTTTGGGCTTAGGTAATTTTCATTATAAATCTTTCTTCTTAACTAGCAAAACACACTACTTGAGTGGTTCAGATAAATGTTGAGCAGTTTAGATAAACGGATCAAACAGCAATGTCTAAGCCACCAGAAGAACAACAATGAATGGGAAGATGGGGAAATGACTATGTAGATTCTTATCAAGTTCAGACTTTTTGCCTTTAACAAGGGATGATCTAAAAACAGGTCTAAAATGCAAATACTGCCAAACTGGGGGATGTTTCAGCTTGGATCCTTAAGGTGGAGATGGACTGAAATCATATCAAATAAACAAGGTTTTGAAAGGATAATGTCTTCTATTAAACTGGCCATAAAATGAAAATAAAATTTACAAGGTCTAACAGCTGTTGAAGATGGAGCAGAGTCATCCACTATTTTCCTCAGTTTAATACTTTATGTGCCAAGTTGCCTCTCAAATTCCATCAAATAATATATTTTCTCATTCATTTGCTTAAGAAACATTCTGCTCCTGCTTAACATTTCAAATCTGAAATAGATCTCTGTGCAAATAATAATAGTGTATTTCAAAATACAAAGTAAAAGATACTTTATAAGCAAGAAGACAAAAAGTCAGCTCTGTTTTGGCTAAGGCAGTACAGAGGAAAGCAAAGATGGACAATTAACTCTCTACCACAGTGATACTTCTGAGATAAAATCAGATTGTAACTCACTTCAGGCCCAATGTTCTCTTCAGGTTCATAGGTTACAAATGATTTATAGCCATCGTTTTGTACTTAGCATTCTGGCTTTTCCTGTATTGGTAAATACTTTATAGCCAAAGCGTTGTCATGTTTCAGAAATACCTTTGCTAAAACGGCTCCAATTGCTTTAGATCAAAGCAAATTTAAATAAAACGTCCCTCTGCTTCTTTACAGAAGATAAAAAAAAGGAAAAAGCTCTGTGTGTCTAGTGCCTGTACTCCTGTTCTTTCACATTAGAGCTGTAAGTCTTCTCTTTCAGGTCACGTCTTCCACATAAAAGTGCTAAACTAATGCCGCTTAATGACAAATTAATGTCCATGAATAAAAAATACACCTCTAATAGCATAGAGTAATTTGCCATTACAATATCATCATTGGACATGCCCCTGGTTTAATACGATGTATTTAATTCATAACTTAATGAGTGATATATAAAAAGAGAGAGATGAACCCTGCAATTACATTTATGTGAGTCTGTCACCTTATTTGTAAAACCTTAGAGTCATTTACATTCAAATTAGAACAAATGAGTGATTTCACAAAGTGCAGTGATAAATGACCATTGCCGCACAAGACAGGACCGCATTTCCTGTGAAAACATGCACCGTTTCCTATTATTTGTTAAAAATTACAATGCGTATTGCCCAGTGTTGTGTGAATAATGACTTTTTTACTGATTAGGTCAGGAGACTAATACGGAGTAAAAAGAAAGACTTCTTCTTTGCGTTTTTTCCGCCGGTTTTGGCTGAAATCCCCCTCTCGCGGGCTCACACTGCCACCTGCCGCCCAGGCCCGGCCAGGGACGGCCTGCCCGCCTCACCGCACACATTCATTCCCTCTGCTTCTCGGGGTTCCTCTCTTCCCATCAAACACCTTGCCCTGACAGACTTCTAGCCGGGCCTGCGGCCGAGGACACCGCCAGATAAGAGTTGTTGCACCTCCCAGTTGCCATTTTGGGGGTTCACGCCGTCTAAACTGCTTCAGTTCGTAAGGAGAATTAAAAGCTGAAGACAGTGTGGGGCAGGAAGGACGAGGGGACATAAACCATTGGTATTGATCATCTGGTAATAAAACCAAAGAACTTTGTACACTAAGCACTCAGGGATTCATCATCCTCTGTTTATAGGTTTATAAATACACTAGAAAGATTATAGAAGCAGGAATCTCTCAGGGGCTGAGGGACAGAAAGGTCAGGTAAGGACATGGACTAGAAAGACAACATGAGAAGGGAGGGAAACCATAACAGTCCTAATTAAAACCACACCAAATCTGCTCTCCCTTCCTGACAGAAACTGCAAAGAGAAAGAAGATGTAGCAGTTATCAGCCTCTTCACAACTTGTGACCTCTCCTGCAACATCTGATGCAGAAGACTGGCAATGTGTGTCTGTACAACTGGCCTGTACAACTGTAACTGTAAGCTCAAGAGCTTTAATTCTGCCACCAAGAGTAAATGTAGACACTCCAGCATCATTTCAATTCATTTATTTATTTTAGACATCTATTAGCAATTCCAACCCAGCTTTGCCAACTATACTTCATTAGGAAAAGCAGCACATTCATACACAAAGCTAGCACGTTCCTGACCACAGTTGCACCACTTTCTCTGACAGTTAACACAGCCCGGGAGCAAAAGAACCACTATCACATCACAGCTAAAAAGCAGCAAGTGGATTACAGTAAGAATGGGATTCATTGACATCAGCTGAAATACAGAGCAAACCACCTTCATTTTTTCCTGAATCCCATACTAAGTTGCAATCCTCAGCAGTGCATCCATGTGTCATTCATATATATAGATATAAATCTGCACCTCTGTAATGCATCTGCATGTTAAAGAGAGGAGGTAAATTCCCAAAGTAATTTTTATTGAGCTTATAAGAACTTTCCTAATGACTGTCAATAGCTCAGCAAATCAACAGCTCACAAAATGTGCTCCTTCAAAAAACAGCAGGCCAGCAGAGCAACAAGTGGTTGCATAACACTGAAAACCAGCAAAATGCAAGACAGTGTTATTTCTGTCTCCTTGGTATGGGAAAGTCCCCCTTTCCACCATGGGATAAAGGTGGTAGATTCACATTTGGTGGTGGTGGCTTTATAAACCACTACTGTAGTTCTGGGGGAATAAGGGATGGAGAATGTGCATGTATGTATTTTTAAGAAAAGCTAAGTTGTGGTTGCCAGACGACCTTTAGATTTTATTTTCATGTAGAGCAAATGAAACTGGAAAAGTCAGGAGCTTAAATCCCAGCTGAGCTAAGGCTTCTTGCCTTAGCTACAAAGGCTATCAAACTCTGGTGTAAGAATTAATTTATCTCTGAAGGACTGTTATCTTAGTGAAAGTTGGGATTGTGTTTTGGCACTGTTCCAAATGAAGAAGCTGGGTTTAAGAAAAATAGCTCTGAAGCTCTGTCCCTACCATGTATGTAAATCGTGCACACTCCTTTTAATTCCACAGGCCAATGCATTTGTAGCTTTTTCCTTTTACAAACAGCAACATACTTCAATCTACAAGCACATTCAAACAGTTTAAAATTAGTAGAAGACCTGGATCACTGGGTATTCCTATGTCTTGGAAAAATAATTGTTCCATAAGCCTTGATCGACCCTTACACTTGAAGGTTTAAAATCAAATGCCTCTACCCAAGACAATTTGCCTGCTTCAATTATTAACAAGATTTATTCCAGGAGGTCTTTTTTTATCATTTGCAAGTTGATTAATTTTTGCATTCCAGGCCTGATCCTGCTCACTATCTGCTTCCAGAGGGCACAGTACAGAGGTGGCTCCAAGAAAATTCCAGTTGACTGCTGCTGTACAGTGCTGTGGTTTTTTTTAGGCTCATTTAAATTACTCTCCTAAAATACTCTCCTCAGCTTAAACTGGTCCTTTTTAAAGATGTTCTGACCAACGTTAGTAGCAAGCAGGCAGACACACCTGTGACAGAGTTCTATCCAATGTAATCAAGTTTCTAGAAGGTAACGTAGTGCATTTTAGCAGGGTACTTAATGCAGTTCAAACTAATGGGAACATGGGCATCAAAATTCTAACTTCCCTTGACACAAAAACATTTATGATCCCCAAACTAATTTTTAATAGCAGGGGGAACTTTAATTTCCAATCAGGATCATTGCTCATGTCTATATACTTGCTGCTTCCAGCTGCTGTGAGAAAAGGAAATGATTTCCAGCACTGAATACAAGGACAATCAGCTAACACTACTTTCTAGTGAGGATGTATTGAAAATATGCAACTGTCTGACCAGTAAACATAACATAAATGATATCCCAGACTCTGTCCAGTAAGTAAACTTAAATCTGTTCTTCACAAAATGTGACTCATTCATCAGCAGACAGTTAAAGGGGTAAATGCTAACAATTATGCCTCTCAAAAACAAGTATGCTGCTTTGGACAGCTCTGCAACTTTTGAACCCCTTGTTCACATCTGTCACCCTATCACCTTAAACACAATCCACGAGGTGTACAGAACTCCACTGAAAATAATCAGACAATACAGAAAAATCACTTGGTTTTAAGACTTCAAATAGGGACAACCACATCCCAGGTCCCTGCATGCCAGTGAAAACCAGCCTCTGGTTTAAAATTTGATTACTAAAGCTATACTCACACAATAGTGAGTGGATGTTGATGAGTAAAAGGAAATTCCATTAAAAACTTGTATTCTGAATAGCCTTCCCTCCCTCCCTACTCTTTTTGATTGTTAAACTCATTTACAGTTTGTAGCTGGGTTTTATACACAAACAGCTAAGGAAAAAAGACAAAACTACTTACATCTACAGTTATATAACTCAGACATATCATGAAACAAACATTCTGTTCTGAATAAATCTTTTAACACATTTATTCTCTTGCATAATAATAAAGTCATCATGTAACCACCAGAAAAGCATTTACAAGCTTTAAAGTACAAAATAGGTCATCACAAACACATCACTAATACCATGCTTTCTACAGCTCCACTTAAGAAGTCCATTCTCAGATCTTTGTAACATTCAGCACTTTCAACTAGCTTTCTCTTGCCTTCTGCAGTGTCAGAGTAGGACAGTTAGAGTCCACTGGAACTTTAAAGACTAAAACTCTATAAAGGGAAATGACTTTCAGATAATACAGTCCCATTATATTTCAAAGTCTACCTGTTGGTTGCAGCTCTGTGTGTTAGCCTTTGAAAAACCTCAGCCAAAACTGACAATCAATCTGAGCTGAGAGAGGAGTTTAGGAAACAGGATTCTTAGAGAGCTGGATGTGCACTCTGCAAGCAAATGCTGCATGCATGATCACAGATCATAGTGCAATTCAGAACCCACAAAGCTCAAGCCTTCACCTTAGCTTTCCCACCCCTATATAGCAGCAATTCAGCTAAGAACAATCACTTTGCCTTACCGTTTTTTAGGTTCAGATAGATGTGTGAGACTTGAAGCCTTGTTTCAATGTTTAAAGTACCTAAAGATTATGCAGACAACAGGAACGAACAGATTCATGAATATGGATGTCTCTCAAATAAAATACATCTGCATGCTTCCAAAAAGTCCCCCTCTACAAATGAAGCTAAAAACAAAACCCCTAAACAGCAAACACTTGGGAGTAATCATAATTCAAGATGTGACACTGCTGAGGCGAGGGACGAAGTCTGCACAACACAAAGCTGTAATTAAGACCTGAAGTAAGGGCTGCATGGATATTTCTCTTCTTGCCGTGCAGAGAAAATATGATCTATAATTCTTTTAAAAGAAAAATGAAGGAAATTATCAATCCAAAATGGAAATGAGTTTTCCATTGAGAAAAATGGAATCAGCATGAGATGCTGCAAAACGTTTGAGGTGACATTTATAGATAATAAAATACATTTAGTAAACTAGCAGCATTGTCAGAAAGCTCCATTGCATCATGCTGTCATAAAGATGGATATTACTTAATGGGGAGGGGGGAAGAATGTTCCTCTCCTTTTCTGTCTACCCTCTAATCTTTTCTCTGTCTTTCCTAAAACCTCTTAATAAAAAGGCCATGATCATGTTTCAAATAATTTGTTACAGGAATCACGTTGAGATTCATCAACTAATTAAAGTGCTCTAAGCTGGTTAGTCTATTAGAAAAGATCTGTCTTAAAGTCAAAATAACATCTTGTTTATTCTGAGTCATCTGAGAGGAAATTCCTTAAAGATCAGTGAATATAAAACTCAGCAGTGGCTGGAAATGAATCTTCCCTCAGCCACTGCAAATCATCTTTGACAATTAAGACACTTTGCCAATCATCTTCGATAAATCTAATCAGTAACAGGCTTTGTACAGACTACAAGATACAGATAATTGTATAGGCCATGCCAATTGCATTTCATAGAATCATAGAATGGTAGGGTTGGAAGGGACCTTTAGAGATCATCCAGTCCAACTCCCCTGCAGAAGCAGGTTCACCTAGATCAGGTCACATAGGAACGTGTCCAGGTGGGTCTTGAAGCCCTCCAAGGAAGGAGGTTCCACACCCTCCACAACCTCTGTGGCAGAAAAAGTCCTTATTGAAATTAAAATAAAAGTATCAAGAAGAGATAGTTTCACCTCTTCATATTTTGTCTTGAGCTCCATAAAACCGAGAAGCTGGAAAACCTAGAGACAGAGAAAAGCTGGAACAAGTTCTACAAGTAAGAGCAGTACTCTTATATGGGAAAAGTCAAGTAAATCAAACCATTAAAGACAATCCTGGAAATTAAAAGTGTCATCTTGAGAGTTGGGCAGAGAGAAACCTCATGAGGTTCAACAAGGACAAGGGCAGAGTCCTGCACCTGGGAAGGAACAACCCCATGCACCAGGACAGGCTGGGGGGCAAACTGTTGAAGAGCAGCTCTGCAGAGAGAGACCTGGGAGTGCTGGTTGATAATAAACTGACCATGAGCCAGCAATGTGCCCTCGTGGTCAAGAAGCCAATGGCAGCCTGGGATGCATCAAGAAGAGTGTGGGCAGCAGGTCAAGGGAGGTTCTGATCCCCCTCTACTCTGCCCTGGTGAGGCCTCATCTGGAGTCCTGTGTCCAGTTCTGGGTTCCTCAGCTCAAGAGGGACAGGGAAGTGCTGGAGAGAGTCCAGCACAGGGCCACCAAGATGATCAGGGGTCTGGAGCATCTTTCATACGAGGAAAGGCTGCGGGAACTGGGGCTGTTTAGTCTGGAGAAGAGGAGACTGAGGGGGATCTTATTAACAGTTATAAATATCTAAAGAGTGGATGTCAGGAGGTTGGAACATCCCTCTTTTCTATAGTAGATAGTAATAGGACAGAGGGTAATGGGATGAAACTGGAACACAAAAAGTTCCACTTAAACATAAGAAAAAACTATGCCAGTGTTTCAGTGAGGGAGCCCTGGCCCAGGCTGCCCAGGGGGGTTGTGGAGTCTCCTTCCTTGGAGGTCTTCAAGACCCACCTGGACATGTTCCTATGTGACCTGATCTAGGTGACCCTGCTTCTGCAGGGGGGTTGGACTGGATGATCTCTGAAGGTCCCTTCCAACCCCTACCATTCTATGACTCTATGATTATACAATGAGAATAGATGACAGCTATGTCCCATATACTGTATTTTCTAATTTTAAGTTCATAATATCTGAACAGCCCAAAGAGAAAGAAAGAAATTCACTAGTACAGTAAATTCAGGACTCTACACCACTCAGACTCAGCAGAAAGAAGAGAAAAGGTAAGCATTACTCTCTTCCCTATGACAGCATGTGGAGTGACAAGACACCGCAGATACCAACTGCAGCAAGGACAAGTGGCTTTAAACAAATCTTCTTTAACTAGTTTGATTTTATTTTTAGATAGTCCTAAAAAAAAGCAAAATATATGTTTGAAATCAGCCAACAGGATGCAGAACAAAGATTTGGTGTAATTAATTTGGACCCTGCAAGATATCACAGCCTTTATGCACAGTACCTTGGTGGCCTCTGCTAAAAAGGCTTATACAGCTACACAAGGTTGATTACTTGCAATTCTGTAGAACAAACAAGATAAATAAATTCTTATTGTGGTCCATTCTGACTGCAAAACTGTCTGACACAATGCCTGACACAACGCAAGCTACAGCCATCCCATGGATGAAAAATCTTAAAATGAGACCCTGATTAAAAAACACTTTAGAGAATTACCACTGCTCTCTGTCTCCTAACACATTCTCTCCTTATTCCCTGTCCCTCATCTCCTTCTTACACAATTCCCTACCTCCATCATTGTAAATCTGGACAGTGGGTCCTGCTTTCTCTTCATTTTCACACCAGTGTAGCTCTAGTTAGCTCTTAGCACGCTACTCAGAGTACAACAGAGCTCTTTTAGTAACTGCATATTGTCACTCTAGAGAATTTTTACTGGTTTGTTAACTACACAGTAATTTGGCAGAAATTATTGCTCACTCTGGGATTTGTGGGGTTTTTTGGGGGGGAGTGGCACTGTTTTAGGGTTGATCTTTTGTTTTAATTTGGTTTTGTTTGAATTCATTAGCAGTCTGTTCCTGAATTCCTGACTATGGCTTGCACTGCTAACTCTACAATTGTCTTTCCACTACAGTGACCTCAGGATTAAAAGTATTATGGTGCTGAGGGAATAGCTGCAAATACCAGAGGCTACTCAACATGGGTCATAGAAGCAGTTGGTATAAGGATTTAAGCTGGGTATGTATCTGCTCCTTTCCTACAGTCCTCTTATGTCCCTCCCTGGCCAGCACTACAATACTCAGCTTCCTCCCTTTTCTTCATTTAATGTCTTTCATAGCTTTAGAGCTGCAATGATCTCTTTGGTTCAATTTCTGACAGAGTGTGTAAGCAGCAGAGCACATTCACAGTCTGATCTGTTAGGGGAGGTAGTATATACATACACTGTGTGATCAATGTTAGACTTGTATCTTCCTTCTCACTATAGTAACACCATCCTGCACCTGCCTGACAAATGGTAGACCAAACTGTTTTTTGTGACTTATTTGACATCTCACACTAGTTTCTCAAACCAACCATCTTTCCCATTGCATTCCATGTCTATTTGCTCACCAACAAAAATCCCTCCTTAACATTCCTGAAAACCAACTGATACAAATTGCAGTATTCTACCAGCTCCTTTAACTTTCTAATCAATTTATAATGCATAAATTAATACCACTTTCTTGTCTGAAAACACACTTTGAAGGCTTCCCTAAGGCTAACATTCAAAGAACAGATTCTTTCTCCGTTAGACACGGAGCCTTCAAGTACATCCTGAAGCTCTCAACATGAGATCCTGCGTGCCTATGATACTCAGTAGCTCAGTGTGCTGCCAAGCACACTCAGATTGTTCAAAGGCAGTTGTGCTGTTGGAAGGCAAGTGCATATGGAGTGTGCTGACGTGCATCTCCATGCTCAACTCTTGCACAGATGTAGCCAACACACCCCATTTCAGAAACTATACTGAAAAATTGCAGAGAAAAAGATACAGTTCTGTAGAACATTTCTTTTAACAAAGCTTTTCAAAGATACATATCAAAGCTATGACTCTGCTACCATCATGAGCCACCTCTCATATACAAGCCAAGCACCATCCTTGTTTTCAGGAGTGAAATGGACAAAATAGATGGGTGGAGAAAGGGCCTACCACAACTGATACCCAAATCACACTTCAAATTCAGGTCTCCTGAAATCCAGTTTATCTTTATTTAGGTTACACCAGGTGTTGTACTAACACTTTCCTACTGAAATTAGGCTTGAAACAAGTTTCCTAGATAGAAATGGCTGACAATCAAGCAGAGAAGCCTCACCTGAATGAGATAGTGAGAACATAAACTGAGAAGCTCCAGCAGCTGCAAATGACTCCCAGCTGCTAGGACATCCTGTATAACCCCCGGTTCCAAAAGGATCTGTAAAGAAGAAAATGGAAGGTTTGTCATGTAGAACTCATAGTACTTGTACCAAATACTACAGGTCTTTGCTACTTCAGACATTGAAGTCAACATAAAGAACAGAAAGTGTACAACTAAGCATACAGAGAAGTCTTTGCAAGATGGGGACAATTAAGTTCAGCTAATTGTCTCTAAGGCTTGTCTTCTCGTGAGAGTCCACAAGCCACATTACCTCCTAAATCCTTGAAAATTAAATGCATGTTATTCAAATCAAAAGGAGACTAACAGCACATCCTTGTTACCTATATACCTGGATACTTCATGTATACTGATGAATCAGGCCAACAGAATTGAATCAGAAGTCTCCAGTATTGACATTACTTGTGTTTGTAAAGTATGTACAGGTTAGGAGAATCCTTCTCATCCTGCCTTGTACCACTTGTGTATTTTCCTAACCACTGTTCATTTCAGAGTGTAAGGCTGTGAGACAGAGGGAGCATGCTGCTGGGGAAGTGCCAGAAAGGGCTTAGAAACCAAGACTGATTATCCTGTCACTTGCTCACATGAAACTCCTACTCACTTCAATTATAATCATGCACAGGCAGCATTCAGGATAATTGGGCCTCAGCTCCCAGCCTGCTGCCCTGGGGTCAGCTTGTTAGAGCACCACTTTCAGGACACAACAAAGTCTTTGGGAATACAGACACTGGTCATCTTCTTATCAGCAATCACATTGAAACCCATCCAAGCTAATGTTATTTAAATCCAAGCGGTGCAGCATCCAACAAAGCTCAGAAATGAGTGAGAAACATTAATTTTCCAAACATATTCAGTTTATTCAGTTTTAGCCTTGTTGTATTTCCCCTGGCAGCTTTGGTTTCATACCACATGAGGTCAGTCTCTCACTGCTCCAAAGGGAAGTAAAGCCTTTTGCAGATCTTTTTTACTTCTGCCCACACCATTTGGTTTAATCTCACAGCATCATTTCTGTGTCTCAAATCTGGGGAAATAAGGGGGATGGCAAACAAAAGGAAAGACATTCATCTGCACCTTTGGCAGTTAAACTGGTTCTGAGGGAAATGAAAAAGTACATGCATTCCTCTACATAAAACCAGACATTTTCTCCAACATAATGGATCTAAGCAGGAACAGGAGAGAAGAGGATTAATTCTTGTTTATATCAAGAACTTCTTTACATTGAGTTCTGTCAGTATATGACATACTTGTGCAGATCACTATATATTCACACTAGATTCTAAGTGAACACGTATGTAATTTACACACTAAGTTTTTACCCAGCAGGAAAGACATGTAAGGATCCTCATGGGAACCAGGACCAGCACAATCCAGGTTTTTGGCTGGTGCTAATGAGGTTGCTTTGCATGATGAGAGGTGGTGGAACAGAAAGTTAGAAAGGATTTCAGTTACAAAATATCTCCAATAGGTATGTTGAAAGACAAATGAGCAGCTGTCAAATGTTTTCAAGTGAGAATAGAAGGTCAGACTGACAAAACAAACTGCTTTAGACCTTGCAGGGTTTGTTACTCAGACATCTTGCACACTGAGGAAGCTGACATCTGATGTCATATTACTTCCTAAGTACCAGCACCAGCTTAGCATTGTTAGAATCATAGAACCATAGAATGGTAGGGGTTGGAAGGGACCTTTTAGAGATCATCTAGTCCAACCCCCCTGCAGAAGCAGGGTCACCTACATCAGGTCACACAGGAACAAGTCCAGGTGGGTCAAAGACATCCAAGGAAGGAGCCTCTACAACCCCTCTGGGCAGCCTGGGCCAGGGCTCCCTCACCTCACATTGAAAGAGCTTTTTCTTATGTTGAAGTGGAACTTTTTGTGTTCCAGCTTCATCCCATCACTCCTTGTCCTGTTACTAGCTACTATAGAAAGAGGGATGTCCCAACCTCCTGACATCCACCCTTTAGATATTTATAAATGTTAATGAGATCCCCCCTCAGTCTCCTCCAGACTAAACAGCCCCAGGTCCCGCAGCCTTTCCTCGTATAAAAGATGTTCCAGTCCCCTGATCATCTTGGTGGCCCTGTGCTGGCCTCTCTCCAGCACTTCCCTGTCCTTCTTGAGCTGAGGAGCCCAGAACTGGACACAGGACTCCAGATGAGGCCTCAGCAGGGCAGAGGAGAGAGGGAGCAGAACCTCCCTTGACCTGCTGCCCACACTCTTCTTGATGCATCCCAGGCTGCCATTGGACACAATAGGCAGAGAACCAAAACCCTAAGCAGATTACTACCTGTGGACATAGACAAACTATATTTAACTGTGATAATATTAGTGTATTTTAAAACTACAGCCATCCATTTGCAAATAATACTAGTAACATTATGAGATGAGAAGTGGGACAAGAGGCAAGGAGGGTGACTGGTTACTACTAAGAAGTGATTTGTAAAGTCAGCAACAGAAGTTTATTTCAAGGTGGCACATAAATGTCTCACATGTTTTTCCATTTCTTACAGCTTTTGTGTATCATGCAAAATTGCTCTGCTGAAATAACATATTATTCACAAATATCCAAATGGTGGGTGTCAGGAGGTTGGGGCAGCACTTTTTTTGGTTGTATCCAGTGACAGGACAAGGGGTAATGGAAAGAAGCTGGGACACAAAAAGCTCCACTGAAACATAAGGAAAAACTCTGTCAGTGTGAGGTGAGGGAGCCCTGGCCCAGGCTGCCCAGGGAGGGTGTGGAGGCTCCTTCTCTGGAGGTTTCAAAACGCACCTGGACACGTTCCTGTGTGACCTGATCTAGGTGGGAGCTGCTTCTGCAGGGGGGTTGCGCTGGATGATCTCTAAAGGTCCCTTCCAACCCCTGCCATTCTGTGATTCTATGTTTCCCAAGATAACTGAGGAAAGTCTTACTTTGGTTCTTTCCAAGACTTTCCCTTAACTGAACTATCTGAATTTTTATGCAATACTGAATTGGATACAGACAAAAAGACTAATTTGTCTGTGCTAAATGTTCACCATCAGCAAACTGCATGCTGGGGAAAGCCACAGGAAAAAGAATAAGAAGAAGGAAGTAAACATTGTAAGCCTTCTCCACATGAATACAGTTACTTCCTTTTTATTAATTATCAGCATAGCTGCTATACAGACTAAATCACCACAGTAAGTGCACATAAATACTACCATGTGCACACCACAAGCACATACAGTGATTGACTTTCCCCTCTTTGTCTAACCCTCAAAAAAATAATAGCTCTTAGGTCTTCTAAGTGATGCTTATTGAAAACTAAAGAGCTGTAAACTCAAAATTTACTTTGAATTCACATCTTGAAAGTTTATCACAAATCATTAATGTGAAAACCAAAGAGAAAACTTTATCATTTGCCCTACTCCATCCTCAACTCAAAGGCAGAGTTACCAGGGCAGAAATTTTGAACTATCCATTTCAAACTTGCAATCTTTACACCAGTGAAGGATGTGCCTTTGTATGATAGATGCCATCTTAAGATTGGTTTCTGTGCTATTTTGATATTAAGATGAATGAGATGCAATTCAGATATTGCACCTGGCTGCATCTTACAATCAATCTTCTATTCAACCCTTATTTCTGAGGGTTAATTTTCATTATGCTCTCAACTTTTCTCTGGCCTCTGATGCTACCCAAGCAAATCAGCTGAACCACCCTCCCCCTGTATACAATGGGCAGATCTTGCAGATAGCCTGAGTAATTTACTCTCCCAAGATCTCCTCTGTCAAGCTATTTTAATTCTCCCTCACAATGACTGTGTTTTCAAACATGAGTCTTGTTCAAAACTGCTATCCCTACCCTCCATCACCCCACAAACCCTTCAGAGAGCACATACTAAACCCAGTTCACTCTCTCTTGTAGTCCTATCTTTAGGCCAGGAGGTGGAAAGGATACAAAACTTGGTGTTTGTAACAGAAAGCCAAGTTCAAAAGACCCAGAGAGGCAGATGACATAGTTTATTAGATCCACATTTCTTAGATCTAAATCTATATGGCAATGCATTCATTTGTGCTTTGTTGGTATTTTGAGGAAAGCTGGTCTGCAAATGCAAGAGTTAGAAACTTTCCTAAATTAAACCTGACCTTCTGAAGCACAATTCTGAGGCAGAAAAGGGAATCCTATAAAGCCACAGATACACATGATCCTCAGCAGCTACCTCTACCATCTACCCTTTGGGCTGCAGTTCTAAAACTGGAATTCATTCTCCCCCCAAGATTTCTGTCTTCCAACTCACTCTTCATCCCCTCTAATCCAGTACATCTTAGGGCTCTGGGTAAGAGTAGAAAAGATTAACAGGGATCACATGTCTTTCCTCTCTCTTCAACCAGTTTTCTTTGTGAGACTTATTGGCAACACAGAGGAAACCAAGAGCTATGACTTCTTGGGCTAGGAGCAGTTCATGAACCACTATCCTCTCCCAAAGGCAAGTACTCATGCCTCACCTCCATACAGCCTACACTGAGAACATCCTTCTACTCTTTTAATGTCACTTGCTCCTCTACAACCAACAAACCAAGAGTAGGCCAACAAACAAATTGTTTGGCTGTAGTAAAGAGGACAGTAATGGACATCTTAAATTGTCCTTCCCAACAAAGAACCTGAGGGAGAATGTAAGGTCCAGATTAACAATCACCTCTATGGAGTCTCATGAGGTTTATATCTGGAAAGAATAATTAGATCATTTAATTTATTCCCTTTATTTTTTACAGATACTAAACTAAACCTACATTAGGCCCAAGGATGTTAAAGTGTGTGCCTAGATAACGATGGAGAAATTGAGGAATCACTTCTATCACCTTCATTCCAGCTACTTACTTATACCTCTGTTATTTCCTTATTTCCATAGAGTTGTTTGAGGGGCCACAGAGTGAGGTGGTGCCATGAGTCATGTTAGAAATCAACCAGCATTACACTATAACAGTAAGGAAACGTGTAATGTCATGTCAGAAAACTAGAATGTAAAGCATATGGAATTTAACACAGGAAAAAAAGAGATCCTAAGATTCCTACCAGTCTGGTGCAAAAGAAAATTCCTTCTTGGCTCCACTTGCAGTGATCAGCATTTCAAACAAGACAGGCATCTAAAAAAAGTACCACTTGTTTTTCCCCCTGTAGGGACCATTTTGTGTTCTTCAGAGCAATCAAAATCCCTACTTTTCTCCTAGAGCAATTTAGACTGCATTTCACTCACAACCAGTTAGCACTTCTGCCTGTCTCCCTGTTTATTTGTGCTTGGGTTGAATCCTGAGCTCCCTGCATGGTGAGAGTCACAGAATCTCAAGGGTTGGAAGGGACCTGGAAAGCTCATCCAGTGCAACCTCCAGCTAGAGCAGGACCACCTAGAGTAGGTCGCACAGGAACTCATCCAGCTGGGTTGGAAGGTCTCCAGAGAAGGAGACTCCACAGCCCATTTGGGCAGCCCCTGCCAGTGCTCCCTCACCTCAACAGGGAAGATTTTCCTTGTGTTTCTTTGGAATCTCTTCTGTTCCAGCTTGTCCCCATTGCCTCTTGTCCTATCATTGGCCATCACTGAGCACAGCCTGGCTCCAGCCTCCTGACACCCGCCATTTATGTATTTGTAAACATGAATGAGGTCACCTCTCAGTCTCTTCCAAGCTGAAGAGCCCCAGCCCCCTCAGCCTTTCATCAGAAGGGAGATGCTCCACTCCACCACCTTGGTGGCCCTGTGCTGAACTCCCTCCAGAAATTCCCTGTCCTTCTGGAACTGAGGGGTCAGAACTGGACTCAATACTCCAGAGAAGTGCTGTCCAAGCAGGGGAAGAACATTACAGCCCTCTGCAGGCAACTACCTAAAACCCTGACAAGTAATGTTTGATAGCACTAGTTCCAAAATCCAGATGTGTCATTAGCCAGTGTCAGAACAGACCATGGCCAGCATTTCTCTAATCTATGTCATAATATTTTTATAGCAAACTGAAAGAAAATCTGTGATACACAGGATATAAATCATAGACTCACAGAATAGCTCGTATGGGAAAGCACCCATAAGGACCAATGAATCCAGATCCCAGCTCCCCACAAGACAACCTAAAGCTAAACCATATAACTAATAGCATTGACAGACACTCCTTGAACTCTGAGAGCCTTGGTGCTGTGAACAGTGCCCCAAGTTCCTGTTCTGGTCACCGAATACTCCTTCAGTGAAAAGCCTTTTCCTGATGTCCAGTCTGAACTCCCCCCGACACAGCTCCATACCATCATGAACTAAGAACCACTATTACCAGTAAGAGCAAATTCACTATTTTGGGGGAATGTTTCATTACTTTGATCTCTCCAAAAGCAGTATTGTCCACAGCTCAATACCTATCCAGAGCAAATAATCATAGAATGGTAGGGGTTGGAAGGGACCTTTAGAGACCATATAGTCCAACCCCCCTGATCAAGCAGGTTCACCTAGATCAGGTCACACAGGAACATGTCCAGGCAGGTCTTGAAGCCCTCCAAAGAAGGAGCCTCCACACCCTCCCTGGGCAGCCTGTGCCAGGGCTCCCTCACTGAAACATTGAAAGAGTTTTTTCTTATGTTTAAGTGGAACTTTTTGTGTTCCAGCTTCATCCCATCACCCCTTGTCCTGTTGCTGGCTACTATAGAAAAGAGGGATGTTCCAACCTCCTGACACCCACCCTTTAGATATTTATAAATGTTAATAAGATCACCCCTCAGTCTCCTCTTCTCCAGACTAAACATCTCACTTTCTCTGCAAAATAAAAAGCATAAACTGAATGAATCAGGCTCTGTATTATCCTAAGCCTCCTGGACAACCTGTAGCTGATCTGTGAACCTAACAGCCAGCAGCTGTAACACAGTGCTAGGCACAAAAACAAGATTATCCTCTCCTGATAGAAGTAAAAAAGGAAATGTCCAAAACTGAGATTCAAATTTACCTTTTTGGCCTTGAAATGACACTGAAAAATGATGTGAAGTATTTACAGTAAGATACAGTCCTGCTGTATCCATGACCTCAGCATGTTGGCTCTGGTGGAAAAGAATGAGGACATTGGTGAACCTGCTTCTGCAGGGGGGTTGGACTAGATGATGTCTAAAGGTCCCTTCCAACCCTACCATTCTGTGATTGGAAGTCACTTTTGCTAGGGACAATCAGGCAGTTTAACTGAAGCCTATGACTCACTGTAGTCAAAAGGCAGACAGTGGAATTGCTACACACAGGACAAAGGAGGTTACTTGCCCAAGAAAATCAACCATCACAACACAGCTTTGCAATACATCTTAGCCACAGGTGAGCTAGAAAGGATTAACAGAACAGGGTGCTAAGATATTGATAGCTATCTCCCCTTCCCAGGCTTAATTGAAAATGGCAGATGAAATACTGCTTGATCACTAGGAAACCTGTCAGTATCAAATGAAGTGAGAACTGGATGAGGGATTAAAGCCAAGACTCTTTAAAGGAATCAAAGCAATGACCATGAAAAATAGTTGGAGTTTAAAACATCTCTACCATTTCTTTACTGTCTGAGAATACTTTTCACCCTTTCAAGTTTTTTGTTAGAGAAATAACCACGTTGAAAGAACAATTTCACTAAGGAGCTATAAGATAATACTTTAATTAACCATAGGTTTGTGTGCATTAACTTAAAACCATCACCAGATCATTCTCCCACCAGTTCATGATAAAGTGAGATTAGTTGTTACAGGATGTTTTTAAACTCACTGAACACAGGGTAAAGTTAGTAAATAAAGGTATTAGTTAAATAGGACATTGATAGTATATTAAGCAATACTCAGGACAACCCAAGCAGATGAAATAACAATATAGTTGAAAATACCATGGAGTTCTGGATTTGTAAGTGGAATAACATACTGGTATTACCTTTATTAAAGACTGCTGCTATGTTAGCATTTTGTGACTAAAATAAAACCTGTTCTATATGCTAAGAAACAAAATTAACTTAAAGCCTCTTTTTGAATCATTCTAAATGCAACTTTCAACATTCTACAGGCAAGATATAAAGCTATGTTAATCTTAGACTAAGATACCACAAGATGAGTTACCCTCAGATTTGCTTTTGGAGAAATTGCTGAAAACATCTCTTCAGCTCATCAAAACATCTCATCAGCTGCTGCTTTGCTGTGTTGTATTTGGGAAATTATCTTCCCCCAAACTGATTTCCTGCCTATGATGCAACACAGTAAGGACAGACGTTACTTGCTTTTGGAATATGTTTTGAGGTCCTAAAATAAAATGCAAAATATTTCTAGTACCATACAGACAGAGGATAGAACACAACCACAATGAAGACAGACCCAAGTCAGAGAAGCATTTTAGTATACATAGGATGAGTTCCTGCGTGCCCTACTCTGGCAGGGGGGTTGCACTGGATGAGCTTCCAAGGTCCCTTTCAGCCCTTGAGATTCTGTGATTCTGTCACTCCAACGGTGTATTTGTGGTTTTCATAGAATCATAGAATTGGGATGGAAGAGACCTTAAAGACCATCTAGTTCCAATTGCCTGCAATGGGCAGGGACACCTAACACTAGACCAGCTTGCTCAAAGCCACATCCAACCTGCCCTTGAACACATCCAACGATGGAGTATCCACAATCTCTCTGGAAAACCTGTCCCAATGTCTTTCCACCGTCACAGTGAAGAGGGTGAATTTATTTAATGTGGATCACAATTATCTGCTGCAAATTAAATCCAGGTCTTCTTTCTTGAAACTATACCTCAGTGCCTATCAGCTGATTCAGTAACAGTATAATTTTGATTTCACATATTTATCAACATAAATGGTGTAGTTTGCTGAAACTAAATCTGAGAAGGAATGCAAGAGCCTCATCTGTAATGAAGAGCCTCAGAATTTCAGTTCAAACCACTTAGTCCCATGGCAGTTACTGTTTTGGGAGAGCCTATTTTCAGCACGGAAACTTTTCAAATGCCCAAAGGTTTTCTTTTAAGCAAAACCACCTTTTATTGTAAATAGGAAAAACTGTTTTACTGTGAGGGTGAGGGAGCCCTGGCACAGGCTGCCCAAGGAGGGTGTGGAGGCCCTTTCCTTGGAGGTCTTCAAGACCCACCTCGACCTGATGTGACCTGATCTAGATGGGACCTGCTTCTGCAGGAGGGTTGGACTAGATGATCTCTAAAGGTCCCTTCCAACCCCTACCATTCTGTGATTCTATGACAAGTGACCCACCATCCAACAGGCACACTGGCCTATTTAGGGGCTATCCCATCTGTCCCATTCCTCCAAATGACATTTTGTCTCTTGGTAACAGATGAGTGAAAAACCAAAAAACCCAGTCAAAACCAGCAAGCAACAGTGTCCACAACTCTCTAAGCCAGTGGTTAACACTGACAGAAGGAATCATGAGCTCCAAACTGTGCAAGAAGAACTGTTTCTCTCTATTAGTAATCTGTATTACATAGTTCCTGTATTGATTATACTTCATCCATCACCATTCCGGTGCACATCTTGCACTTGCAAAATGTCCCTGTGAGAAGGAAGAGTGAGTAATCTAGTCACTGAGGCTCTGGCCTGGCCTTATTGCTGCCAGCTGTTAAGTAAAGGAGAGAATGACCTTGAAACCCTTTTATGAAGAAAGGATATGTTAACCACAACAGTAGAAGAGAGTTGTATTTCTGAGTTCTGAACGTGGGGGTTACACGGCAACATGTCTATGGCCAAGAGGAAAAATATTTAAGATACAAACCAAATTCTGCTGCTATTCCCTTTTTAGTGTTTATTTATATCATAGAATCACAGAATGGTAGGGGTTGGAAGGGACCTTTAGAGATCATCCAGTCCAACCCCCCTGCAGAAGCAGGGCCACCTAGATCAGGTCACACAGGAACGTGTCCAGGTGGGTCTTGAAGACCTCCAAGGAAGGAGCCTCCACACCCTCCCTGGGCAGCCTGGGCCAGGGCTCCCTCACCTGAACAGTGAAATAGTTTTTCTTCTTATATTTAAATGGAACTTTTTGTGTTCCAGCTTCATCCCATCACCCCTTGTCCTGTTTCTATATACCATCAAAAAAAGTGCTGGCCTCAACCTGCTCACATCCACCATTTATATACTTGTAAATATTAGTAAGATCCCCCCTCAGTCTCCTCTTCTCCAGACTAAACAGCCCCAGTTCCTGCAGCCTTTCCTCATGTCCTTCTTTCTAATGATTAGGAAACACAGTAACAGATTAATTCAACTAAAATTATTTGTGTTTAACTTGAGTTTTACAATCTTGTCTTCTGCTGGAACAATCAATCTTCTCTTAAAAGCCAAATCTTTCCATGAGCAATTACAATAAAGCACTTTCTGCTTAAGCAGACAGAAAGATGAAGTTTACCCACAGGCATATTTCAAATTAAAACAGGAAAAAGAGGCAAGGATGACAGAGTCTTGTTTCAGATTGCAATATCATGCTAAAAATTCCATTTCTTCATTTTGGGAACTTTCAGAATCTGGAGGCATCCATAGTGCCATCATGCAATATGGAAGATTTCCACCAGATGTCTCCAGTACATTATTTAACACACAAAGTAAGATTTGAGTTACTACCCTGATAATGCTGGGATGCAAGTTTAGCACAACGTTAAAGAAATAAAAAAGAAAGCTGAAACTAAATACTTATCTGTTTAGAGATGGATCCCTTAGGGCTGTCCCTAAACTACTGTTAGCACCATGGTGTTACTTAAAGAAACAGACATTTTCTGGACTAACATTTTGGTCAAAGATGTTTTAAAAAGCCAAAAGAGTTAATGGCTTTCACTTTGAAGAGGCACAACACATCACATCTTGCCACCTGTGTTTTGCAAGCAATGCAAGGCTGTACTTGGTATGAGCGAGTTGGGGGTTAGTAATTTGTTTTTCAAACCCAAAACAAGTCACAGACTCAAATTAAAGACGACTGTTACCAAAACTCTCTCTGGTCCAAGCATGCAGTAACCCAGTTATTTATTAATAGCCTTTGTGGATTTACTCCCACTCACTACCTTGAAATGTTCACCCAGACACTGCCAGCCTGAGTCGGTACACAAGCAATGCTCAATACATATAAACCCAGTGCCAGAAGAGAGTTTCAAGGGCAAAAGGGAAAATTCAACACTGCTAATTCTCAGCATATCACTGAGTTATGCCTTAAAAGCATCTTTATAAGGGAACTCCTACTCATTTTTCTGTGCTTCGAAGTAGCACTTGGTGTAGCTGATAGACACGACAAAGCAAACTTTGCCTTATGATCACTTATATATATGAGCAACTCTGCATACGTGCACATCTATATTTAACTCAAGAAGCCCACTCATTTATTCTAAGTAGAATATACCTGAAAATGAAAGACTCAAAAGTCTCTAAAGGTTCAAGGCTAGAAGGCACACGTATATACCAGGGAGCTGAGGGTACTATCCTGGAAGCAACATGAGGCAGATTGTTGGCTTATATAAAAACCAAATCTGTCTTCTCAAGGTTCTCAACATATTTTACACAGGTTTACCAGACTTCACATTTTGATGAAAGATAGGGGAGTATACCTCTAGTCACAGTAGACAAGATGGGTCAGATATAAACCAATTACAATCAATCCTCTCTACAGATCCCTCCATTTAGCAACAGGAGTTCTCTCTTCAGAATAATCGATCTGTAGTTTCAAATGACTGATATGTGCTCAACAGCACAGGGACATTCCATTTTATACATCAAACCTTTCAACTGAAAGAACAACAAGCATACCAAAGACAAGTCATGTGCTGAGATCTTCAGCCAATGCAGGAATACAACATGGCATCTCCATCTCCTCTATCAATCAAATCTTTCCATAAGTTATGCTTTCCTTAACAGCACAAACATGGAAGTTTCAAGGGCTAATCTCTAAGGCCAATGCTAAAGGACAACTATTGTATGGGCTGGTGACAAAAATAACTGCTTTAAAACAGGTTAAAAAGAATCCTTCTATTTAATTCTCTTTTAAAAAAACTAAGGCCACATACTTATTCACCCCCACTATGAAAACAGATGCTTGAAATTTGTACCACCCAACAGCTCTTCCAGACTGAGAGAATATGGTTTTAAGCTTTCTTTTTGCAAAATGAACTAATAACAAACACCAGTGGATTCAATTGTTGTAGCAATGTTTCCAGAAGTAGCCTGGTTACCTAGAATTTTAGAGTCCAAAGCAAAAATAGCTCCCTATCCATGAACTCTGAACTGAGATGAAGTCACAAAGCAAGACTGTGAGGGTGAGGGAGTAGTGGAAGAGGCTGCCCAGAGGGGTTGTGGAGGCTCCTTCCTTGGATGTCTTCAAGACCTGCCTGGACACGTTCCTGTGTGAACTGATCTAGGTGATCCTGCTTCTGCAGGGGGGTTGGACTAGATGATCTCTAAAGGTCCCTTCCAACCCTACCATTCCATGATTCTAAGACTGTCCAAGCATGCAGAGATATAGCAGGTCATAGACACTTTATTTTTTGGTGAGGGGCAGAGGGAAGAGGAGCATCATTCTGCATTTTTAAAGCAGCATAATGTGACACATAAGCTGGTATAACAAGTGTTACAATAAAGATGTATAGTACCTATGAGCACTTACAGATGTTTGCATTGCATCTGTTGAGAGAGTAAGAGACCACTTTTCCCCTCAATTATGCAATCTGTCAAAGAGCAGAGTTTATAAATAGTTGTTCTTAAGAAAAGAGGGTCTTTTCCCTGTCTTTACATTTAATGTAGCATGCAAAATCAACTCATATTAAGTTTCTGTGAACAGCCAGGCCACCATAAAAGGGGCATACAAGTCCTAGAGGATTCACTACCTGGCAACAATGCACATCATCAGTATTTTTATTCAGACAATGCCTCTAAAGAAAAAAACTCAATCCACAACAGTATAGGAAAAGTAAGATCTGTTAAATCAAAAGAGCTTTTACTGGACAGTACACAACAAAAATAATTCTCAGTGCCTCTGTAAACATCACCTTCAGTTTTTACTGCAGTTTGCTTTCACTTGTGTCTCTTAATTTAAGTACTGTTTAATACCTGTCCTGTATATGCAAAGTCCAGGGCTTGTTTTAAACCGAGGCTTGTGACACCATGCAAATTCACCTCATCAGCTTCGCTTTCAACCATGCAGAGACTGAACATTGCCTATGGAAAGAAAAGAAATGTTATTAACCATTAAAGACATTATCCAGTGAAGATCCAGGAAGAGGAGGATTGATCTTTTCCCTCTCCACTAACCTTATGTTTTTCCTTGGGTAAGAATTGTAAATAGCAACAGATTGTGAGTCAGAAAGAGATCTATACCAGGTTTTCAATGCTAACCCCAGAGCTATCACTCCTGCAACTGAGTCCTTTCATCAGGAAAGAAATACAAACAGCTAGTGTAGAAAAGCAAACAAATCCCTTTGATGAATGTATATATATTTCTTAGCTAAGTAATTGAGGTAAAATCAGTGGGAACAGTCACACAGTAAGGTAGTATTCAGTGAAAGAAGATAAAGAACTCGACTCTAGGAAAAACAATCTACACCAGCACCACTAGAAATTACATCTATAGTGTCATTATAGATAGTAAGGAACAACCAGCTGTACATAACTACTTGCACAAGGAGATGGGGCAGTCAACACACCATCTTCTATAAACAATTATTTCCAAATCAGTGTCTCAGACCAGCACGTGAATAACTTAATACTCGAGTTATTGAATGGGGAAGAGGATGGAGATGTAGCCACCTAAAAGCACAAACTCCCCTTACTGGTTATTGCTCCAGTTTCTCAGATGATAAAAGCCAAAATAACATCAAGGTTAGCCACTGCTTCTTTCATCCACTCTTCTTTTTCCAGATCATCACTCTTCAGTGCCTCCCTGGACTGAAGCAGCCCTACTCAAGTCTCTGGATCCCTGCAGGAATCTTTTTCTTCCCATCTCTGTTAGATTCCTATCTTTGTCCCTTACTCTTCCCTCCCAGCCTGCACTCCTGCTGCAGTATCTCTGCTTACCACTCCTTCCCTCCTCTTATCAGTCCCATTCTCCACTCATCGTCACTCTCCCACACGTTTTTTAACAAAAGACACCACTCACAGTCTTCAGACAGTAAGCTGTGAACAAATAAACTGAACAGTTCCACCATCTGTCACTGCTGAAGAGAGTCTAAACTTATTCCTACTAGTTTTTGTGACAAACTTAATGCCTCTACAGAGGCTACTAAACCTCACCTTGGAGGTAAAAGCTGACAAAGGCTGGACTCGATCATCAGAAAGGTCTCTTCCAGCTGAATTGATTCCATGACTCTATGATTTTAAGTCTAGTAACTAGAAGCACTTTTTAAGACCATACCTTCTGCTACTTCTGTCTCTACTCTGGCTGACACCTGCCAGAGCTCAAGCAGTCAACAGACACATTGGATGTCATATGTACAACCCGTCCACCAAGCACTGCTGAATGTGAAGGAAAAAACAAGCCCTACCTCCCATCTAACAGTTTGGCACATAGCATTCACCTAGACCCAGATAGTCTCTTCTTCAAGAATCAAGTGTTTCCTGCAGATGAGTAATTGCTCCTGAAAATGTTAGTATTTTCATCATGGAAATGTCATAATTAGACATAGATTTGTTGCCAACAAATCATCCAGTATAAGTAACAGTACATTTTTTGCAGTTTCTTACTTCAGTGGTGATATTGGGGCTTCTTCAAACTGGCAACAGAAAAGAAGCATCAAATCTCAAACAAAGACACAACCATAAAATACACCTAGATAAAAAAAAGTCTAACAAATTCAGACACTCTTCTAATTCTATTAAAAATGTATTTAGAGTTGGACATTTCATTTAAATGCATCAAATAAGCACTGGAAGGGGTTACACAGATGGGATATGGAATATCCTTCTCTAGAGACATTCAAACCCAACTGGACGAGTTCTTATGTGACCTACTCTAGATGGTCCTGCTCTGGCAGGGAAGTTGCACTGGATGAGCTTTTGAGGTTCCTTCCAGCCCTTGAGAATCTGTGATTCTGTGGATAGCTACTATGAGGCTTGAGGACTTGCCAGAGGCTGTAAAGTACCCATGAGCCACTTGCTGCTTGCAAAAGCAGACCTGCAGGTTGTGTGTAGAAGAGACGAGCTTCTCTCCTCAGGAATTCACCACTAAAACACTTTTGATAATATTCCTTTCATACACCAGTTCCTGAATAAAGAGAGTAAAGTCTCAGAGCAATACCTATCTACTGGGGAAGAGCTTCACACCTTCTGTACACACACACATCACACACTGCCTGCAGAACAGTTGGAACTGCTCTGTGACACAAGATCCTGCATGCTCTACATTCTCCAACTGTGCTGCAGCAAGTCTCTGTACACTACCTACCTGTACACAGCAACCACCAAAAGACAGTGTGGTTATTAATAAAGTTTCTATTCTGATCAAGGGCTCATGTCTCAAACAATGGGTTAATCTTACAAAGAAACACTTAACTGAACCTTATCTGTAGACCATGTATTACTTCTATGAGGAACTGGTAGCATTTGCACTTGTAGGCTTACTAAACCTTTAGGAGACTATTCTACTGTATCACAGAGATTCCAATATTGTCCTTAAACAGGGTTTATCACTACATCTAACTTCCAGCAGAGCTTTGTCTCCCTGACAACCAGCACTCTTCCAGGCAAAGCTCAGGCTATAGTTCAGGGGATAACTCAAGCCATGGTTGTCTCAAATAGACAGCATGGACAAAGCCAACTGGTTTGCAGAGGTGAGAAGGTTTAGCCATATGGACACAAACCATGCTGTGGGGCCACTTTTAGGGGCAGAAAACAAGCTTGTTATCCATCTTATTTATTTGTATAGGCTATCAGAACTGTAGCTGCCAGTAAGCTGTTCCAAACCCATTTGGATGAGTTCCTGTGTGACCTACTCTTGGTGGTCCTGCTCTGGCCAGGGGGTTGCACTGGATGAGCTTTCCAGGTCCCTTCCAAACCTTGAGATTCTGCGATTCTATGGCTTTGCATGTCATGTGCTATATGCAGTCGACTTTCTCTCATACAATACTCTGAGTATTCTGTGGAAGTTTCTGATGCTGAGCACACAATACATTTGTTTTTCAGGGAGCAAGGACAAAGAATTTGATCAAAAGTTAAGGTCTGCAATGGTCCTCACAAAGTTCACATTCAGTTGAAGTGGATTAGCCTCCAGGAAAGTAATGTCCCACACAGACCAACCTACTGATCCACACTGCCTTCACCAGCAGGCAAATTTCACTCTTGGCCTGATGGTTTAAAGGTTTAATCCAGCATGAAAAAAATATCTGTTCAGTCACACACAGAAACTGAGTGCAAACTCAGTCTTTAATTTGCACTGCTGTATTAGAATATTGTTAAGTGTAGAAACACATGGGTCATTAAATTCTGGCTTGAGACTTCACCAGTATCTTTAGAATGAGTTGAGCTGTCAAACTCCAATTTCAGATAAATCTCTGAAAACACTCTGAGGTTTTGTGAGCTTAAATAGATCCATCAGTCATGCTTTCAATGCAAGTTTAGAAGCCTACTTTATTTTTCCCTTGAGTACATTAAAAACAAAGCAGTAACATAAACATCTCATGTGGATGTACAAATGACAAACAAGAAAAACAATGAAATATAGAACATTTGTAGAAGTGCCCAATTCAAAGTTGAACTTAGCAGAAAAGTTACCTCATTTGGCTCACCATTAAATGTCAGCCATTTCAGTTGTTAATTTCATTCAACAATGCTAATAGATCATACTTGATGTGAAAATAGTTCTGCTTGGACAAAATAAAATCATCTTTGAAAATGCCTCAATTGTTCTCCAAGACCTTCATGAGAGCAGGCAGCACAGGTCACTAATATGCTAGCCAAAGATCCCTTCTATAATAAAACCCACTGGTGAGAAGACCTATTTTTTCACCCATTCCTTTAAATATCCAGGTCTTGTTCTGTCATCCCATCAGTCAAAGAGCCAGTATTGTTGGAAATAAAGTAGTGGTTTACATTCTGCTATTTTAGTGAAGATTTTAACTAAGTAAACCAATTCCTCAAAAGAAAAGTAAACACAATCCACTTGCCATTCATTGCTCTGCTCCAAAATTCAAGTGTCACCACCCTGTCACAAATAGATATACTCCACTTGTGGAATTCCACCTGAGCTCACACTTGTTTAAGAAGGTGTATGGATGGACCTCATTTTTTGTGGGGCAGGCAGACACTTTATTAGCTGTAAAAAGAGGAAGAAGTGAGGAATCAACCCTCCATTCTTCTTCTGACCTTGGCCTGAAACAGAAACAGCTAGAGAACTATTCCCAGTGGAGAAAAAAAATCAAGCACACAATCCCTGGGTAAAAACAATAAAGCCATAAAGCAACCCACAGATTCTTAAAATTTCACTTTGAAGTAGTGTGGTAAGTTGGTGGTGCACCTTTATAGAACACAGAACACAAACCAGAATGGCACACAGCAGCTGGGTGATGCTCAGATGTGACCAGAGCTGACACAACTGGGCAGAACAGCCTAAGTAAAAGATGTTTAGCACAGATATTGAGTTTAACTTTCCATGGTTCTAGAGTGATAGAGGACTGCTGGAGAGAGGCTAGTGTGTGGCTATCAAGATGATGAGGGGACTGGAGCATCTCTCTTAAGAGGAAACTCTACAAGACCTGGAGCTGTCCAGAAGGGAAGACTGAGGGGGAATCTTAACAACACCTATAAATACTACAGGGTGGGTGGCAAGAGGATGGGGCCAGTCTTTTCTGTGGTTCCCTGTGACAGGACAAGGGGTAATGGGGACAAGCTGGAACACAAAAAGTCCCACTTAAACATAAGGAAAAACTATGTCAGTGTTGAGGTGAGGGAGCCCTGGCACAGGCTGCCCAGGGAGGGTGTGGAGGTCTTCAAAACCCACCTGGACATGTTCCTGTGTGACCTGATCTAGGTGGGACCTGCTTCTGCAGGGGGGTTGGACTGGATCATCTCTAGAGGTCCCTTCCAACCCTACCATTCTACCATCCTGTGAACTTTCCACAGTCAGCTTTTGCTGCTGCTTAGCTTTCAAAAACAAACTGCAAGATGGGTGTAAAATGACATCTAATCAGAATAATATATTCCTGTTAAAATAAGTATAAATACGACCAAAAAAAAGTGTCGAGATACATCGATTTTATCACTCAGCCATCACTGCAGCAAAATGTACCAACTCCTTCACAACATACAACCTTAAAAACAGATGCTGGGGTCAGAGAAACACCAGAGGATATTCAAAATCCCCAAAATATAAATTGCTCCCTGTCAGAAGGGTGAAGTACGAAATTGCTCCTTGCTTTTAAGTCATTTTCTCACTTATTCAGATGTTTCATATCCACAAGAGTAATGAGCTTGTCCTCATTTGTACACATCAATCATTCAGTGATGTCAGGCATAGCAAGCTGTAAATCATCACAAAACAACCAAGTTGCGTGATATTGGACACAAGTAAACACTTCCAGGGAATTCCACAAACGTCAGTAGCCTTTTAGAGGCAACAAACAGAATGAAAATATACACAGGAGGCAGGCAAATGAATATAAAAAGAACAAATGGCTTTTCTGTTAAACAATACAGTGACCAAAATAAGTAACCTACTGCAATGATCTAGGGAGGTCAGCTGGAATTGTTATTACTGAGCTTTTATATTATGGGCATTTAAAACAATAATAATACATTCAACACTGACATAACCACTGGTTTCTACTTGAAATCTGCATGAAACCTCTTTAATATTTAAAAGATGTTAGAAGGAAATTAATTAAGTCATTAAATGAACAATGACAAGATACATTTGTCAATACTGGATAGAAGAGAAATTGGTAAAATACCTGGAAGCTTGAGAGAGAAGATGACCAAATTGTCATCGGGGCATGTAGTAACAGTATGTGAAGCTAGGTAGATGTATAAAAAAATTAAGTAGAAGTGTTTTCTGGGTTATCAACAGCTAGAAATAGGCATTTTAGATACCAGTTTACAGAACTTAGTGGGATGAAATATCTTTTCTAGTCAACTATAGAGGAAGCTTAAACATTTAGCTGAGCCTAGATGCCTAAAAATGGTGAAAACTGTAATCTTAAGAGGTAAGAGTGAATTGTGCCCTTTTAGTGTGCCTAATTTTAGGAGAACAGAAGAATTAAAGTACTTGTGGAATGAAGCAATGACAGCAATCATAAACTGAGAAATGTTTGCACACAGAAGTTTGCTTCCTGTGACAAATTATCTAAGAACCAGAGTTTTCCTTCACATCTCTGAACTCACATAAAGTCATTTCTAGTTTAAAGCTTTAGGGGAGTGGGTTTTTAAAAAACAAAAGTTTCAGAACATCAACTATGAAAGGTTGAATCTACAAAAAATGCCTTCAGTTTGCCCAGCTAGACCTTCTTGTGCTCATTCCTTACTTCAGCTACGCCAGCCTTTAGGTGACCTCTCTGATTTGTTCTAAACTGGACATGAGTAAATGATCATTTAAACTCCTGCATTCATGAAACACCTTGGCTCTTTTAGGAGTAAAGTACATAGTTTCAGTGCATACCAATTACCTCTAAAATATCTCAAAGTTTCCTCAGTGAGATTATAAAGAGACATTCATCATTATCCGTTTTTTGGGGAGTTGAACCAGATGATCTCTAAAGGTCCCTTCCAACCCCCACCATTCTAGGATTCTTTGATTCACTTTCAAAAGAAGTCTAAACCTTCAAAAACCAGAAAGTAAATAGAGTTTACTACAGCAATCTACAGTAACATTTCAAAATTACCTCCCTGAGTTTTCTCAAACATTGTTTTAATAACTGCTAGTAGCTCAAGTACCAAGTTCACTACGCTACAAAATGAATATTTGGATCTCCCCACCTGGTCACCCCTATATGTTTGACCTACACCAATTGGTTTTTGTCCACAGACTTAGAAGTAAATAGCAAGCACTTAAAAGTCCTGGCACTCTTCAGAATCACTTCCATTAAAATCACAGACTCACAGAATGTTAAGGGTGGGAAGGGACCTCGAAAGCTCATCCAGTCCAAACCCCCCTGCCAGAGCAGGACCACCTAGAGTAGGTCACACAGGAACTCATTCAGCTGGGTTTGGAATGTCTGCAGCAAAGGAGACTCCACAACCCATTTGGGCAGCCCCTTCCAGTGCTCTCTCACCTCAACAGGAAAGTTGTTTTTCCTTGTGTTTCTTTAATGTTCACAGTTTCAGCAAGGCCAAAGTTGTTTTGCACAACACATTGCAAATCTCTCACATCCGTCCTTCTCCCACTCAGCTTACCCTGTCACCTTTCACCCCTGACTTGACTTGGCAGCTGTAAACTTTTGAAACTGATGTGCAAGAGTCTGCCTTTACCTTCTGCTGTTCTTGTGTGGCTGTCCAGAAATCTGACACATTTTCTAGCATAAAGGGCATAAACATTTGCTGCACTTCCTTGCAATCACCACCAGATAGGGAGAGTGGAAAGTTGGCACAAAGCAAACAAGCATTCTTGTAGTTCCTTTCATTGCACCACACTCAAAAAGAGGAACATTCAAGAAGTCAAGATGAACTAACAGTAAGTTAACTTAAACATACACAAGCTTTCTCATCTCTAAGTCAGTACAGAGCTCTGTGTTAAAAAACTCACTCCCACTTTTCATACTAATTAGCTACTATATTGTAAGCACTCTCGTGAAATGTTAGGGGGAAAAACTCATATCAGTCTCACCATAAATTAAACTTCAAGTACACCATCGTACCCAGCCTCTTTACTAAGGCTGAGCTCTGCAGGGAAAAGTTAAAATGCACCAAACTTGTTTGGCATTCATGTTAACTATTTAACTAACTTTTTTCCACCCAGTTCAGAAACATGTCTGAAGAAAACTAAAAGCTGGATATATACTTAGAGCTGAGAAAAATCACACTACAGCAATTTTGAAAGTAAGTGTACATCTAGTCTATCAAACTAATTAGTAAAGAAATGATCAATGAAATTGCCAAAATTTTCCTTAGAAACAGGCTGCCCAGAGGGGTTGTGGAGGCTCCTTCCTTGGAGGTCTTCAAGATCCACCTGGACATGTTCCTATGCAACCTGATCTAGGTGAACCTGCTTCTGCATTGTGGTTGGACTGGATGATCTCTAAAGGTCCCATCCAACCTCTACCATTCTATGACTGTTTTACTGTTTTTAAAGAGCAGAATTGTCATCTCAAATTTCTGCCTCCACGATTACAGAACGATATGACTTGAGGATTTGAAAATCATTTCTAAAAGAAGAGAGGCATCTTCATTAAGTGCAGTGTTTTATTCAAACTCACCCACAGTGTATGCACTTACTTCTACACTCACATGTCTTTCTTCACAGGAAATTGATCGCACTTGTCATCTCACGCTTTAGAGAAGCTGTGAAGAAAGTAAACTAACATGTCAGAGATCTTGGATCAATGTCCTACACTGCTCAGGGAAGTCAGTTATGATGTGATGCAAGATTGTTTTATTGCACATGTAATTTTAGGCTTGTAAGAAATATTATTGGCATCAATGGAACAGCTTGCATTCTTTCTGATTTGGGACCTAAGCCTATCTGTACATAGGTGACACAAACTTTTCAGTATCCAGTCCCAGGATCTATTTGAACCATAGACTCTTTCAGGGCAAACCATTCTCCTTCACAGTTGTCACTGAAAATAGCAACTCACTCTTAGTGTTACAGCAATATTAAATAAAGAAATCATAATCTACTTAATCTCCTTTGTTGTACTACTCCTGAATTAACCTTCAGGTGTTCTTAACTTCATGTTCTAATCCTTCATTATGTAAGCAATATTACTTTGTTGTTTTCACTTATCACAACCACAGAAAATACTCAGAATGTATTAACAAGAGGCAAAATACTACTTTGGCAGATGACAACATCATCTAACATCAAATTCTAGGTATGTGTAGATATATATATTCTAGCTATGTAATGTATACTTATCCAAAGAAGCAATTTAATATGTGAATGTGTCCTTACTGCATGTAAAAGTCTGGCTTCTTGCTCTCATAACTAGCACATCACATAATTTGCTTTGCTTTCCTCCCAGTTTAAGCCTGTCTATCCTAAATCAATCATCAGCCATATCCTCTGAAGTTTCTTGCACACTGAAAAACATATCCATCAATACCAACTGCGTTAAATATGATTAAGAGGTTCATTACATGATTCTTCTGAAAGAGTTCTATATAAATTTTCAGAGAAAATGTCACATAACATCAATCACAGGTAACTGAGCCTCCAGTAATACATCTGCTCAATGAATTCTACCGAAATATTGGGGTTTCAACCATTTCCCATGCAACTAAACGGAATCCTGGAAAATGAAAAGGTCGGTTATCACTTATAGTTTAAGGGACTATGCAGATAAAGAAATCACTAATAGTAAAAGAAACAGCAGCAAAATGTAATTTTATGCACAGTACTGAAACCTCATATGCAAGCTAATTCCTGTTCATACAAAAATGCATCACTTTCTTAGTAGCTTTAGGAATAAGTAATGAAAATTGAAGAGCTACCCTACTGTTTAGAAGACCTAAGGATTTAATATTTTTCCCTCTTTGTATAGTGCATATTTTTAGGGGAGTAATGTGGCAAGAACAAAGTAACTGTTAGGTCTTATTTGTGGTTGTAATAAGGCACAGGGTCTTCATTCCCAGTTAAAACGAAAACCAACATGAACATTTGTTTCCAACAAGTTACATTTTTGGCTGAACTTGCATCAGACCTAATTCATGTTTTGACTATTAAATTTTGACTACCAGTGTAATGCAGCTGTAGTGGGTTTGTCTAGGACAAGTTTTGGTAGAGGGGAGTCTACAGAGGTGGCTTCTTTAATCAAAGAGCTGCCAGAAGCTTCCTCTGTAGCTGATAGGGCCAGTGCCAGTTAGCTCTAAGATGGACCTGCAAGCTGACTAAGGCTAAGCCAATTAGTGACTAAGGTAACCCCTCTGTGATTAATGTATTGGAGAAGGGGAAGTTGTTGCACAGTTGCTAAACTGCAGCAGCAGCAGAAGAGAGTGAGAATGTGAGAACATCTCCTCAGGCACCAAGGTCAGTGGAGAAGGAGGGGAGAAGGGTGCTTAAGCACTGAAAGAAAGACTCCCCTGTGCCCTGTGGTGCAGCCCATGGTGAGGCAGCTGTGCCCCTGCAGCCCATGGAGGCCATGAGGGAGCACAGACCCACTCTCAGCCCACGGGCTGGAGCGGGTGGATGCCTGAAGGAGGCTGTGACTCTGTGGGAAGCTCACCCTGGAGCAAGTTCCTGGCAGGACCGTGGGGAGAGACAAGCCCAGGCCAGAGCAGGTTTGCTGTGAGGACCTGTGACCCTGTGAGGGCCCCAGGCTGGAGCAGTCTGTCCCTGAGGGACTGTTCTCCTGTGGGTGACCCACGCTGGGGCAGGGTGTGAGGAGCTGCCCCATGGCAGGCCCCAGGCTGGAGCAGTTGGTGAGGAGCTGCAGCCCATGGGAAGGAGCCACGCTGGAGCAGTTGGTGAGGGACTGTCTCCCATGGGAGAGACCCCACAGTGTGGCAGTGGGAAGCGTGAGGAGGCCTCTTCCTGAGAATCAGCAGCAGCGAAGTCCATCTGTAATGAACTGAATGCATCCTCTGTGCTGCTGGAGAGGAGGAGGCAGAAACTCAGGAGGGGTGAGAGGAGATGTTTAAGGATTTAGGTCTTATTTCTCATTTCCTTAGTCTGTTTGATTGTTCATTAATAAATCAAACCATTTCTCCCCAAGTTGAGTCTGTTTTGCCGTAATAGTAATTGCTGAGTGATCTCTCCATCCTTATCTCAGCTCACAAACCTCTCGTTACATTTCTCTCTCCCCTGTCCAGTTTAGGAGGGGGAGTGATATTATGACTTGGTGGGCATCTGGCACCCAGCCAGGGCTGAACCACCACAGCATCTTCCTCCTTATATGCACAAACATAATTTAAGACACAAAGAGAAATGACAGAATCGTGGAATGGTAGAGGTTGGAAGGGACCTTTAGAGTTCATCTAGTCCAACCCCCCTGCAGAAGCAGGGTCACCTAGATCAGGTCACACAGGAACATGTCCAGGCAGGTCATGAAGACCTCCAAGGAAGGAGACTCCACACCCTCCCCGGGCAGCCTGGGCCAGGGCTCCCTCACCTCACAGTGAAACAGTTTTTTCTTATATTTAAGTAGAACTTTTTGTGTTCCAGCTTCATCCCATCACCCCTTGTCCTGTTGCTAGCTACTATAGAAAAAAGGGATGTCCTAACCTCCTGACACCCACCCTTTAGATATTTATAAATGTTAATAAGATCCCCCCTCAGTCTCCTCTTCTCCAGACTAAACAGCCCCAGTTCCTGCAGCCTTTCCTCATATGAAAGATGTTCCAGTCCCCTGATCATCTTGGTGGCCCTGTGCTGGGCTCTCTCCAGCACTTCCCTGTCCCTCTTGAGCTGAGGAGCCCAGAACTGGACACAGGACTCCAGATGAGGCCTCAGCAGGGCAGAGTAGAGGGGGAGAAGAACCTCCCTTGACCTGCTGGCCACACTCTTCTTGATGCATCCCAGGCTGCCATTGGCCTTCTTGGCCATGTTACATGAATGTAACATGTTACTCCTCATAAGCCACCACACCTTCACTAAAAAGTAGTCTAAATTGTGCTGTAGAAACAAAAGAATTCTACAATTCTCATGTGCAACCCCATATCAGAATAATAAATAACATTGAACTACTACAGCTACAGTAACCTTATTAGTTCAAATAGTTCAAAATGAGTCATCAGGCAGTCCTGAATACCAAAATTATTGTTTTCATTGTGGCAGAAGCCAGAAAACTCAATTGTAAAGACAGTGCCATGTAAATCACTGCATAAATCTGCAGTAATGTGCAGTCTGTCCTAACAGCAGTTACTCTTAAGCAGGCCTGCCTTTTTGAATATTATGGGAGCAGCATAACTCGAACCAGATTTTTTCCAGCATCCCCAGTCGAGCACAGAAAAGTATGAGTCACATTTGCAAATTTTGGCTTAAATTGGTTTAATGCTTCCCAGTGAATGCATAAGCCTATTGTTCATGTCCTTTGATGATTTTAGCAAGTGATATCAAAAGCAAGCCCAAAATAAAACTGGAATAAAAGTCAGTCAGCTCTTGAACTTTTAACTACCACAATAAATTTCATTCAGAGAGGCAAAGCTGCTTGTGGTTTCTTTTTGCAGGAAGAACCATGGTCAGAACTTTTGACACTTTTAAGGGGCTTATTTTTAAAAGCATACTTCATACAATGCCATCAAGCTTCCCACCTCAGTGCATGTGGACTAAAACTAAACAGCTGTACAGTAAGGTTTAATCTACCAGAACTGCAGTAACATAACAGTTGTGATTATTACAATTAGTTTGCTAAGAAGTCATTTATACTATGATGCAAATATCATTAGACACTGACATCCAAATGCTCCAAGCAATAGTAAACTACAGCAATTATCTTCTCTTCTGCAGCACAATGGCAATAGCACACCTATGGGAGAAGCCTAATGTTGGTATTTTAAATGGTTCATTTTATGAAGGTTTATACTAGATAACTTTTATATCTGACCCATTTTAAGAGGGTTTGAACTAAATACCCTTCACATCTTTTAAAACAATCTTGTTTTCCATTATTATTATAAATCCATTAAGGTTATAGTACAAATTTGCTAAAGTACCCTTAATTTCCACCAAGATATCTATTAAATTACTTTATACAAAGGCCAAAGAATAGAAACAGCTCACTGGCCATTTCTTTTTGGTTTCCCCACATCCTTTTACTGAAAAAAACTGCACAAGAAATTAAACAGTAACAATTAGTTCAATAAAAGAAGGACTTGACTGTCCAAGCTTGTGTTAATATCGCAGTTATTTGTCACAGTAACTTTCATCATCAGTTGAGTTTTGCACTCCATCAGCTATCTCCTCTGGAACAAATGCCTCTAAAATCATCTCTGGTTTATTTTTAGTAGCCTACATTTGACTGTGCTCATTTATCATTTGGCTCTTCATCTCCAACAAACCAACCCCCTCTAAACTAACACACCACGATGACATCAGTTTCATTATTGCCACAAATTCTATAGCCTACACATCTTCTCCTTTGTTGACATCTACCTGTGGCAAGGTAGATCCTTAAATGCCAGGTATGACAGCTTCTGAAGATGCAGATGAACATTTCATAAAGTGTCTCAATATTCAGTAATTTTGATTTCTAATTAGCTTTGTGTACATTTGTTGCCTGTTTAACTGCTGCCTTATCACCTTGGAAGGCCACATTATTTCATCAGTAGCTGAGAATGTTCCACATGTCTAATAATTGGTAATTTCATTTTTGCACACACACAAATGTAACATTATTTTTCTACATATAGAAGCAATAGCTGAAGCCTACTGCTGTAATGTATGTTATGCTGGGCTGTAATCATTGCTTTTCCACAAAGGAGATTCACAAGAAGCTTTTGACAAAGGCCTTCAAAAGCCTTGAAGGCAAACTAGGCAAGAGAAAAAAGAGGAGTGATCTTTGTTTGGGTAAGTGACTGAATACATAAAACAGTGAACAAGAAAAGAGCAGGACAGTTTTCTCAGGCAACAATGATTCCAGTGGAGCACCTCAGCCTGGGCTCATGCCTAGAGATGATGTGGGAACGGGTGAGAACACTGAGGCAAATCTAGTCAATATAGTAAGGACACAGGCAAAACCTAATAAAATGGAAATGGATTGTATAGGATGATCAGCTGGTTTCTAAATGGCAGCTATAAAATTAACAGATGAGAGTTTCACAGGACAGTCAACCCTATGCTCAGGAACAGTAAAAAAATATCAAAGCTCTGAAATTGCTGGGCAAGAGAGAACAAAAGAGAAATGATCCCTATGCCCAGGCAGAGTTCTATGCTTTGCCTACTGTTGCATGTAGTTCTCTTACCATCATCTCATAAAAGATAAACCAGAGCTACATAAGCTTAAGAGATGGGCAAAAAGCAGCATCAAGCATACGAATCAGCTTCCATTTGAGTATCACCTAAGTCAGAAATTCCCAATCTGAAAGAGATGATCGAGTGCCATGAGAATAACAACTTGGAACTGACTGTTCATTGTCTTTTCTAACAGAAGAAATTGAAAGAATCAGGTGAAACTGGTGGAAACCAGATCCAGAAGAAACAAAAAGTAATTCTTCTCTCTAGAGAACAGAGTGAAGAGAAATCTCACACAGGCTCAATGGGAAAAAGGCCAAAATAGATGACAGACCTACTTATGATTGTTGAACAGACAAAAATCACACCCTGCTCTGGAAATGACCCTGAGCTGAAACCAGCTGGGGAATTCTCAGGGACACACCACATGCATTGAGGCTGGATTTACTCTTTTTTCTCCAGGCATCACAAACAGCTACTGCTAAAGCAACCAGACAATGATCCAGCACAGTGTGGCAATTCTTACACTCTCAAGCAATGCCATTCAGGGCTTCTCCCTTTTTTGAGATATCATGTATTAGGTAGTAGATGGAGAGGCAGTTCATTCATCAGCTCATTCAGTAAGAGTGGACTGGGACTTAAAGAGGTTTCAGATGCCTAAACTTGAAAACTTGTTGACTTCAGCAGAGGAACTCCTGCCAAAGACACACAATCAGCAGCATCTTACAAAGCTGTCAAATGGACAGGAGTGTTAAATGTAGAGGCTCAACAGCTTAAACCCAACCTCTTACTAGATGAAGGCCTACAGTGACATGACTTTAACTAGCCAATGTTACAATTCAGTCTACTAAAAAGAAGCTGTTAACAGGATGTAAAAAATGGCACCACTGACAATGAAGCAATTGAAGAATTTGTTTAAAGAAGGATATTTCCTCTAAAACTTCCAACAAGCATATGCACTGTGATGGGCTTTTCCCCACACAAATGAAGGGGGGGATGAAACTCTGAGAGAGCATCTGAAAGAAAAAACAGCTATTTCAATAGTGTTAAGATATGTTAATATCAGCTGAGGGAACTGGAGTTGTTTGGCCTGGAGAAAATGAGGCTGAGTTAAGATATTATTGTTCTCTATAACTACCTGAAAGAACATTGTGGTGAGTTGGGGACTGGTCTTTTCTGCCAAATAACAAGTAATCAGAGAGGAAACAGCCTCAAATTGTGCCAGATTAGATATTAGGACAAATTTCTCCACCAAAAGGGTCATCAAGCACTGTAACAGACTGCCCAGAGAATCAGCTGACTCACCATCCCTGGAGATATTTAAAAGATGGTGCTCAAGGACATGGCTTGGTGATGGACTTGGCAATGTCTTAAGGCTCTTTTCCAATCTAAATGATTCTCTTGATTCTCTGTGTACAGGTGCAACATGTGGATCAGATGTTGTTTCTAACACTTCTACAGTCTCATCTCTTTCTTGGGATACTTTTAATGTTATTAAAATGGTACATGGGTCCTAGTCACTGAAGCTAAAAGTGACACGCTGCCCAAATAGTTCATGCAGGTGTTTTCAGCTTCACTACACCCACAGAATAATAGCTTTAATTTCTCCTGACATTGTGTAGGAAGATACTGATGGAGACTGCAAAATACAGAAGAGGGTCTATTGCATCCAACAACATTCTAAATTATAAGACTTCTTCTCAGTCCTTGTAGTCTAGTGAAGAAAACAGGTATGAAACACTTCCCTACCACAGGCATGCCCCAATAAATCAGCTTTCAACTTAGCAGCACATAAATTGCTGATGAGCCCTGCTCAGCTTCAGAACACTTGCTGTTACAGCACTGCAAAATTGAACTGAGGTAGTCTGGAACAAGCAAAGAAGAGGGTAAAGAAAATTGGCAGTTACAGCCACAAGGCTGCAAGACTCCTTTCCATCCTGCTTTTCCAACTGAGAAAATGCATCAATTCAACTGTAACTAAACACCATGGGTTATAACACTAATTTAATTGAGGACAAGCAGCCACAGTTTCCTATGGCCTATCTCACTAATTGCAGATATTCCACCATACTTCCTCATGGTGCACTTACCTAGCACACAGAAAAGCAAGAAAAAGAAATAATCAAGGGGAAGACTGAAGAGAACAAGGCTCCTTATTGCCTACCATCTGGCAGTGGCAGAATGCCAATAAATTTATATACTATGACAAGTGAAACATTTACTCCAGCAGTAAAAAAAAACCCAACTGTTGGGAACTTGAAAATAGAATTCAGAAAAGATTCCTGAAGATGTCTTTGATAGCACCCACAATTGCAATGATTAGGATGAAAAAGGTAAAATAACTCAGATACATCCCCTTAGTCTATGTTGAAGGACATAGAAACATTTCTTTTAAAAGCTTAAAAACATTTGCAAACCATTTTTGTGCACACTCAGAAGGAAAAACGTTTGTTCAGATAAATATTACACAAGCCACCTCACACCTGCCATGCTACTTGCAACAACACTTGATTAAACTTCATAAAAATATTGACAATGACTATATCAAACAATACTTTAGGAAGTGAAGTACTGTTTTCCTGGCAATCAACTTTAACTGGATTACCATAGAATTACTTACAAAACTCTAATTTGTATTATCCCTCTCTTCTCTGCCTGGAGAAGAGACTTCTCTGGAGTCCTGTGTCCAGTTCTGGGCTCCTCAGCTTAAGAGGGACAGAGAAGTGCTGGAGAGAGGCCAGCACAGGGCCACCAAGATGATCAGGGGACTGGAGCATCTTTCATACGAGGAAAGGCTGCGGGAATTGGGGCTGTTTAGTCTGGAGGAGACTGAAGGAGGATCTTATTAATAGTTAGAAATATCTAAATGATCGGTGTCAGGAGGTTGGGACGTCCCTTTTTTCTATAGTAGACAGTAACAGGACAAGGGGTGATGGGATGAAGCTGGAACACAAAAAGTTCCACTTAAACATAAGGAAAAACTCTTTCACTGTGAGGTGAGGGAGCCCTGGCCCAGGCTGCCCAGGGAGGGTGTGGAGTCTCCTTCCTTGGAAATCTTCCAAGAGCTGCCTGGACATGTTCCTATGTGACCTGATCTAGGTGACCCTGCTTCTGCAGGGGGGGTGGACTGGATGATCTCTAAAGATCCTCAGACACTACTATGAATCTTCAAGTATCTCCTGCATTGCTGGCATCACTCACAATCATGTGTACTGTGCCACATTTGGCTGATCTCATGTGTAGAAGAATTAAACTATAGTGCTAAACAGTTGCCAGTGTGCTGAAACAGTTCCCTAGATTTCTTACAGTACAGTAGTGAACGTTACAAGGTCAATAATCACAACCACAGAACCACTACTAAGCTGTTTACCTTCCCAGGTCTGTAGTTAGTAGTCTCATACAGGTAAAGTGCATCACAATAACCCAAGAGAGATTAAACAGAGAACTATGAGAGGAGGGGAAATATACTTAGAAGAGATATCTTTATCAAAGTTGTTAGACAATTGGACTGCTGGTGTGACAATAAATGGGAATACTATATCCAGTTCTGTAGGGCAATTTGGAACTGCTTCTGAGTTAGGGCACTGATAATAGAGAATGGCACAGGACAATATGAATTTGTATGGCAAGGACTAGAAATGAATTGGTCAAAAGTCTTGAGACTTCTCAGACTGTGGGAAAGAATAAAGAGTAAAAAGATGGCAAGGATAAATAAGTAAATGAGTGATGACACACAGCTGTGCATAAATCACAGTAACAGCAGAAATACAGCTTGGTATGTCATGGAGAACATTTCCACTTTCATGTAAGTTATCATTAGTGAGAACAAAGATAGAAGGATGCAAGGAATCATAGCAGGATGCATGGTTTGTCACCTCTGGGATGTTCATCTGACATCTCTACAACTGTACATCTGGCTCCTGCAGCTGATCTGTTAATATAGCATGGGAATGTCAGATTTAAATGAATAATAGTTCCACTTGAGGTCTTTTTCTAGCCCCAAGCCATATATGGATAGGTACGGCTACTTCTGAACAACTAACAGACTAGCTTTCTAGCTTGAGCACTTGTGGAGGACTTTTGTACTGAGTTCACAAGCAGGCTTGCTTCTCTTTCTTGAACCCTTACAAGCAGTACACAGATGACCCCAAATTCAGGATGATAGTCTGCATAGTCTGGATGCAACACATACTATTCCTACAGTAGTTTCCTACTACACTTAAAAGAATGTTGGACTTCAGCCTGTACTGTCCCAACCAAGTCTCTCCTAGATACATGTTCAGGAGCTGGCACAAAAAACAGCACTTGGCTCAGAATCTACCAGATTTTTGTACTTTCTGAGTCCCTGCTCAATCCTAACATGGTAGATTTCATAAAGAGAATATGGATGAGGAAAGGGGAAACGTGGTCATTTCAGCTACAGATCACATCTATACACATCAGTTACACCTACATACTTAGTTCTTTAACAAAAACGTGAGACTTCTTTAACTAAAGTGCTCTAGGAACAGAGTCTTTGTTGTTTTAGTTCCACTACAAATCAGAGAACAGCTGAGGTTAAAATGGACCCTTGAAGGTCATTCTGTCCAATTCCCTGCTCAAGCAGAGAACAGAACTGTGTCTATGTGGCTTCTGAATATCTCCATGGATGGAGAGTCTCCACAACCTCCCTGGGCAAAAAGTGCCAGTGCTCAGCCACCCTTACGGGGGAAAATAGACATTTATGCCCATTGCCCCTTGTCCCGTCACTGGGCACCACGGATAAGAGCCTGGCCCTGTCCTTCCTGCACCTTCCTTCACGAATTCACATACATTGTTAAGATGCCCCCCAAGCCTTCTCTGGTCCTGGCTGAACAGCTCACTCAGTGTTTTCTCATGGGATAAAAACTCCATTTTTATAACCATCTTTGTGGCCCTTCACTGCACTATCCAGTATATTCATGTCACTCAAGAATCCAACAAAGGACAGCTGTGGGTTATTAACATTCCAGTGGTGATCACTATATATATTACATAACAATGTTTCCTCCACAGCACACTTCAGTTGTCTGTATATTTGCAAATTGGTTAAGACTGCATTTAGCACTGCCTGCCTTGCTCAGAACTCAACAAAGCCAAAACCCATTCCAAACACTGATCTTCAGTTGTCAATTCTACTCACAATAGCTTACAATATGAGGAGATGCAGCAGAAGAAGAGTCAATCAGTTGCACTGATTGATGCAGAATCTGTTGTTAACTGCCATTTCCTTCCTTTTGTTATCTTGTTCACAAAGACAAACTTAGAACTTCAGCTTTTGAATTGATTAAAATACTGCTTTTGGGTGCAAGTCCCAAGCAGACAACACACATAGATGATTTCACTTCAAGTTACCTGCTAGATAATTATTACAAGCAGGTAAAATCCTTATGAAGGAGATCATGTGAATGATTTCAGTTGAAGAACTTGCAGTATTTATTTTAAAAACAAAGGCATTTACAACTTTAACAAAAACAATGACTCTGTGCTTAGGGAAAAAGAAAAATGCATTTGTTTGGGAAAAAAGTTAGATGACTTACATGACCAAATCCACCAAAGCTGTGTTATGCCATTAATATCGATGAAGGAGGTTAGTACTTCAGATACATAACAATTTCTAAATGAGAAAATGAAATTAAAATGATCCCAGGAAAAAATTAGACATGTAAGAGAATTATTTCTCAACCTACACAGGAAGCTAAAAATGAGGCTAAGAGCGTCTTTTGGCACAAAAGTGTCAGTAATGACCAGATATGACTAGAAACAGAGAGATTATTTGGTCCAATTGAAGAATTAACATTTTTTAATGTTATCTGGAAAGACAGTTTCTAAGTAGCATCATTTGAAGGGTACAATAGCAAAGAGAATAGAATACCACTCATTTGGTACATGCACATCAATGGTAAAAGAGTAAGAAATAAAATCACATTACCAAGGGGAAATCCTGTTTGACAAACCTGATGCCTTCTATGAGTGCATAACCAGCTGGCTGGATGAGGGGAGAGCAGAGGATCTCATCTACCTTGACTTCAGCAAGGCTTTTGACACTGTCTCCCACAACATCCTCATCAGAAAGCTCAGGCAATGTGGCTTGGATGAGTGGACAGTGAGGTGGATGGAGAGCTGGCTGAATGATAGAGCCCAGAGGGGGGTGATCAACGGCACAGAGTCGAGTTGGAGGCCTGTGGCCAGTGGAGTTCCACAGGGATGGGTTCTGGGGCCAGTCTTGTTCAACATCTGCATCAACCACCTGGATGAGGGGACAGAGTGTACCCTCAGCAAGTTCCCTGCTGGCACCAAACTGGGAGCACTGGCTGATTCCCCAGAGGCTGTGCTGCCATTCAGCGGGATCTCGACCGGCTGCAGAGTTGGGCACAGAGGAACCTCCTGAGGTTCAACAAGGACAAGTGCAGAGTCCTGCAGCTGGGGAGGAACAACCCCATGAACCAGGACAGGCTGGGGGTTGACCTGCTGGAGAGCAGCTCTGTGGAGAGAGACCTGGGAGTGCTGGTTGATAATAAACTGACCATGAGCCAGCAATGTGCCCTCGTGGCCAAGAAGGCCAGTGGCACCCTGGGATGCATCAAGAAGAGTGTGGGCAGCAGGTCAAGGAAGGTTCTGCTCCCCCTCTCCTCTGCCCTGATGAGGCCTCATCTGGAGTCCTGTGTCCAGTTCTGGGCTCCTCAGCTCAAGAGGGACAGGGAAGTGCTGGAGAGAGGCCAGCACAGGGCCACCAAGATGATCAGGGGACTGGAGCATCTTTCATACGAGGAAAGGCTGCGGGACCTGGGGCTGTTTAGTCTGGAGAAGAGGAGACTGAGGGGGGATCTTATTCACATTTATAAATATCTAAAGGGTGGGTGTCAGGAGGTTGGGACATCCCTTTTTTCTATAGCATCTAGCAACAGGACAAGGGGTGGTGGGATGAAGCTGGAACACAAAAAGTTCTACTTAAATATAAGAAAAAACTATTTCACTGTGAGGTTGAAGGAGCCCTGGCACAGGCTGCCCATAGGAGTTGTGGAGGCTCCTTCCTTGCAGGTCTTCAAGACCCACCTGGACATGTTCCTGTGTGACCTGATCTAGGTGACCCTGCTTCTGCAGGGGGGTTGGACTGGAAGATCTCTGAATGTCCCTTCCAACCCTACCATTCCACGATTCTATGACATTACACCACAAACACAGCAGGTAACTGATTTCTTAGAACTAAGTCCCTTACATCTGTCCTCAAGATATGTTAAGGAGCACTTTTTTCTCTTTATAATGCAGGTAACAAGACCTCAAAACTATTTACACCAGACAGGTTTTGTATATCTCAGATATTTTTTCATAAAAATTAGTTCTCAAACCTTATAAAGAACCAATGCAATATGCTGCAAACCATGAACAATCAGCAATGTATCTACAAAGTGAGGAACTATCTGTTGACAGAGAGGAAAGATGGCACAAAAAAACCCAGAAAAGAAACTGCTTAAGAATCAACTGTGACAGTTATAAGTACAAACTCTGTATGTAAAATTAATATCTACTAGTTCATTTCAGAAAGACTCTTCTAAGAACTGAACATGCTCATTGTGGAAAGAAAAAAAAGTAGGAATATTATTGACATTTAAAATCTATTCTAGTTAATTGATACAATTTTGTTCATCTTGATTACATGGAAAATCTGCATCTCTCTCAAAAAGATCAAAGTCCTGTGACTATAAACCCACTCAAATGAAAAATAAGGAAGAAAGGAGTTATTCTGACTGGAAAACCAATGCACTTTGTAGAAGAAAATGTTTGAGGTTATATAATCACCTGCCAACACTGCAAATGCCTACTAATGAAGTCATGCAGTAACATTTCATTTTGCTCCCAGAGGGGAAAAGAGAAAAAGAATCTTTTAATTGGCAATCACTTAGCTTGCCAGAGTTATCACAATGCACACGTAACCACTAACTCCAGCACCTTGTCTTGCTGCAATAAACTTGAGACAAATGGCAAATTACAGCGTGTCATATGGAAAAGCTTGCTTCAAGTGCTGCTTGTTGCTTAAAAGGGAATTAATAAAAATGCATATGTTTACTATTTGTTATAGAAGTCTTTTAGGATATGGAGCTAACTCCTGTACTCCTTAGCTCACTTCGAAAGATGAGCTCCTTCAGGAGATCCTGAAAAGCAAGCAAACTGAAACTCCTTGTTTGCAAGTGTCTGATCTTGTAGTTTAACTCTAGTTTTAATACAGCCTTTCTGTGCAATTTCCTAAGGGTTTTTTTCCTTAAAGCATAAACCACAATATTTTGGTGCACATATGTCACAGACTCCCAAATCAGCTGCTAGGCTTAGGCTTAGGATTTAAATGCCAAAGATTTTTTAATACAGCTGGAATTACAAGACCAACTCTATCAACTGGAATAAGGGATGTCTAGGCTATTACCCTAGAATGCTGGCCCTTAGGATTTTGCTGAAGCTCAGGTCTCTGGCTTGTCTTAAAAAAGCAAATGAAGCTTCTACTCCAGACTCCTCAAAGAAGAATTGATAAGGCAACCTCTGTTTGTCCTTCTCCCCTCTTTCACATGCAATGGCTCCAATTCCCTCAGTCTGTAGGATGACACACATGCAGTTACCCTTCTAAAGCATTAACAAACTTTCCTTTGCAGTAAAAAAGTGGCAATTTGAAAAATATGCTGTGCAGTTGACTTCTTATTGTCATCAAGAAAAGACAATTCCAGCAGTAGCTCCATCTAAATCAAAGTAGATACAGAACATGTAGATAACCACAAAAGGGCTCTACAGAAAGCAAATATCTTGTCTCTTGTACAAGCTGTTTTACAGGCATGGCAAAACGACTCAGAAGACATTCATGCTCATTCATTGTGATGAATGTGTAGATTTTAACATATTTCTGTGTAGAACTGAATATATTTTTAATGTAATGTGTGATGATAAGAACTGGAATGTCAACCTCTCCAGATAGAGCTGAAAGGTAGCCTGATGATCTATAAGCCACAGAACCCAGAAGCTAGGGTAGACAAGTTGTTGATGTACAGCGTTCTCAGTTTTACTCAAGGCAACTCCAACTTCTGATGTTCCCAGAATCTCAAAAACAGCAGCCCTGCACTTATATCTCACAAAATTAATGAAAGCTAAGTTTCCCTTGGCAATGACTTCTTCATAAATGGCTTCAGGGTTAGAATACCCCACAAGATTCATCCAAAAATGTCTCCAAGAAAATCCAAGAAAAACTAAAGGTAGAAATCATAAGGGATCTCATTAATATTGAAAAATATCTAAATGGTGGATGTCAGGAGATCAGGGCATCACTTTTTTCTGTTGTATCCAGTGATAGGACAAGGGGTGATGGAAAGAATCTGGAACATAAAAAGTCCCACTTAAACATAAGAAAAAACTATTTCACTGCTAGCGTGATGAAGCAGTGGAACAGGCTGCCCAGGGAGGGTGTGGAGGCTCCTTCCTTGGATGTCTTCAGGACCCACCTGGACACATTCCTGAGTGACCTGATCTAAGCTGGGACCTGCTTTGGCAGTGGGGTTGGACGAGATGATCTCTAGAGGTCCCTTCCAACCCCTCTCGTTCTGTGATTCTATGAAATCATCTTACACAGTACACTAAGTTTGAAGCACACATGTCTAGTCTTCATGATCAGTGGACAGAGATCTGGCACTTCCAGATGGTCATTCATTTCATTGCATTTCATTCTAAACAGATCTCTCTTCCACTATTATCTGGAAATGCCCATTTCTCTTCGCTGACTCCAAATGAAGCTTGGCATCATTCTCCTAAATCTTAGGAAATGAATGCTTGGGGAGCTCAAATTAAGCAGAGATCCCCTAAATAGAAAAACAGTTTCAATGTAAAGCATTATTACTTTTTCTAAATCATGGAGAAGAACCAGAGGTGGGCTACTGAGCTAGGAAAGGATTTAGAACATGTCTCCTTTGAGGAAGGGCTGAGGGATGTGGGGCTGTTGAGCCTGGAAAAAAGGCTCAGGGGAGACCTTCTCACTCTCTACAACTACCTGAAAGGAAGCTGGAGCCAGGCTGGGGTGGGTCTGTTCTCCCTAGGAACAAGCAATAGAACAAGAGGAAACAGCCTCAAGTTGCAGCAGGGGAGGTTCAGGCTGGATGTGAGGGGGAATTTCTTTGCTGCAAGGGTTGTGAGGCATTGGCAGGGGCTGCCCAGGGAGGTGCTGGAGTCACTGTCCCTGGAGGGGTTTCAGAGCTGGGTGGATGTTGCCCTGAGGGAAATGGTCTAGTGGTTGGTAGGGCTGGGACAAAGGCTGCACTCCATGAGCTTAAGGGTTTCATCCACCAGAAACCATTCTATGAGTCTATCATTCTGTGATTGGAATCTTATTATCAGATTATTATCAGGACTCCCAGGTCTCTCTCTGCAGAGCTGCTCTTCAGCAGTTAGACCCCAAGCCTGTACTGGTGCATGGTCATTCATAAAATGATAGAATCACAGAATGGTAGAGGTTGGAGTTCATCTAGCCCAATCCTCCTGCCAAAGCAGGTCCCACCTAGATCAGGTCACACGGGAACATGTCCAGGTGAGTTTTGAAGACCTCCTGAGAAGGCGCCTCCACACCCTCCCTGGCCAGTCTGTGCCAGGGCTCTGTCATTCTTTAAGTGCCTTTTAATAGAGAAGATTTATGTAGCAATTAGCTATTTGATCTACTGTAAAACTATTTTGGGGTTTTTTTTCTTTTTCATAGAGAATTAAGCTTTTAATTTGCAGTCACTGTCCAGCAAATACCAAGCAACTCAATTGGAAATGACAGGGTGAGTCACAGTGCCCCAAATCTAAAGGTCATTAAGACATGAAGGTCAAAGCTGATCCTACCACATGCTTGAACACTGGGTACAGCTGCCTGCTCCATAATGTTTCTATGCACAAAGTACAGTGTCCTCTGAAAGGAATGTATGTCACAGGTTGGAGGAATGATATCAAACCCTATTAAAATACTTCCATCAAAGCAAAACAGCAGCCCTGTAGTATATTTATCTTCAACAAGTATATATATCACTTGGTAGAGCTAGAGAGTTCCAAAATCCCTCTCTGTGCACCGAGGTAAGAAGTGGTAAGCAATCAGTGTTACAGCCAGGGCACCATGGTATTGCAATGTTAGCAGCTAAGGCAGCACAATGTCTGCAGCAGTAGAACACATAAGCAAACAGACAAGCTCAAAAAATGAGCAATCATTTGGCTCAACATCATCACAGTGAAAGTAACATCAAGGTTAATGATATTTCTTAAACAGAGAGAATAAATTAAGTCTGAATTCTAAGCAAAAGAGAGAGTGGATCACTATGGCAACAAACAAAAAAGGTCACCATAAAGAAGTTCACAGCTATACAATTACAGTGTGGGCAAAATATGAAATAAACTTGGTTAGACACAACAGACCTTTAAATTAATTTCAGCTTTAGTCTCCGAATAACAACAGGATGACTCAAAACCACCAGTCAACTAAAGAGCTAGAGAGGGTCCAACACTTTGAACAGGTACATTACCAGGAAGGTTATTAGAACTGCTTTTCCTATTAGAAAGCACAGTTTTGTCAGTTACTCCAATTTTAGCACCTGGATTCGATTTTCTGAATTAGATTTCCCAGGAAATATTTTAATCTTTACATTTCAGAAACACTTGTTTCTGAAACTAAGTTTTATTACACAGAGAAAATTACTCTGGCCTCAGCTTTGAGAGTAACCATTCACATCCCTACAAAAACCACCCTCAAGCCAACTGAAACTGCATTCATTAATATCCCAATTCCCACTCCCCATCCTTCCATGCTTTAATCACAACTGTCTCAAATGTCTGGGTTCTACACAAAAAGTATTCAATTTTCTGACTTTACTGAGATTCACAGACAGATGTGCACTGCCTGTATCTACTGAGGCAGGGGTGGAATGAACATTAATGATTAATAATGACTTACAAATTAAGTATGTGCTTAACATTTCTTTCCTATGACACGTATGTGGCTATTTAATATTGTATACTCTACTGAAAGTGCAGTACACCTGAATCTTCTATGGGCTCAAATTTAAAGCTTGTTCAGTATAGTATCTATAACCATCCCTGCCTTGCTCCTGGGGTAATTTTTAATGTTATTATAAGAAGAGAAGAAAGAACCTCTTTGGACTTACTCGGAAGTAGTCACTGCAGGCTGCCAGGACTGCTTTATGTGCATGGAACTTCTGCTCTTCAGCAATAAGGGTGATATCACAAAGTATGCCATCACTTCTTTGTTGGTTCAGGGCTGCTAGGACAGCATCGTTATGGGAGCTGGACTGACAAAGCCTCTGACCTGTCAGCATTTCCTGAACGCTGCAAGGGGAAAGAGGGAAGTTTTTGTCCAAAAAACCCAAAAAGTGGTGGTGGGGAAGTAGGAAACAAGCAGATCTATGATTCTATGATCTTGTCAGGAATTTAGAATGAAGACAAGATTCTTTTGATAATTCTTGGAAACAAAAAAAGTCATGAACCTGGTGAGGCAAAAATGTTTCTATGGTCTAGACATGACAAGTTGAGTATAACAAAGTACCATGGAATCAGATTATATACTCAAATTTTAAAACCTCAACTGTTCTGATATTCATTCACAGCACTGGAATACAGCTGGGAAGCTCACCCTGGAGCAAGTTCCCAGCAGGATCTGGGAGCCCGTGGGGAGAGAGGAGCCCAGGCCAGAGCAGGTTTGCTGTCAGGACTTGTGACAGACCCAGGCTGGAGCAGTCTGTCCCTGAGGGACTGTTCTGCTGTGGGTGACCCACGCTAGGGCAGGGTGTGAGGAGCTGTCCCGTGACAGGCCCCAGGCTGGAGCAGTTCATGAGGAGCTGCAGCCCATGGGAAGGAGCCACACTGGAGAAGTTCATGAGGGACTGTCTGCCATGGGAGGGACTCCACAGTGTGGCAGTGGGAAGTGTGAGGAGGCCTCTCCCTGAGAAGCAGCAGCAGCAAAGTCCATCTGTAATGAACTGACCACAACCCCCATCCCCCATGCCCAGCGCTGCTGGCGGGGAAGGAGGTAGAAATTCAGGAAGAAGGGATGGGAGATGATATTTTAAGGTTTGGGTTTTATTTCTCATTTTCCAAGTCTGTTTGATTGTTCATTAATAAATCAAATCATTTCTCCCCAAGCTGAGTCTGTTTTGCCCATGACACTAATTGCTGAGTGATCCCCCTGTCCTTGACTCACAAACCTCTCGTTATATTTCTTCCTCCTCTGTCCAGTTTAGGAAGGAGAGTGATATTTTGCAGATTATGACATGGATGTGTTTAAAATAATGACCAAAAATAGCAATTTCACTTCTCTACTGTTGCCTGATGCTTTGGTAAACATCATCCTAAACATGAATGACTTCAATATGCTACCAAGTACTATACCTGAGACACCTCTCGGATGGCATCTTTCAGTTTTGCTCTTCAGAATATCGAAGCTTATAGTCTTGTAGAGAAAGCAGCATGCATTGCAGCTAGAAAGAGAGAAAAGAAAGGCACATTAAAATTCAAAGCACACACAGCCTCAGATTTGAAGATCAATACTTTCAGGATGTGTAATCCAAAAGCAACTTTCTTCAATTCCTCTATTGCAGAAAGAGACACCGCACAGATTAAGTGAATATGAAATGTTATTGGCTAGATGGAGTATAACCTTTAAGTGGGTTTTCCTCTGGTGTTTTCTAGAAATTCACACCCTGGCAGCTGAACTTCCTGTCCTTGAGGCACATGTCCTTTCTGCAAGCTCAGGAACACATATTTCATGAAGTTGCAAGAGTTATGAGAGAAATAATGTTCCCCCAAACCACTCAATTTGAAGAGCAGGCCAGAAGCATCTATTGGTGTTTGCTTCTTTCCCTGAATAACATACAGCTGGAAAAATCTTGCATCTCTCTGTCAGTGTAATATCACAGGCTTGTCTAGGGTCTGTTTGCCATACACTTACACTCATGCTTTAACTACATTAACTTTTTCTAAAGGCACAGTTTGGTGGGGGAGAGGTTCACTGTACACTCCAAAAGGCAGCTCCCACTTTCCCCAGAGTAATATTCTTGATTGACTTACCAGTGCTTTGGCCAAGTCCCACTCTCAACCTCAATATAAATAAACTTTCTGGTAAATACAAACAGTACAGTACATAAAAGTGCTATGATCATGTTTACCACCTCTATAGCTTTTTTTAATAAGGTAATTAAGTGGCCACATTAATTAATCTATGCTGCTTAATGAAGAATGAAAGTTGCTTTTGTAACAAAAAGGATAAGGGATGTTGAACAGGTAAGTATTATTCCCTAAAGTCATCAAACTGTTACAGCTATCATATAGATCTCTCAATACCTAGATAAGATGAGAGAACTTTTCCACCTCTGCTGGTTGCCATTGTGTCCCTTTAAAAGCAGTCACCTTTAATACAAAGGGGTTTTTTTTCCCTCCACATTAAAACAATGGCCTTTTCCAGGTTCAAATCAGAGGCTTCCATTGAGATCAATATGTCTGTTTCAATATTGAAACACCACAAACATCCTTTTGTAGTGTTACTCATTAAACAAACCAAAGTACAAATAATCCAGTTCTTTGCTTACACTAATTTGTTCTTCATTTTGCCTCTTAATCTTACACTGACTGGTAGAAAACTCTGAAAAGCCAATATACTCATTTCAAGGGGACTCAGCAATGGAAATGATAGGGCAGAATTAAGCCCCTTAGGCAGTCCCCAGATGGCAAACATGCAACCTGTGAGAAAGGACTATTAATCCTTCTCCTGTTATCCTGAATGACAATTTCTCACTGTACAGACAAAGGGAGAATTCCTACTTGCCAGAGAGGCACAGTGACATCTACCTTCCTGCAAGTGCTGTCACCTGCATCACAGTGATGGAAGGACCACGTAGAATGATCCAAGAGTTTTGAATTTTGGAGCCTGACAACTTTGCTGATCTGGATTTTCTTGAAGACAACACAAAGAGCACTGTTGTGAACTCTGTGTAGATCTCAAGACCTTACTCCAAACCATACAAAGAGTAATGGCCACTCAGCTGAGATACAATTGCGTGTTTAGCTAGGTGAAAAGGAGCTTCCTTCCCTCTCATTCACAAAACCAGCAGCTTCTAAAGTTCAAGCATGATACAGTATGTAGCACAGAAAACTACATCCTGACTAATGAAATGAGCTTTTGAAAACAGGGTTGGATGGCAAAGTGTTAACTGGTTGAACAGCCAGCACAATCAACATATAACATTTTGGCTTTATATATTAGGCATAAAATTAAAAGAATAGTCAGAAAAGGGTACACTGCTTTGGTTGCTTATTTAAATGCTTTGTGTCTTGTTTAACACAGCTCAATGATAATGAAATAGCAGCAAAATGTGAAGAAAAAATATTTTCATATTTTTCCCTCTTTTCCCAAAAGGCTAAAAATGCTGAGCAAGGGGGTGAGGTTACTGACAACTTATGCCAATGATTCAGCTGGAAGCTCAGCCAACTGTTCTGCAATGCTTCCCAGTGATGGTTTCTCAACACTTCACTCTCACCGTCATCGTGGTTTGGAGTTATATTAAAATCGTAGAATTGTTCCAGTTGGATGAAACCTTTAAGCTCATGGAGTGCAGCCTTTGTCCCAGCCCTACCAGCCACTAGACTATTTCCCTCCATGCAACATCCACCCAGCTCTGAGACCCCTCCAGGGACAGTGACTCCAGCACCTCCCTGGGCAGCCCCTGCCAATGCCTCACAACCCTTGCAGCAAAGAAATTCCTCCTCATATCCAGCCTGAACCTCCCCTGGTACAACTTGAGGCTGTTTCCTCTTGTTCTATTGCTTGCTCCTAGGAAGAACAGACCCACCCCAGCCTGGCTACAACTTCCTTTAAGGTAGTTGTAGAGAGTGAGAATCTCCCCTGAGCCTTCTTTTCTCCAGGCTCAACAGCCCCAGATCCCTCAGCCCTTCCTCACATGAGACATGCTCCAAATCCTTTCCTAGCTTGGTAGTTACCTCTGGATCCTCTCCAGCACCTCAATGTCCTTCTTGTAGAGAGGGGCCCAAAACTGGACACAGGATTCAAGGTGCAGCCTCACCAAAGCCGAGTCCAGGGGAATGATCACCTCCCTGCTCCTGCTGACAACACTGTTCCTGATCCAGGCCAGGATGCCCTTGGCCTTCTTGGCCACCTGGGCACACTGCTGGCTTATGTTCAGCTGCTGTCAATCAACAAAGACAATTCACTTTATCTTTCAAGAGACAGAAAAACACAGCACCATATTATGTTAGTGGTTCAGGTGCTGGCAACTAATGAAGCAAACATTTCCTGATCAGCATACCTGCTACTGTACACACCCATATGTGATCTGTGCAACACTTCAGTGCCTGGAATAGGCTTCTAAGTGCAAACTTTGCATTCATCAGTACCAAAAGGAAAGACTTTACTAACAGTTAGCTTGACAGGTATATACAAAAGTTTTAACTATGCCCTTAAACAACCTGAAGTGGCACAAAGAATTGTGGGTTGGACTAGATGACCTTCTAAAGGTCCCTTCCAACCCCTACCATTCAGTGATTCTGTGCAGGAATTCTAGAGCAAAAATCCCACCACAGTTCTCAATATGAACATCCAAATCAAAGGTTTGAACTCTGTTGTTTGAAGAGGCAGTGGCCAGAAGCAACTCACCTCAAATACACAGAACTCCTTGTATCATAAACCAATGCACTACAAATAGAAAACAGTAATATTCAAAGGGGCTTTCATCAAACTTGGACTCATTTTCATGCCACTCTGTAAACAGATCCAGAGGCACCTCAGAACATGGACCTAATTGGGCCCTTGAGTACATATAGACTAATAAGGAGTTTATTTCTATCCCTGTTTTGATCCAGAGTCATCATCATCAAAAATACAAATCAATAAACCAAGCTTCCAATTTCAGCAGGCCACACTCCTTCCCACTTATACCTGCACTGTAGAAACAAGCATTTTTTGTAATGAAAAACTCCCCTGAAAAGAGTAGAGCCCAATTCACATTTTGTAAACGTGAGTGGGAAACTTTCTTCCTCATCTTCTCCAATATGCCAATTTTTTAAGTCAAGAAATGTCCATTTCTCTGGAATTTACAAATTTCTCTGCCTTTTTCAAGGAGGCTCAAAAAACCTGGCCAACAAAAAAAAATGCAATCAACAGTGGAAGCACACAGGAGAAGGGCCAAGACCTGGAGAGAAAAGTGTTCCTTCTAAAACACTAAGGCATATGCTTCTAGAAATTAACAAAATATCCAAATAGTCTTACAGTGACATTATTTTTTTACCAGATAAATCAATCTTTCCTTGACTTCAGCAAGGCTTTTGACACTGTCTCCCACACATCCTCATCAGAAAGCTCAGGCAGTGTGGCTTGGATGAGTGGACAGTGAGGTGGATGGAGAGCTGCTGAATGACAGAGCCCAGAGGGGGGTGATCAATGGCACAGAGTCCAGTTGGAGGCCTGTGGCCAGTGGAGCTCCACAGGGATGGGTTCTGGGGCCAGTCTTGTTCAACATCTTCATCAACCATCTGGATGAGGGGACAGAGTGTACCCTCAGCAAGTTCCCTGCTGGCACCAAACTGGTGCCAGCCTGGGATGCATCAAGAAGAGTGTGGGCAGCAGGTCAAGGGAGGTTCTTCTCCCTCTCTACTTTGCCCTGGTGAGGCCTCATCTGGAGTCCTGTGTCTAGTTCTGGGCTCCTCAGCTCAAGAGGGACAGGGAAGTGCTGGAGAGAGGCCAGCACAGGGCCACCAAGATGATCAGGGGACTGGAACATCTTCCTGATGAGGAAAGGCTGCAGGACCTGGGGCTGTTTAGTCTGGAGAAGAGGAGATTGAGGGGAGATCTTATTAACATTTATAAATATCTAAAGGGTGGGTGTCAGGAGGTTGGGACATCCCTTTTTTCTATAGTAGCTAGCAACAGGACAAGGGGTGATGGGATGAAGCTGGAACACAAAAAGTTCCACTTTAACATAAGGAAAAATTCTTTCACTGTTTCAGTGAGGGAGCCCTGGCACAGGCTGCCCAGGGAGGGTGTGGAGGCTCCTTCCTTGGAGGTCTTCAAGACCCACCTGGACACGTTCCTGTGTGACCTGATCTAGGTGACCCTGCTTCTGCAGGCGGGTTGGACTAGATGATCTCTAAAGGTCCCTCCCAACCCCTACCCTTCTATGATTCTATGATTCCTAATTTTTTGCCAGAAACTGTTTCTCGTCCCACGTGCCAGTGCAATATGCCTCACTTTTTATTTTTAAATCTACATCTCATGTATAATACCATAAAATTGTGTAAATAATTTAACCAATACTGCTCTGATTTTTTTTGGTAATACAGAATCTTTATATAATAAATTCTGACATATTCCTGTAAAAAAATATAATCACAGAATCTCAAGGGCTGGAAGGGACCTGGAAAGCTCATCCAGTGCCACTCCCCTGCCAGAGCAGCACCACCTAGAGTAGGGCACAGGAACTCATCCAGCTGGGTTTGGAATGTGTCCAGAGAAGGAGACTCCACAGCCCATCTGGGCAGCCCCTGCCAGTGCTTCCTCACCTCAACAGGGAAGAAATTCTTCCTTGTGTTTCTTTGGAACCTCTTCTGTTCCAGTTTGTACCCATTGCCCCTTGTCCTATCACTGGCCATCACTGAGAACAGCCTGGCTCCATCCTCCTGACACCCATCCTTTATGTATCTGTAAACATGAATGAGATCACCCTCAGTCTCCTCTTCTCCAAGCTATACCGCTCCTGCTCTCTCAGCCTTTTTATCATAAGGGAGATGCTCCACTCCATTATGTTTGTAGCCCTGTGCTGAACTCTCTTGGCACTAAAAAGCAGCTTTTTTTTTTACTCTCAGGAAACGCTGGAGCAGTCATTCTGCTGCATCCATCACATATCAGGGCTTTGTTGCTTCTCTAATCTAAATCAGCAGCGTAGTTCAAAAAATATTTGTTCAAATATTCATATTTAATAGTATTCAGGAACACAGTATTTCTTCCCTTCATGTTCTTAATTACAATATTGTTTGGTAAATATTTGACAAAGCAGTTTATAGCCTATAAAATGTTGACTGGCAGATGCATGTGTCCTTTTTCACATGTGTCCTTGTATTCAAGTTAGTTTCATCTTGACAAACCAATAACATATTCAAGGTTTACAGACAATTCATGCAAGACATTGAGAGAGCTTCATTTAAACTTTTTCTCATAATTTAGGCAGCTTTTTACTTATATTATTTAGAAATGAACTGCAGGAAAGAAACTATTTTTGTTATTAATTCTTGAAACTACATACCAATAAAATATGGATTGCATTAAGGAAGGTGGGAAATAAATCAGCTGAAATGCAGTCTAGTTTTACTTGAATAACCACAATTTAACCTGAATGCTACAAAAACTCCCATTTTTAGCTCACACATCCAGTTTTACAGAGGAAATTAGGCCATAGTCCAGATCATCACAGAACTAATTCTGTGCATAAACAGGTTCTGTGTTTTAGACTTGGTGCCCAAGAGCCGTTTTTTACCCCTCTAATCATAGAATCACTGAATGGTAGGGTTGGAAGGGACCTTTAGAGATCATCCAGTCCAACCCCCCTGCAGGAGCAGGGTCACCTAGATCAGGTCGCATAGGAACATGTCCAGATGGGTCCTGAAGACCTCCAAGGAGGGAGACTCCACAACCCCTCTGGGCTCCCCCCCTCAGTCTCCTCTTCTCCAGACTAAACAGCCCCAGATCCCGCAGCCTTTCCTCATATGAAAGATGCTCCAGTCCCCTGATCATCTTGGTGGCCCTGTGCTGGCCTCTCTCTAGCACTTCCCTGTCCCTCTTGAGCTGAGGAGCCCAGAACTGGACACAGGACTCCAGATGAGGCCTCACCAGGGCAGAGTATGGGATGCTTGCTTTTTCTTGCAAACTAGCAAAATATATGTTTACAATGGAAACTACAGTCCATGAATAATACCTGAAAACATATAATGTTTCTGCATAATGCAAGCTTACATAAAATAAATACCACTTGGAAGCTTATCAGTAATTCTCACACATATGCTTTCATCAACCTCATCGTGACTCACTTACAGGATGTGACATAAGTATTATTTTTGTTAGTAAGAAAGAAATTAAGTGATTTGAACATTCTGGTTTTAAGTGTGCTCCTATTTCAGACCTAAAATAGTGTTTGATACTAGATTAGTTCTCTCTTCTTTACTAAGACAATTACATCTTAGACAGCAGTTACTGAATTATCCCCCTCCTCACACGGTGTTCATTTCTCTCTCATCCTCTGAGTCCCAGCCTAATTTTAGGGGAAAGAAAGGGGACTATTGCCTATCTAGAAGTCACAAAGCTCAATTGAAATGGACCTGTACAGATTACTTAATCATTTGTTTGGAGAAGAGGAGATTGAGAGGAGATCTTATTAACATTTATAAATATCTAAATGGTGGATGTCAGGAGGTTGGGACATCCCTCTTTTCTATAGTACACAAAAAATTCCACTTAAATATAAGAAAAAACTATTTGACTGTTGAGGTGAGGGAGCCCTGGCACAGGCTGCCCAGAGGGGTTGTGGAGTCTCCTTCCTTGCAGGTCTTCAAGAGCTGCCTGGACACATTCCTATGAGACCCGATTCTAGGTGACCCTGCTTCTGAAGGGGGGTTGGACTAGATGATCTCTAAAGGTCCCTTCCAACCCTACCATTCTATGATTCTATGATTTGTCATTGTCATGGGCCACTACCATTTTATGGAGCTCAGCTTAACACAACATTCAAGAGATACCAGGAGATGCTTTTGTGGACAGAAGAGATCCTTATGGCCCATATGAGAATTCCTTTAAATGACAGGTCAAAAACTTACAGAACAGTTGATGCCTAAATAAGAGTGTAACTGAAAAGCTGCAACACAAAATTTTAGCCAAATGTATTTCAAAGAGGTCACTGCAATCCACACAGCTCTCATACATACATCTCCACTGCAAACCAGCTGTGACATCCCTGCTCTTCTGAGGATCAACATTTGGAGTGAGGCAAGAGAGCAGGCTGCTGAGAACCCCTGAGGATGTCTTCAAGTGGAATGAAGCAGCCACTGCTACACTCCCCACAACAGCCTCTGCTGCTTCAGGTCCACTCCCAGTGTGAGAGACCATCTTGCCTTTCTGGGAAGATCTGATATTCATATCCTAGAATCACAGAATGGTTGGGGTTGGAAAGGACATCTAAAGATCATCCAGTCAAACCCTCCTGCCAAAGCAGGTGCACCTAGATCAAGTCACACAGGAACATGTCCAGGCAGGTTTGAAAACCACCAGAGAAGGAGCCTCCACACCCTCCCTGTGTAGCCTGGGCCAGGGCTCTCTCACCTCACACTGACATAGGTTTCCTTATCTTTCAATAGAACTTGTTGTGTTCCAGCTTCTTTCCATTACCTCTTGTCCTGTCACTGGACACAACAGAAAAGAGTGCTGCCCCAACCTCCTGACACCCAGCCTTTAGATATTTATAAATGTTAATAAGATCCCCCCTCAGTCTCCTCTTCTCCAGACTAAACAGCCCCAGTTCCTGCAGCTTTTCTTCATATGAAAGATGCTCCAGTCCCCTGACCATCTTGGTGGCCCTGTGCTGGCCTCTCTCCAGCACTTCTCTGTCCCTCGTGAGCTGGGGAGCCCAAATCTACTAATAAAAGACATAGTGAGAACGTTTGGGAACTCTGGAGAGCTTTACACTCATACTACTCCAGAAGGCTTTCACCTAGCTAATTACCAATAAAGCTGCTGATCTATTTACCACTAAACCTCACAGAACAGCACTGAATTAGTTAAATATTACTCTACCTAGAAACTCCTAAAGGATGTATGTATGTATGAAATATCCTCTCATTTATTCTCTCCAGTTTTTTTACTTTGAATTGGGAAAGCAACTCTCATTTCATTCATGTAGCTTTTACTTCTTTTCCTAAACTGAGGTTGTCTCACTTGTCACTAATCACTAAACATGATTGTTTTCATTTGTTTTTGTGAGTACAGATCATTTATCATTCCAGTTAGCAATATTTCATTTAGATATATCTATTAGTGTTATTAATTCTGACTCTTGTGTTGGGAAATGGTGAATCAATTCACCAAATCAATAATGAATTACTTTCACTAAATGTGCCATGTGCCAAACTAGATTAGATAGAAAAGTATCTGGTTTAGGTTTTAGTTAAAAAGCAAACAAAAGATTTAAATCAGAAGTACACTACATCTGTTTCCTTCCAGAATGACTTCATAGCAAATCCTGAAGGAGGCTGTCATGGATGCAGAATGAGAACATTAAGATTTACCCATGGCAATTTTCTGCCCTAGTTTAGATGTTTATTCATAGGAGCTTCTGGTTTTGTCTTTAAGGTACTCTGGTTTTTGTAAGTCAGGATAAATTGTCATTTCAAGCTCTACTTTACCTTCTCTCAGAGTAAGAGTCTCTTCAGGAAGAAGGCTATGTGAGCTCACTATTCATAGAAAATAAGTGACAGCATTACCTTCTATTTTTATATCAGAGCTGTGCCAAATTAATTTGTCAAAAGGGAAACACTTAGAAGCAGCTAAAAAAAGCTGGATTGCAAATTTGCTCTTCTGAGTATCTTACCACACTTCTTTCACCTGCCTGGGAGAATCCTTTTTCCATAACATCTTTAAGAACTGGAAGATTTTCCTCACTCTATACAAAAACATTCCAGAATGTCACAGCTGGGAGGAAAACACCACCACTGCCCAACATTGTCAGTGAAACTATATCTCCACAAATCACGTGATTTAGTGCCTTGACATAGTGACTTTCATGAGAAAACATCAGAGTACCAAACAAAAAACCCAGATTTAATGAATATTCCAATCCCAACTAAGTACAAAATTGAAAATCTGGATTGGTTTGGAAAACTAGGAGTCAGACAAAACAATGAAACATCCAGGAAAACCAATAAGAAAGTAAAAACAGAGTAAGACAAAGCAAACTGTTACACTCAGAATTCTGTTTAGTTACAAACCATTTTCTTGTGAGACTTGAAAGGTCATTGTTATCTTCAGGCCATCAGCTACAGCCAATTAGATGCATAAAGTTTATTGTCTGTCCAAATTACCATTGGACTTCACAAATCATTTAGATCTTAAGCCACAGAAACATAAAATGTAACCACAAGGGTAAAGAATGTATGAGCAGAAGCACATATTTATGCATTTTTAGCCTCTTTGTGGCTTTATATTTTCTATGTATCTGAATACATCAGTATTCAGAAGATATTCTCAAGGGCTGGAAGGGACCTGGAAAGCTCATCCAATGCAACCCCCTGCCAGAGCAGGACCACCTAGAGTAGGTCACACAGGAACTCATCCAGCTGGGTTGGAATGTCTCCACACCCTGCCCAGGTAGCCCCTTCCAGTGCTCTCTCACCTCAACAGGGAAGAAACATTCTGAAGAGACATCCAGATCCAAAAAGAAAAAGCCAGGTTTATAGTCTGTGTAACTTAAGGTATATTTTCTGACACTACCATTTGAGCAGGAGGTTGTGGCACTGTACTGATAAAACCACATGCAATCATATAACTCATCACAGTAGCATCATACTCATGAAAGGAAAAATTGGCAGTTTTGGAGTTTGATGACTTTCAAGAACACATTTGTTTCCAGGATGTGTGTATACTGTGTAACAGTTTTATTTGAACAAAGACCAATTTTATCCAACCATAATAACATACTATTGTGCAGTATCAGTTTTAGCTTTTCAAAGCTGGTCACTGTTGCTATCTTTTAAGCTGTGATGCTCATCACTCATTTGGCAAAAGGAGAAAGCTATTCTCACTCATATTGGCAAATACTTGGGTGGGTGTCAGGAGAATGGAGCCAGGCTGTTCTCAGTGATGGACAATGATAGGACAAGGAGCAATGGGGACAACCTGGGACAGAAGAGGTTCCAAAGAAACACAAGGAAAAATTTCTTCCCTGTGGAGGTGAGGGAGCACTGGCAGGGGCTGCCCACATGGGTTGTGGAATCTCCTTCTCTGCAGACATTCAAAAACACCTGGATGAGTTCTTGTGTGACCTACTCTAGGTGGTCCTGCTCTGGCAGGGGGGTTGCACTGGATGAGCTTTGCAGGTCCCTCCCAACCCTTAAGATTCTGCAATTCCTTACAGCCGACCCACGTCATAGTTAGGAAACAGTTGTGAGAAGAGCATTACAACTTGATCCTGCTCTAGCTGAAGATGTCCCTGATCACTGCAGGGCACTGAATGAGATGATCTTTAAAGGTCTCTTCCAACCCAAACTATTCTCTGATTCTATGAAGGTATTATCTCATCTTTCTGAATCTTCAGCAACAAATACATAAAGCACTCTCCAAGTGAAGCATCTAAACCACACACTGAGCCCACAGGGGCAGGGTCAAAGCTCTCTGGCATTTTAGTTTTAAGTCATACTGCTCCTGGCATGAATTTAAATCTTTAGTTACTTTGCCCAAGTATGCTTTCAAGATTTTTCTTCCTGTAGTCTCAAGAAGAGACAGGGTGACTTAATTAGTTTGTAACTGAACTTTGGTTTAGAATTTCATCTGCATTTTCCTTGGATAAATAAAAGATAAACAAAACCCCCACCCTGTTCTTTAAACCTTATCATTTTTCCTTCTGGAAAATTCAACATGTAACAATATGGGGAAGGCTTCTCTAAATGAGGTTGGAATGCTGTACAGTGGAGTACAACAACAATTCAACTAGAGAGATCATAACTATCTCTCCTGCTAACTCTAGAAATGAACACTGAAATGGACACACAAGAGTGAAGTGTGCTCCCAAATGCTGACAACTTTATCAGGGCCTCGCTCAGACATGCCTTGTCTTTTGAATAGTCACAGTCATCAAGGTGCTTTTATTGAACACAACATCATTCTTTACTAGACTAGCAAGAGTAAAAAATAACATGGGCTTGGTTTTGAAACAACTTCAAATCTTTACATGGAGTATTTAGACCAGACAGGAGTATACGCTACTCTAGTGGTCTACAATCTTAGCAGTTACTACACAAATTCATACACTTTATACCTAGAATTGAAACAACCAACCACATTTTCTGCCTAAACCCACAAAGAAATACCAAGTAAAGCATAAGTGAATGCTGGATAGTGGAAGCTTTGCATAACTGAGGTGCCCAGCTGACCAGTTACCTGTCTACACAGTAAATCTCAGGATGGTGCAGTAACTAACAGCATCTCCCGTGAATGAGAATCATAGGGGTTGGAAGTGAGAGAGAAGAGGAGTGGAAGATATGTGGACTATTTATTAATGAAATTTAAAAACCCAGTAGTTACAAATATGTGACTGGGGATCCTTTGTTAAGGTAGACACTGCTAACTTAAAGCATGATTTGTAGACATTGAAAATCTCCAGTCATGTCATGGACTGGACAAGGCACTTAGAATCCTCCTTTATTATAGAGCTGCTGGCTTCTCAACTGCTTTTGGACAGAAAAACATAATTGACATTTAAATCAAACACTAAAAAGTACAGAATTCTGCTCTGGATGAACAGGAGTTGCCTTCCAGCCTGCTGTTACCTAACTGGCTTACCAACTATTCCTCCCCTCTTCAGTGTAAGAAACCAGATACTTGGAAACACCTTTCTGCAAAGGGAGTATCAAAAGCTTTTATTTCTGTCAGCTTTAAGCAAATTGGGCATGGAGTTGTTTATCTTGATAATGAAACAGATTTAGACAAGGCCAAGAGAAAGATGAAGAGTGAAAAAGACAGTGAGGAATAAGCTGGTGATGCAGAGCAGGCGAGACAGCTGCAGTTGTTTTTAGGTTTTCCTCTTTCACAAAAGGGAAGTACAAACAGGGAAGTAGAGCACAATGCTACAAATCAGATGAGCATCTGGGCAAAATAGAGGAGAAATTATCATAGAATCACAGAATGGTAGGGGTTGGAAGGGACCTTTAGAGATCATCCAGTCCAACCCCCTCCTAAAGCAGCTCCACCTAGATCAGGTCACACAGGAACATGTCCAGGTGGGTGTGAAAACCTCCAGAGAAGGAGCCTCCACACCCTCCCTGGGCAGCCTGGGCCAGGGCTCCCTCACCTGAAATAGTAAAGATGGATTTTTCTACAGCACAATCATGGGAAGAAAGGACAGACATCAGCTGGGAATAATTCTAATTATTGGGCAAGAAGGTTGAATGTTCAGGTCAGAAGAGAAGACAGCAAAGAAACAAAGATAACAGAGGCAGAGAAGATCCTGGGCTAAAACCTGCATGTATGCTACCTGATCTAGGTGACCCTGCTTCTGCAGGGGAGTTGGACTAGATGATCTCTAAAGGTCCCTTCCAACCCCTACCATTCTATGTGACACAGAAAGATTTGGAAGAAAGCAACCAAAAGCACCAGTGTGTTAGAGCCCTCTCCATCTAGATTTTAAAAGATAAGTTACAATAACCAAGTTTCACATTTGCTTTTTTTTGGAGAAGCAGCTGCACAACCCTTGCCTTCACTTTCTGCTGACTGTGCAGGATTGTCATTACAAATACCTGACAGTTTACTCAGGCAGCAGAGCTGAGTGCTAATGGTTTCAATCATGCTGCTGTTCCATGCAGTCAGAACAGCTCTTCCAGGTTTGGGTTTGGGATATTTCCATATGCTCTCAAAGTGAAGAATGCTAGAAAAGGCAAAAAGCTAAGTGCTCCAACACCCAAACTGAAGTTACCTATCATCACCCTCCTACACAAAAAGCCAGAAGTATTTCTAATTCTAACAATTCCTAACACCTGAATGATTGATTTTAAAACAACAAACAAAACAAAGTGAAATCCTTCTGACATGGCTTCTGTTTGAAGTCAGTTAGGGGTAATAAGATTAGGAAGCTACAGACAATCCCCCAGGGCCATTTTTCCACAGGTCAGATTATAATGAAACTTCTCAAAGCCTGGCTAATGCCATTCCAAGATAAACTCTTGTATCATAGTGATGCATGTGTTACTCTTGAACTGCAAGCTGCTGTAAGTATAAAATGAGTGTTCACATGTAGCTTTTCATACTATACACTTCTAATTGCCTTAGAAGTTTAAATAGAAATGACAGGACCTGAAGTTAGCCACAACTCTGAAGTAGATCCATCTAATCTAAACCTTTGCCTTACAACAAACTCCAGAGTGATGAAAACACTTCTATGCTGAAAAGCCAGGTTTTATTCAAACATTAAAGATTTCTAGTTTGAAAGTGAAAATCCAAACTCATCAGATGACCACAATAAATAACACTGAATTATAGATACTGGATACTGTTTGGTGATGAAAAGCAGAAGGACAGCAGAGAGAGGGTTGCCCTCCTCCAAGTTTACTCATCATTCAAGTGAAAACATTCCTTCTTCTGTAACTTACAGGCACACATTAACACACATGAAATTCCACCTGAACACATGAAAATACTTTCTGCTGTGAGGATGGTTAAACAGCAACAGATTGCCCAGAGAGGTTACTCAAAACACCCGTGGACAGAGCCATGGACAACCTGCTCTAACTGACCCTGTCTGAATAAGAGGGGTTGACTACATGACCTCAAGAGGTCCCTCCCATCCTAGATTCACTGTGGTACAGCTGAGAAGACTGTATGTATGCAAGCACATATTGGCCCCATATGTCCTATTTATTCCACATTCCAATCTTTTTGAAGAGATTTTATCTGTTAAAAAGAAACAGAAGGTGAAGAAAGGGGAAATTCTATCAAAAGCACACGAACACACATACCTCTTCATCTTTGTTCACGTGTCCTGGTGTGGCACATTTGTGAGTTGCTGTTTTTCCACCGATTGGAACAGATCAGGAATCCTTTGAACTCCTGGCTAGAATTAATACCAATCCAAAGCAAACATACTGAAACACTAACATACTTCTATTGTCATGAGCAAGCCCTTAATTTCCACATTTTTAAAGCATAATAAAACTCAGTAACAATTCTGATGCAACTGCCATTTATGTGAAGTTTGATGATTATTTCACTGGATACACAAAAATAATACTTTGTAAGCAATGTATGTCAACACTGACTTGTATCTGTTCCAGTCAAGTTCAATTGAGACTTAAATTCAGCTGATAATATACAGGAATTTACTGTCATTTCAGACCCTCTGTACTAATTAAGATGTCTCCCTTGGGAGATGAGAAACATAACATAGGATATATACAGCACATCCATCCTTTTCTGCATCAGTGTCTCAAATGGCACTAGACATCAGGAAGCAAGTTGAGCCCTGAATGACTTCTGATAAAAAGGAAAGGCATTTATTTCATGTATAATCATAGAATCATAGAATGGTTGAGGTTGGGAGGGACTTTTAGAGATCATTGACTCCAACGCCCCTGCAGAAGCAGGTCCCACCTAGATCAGGTCACACAGAAACATGTCCAGGCGGGTTTGAAAACCTCCAGAGCAGGAGCCTCCACACCCTCCCTAGGCAGCCTGGGCCAGGGCTCCCTCACTGAAACACTGGCAGTTTTTCCTTACCTTTCAATGGAACTTTTTGTGTTCCAGCTTCTTTCCATTATCCCTTGTCCTGTCACCCACTATAACAGAAAAAAGTGCTGCCCCAACCTCCTGACACCCACCATTTGGATATTTGTCAATATTAATAAGTTCTCCCCTCAGTCTCCTCTTCTCCAGACTAAACAGCCCCAGTTCCCACAGCCTTTCCTCATATGAAAGATGCTCCAGTCCCCTGATCATCTTGGTGGCCCTGTGCTGGCCTCTCTCCAGCACTTCCCTGTCCCTCTTGAGCTGGGGAGCCCAGAACTGGACACAGGACTCCAGATGAGGCCTCACCAGGGCAGAGCAGAGGGGTAGGAGAAAAGTAACTTAACAGTCAGTGAGAGTATTTTTGAAGAAGTTTCAAAAGAACTTCCAAACAATCACAGAATCTGAAGGGCTGGAAGGGACCTCGAAAGCTCATCCAGTCCAACCCCCCTGCCAGAGCAGCGCCACCTAGAGTAGGTCACACAGGAACAATAAAAACATCTTGCACAAATGCCCAACTATCACAGGGTTTTTTGCTTTTAAATACAATGCTTCCAAGAGTCAAAAGTAAAGGGGATAAATGAAAATATTTCAGATAAAAGCCACAATAAGAAGCCTTCTCCAAAGAGAATTCTGCTAAATAGGACAACTGGGAAAGACACAGCAAATACTGAATATTAGGAATTTAAAAATCTGAGTATCCATTCACTTCCACAAAATAACATCATATTCTACTATTTATTCCAGGTCAAAACTTGCTATTTGCAATGTAATAATTTGGTCAAGATCTTCAGTGAGAATTAGACTCAATTAATACTTTAACAGTCTACATTGCTGAGAGTCTCTTTCTTGCAATGTTTCATAGCTTGCTAGTAGAAATGTTGCTGCATATTTGAAGGAAAGCAGTGAAATATTAATGCTAGCTAACTCCTACAGATGCAGCTAGACAAATGATGAAATGCCTAGCTATTGGCAAGCAGTCCTCCAAGAGCACACAGGTGTAAAGCATTCCCACTAGTGAAGAAAGAAGAAATTACATCTTTAAATAGTCAACCACTCACATTTGAATGATCTTCTTGCAATAAAAGGAATGGAGATTCTTACATGGTGGGAACTAACTAATTATTCTCCCTTAATACCCAGGATTTCAGCGTGGAACAGGCCTTTGAGTTTGGATGGGAAGAACTGGGAAAGGGAGTCAGGCAACAAGCAAAGCCACAGCTGGGCAACGTGGGGATAGGTGCAGTCCCTGGAGAAGATTCACTTCACTCAGCACCAAATGAATGGTGTTGGATGTAAAGCCAACTGCACCTTCCTGTTGGTATGATTCAAGGCCATGGTGGGCATCTCTGTCAAAACCACGTTGCCAGGCAGAGAAGGAATTCCAAACCAAAGGAAACCATGAATCACAAACAGAACAACAGTGGTGTATTATTGTTATTATCATAACTCAGAAAGCACTGAAGATTTTCCTAGGTGTGAAAACATCAAAACTCTACAACAGGGCCCTGAAGACATTTCTTTCCCAAGTCTTTTCTCCAGTAACACATTTAAGAACAAAACCATTCTCCCATCCCTAAAAATGTTCTTGAAGTCCTCAGAGAAGTCAAAGATCTGACTAAAATTCGAAGAGCTACAATATTTTTAGCAGTTCAGAGTTTGAAGACTTGCATGGCACAGGTTTTTTTCATTTAGATGTTGGCTGGGTTGGGGTTTTTTTGGTAGTGGAAAAGAATTTACATCAAACAACTCACTTGACTAGACCGTATGCTGTTCATTGCCTCAACTGTGTATTTTACAAGACCTCACATTACCATTGTGAATTATTCAAAACACATTAAATATTACTGGTATCAGCATGATCAGAGATTATCTTCTTAATTATCACTCCTGTTTGAGAGTAAAGCATTTTATTCCAGCTGCTATGGACTTTAAAATAAGCAAAACCAACAACTGCTGACATGAAAGGAATAATTCACAGGGGAATGATGATGAAATGAGCACATCCCTAAGGCTGCACATGGCACCAAGCTGTGTGGAAGTGTTGATCTGCTTGAGGGCAGGGAAGATTTACAGAGAGATCTAGACAGGCTGGATGGCTGGGCCAAGGCCAGTGCCATGAGTTTCAATAAGGACAAGTTGCCAGGTCCTGCCTTGGCCCACAGCAACCCCCAGCAGTGCTACAGGCTTGGGGAGGAGTGGCTGGAAAGCTGCCAGGCACAGAGGGACCTGGCAGTGTTGGTTGGCAGCAGCTGAACATGAGCCAGCAATGTGCCCAGGTGGCCAAGAAAGCCAAGGGCATCCTGGCCTGGATCAGGAACGGTGTTGTCAGCAGGGGCAGGGAGGTGATCATTCCCCTGGACTTGGCTTTGCTGCGGCTGCACCTCGAATCCTGTGTCCAGTTCTGGGCCCCTCTCTACAAGGACACTGAGGTGCTGGAGAGGATCCAGAGGTGGGCTACCAAGCCGGGAAAGGATGTTGCCCCTACATTTGGTTCACAGTAAATACCAGAATTTGTCAGCACTAGTACATCTCTAGAGGATCTGAAGGGACAGCATCACCACTAAAAGCCACTGAACTTCTATATAAAAATTTGACACAGGCTGATTTAGGGAGGAAAATGATAACTCAGTCTCCACCACTAAAGTATTCTTGCAATCAAAATAAGCAGTGATCAGAAAATAAACACACTTTAAGGTAAGAAAAAGCCAATATAAAGTAGTCATGGTGGTTTCCATCCCTGTCACCAAATGTGTCTCCTGGAATCTAACTGCACCTGAAGTTTTTGTTCTAAAGAAAGAATGAAGTTTACAGGTCTGAAGATGACTGAGAGAAGCCTGAAAACATAATCTAATATCAGACTTATTACTTCTAATGGAAAGTGTCTGAATTGATTTAATTACTGATGTCTGGGAACTGACATTCAGTGTTTGAATGCCTGAGACTGACAAAGCTAAAATTAAAAACCAATGAATGATTCAACAAAATGAATCTATTTATCAACGTCTTGTGCTGGGAACAAAGACATACTGGCCCAAAATGTGCTGGTTAGCCTTAAGATGGCCTGAAGCACTCACCCCTCACCCTCTTCAACAAGTAAGCCTACAGATACTGCAAACAGATCCAAGGATTAAGAGGATAATTAAATGACATTTCATTTCTTTCTTTACCAAATGTCACACACACAAAAACCTGGATTTCAGTCAGAGTATTTGCAGGGGACAGACTGCTCCTCACCTTGCCAATGAACTGAGCAGTTGTATTGTACATGTTCCAGCACTCTAAGCACAGACTCATTGCTTCCTTCCACCTTTGGACAGCAACATACTGAATGCAGCCAAGAAGTGCAGGATTGCATCCAGATGACCCCAGTTGCTATAACCAAAAAAGAAAAAGCTGACTTCTAGCTTTGGCCAAGTTCATTCTTTTACCTGGCAACACCACAGTCATCCCTACTTAATCAGAAAACACTTGTTCTGAAATAAATAAAGTGAAAATAGGTTTGAAAGATCTCTCTCTACCCTGCAGCACTTTAACTCTTAGCTCTGGCAGTGTTGCCAGTCAGTGAGCAGACAGAAGCTGTTGCATCATCACCGTGACAAGCTTTGCAGTATGCTCTCACGCCACTCTGGGTTATACTTCAAATGTAAGCTTTTACCTCTGTATGTATACTCACTCAGAGATAACCAAACAAAGGCCAATCTCACCCATTTCCAGAAGAGAAAGAGCACAAACTACAGACTGACTAGTACTAAAAGCTACTCAAGTGTTTATGAAATGCCTTAAATAAGTGCTAGTGGCAACAGAGATCTTCTCTGAGATGATTCAACAGCCAATGCAGCAAAAGTGCCAGGACTCCAGGATTTCCCCAGTTTACCATGAAGTAAGTGTGGGCTTTGAAGTAATTTCTCATAGAGAGAGAATAAAATTTGAATCTGGATGAGAATTTACTAATCTGCAAGTCTTAAAGGATCACCACTTCACCTGCATTCAGCACAGCCAATGAAGAGGCTTGCAGAGACATACAAGTAGCTTCTCAAAGTGTTACCCACACAAAACACTGGAGTAACTAACACTGCTCCTGTACTACTTTGGTCAGAGCTAAGTAGGTACCTCCACACAACACAGTCAACTTGTATGTTCTAATGATACCTTTATAGGGAAGGTTTCACCCCTTCTGTAAAACATCATATCTCCTTTTCCTATCATCATAGTCACAAAACCATTTGATCTATGGTTAGAGTTTTCCAGCCTACTTGCTTCAAGTGGAACCCTACAACCAAGAGATCCTCTGTGAAGAACTCAAGATAGTTTAAGTCAGGTTTTGGCCCCACACAGGAAATAACTAAGAAAAAAGTTCAGCTTTAGGCATGATTTCTATCACCACCACATCCATTTCGAGTCTGAGTCTACCCTTACCTTTTAAGGCTGGAGACCACAGGTGTGGTCACATGAAAACCCCAAAAAGTCGCAAAACAAGTCAATGTAAATTAGCAGCTATTAAAATACTCTGACATTATTCAATCACAAAAAGTATCAGAATATAGTAAATATTGACTATTGATTTTGGTGTCATTTAACACGTACTTAAAGAAAATCCCCTCACAAATCCATCCATCCCTCAGCTGCACCACTGCAAAGAGTCTGCTGATCTGAGTATTACCTACCCATCATTTTGAACAGTAATGTTAGAATGAAAAATGTCAAGAACACAAAATAAGAAGGAAAATAATTTCAATGCAGTATGTAATCTTATGAATTTAAGTACTAAGAGCTTTCTCTGTAGGAAAAGTTTTGTTAGGGAAAGGATTCTTTGCTTTAGCTAACTGCAACCTTGTATGTCACTACAAAATTGTGACACTCAGAAAAGGGTAGGAAACGTTCTTGGAAATACCCTGGAGAGATTCAAAAGCCTTCTAATAGTACTGAATGTAGCAGCTGAAGATGATTTTCACCCTTCTCTGAGGTTGGAGTTGGTTAAAATCATTGTCTTTGGTTTCCTGAGATGTTCTGAAGGCTGAAAACAGGAGAACGTGAAACATTACTGACATTTGTCCCTGGTTTGCAAACAACAGTTTTCAGTATTTGAAAACAATTTGCTGCTTTTGTAAGCAAGCTCTTCTGCCTTTATAAGTCATGAGTAACACCTCAGCTTTTATCTGTTTTCAGATTCTCACAGAACCAGTTTGTTATGATTGCTTTCTCCTACACAAAAGCTGGTCAGGATTTTCAAGTACCCTTCTGTTTATTTATGGCAACCTGCAGTAAAAACATTTGCTTACTCCAATTCAGTGCAAGAATCTGGTGAATAAAAATACTAATTTAATAGTTTTATATACTAAGGGGTAAATAGTAAGTCAACATGTATTTCTTTAGTCAACATATATTCATTACAGGGCAAAGAAACTAATTGCTGCTCTTTGAAGTGACAATGGGTACAAGCCCAGCAGCAACACTGGCTTCTGTACTTCCTTCTCTTGCCTGACCTGGCTTAAGAGTGTACAGAGACCTTGATGTTCCCATAAAGTCTGTTTCTTCTGACAATTTTCAAACATGTGTATCACACAGATGAACAGATAGGAAATAATCTTAACTGAGAACAAATAGAAGGGCATTTTTTTTACCCTCAAATAAAAGGTTTTGAGTTTAGATATCAAGATTTTCTTCAACCTCGCCCCATCTTCTTCAGTCTGAGAAGCAATTTCTCCTTATTTAGAGAAAAGCTCCTGTTTCAAGGAAAAATGCCTAAAAATAAGATCTGAAACAATTTTTAAGCTTTGATCTTTAATTAGGACCAGAAATAGAAAAGATGTAAGCATTTACACTTCTGTACCTTCTACAGATCTAAGCAAAAGAAACACTTCTGTTTGGAAGCCTTCTCCTTTTTCCTCCCTCCTACAGACTTTATCAGCAGGCTCAGAAAAAAACATAAAACATCATCATCAAAGCAATCTATGCCATTGATGACACTTACATGCCCCTTCCCCTGTATGCTCCTTGCTCTGTCACAAATTATAGCCCCAACATACTGGCAATACTTGTGTTGACATCATCCCACTGACATTACAGTACAAACCCATACCGATATCCCGTGACAGTGCCTACCGCTAGCCAAAATGCAGGCACATGCTCTCCCCCACTAGCTCTGCTACAAGTTTAGAGGCAGAAGGCTGACCACCCTGAAGGGAGGAAGGCCAATGTCACTCCAGTCTTCAAAAAGGGCAAGAAAGAGGACCCAGGAAACTACAGGCTGGTCACCTCCATCCCTGGAAAGGTGATGGAACAGTTCATCCTGGATGCCATCTCAAAACACAGGAAGGAAAAGATGGTTATCAGGGGTAGTCAACATGGATTCAGCAAGGAGAAATCCTGTCTGACCAACCTGATGCCTTCTATGAGTGCATAACCAGCTGGCTAGATGAAGGGAGAGCAGCAGATGTCATCTATCTTGACTTCAGCAAGGCTTTTGACACTGTCTCCCACAACATCCTCATCAGAAAGCTCAGGCAGTGTGGCTTGGATGAGTGGACAGTGAGGTGGATGGAGAGCTGGCTGAATGACAGAGCCCAGAGGGTGCTGATCAATGGCACACAGTCGAGTTGGAGGCCTGTGGCCAGTGGAGTTCCACGGGGATGGGTTCTGGGGCCAGTCTTGTTCAACATCTTCATCAACCACCTGGATGAGGGGACAGAGTGTACCCTCAGCAAGTTCCCTGATGGCACGAAACTGGGAGCACTGGCTGATTCCCCAGAGGCTGTGCTGCCATTCAGCGGGATCTCGACCGGCTGGAGAGTTGGGCACAGAGGAACCTCCTGAGGTTCAACAAGGACAAGTGCAGAGTCCTGCAGCTGGGAAGGAACAACCCCATGCACCAGCACAGGCTGGGGGTTGACCTGCTGGAGAGCAGCTCTGTGGAGAGAGACCTGGGAGACCTGATTGATAATAAACTAAATATGAGCCAGCAATATGCCCTCGTGGCCAAGAAAGCCAATGGCATCCTGGGATGCATCAAGAAGCGTGTGGACAGCAGGTGGAGGGAGATTAGAGCTTGTGCCTTGCACAGGCTGCCCAGGGAGGGTGTGGAGGCTCCTTCCTTGGAGGTCTTCAAGACCCACCTGGACATGTTTCTGTGTGATCTGATGTAGGTCGATCTGCTTGAGCAGTGGAGTTGGACTAGATGACCTCTAAAGATCCCTTCCAACCCCTACCATTCTATGATTCTATGAGTAGAAGGAGGTGGAAATCTGGAGGTATTCACATCTTAAATTGTCACAAATTGTAACTGACAAGTCTCAGCTATTAGAGCCCTAATTCTCTTCACTTTTCCAGTAACACCACTAAAAATCAAGTCTATAGCGCAGGAATTACTTCTAATTAGTGAAGACAGTAAATTCAAATGGCCTGTCTAGCAGCTTTCTTCCCTTTAAGGTAGTTTAGGGTTGTACTCTGCCAGATTTGGAATCCTGTGGAAATGTGAACAGCATAGAAATATAAACTACACTATTTTTGTGCATGACTTGCTCTCATTTTCAGAGTCTCTTGTCATTTGCATGCAAAGATCTAAAGCACTGAATCTGACTATATAACACATTTAACATGATGGACTCAATTAAATGGTCTTAGAGAAACTGAACAATCCTCATAACATTCAAAAATAACTATAAATCAGAAGCCAAATGGCATCCATCAAACTGTATATACTTGCTCAGTCACATTGGTACATGAGAACTTCATGTGTTAGGCAGCCAGCCTTGGCTACAGAAACGTTTTGGAGTTTGACTTGCTCCCTGAGAAGTTCCTACTTCTGTTCCACCTCAATTTATAGCTCATCCTCCCTATGTCACCAAGCAAAGCACGTTAGGTCCTCTCATTTACCTTTCAGCAACTCCTAAGTCTTTGCACTTCTGTTTGGAGGATGGAGCACACAAGTGAAAAACATGCAGAGCCCAACAAGTCAATACAACAGTTGCATTTGTATGCAAAGGTCACCGCAAACCATGCAAAGTGTATTTGAATGTAACCTCACGGAGGCTGAGAGGCTCAACACAGCAGGGGTATGGCACACTCTCCGGTGCACTCTGCAGTCCTGGTGCACTAAGATCCTGCCAGAAAGGAGTTCCATTCCCTTCCTGTTTGTTTCCCTGAGTTTTCTACTGAAGGAGAAAATAACAAAACAAAAAGTCAGGCTAAAGAATACACCAAACCCACAAAAAGGTACTGTTAGCCCCCCACAAAAGGTCCACACTTCAGCTCAACCTTTAGCTCTTTTGTTTTAAGCAGCTAAAAAGAAAGGTTACTGCCTGAAAAAGGGCTTTCAAAACTAAGTGTAACACAGAAAAGAGGAAAAAATCCCACAAAAGATTTATCCCCCCAAAGAGAGAACCTTTTGGTGGCCTCTTTTCATAGAGTAGAATAGAATCATAGAATGGTAGGGTTTGGAAGGGACCTTTAGACATCATCCAGTCCAACCCCCCTGCAGAAGCAGGGTCACCTAGATCAGGTCACACAGGAACATGTCCAGGTGGGTCTTGAAGACCTCCAAGGAAGGAGCCTCCACACCCTCCCTGGGCAGCCTGTGCCAGGGCTCCCTCACTGAAACACTGAAACAGTTTTTTCTTAAGTGGAACTTTTTGTGTTCCAGCTTCATCCCATCACCCCTTGTCCTGTTGCTGGCTACTATAGAAAAAAGTGCTGTCCCAACCTCCTGACACACACCCTTTAGATATTTCTAAATGATAATAAGATCTCCCCTCAGTCTCCTCTTCTCCAGACTAAACAGCCCCAGGTCCCGCAGCCTTTCCTCTTATGAAAGATGTTCCAGTCCCCTGATCATCTTGGTGGCCCTGTGCTGGCCTCTCTCCAGCACTTCCCTGTCCCTCTTGAGCTGAGGAGCCCAGAATTGGACACAGGACTCCAGATGAGGCCTCACCAGGGCAGAGGAGAGGGGGAGCAGAACCTCCCTTGACCTGCTGCCCACACTCTTCTTGATCCATCCCAGGCTGCCATTGGCCTTCTTGGCCACGAGGGCACATTGCTGGCTCATGGTCAGTTTATTATCAACCAGCACTCCCAGGTCTGTCTCTGCAGAGCTGCCCTCCAGCAGGTCAACCCCCAGCCTGTCCTGGTGCAGGGGGTTGTTCCTTCTCAGGTGCAAGATTCTGCACTTGTCCTTGTTGAACCTCATGAGGTTCCTCTCTGCCCAACTCTCAAGATTGCTTTAAAGACATAATTTTAAAAATCTGTATTAGATCAGGAAAATATACTATTCGAAGCCACTGTGTATCTGTTGGAAAAAATGTTAACATCAATTTTAGGGAATTTCAGAAATAAACCAGGAAAAATCATTGCACATATTCTAATGACATTTCTTCAGCCATGAGTTTTCATTTGTTCTGTCTTGATATCCAGGTAGAGTCCCCAGTTTACCTTATAGAGCAGTAGCCCTTTTACTTTATTTAACCTGAAGTGAAACATGATGGAAAATATTTCAGACATAATAAGGCCATAAGCTTGCTCATGTCTGCTTGAAGATTTGTTACTAACCTGAGCAATGTTATTTTCACTTAACCAATCATTTTAAAAAGCCCCAAAACATACAGGGCACAAATCTAGTCTAATTAACACCACAGAAATGGACCTCAATCACTCTTAGATGTGCAACCTTCAAAAGCACCCTGTTATCCAAACTGGTGATACAGTGGCCAGTTCTGGGCTCCTCAGCTGAAGAGGGACAGGGAAGTGCTGGAGAGAGGCCAGCACAGGGCCACCAAGATGATCAGGGGACTGGAGCATCTTTCATATGAAGAAAAGCTGCAGGAACTGGGGCTGTTTAGTCTAGAGAAGAGGGAGACTGAGGGCGGATCTCATTAACATTTAGAAATATCTAAAGGGTGGGTGTCAGGAGGTTGGGACATCCCTTTTTTCTATAGTAGCTAGCAACAGGACAAGGGGTGATGGGATGTAGCTGGAACACAAAAAAGTTCTACTTAAATATAAGAAAACACTATTTCACTGTGAGGTGAGGGAGCCCTGGCACAGGCTGCCCAGAGGGGGTGTGGAGTCTCCTTCCTTAGAGGTCTTCAAAACCCACCTGGACACGTTCCTGTGTGACCTGATCTAGGTGACCCTGCTTCTGCAGGGTTGTTGGACTAGATGATCCCTAAAGGTCCCTTCCAACCCCTACCATTCTATGATTCTATTATACCAAGAATGTTTTTCAAGCATATTTTTACTGAAGAGTAGGATGAAAAGCTATTCTGTAGGCACCAGGGGACAGAAAAATTGAAGATGTTCAAGTTTAGACTAACAGAGAAACAAACACACACATCTAAGACACACTCTAAACAATCACAGCACTCAGGAAAAACACAACAGTCAATTAGGCTGCAACATCACATCTTCTATACTGTAAAAACCCACCAGTATACATATCATTCCTGTCAGGAAAAATAAAAGCAGATGGTTGCAGAAAAAGACACTCCTCAGAACAACCATGACCTTTAAGTAATGATGAATCCAAATATTTACAATATTTATCCCCCCATAAAGCTCCTTCTCTACAATTAAAGTTCTTTTAAATTGCTGCAGCATATTGCCACTGGAATTTTGGCAGAACACATTCTCAATTTACATAATGGTTCAGGATAGTCACCCAACTTGAGAGAAAAATCATACATTCTCAAGTATTATCCATGTCCTGAAGTCTCCCATTTATTTTACTCATAACTGTTTAGGTATTTTGTTACTTTCTCATCACAGAGAAATCTCTGACTACCCAAATCATCGTCAAGAGCTTCAAACTGGCACAACCACGAATGGAAGCTGCACAACATTCACTGCTGGAATGTCATTTGCAAATGACATTGAAAGGAGAGAGACATGTTTTCAAGAGTTCACAATATAGGCAGGTATGTAAAGGCTCATCAGCACCACTCCTGTTCCCACAGGGTATCTGTCCTTTGAGTGACCTAGCTGTCCACTGACAGCAGAGTACAAAAGGTATTCTAATTCAGCTGCTGTGTGGGTGTAAAGCTTCCTCCCAAGAATCACAGAATCTCAAGGGCTGGAAGGGACCTGGAAAGCTCATCCAGTGCAACCCCCCTGCCAGAGCAGCACCACCTAGAGTAGGGCACACAGGAACTCGTCCAGCTGGGTTGGAATGTCTGCAGAGAAGGAGCCTCCACAGCCCATCTGGGCAGCCCCTGCCAGTGCTCCCTCACCTCCACAGGGAAGAAATTCTTCCTTATGTTTCTTTGGAACCTCTTCTGTTCCAGCTTGTACCCATTGCCCCTTGTCCTATCACTGGCCATCACTGAGAACAGCCTGGCTCCATCCTCCTGACAAGACTTCAATGTCAAATCCTGGCTATGTCCAAGTTTTTCCATAGCACAACTAAAAGAGCAATCTGATTAAATCTTGACAAAACATTTTCCAGTTCAACTCTTGGCCAGGTTACTCAGCAGTCAGCAGCACAATGTTCCTCCAGCCATGCTGGAATTTACAAACACTCTGGTCTAGGACATAGATTAGCACCTGCCAAGAAAGTGTTCCAGCTCCCTTCTGGCCTACATTAGTTATTTCCCCTTCTCTATAAAGGTCAGAGCAGATCCAGATGCAGGGTGGTTGATCCACATGAGAAAATCCAGAACTAAGAGTTTTAAAGCTCTCCTGATCACCCAAGTTTAAACCACCAAACTCCAATATCATTGCTTGGTTTTCTTCTCTTGAAACTACCTCCCAGACTTGCCTCTGGTCCCTGGAAGCTCTTGGCAGGCTCAGCAGGAATGCCTTCAAAAAAAAATCTCTCCTGTTTCTTCTCAAAGTGAAAGTTCTAACTGTTTAAACTCAAAATCCCCTCACAGGTAAAGCCATCCATGAGACAACACTTGAAAAATAGATAACTTCTTGAATGGTTTCAATAAAAACCACAGTGGAAAGTGTCTGCTCTTTACTTATTTTTAGTAGTTGGAATTTGTAAGGAAAACTCTGATTTTCAGCCTTTGGGCACTGTTCCTCTATGTATGTCCAAGAAATGAGATCTGAACAGGAGATTCCTCCCCTCTGCCATCAGTTCTGGAGTAACTGAAGTCCTCAGAGCACAGAACACGCTTGGCAAGTGTCATATGAAAGTCTTAGATGCATGAGAAATATGAAAGATAATTTACTTATGCTTGAAAGAACTAAAATGGGACAACTACGAGGTTACTGTAGGTGTGTGTAATTATAGTGGATGATATTTATGTATGGCTAGTTTCTCCTGATAACACAGTCAACCGTTCTCACCCAAGTGCTTAAATTCATTTCACTTAATCCAATTCTTACTTGTAGTCCAATTTATAACCATCACTTCCCCACACCAGCATGGCATTAAATTAGTGTCATTCTCGGCCGTTAAGTCAATCAGCAGTCGATCAAAAGCACGACAGCAGAGCCATTAATTTCACATTGAACATGTTCCTTTTTGCTGCTGCAGAGCAGATCGGTGTCAGAAGTTACATTATATCAATATTTGATTTTTCAGGCAGAAGCAACACATTCTGAATCAAAAATTAATAACAAAAACAGTGGGTTTTTTAAATGAAGGCTGCATTTTCTCTGGTCAAATCCTGCTCTCTTCACTCTGCAAGTATCCACTAAAGACACAATCCACACAAGCCTTAATTTCTATTTGCTACCCATGCTTCAACCCTACTTCTTACTGTAAACTGCAAATTTATTGCTCCCCTTAATACAAAGGGAATGATCAGAGAGGAAAAAACAAAACAAAACCAAACCCACCCTGTTACTCAAGTTTCTCTGTGTGTTCAAATTCAAATCCTGATCCAAAACACCTACATATTTAGCAATAAAGGTACTTTCATAGAGGATCTCAAACACGGCTACTCATGCCCTTATTAAGGAGAAGGTAGATTGGAACAGGATTACAGCTCAACTAGAAGATCCCAGGGAATCTTCAGTTTGTTGTCTGAGGGAAGATTTTTTACTCTCTGTTCAGGGACAATTTGAAGTTCAGTCACTTCCAAGCTTGCTTTCGAGAAAATATGCCCAGGAATGTAACTTCTGCATCATCATCTTTACTTTTATAATGTCACGTGGTTTTCTAACAGTAAAGACAAGGTTTAATCTCATATTCCTTGTGGTTCATGTAACGTGCTGATCTAGAAAGTGTTAAATAAGCAACACGTCAATTTCCACATTAAGATTCCCTTCCCTGAAAGCACTTGCTCTTGCTTAGAACAGGATGCAAGATGTACCCGCAAATGTAACCAAATCATTTTCAAAGAAACCCTGAGGTGACTTGCAAATATTGCAAGTATTGTTTTCCTCACACCTGACAACTTTATATGTGGTGAAATGCGTCTTCCCTCTGTGCACAGCTAAGTGACAGTGACTTCTGTTGCTCCTATGCACAACAAAACACAATGATATTTTTTATAAACACTCTTAGCACATAAAAGATATCTATAATTAAGAGGTGTTAATTGGTATGACTGCATTATTTGGAGTGTCCTACTAAAGCAGGAGCTTCTTATTCCCTAACAGTTCCTCAGAGTACCCATACTTAGCAATTACCTTGGCACTTCATACGTAATAACTGCAAAATGCTTTACATGGGCTGTCAAATTATTCACAACCTGAAAAGCAGACAAAAGACTGAAAGTATTTGAAAAGAATTCCTTTAAGGTTAGGTAAAAATGTGTCTCTCATTTGTAAACTTGAGCAAAACAAACAGAAATGACTGAGTAGCTGTGTATCGGTGGACTTTTAGGCATCTGTGGTAACTAGATTATCTGTTCAGTGCATCGCTGGGTTTCTGTAGGACCTAGTTAAATACTACACTTGGTTGCCAGATAAAAACTAAACAGCTGATGAACGCTTCTCAGGCCTTGCCCCTGCCAGCTGCTTCAGGCAGGCAGATCCCAGAATCACCGAGAATTGCTGATACAACATTAGTGCTTTACTCTATGCTCTATATAGCTAACAGGACCGCAGCCTCTGGGTCTGTTGCTCTTTTAATGACTAAAGGAATGGTGCCATTAACATTTACACAAGTAAGACTACCCCAAAAATCGATTCGGAAACATTTGTAAATTACCTTCCTACGCTTACAAAACCAGACAAATTTATAACCGTGGTAAAAAATAAATACAAAAGAAGTTTTCCCGCTATTTGTGGAGGTCAACGGCTACACTTTATCTCGCCACACTGAGTTTTAAACTGCAGCTCCATGTGTTTCACACGTTACTGTAGTGTGCAGTGCCAAATATACTACTCCCAACGCCTGTGTGTGACAGTTGTGTGCATCGACTGTCATGCAGACTCTGCCAGGGGCTGCTCAGACACGCCGGACTCGCTCCACAGGCTGAACTCACCCTCCAGCGATGCTCTGGGAGACTCACAGCAACGACATCGAGTCATCTGCAACCTGCAGCATGGCAGGAACCCATGATTTTCTTTTGGAGGGGACATAATTACTCCAGATTGACCAAATAAGACATTTAGTGCCGACAGACAAATGCTTCCCCACTCTGAGCTGGGGATTTAATCACTGCTGCGATACCTTTCCAATTCCTAGGGCTGCAGATTTAATCTTCCAGCAATCGAGGTGTCTGTCTCCTTTCCAGGTGGGAGCTCTGTCATATTTAAACACCGGAGAAGCGCAACGGCTCGGGTTTTGTCACTCAAACGAGTAGCTTCAAGTCTGGAGACTTAGTAGGAGCGGTTCTCTCCGTGTAAAGAGACGCGTTTCGGCGCCCGTTCCCAAACAGCAGAGCCATGTTTTAAGAGAACCCTCCACAACCCGAACACCTGGAGCTCATCCCCGCACAAGCCCGGAGGGAGCGGCACTCACTGCGGCTCCGTTTCGTCCTTCCCCGCCGCCGCCTCCTCCTCGGCCGGAGTCACCGCCGAGCCGGGGGCCGGCGGGATGGCTGAAGCGGACGCCGGCCGTTAGTCCCAACGGTCGGAGCTGCCGTTTGAACCGTCTCCCTGGCAACGGGGATACTCGCACCCCCCCCCGCCCCCGCTAAACTCCCCTGAGGCTGCGGGGGGCTGCGGGCAGCCAGCCGGCAGTCAGCCGCCTCCAGCCATGCCCGCCTCGCCCCGGTTAGGTAACAGCGGTGGCTAAGCACCGCCTCGGGCCCGGCCGCTCTCACCTCACGGCAGGTGCCGGGGCCGCCCTTCCTCCCCGCTCCCACGGCGGCCAGGGACGAAGCGCGGGGTGAGAAGCTCCGGCGGCGAAGCCCCGCCGTCCCAGCTGTGCGGCTCCGGTGCCCGAGCAGGAGGAGCTTCCCCGCCCCGGCCCGCCCAGTGCGCAGCGGCGGCCCGGCCCGGCGCGTCGCGGCAGGGCCGCACCTGCCGGAGGAGGAGCCGGCTCGTGCCCACGGGACCCGGTCGCCGCTGTCGGAGCTGCCGGTGGACACGGAGCCGTCGGGAGGCGGCGGCCGCCCGCAGAGCCACGGTCTGGCCGCCCGCTGCGGCCCCGGCCCTGCGGGAGCGCTGAGGGGTGAAGGCCTGGACAAGCCGTTGAAGTAGCGATAAGTTTGTGGGCAGAGCACCTGAGCGGCGGGATCAGCGCGGGGACCGGGGCACTGTCAGCCCGGGGGAGCTGGGAAGGAGGGTTTGGGGACAAGGAACAGGGCTGGAAAGCGAGAGGTCTGCAGAAGGGCAGGCCAGCTGCAGGGTCGGGGCCTCAGCGCCACGTCCTAGGATGCTGCAGCATCAGTGCTTTCGTATCCTATTAAGGGTTTTGATATGTCTTTAAACACCTTATCGCAAGAGTGACCAGGGACACCTCTGTGAGATAAAACTGCTGCACACAGGCGTGCTGTAGTCGTGTGTTTTTCCCAGGTGTCATCTTTGTAGGGACAAGGTGCTGAGCTTTGCAGTGAGCCTCAGTAACCACTTTTCATTCAGCTGCGCCTCATGGAGCTCTCAGGTGGTGGGAGCTTGTCTTTTAAAGAGTCACATAGAGTTGTAGGGGTTGGAAGGGACTTCTTACAGATCATCCAGTCCAACCCTCCTGCCAAAGCAGGTCCCACCTAGGTCAGGTCACACAGGAATGTGTCCAGGGGAGTTTGAAAACCTCCAGAGAAGGAGCCTCCACACCCTCCCTGGGCAGCCTGGGCCAGGGCTCCCTCACAGTAAAGAAGTTTTTCCTTATGTTTGAGTGGAGCTTTTTGTGTTCCAGCTTTTGTCCATTACCCCTTGTCCTGTCACTGGGCACTACAGAAAAAAGCATTGCCCCATCCTCTTGACTCACCTTTTAAATACTTTGCCCATCCTCTACAAAACCAGCAGATCCTAAAAATCCCTGCCTCCACCCCCGTTGTACCTCCACATTCAGTTTTACAGGTCACATCAGAGGAGTTCAAACCTTTTTCAGATTACATTTCTTAGAGTGTGGGCCTTTAGTGAAGCATTTGCTGTAACATGTCCATGAAAGGCATCTAGAAATACTCCCAATTCCTGATCTGCAGAGCAGACAGTTTTCTGTCAGTTCACAAAGTGCACAGCACCAGATGCTGTACGTGGTGTCTTTTGTGTAGTCATGCAAAGCTTCTCCAAGTTGAGCCTTAAGCAGGTTGGTGCTGATGCAGTGCAACGCTAAGCAAGGGCCCATTTCTGTTTCAAAACAGAGGCATAGAGACAGGGCCACTGCTTTGTATCAGGGCCACTTAATTAATGCACAACACAAAACTTTTGTGGTTATGTTATCTTTTATTCCAGAGCTATTTTGATCAGTGTTAGCTTAAATGTGTCCACACCTCACTGCACTGCACGGACTTGAAAAGTAAGCGACAAGCAGAGTCGCTCTGTACTCGTACATATCTGAGCCACCTGGCAGGAGCTGGAGTGCTGAGTTGCAGGAGGTGCAGTGCTGGTGGCTGAGGGGAGCAGAATGAGAGGAGCAGGCAGTTGGCTGGTGTTCAAGGTGCTGCAAACAGCTGGTGCTTTGCTTCTTTCCCTGGTAGCTTGGCTCTGAGATTCAGCCTGGCTTCCTGGCACTTCAGGGATGTGGCTACTCGAAGAAGGCCAAGGAAAGAACATCCAGGTGGTGATGTGGGGCAGGCCTTTTAATATGTCAGGATGCAAATTTAGTGTTTTTGTGGACTCTGATCAAGCAAGAAGTTAACAGTCTGCACTGGAGGAGTCATGGGCAACTGATGTGTCCAGGAGTGTTGTCACAGTTTGGAGGAGGTCACTGTGGGTACAACTGTGGCCAAACTGGTGTTAGAAAGAACTTCACAATATAAGAGGATCCCCAACAAAGAATGTGCTTGGGAAGAAGATTTACTACCAGGTACAATACATTGTATAGAAGATTAGAAGTTCCATGCAATTGTATAGAATACATGACATATATTGTATGTATATTCCATGCAATATCCATTGTATAGAATATTAGAAAAACAGAGATTGATGGTGGTTTTGTGGGGTGTTCTTTTGTAAAATCCTCTCCTGGAGGTCTGTGAAGAAGAGCTTTTTCATCAACTGAACCCTATTCCCAGTGCTGGATAAAGTCTGCAGATTACAGAATCTCAAGGGCTGGAAGAGACCTGGAAAGCTCATCCAGTGCAACCCCCCTGCCAGAGCAGCACCACCTAGAGTAGGGCACACAGGAACTCATCCAGCTGGGACTGAATGTCTCCAGAGAAGGAGACTCCACAGCCCAACTGGGCAGCCCCTTCCAGTGCTCCCTCACCTGACAAGGGAAGAAGTTTTTCCTTGTGTTTCTTTGCAACCTCTTCTGTTCCAGCCTGTACCTGTTGCCCCTTGTCCTATCAGATGTTTGATGATCTCATAAACAAGACAGCTGTGAATGTGAATAGCTTAGAGGAACTACCTGTACACAAAAAAAAATGAAGCCTAACAAATCTTGGACAGAGGTGCAGCAAAATGAGCTGCTGCAGCTACTTACATGAATGCATATTCCACTTAAGGCTACTCTGTGTTGTCATTTATTATCAATAGGAAAGAAACCAGAGTAGATAGACAAGAGCTTCTTAGAACTAGGAAGATAAACTCAGTTGATCTTACAGAAGAAAACAGTTTGAGGCAGTTGCTAAAAGACCTTGTGAAGCTGGATATTCCAAGTAGTCTGTTCTGACTGGTGAAGGAGTTATTACTGCTCTTGTGGAAGGAGACACACAGAATCTTAACAGAATCTTGTGAGACTCTCTTGGAGAACAACGAAGAACATCAATAATTGCCACAGTTTCTCTCATATCTATAAATCTTCAGGAAACACTGAGTACACTGGAGTATGCTCACAGAGCAAAGAACGTAATGAAGTCTGAAGTTAATCAGCAGCTGCCAAAAGGAGCTATTATTAAGGAAGATACTGAAGAGATTGAGCATCTAAAAGGACACCATGCTGCTGCACAAGAGTAAAATGGAATATCTGTTTTCGATGAAAACTCATGAAGCCCTTAAAGGAAAGCTGACAGTTCACAAAGAACAAGTTGCAGGGTATATTATTATCAGTGTCATGGAAGATGAAGTGAAAATCACCACTAAACCACTCACAGTTAATAAAGCACAGTTAATGAAAGGAGACCTTAACAATGAAAGTGGATCTGCAAACCAGGGAAAGTAGAGACAGATGTGCAAGAAACCAGGATTCCTCTGGATGAGAAAGAGTACATGGTTTCAGTTTTGCAAAACACCACATGAAACATTCATGGCCCAGCTAACCATATGGTGAGTCCTGGTGTATCTATGCAAAACCGGACCATAAATGGATCAGCACGATGCCATCATCCAAATACATTTGCAGGAGCAATGGAGGTTCAATAAAATAGGGGTTTCAGTTTAGTGAGACCAGTCTGAAGCAGCAACAGATGTTGACATCCTCCGCATACTTCATGGGTGCCCTCCTATCTACTAGTTAAGCAGCAGCTAATGTATTTGCATTAGCTGTAGCAGTGGGGTTTGCCCCTTGTTAAAAAATTGCGGACCACTCAACCTTCTACTGTGTCTAAAGAATGTTACAATGACAGTGCCATTTTGCTCATAAAGCTGAGCTGTTGAGCTTGACTGAGGAGCATATGTGTGGATTAGGAAGAGCATTAAATATCTTGATACCAGTGGTGGAAATTGTCCTGGAACTAAACTTGTGGTTGCAGATTAACACGAGGAGACTTTCTGCTGTGGCTGATGAGAAGGAGGGACATAAAAAGCATTTTGGAGCTTCTTAAGAGATCTCTGTCTCACTCCGAAAAAATAACAGGAAGAAACACACAGTGTGTTGTCTCAGCTGCAAAATATTATGAAAGTTTAAGAGAAGTGGAAAAGGCAGAGTTTGCATATACAAAAACTGCAAAAGACTTGATGTCCTTGCTGCAAAGCCGGCTGGACCTGTTGGCGCAGGACATACAGAAGAACTTCGCTTGCATACTGTCAAAAACCAGAAGTTTGAAGACCACCATCACTGCTGGAAACTTCAGCAGTAAAACTTGTGCTTCAAAACAAATTTATTGCAACTCTGGATAATTTCTTTCTAGAGCTCAGGGGCATAAATGCTGGTTGATAATAAGCTAACCATGAGCCAGCAATGTGCCCTCGTGGCCAAGAAGGCCAATGACAGCCTGGGATGCATCAAGAAGAGTGTGGGCAGCAGGTCAAGGGAGGTTCTGCTCCCCCTCTATACTCTGCCCTGGTGAGGCCTCATCTGGAGTCCTGTGTCCAGTTCTGGGCTCCTCAGCTCAAGAGGGACAGGGAAGTGCTGGAGAGAGGCCAGTGCAGGGCCACCAAGATGATCAGGGGACTGGAGCATCTTTCATATGAGGAAAGGCTGCAGGAACTGGGGCTGTTTAGTTTGGAGGAGACTGAGGGGGGATCTCATTAATATTGACAAATATCTAAATGGTGGGTGTCAGGAGGTTGGAGCAGCACTCTTTTCTGTTGAATCAAGTTACAGGACAAGGGGTGATGGGATGAAGACGGGACACAAAAAGTTCCATTGAAACATAAGGAAAAACTCTGTCAGTGCTGAGGAAAGGGAGCCCTGGCCCAGGCTGCCCAGGGAGGGTGTGGAGGCTCCTTCCTTGGAGGTTTTCAAAACCCATCTGGACATGTTCCTGTGTGATCTGATCTAGGTGGGACCTGCTTCTGCAGGGGGGTTGGACTAGATGATCCCTAAAGGTCCCTTCCAATCCCTGCCATTCCATGATTCCATGATCAGTAGCAGTCCTCCTTCAGCAGGCAGAATCAGCAGCTGCAGTGTTTACAACAGAAACCAGAATTATGATTGAGATCAGTATTTTGTATTGGATATTTTGTTCTGCATCAGTAGATGCAGTTTGTAGCTACCACATTGTACAAATAAGTCCCTACAATATATGTTTGCACATCAAGAATACAAACAGTCTTTTGTGTTCAAAGATCCTTGACATACTGCTGGCACTAAAACAAACTAATCGACGATTTTAAAAGCATTGGATGTCACCCATGAGTGCAAAAATTGACAGCCTGTACTGCCCTTAAAGAAAGAAAAGAGGATGCCATGTTGCTGCCAGCAACATTCAGGGTCTCCACATCCGTGCTCTTATTTACAGGCTTGACTGGATGACTGCTAAAAAAAGAATCTTCTCATTGATCTCCAATATGTGCTCACTAAAAGCCAGTCAACAAGTAAGATCTTACTCAGAGAATGGAATTGTCCTGTGACTATCAGAAGCTGGGAGCTAGACAGCAAGCAGTTCTGTGTAACAGCAAAATGCAATGGATTTGTGTATGATACACAACTTCTGTCAAGGACAGCAGTGAATTGTGGCTTGCAGCATTTACAAAGTGCATGACTGCAGAGAGACAGTCTTGAAATGATCCTTAAATACAGACTCATCAGGCTTTCTTCATCTATATATAAATACACACACAAGTTTATGTTGCTACAAATATGCTCCCCTAGAATTTTTTTTGCAAGCCTAACTTTAGAGATTGGCACCAGTGTAATTTCTTTATCACTGCAACATATGGCAGTCTTCCCTGCTGCCAAAACAAGGCTATGTTTCAGCCTCAGGGTACAGCTGGTTTGTTCTTAAAACTGAGCCTTGTTTGCAAACATAGACACAGAATTTTATATTAGTCCTTCTGACACCATAAAGGAAAAGTAAATTCAGAATCCCTGTCAGCAGAACCTCTGTGAACACTGCAGTGCCCAGTGGCTCCAGCCATGCTACGAAGAGGATTTTTTCTTCTGGTTTTGGGATAACAAAACAACACCAAGCTGGGTGGAAGTGTTGATCTGCTTGAGGGCAGGGAAGCTTTACAGAGAGATCTAGACAGGCTTGATGGCTGGGCCAAGGCCAGTGCCATGAGTTTCAATAAGGACAAGTGCTGGGTCCTGCCTTGTCCCACAGCAACCCCCAGCAGTGCTACAGATGTGGGGAGGAGTGGCTGGAAAGCTGCCAGGCACAGAGGGACCTGGCAGTGTTGGTTGACAGCAGCTGAACATGAGCCAGCAGTGTGCCCAGGTGGCCAAGAAGACCAAGGGCATCCTGGCCTGGATCAGGAACAGTGTTGTCAGCAGGGGCAGGGAGGTGATCATTCCCCTGGACTTGGCTTTGTCGAGGCTGCACCTGGAATCCTGTGTACTGTTCTGGGCCCCTCTGTACAAGAAGGACATTGAGGTGCTGGAGAGGATCCAGAGGCAGCTACCAAGCTAGGAAAGGATTTGGAGCACGTCTCATGTGAGGAAGGGCTGAGGGATCGGGGGCTGTTGAGCCTGGAGAAAAGAAGGCTCAAGGAGAGACCTTCTCACTCTCTACAACTACCTGAAAGGAAGCTGTAGCCAGGCAAGGGTGGGTCTCTTCTCCCTAGGAACAAGCAATAGAACAAGAGGAAACAGCCTCAAGTTGCAGCAGGGGAGGTTCAGGCTGGATGTGAGGAGGAATTTCTTTGCTGCAAGGGTTGTGAGGCATTGGCAGGGGCTGCCCAGGGAGGTGCTGGAGTCACTGTCCCTGGAGGGGTTTCAGAGCTGGGTGGATGTTGCACTGAGGGAAATGGTCTAGTGGTTGATAGGGCTGGGACAAAGGCTGCACTCCATGAGCTTAAAGGGCTCATCCAGCTGAAATGGTTCTATAATTCTAATGTCTAAAATAATAACCAATCACTTTGCCAGGATCATGTTATCAGTCAGATATCCACCCTGAAATCTTATTCAGTTCAGATCTCAGCATGGATACAAAAAATGCTGAGTTTTATGGTGAGTTTCCCACGTAACCACTGTTACATGTGCAACTGATGATTCTGTACACTTTCTGTTCTCAGAGGCTCTTTACACCTCCCCTGTATTTACCAGTGCTCTTCCTGATTTGCAAAGCTGAGCTCCAACCTGCTCTTCTGGTGCATGTTTTCTCAATGATCAGAAAATTAGCCAGCTAAACACAGACAAATCCTAGTCACATTTGAAAGTATACCAAGCACCACTATTTTGATTGAAGTCATAAATTATTAATCACCACACTGCAGTTCTGAGCAGTTTGCTCAGCTGAATGTTTTCCAGATTCCATGGCAGTGCCACAAGCAAACAGAATAAAGCCCCAACATTTAAAAAAGGAAGGAAAAATATCTGCAATCCCATTCTCTAACTGGAGCTAGTAGAAAACTTCAGGTTTTCAGCTTATTGGTGGAGGTGACAAACGCCAGTTGCATGACAGCACCTGCTTCAAAGAAGCCCAGTGGGCAAAAGACAAATAAAATGGGTAAGGGAGCAACTATTCCCTTCTCAGTAGTAGGTATATAAATAGTACTGTTAACTGTAACGTTGGAGTTGTCTAGGTTACTGCTTTGACCTGGTTCTTTCATTTGGAACAGGCTTAGTCAGATGAAGTGACATTCCCTACAGGAGGAAAGAAGCTTCCTGATGGATAGCAGGGTGTGTAAGGTCCTGTTCTGAACCTTGCAATGCTTCCCCTGCTATGTGTGTTCTTCTGAATATGCCTCTGGGTGCAGCCCTTAGGAAAAAAGGAAGTAGAGGTCAGACCAGAAACTAACAGCAACCTGCACAGTACTGCTGGCAGACCAACTGCTGGCCACTGCAAGGTGACAGCTTTTTATTCCTCTGTCTCCCCAGCTCCCAAGGAACAGTGGAGTATGGCTCAGGCTGAGGCTGCTTTAAACATCCTCATTCTCCACTTCTGAACTGTTGAAATCAAAATAGTCTGGCACGTTAGATGTGACAAGCCACAGCTTTTATTTCTGTGAAGTAGGAGGTGTATTTCTAACATCAAGCCAGCATATTTTACTGGCAGTTCTCTGAAAATGTAATTGCTCCGTGCAGTAGCATGTGGCTGCTGCATGAGGGGCTGGAGGCTTCCATGGACAAGAAGTTCCATGACAAGGTGAAAGGGATCTCAGTGTGGCTGGCAAAGGATGAACAGGGATACAGCCCTGGAGAAAATAAGTCAGGAAGAGGGAGGGAGACTGTGCATTCCTGCAGGGTTTTTCCTACTGTGTGCTGCTGGAGAGAGTTAAGCAGAGGGCCACAAAGGTGATGGAGTGGAGCATCTCCCTTCTAATGAAAGGCTGAGGGAGCTGGGGCTCTTCAGCTTGGAGGAGACTGAGATTACTCTTCCTCAGCTTTTCCTTAGAGAGTCATAGAATCATTTCATCTGGAAGAGCCCTTTAAGCTCATGAAGTGCAGCCTTTGTCCCAGCCCTATCAACCACTAGACCATTTCCCTCAGTGCAACACCCACCCAGCTCTGAAACCCCTCCAGGGACAGTGACTCCAGCACCTCCCTGGGCAGCCCCTGCCAATGCCTCACAACCCTTGCAGCAAAGAAATTCCTCCTCACATCCAGCCTCAACCTCCCCTGCTGCAACTTGAGGCCATTTTCTCTTGATTTATTGCCTGTTCCCAGGGAGAACAGACCCACCCCTGCCTGGCCACAGCTTCCTTTCAGGTAGTTGTAGAGAGTGAGAAGGTCTCCCCTGAGCCTTCTTTTCTCCAGGCTCAGCAGCCCCAGATCCCTCAGCCCTTCCTCATCTGAGATGTGCTCCAAATCCTTTCCTAGCTTGGTAGCCCACCTCTGGATCCTCTCCAGAACCTCAATATCCTTCTTGGAGAGAGGGGCCCAGAACTGGACACACGATTCAAGGTGCAGCCTCACCAAACCAAGTCCAGGGAACTGATCACCTCCCTGCTCCTGCTGACAACACTGTTCCAAGTTCAAGTCCAGCTGAGGACCTTCTCTTCAGGAAAGAGAACAAATACCTCTTTTTAGGATTCAGACTCCAGATATGCTCTTTAACACTACATCTGAAAGACCTAAACAGGGCTCATTTAGAAGGATTAGAGGATATGTAAGTGCCAGTAGGTTGGTATGAGTGACAACAGTGTAACCAGGAACAGTCACCAAGATATAAGAAAGAGGAATCTGGCATTTCTGAGAAGGGCAGTTTTAGTAACCAATACTATGATATAAGGGCATGTTCAGTCTACTTTACATTAATGTAGACACTTCATAGAGTCAGTAAGAAGAAGATCTTTAGCACATCAGTCTTTCTCTCTTCATAAACAAACTAGGAGATATCCCTGCTTTACATACCAGTCTTGAAACCCCTCATCTGCTTTCTGGATTATGACTGAAGTTGAGGATGACCCATGTGCTACACTGCCTACTCACTCTCCTTAAACAAGGGGTATCTGAAAAACAATGAGGAATTAAATATTAAGCAGCAGGGGAATGGTGGTTTTCTGGGTTACCATCTGGACTTACCTACATTCCCCCTAAGTCCTATTTAGGCCCTTAAAGCCTGTTTTAATAGATGGTTCTTCATCTTTCACAGCTCTCTCTGCATTTATCACCATGGAGAAAGTGTAGAAAGGTATCCTCATACCTCTAGGGTTCTGTAAAATGGAACACACAGAGACTGCAAGGACAAGACCACCTAAGTGTCTGAGAAGTAAAATGGCAGAGTGGATTTTGAGTAACTCTAAGTGGAAAATACAGCTTGTGCTTTTGTGATTCTGCTTTTTAAGGTTCATGCCTTTATGTTATCAAGATGAACTGACAATGTGAACTGACTAGGATGCAGACAAGCCTGAGTCCTCATCTAAATTTAAAATCTTGTGCTGACACAGATACCTTGGTAGGGATTGAACAAACCTCACCCCATTATAATCATTTAGCATAGCTGTTGTAGAAAAAAAGGTACACAAATTGCAATTATACCTGAGCCAAAAAAGCTACTCTGTCAGCACACTTCATTTTACTGAGAACTGATAAATGGCAAGGATAGTATCCCAGCATTTAGTTGTGCTGTTATATCTTCAGCAGTTTTTAGGCTAACCCAGCCACAGTGAAACAGAGGCGAGTTTACACAGGTTACTGTCATCATCTGGATGTGACTGTGGTAATTTTCAGCTGAGAGACAGTATATAACACTATGGACAAGAAGAGGTAATAAAGATTTATATGTAGTGATGTCAGCTTGGTGTGCAAACTGGCTTGAGAGCCAAAGAATCACAGAATGGTAGGGGTTGGAAGGGACCTTTAGAGATCATCCAGTCCAACCCCCTTGCTAAAGCAGCTGCACCTAGATCAGGTCACACAGGAATGTGTCTAGGTGGGTTTTGAAAACATCCAAGGAAGGAGCCTCCACACCCTCCCTGGGCAGCCGGGGCCAGGGCTCCCTCACCTCATAATTAAATAGTTGTTTCTTATGTTTAAATGGAACATTTTGTGTTCCAGCTTCATTCCATTACCCCTTGTCCTGTCACTGGATACAACAGAAAAAAGTGCTGCCCCAACCTCCTGACACCCACCATTTAGATATTTATAAATGTTAATGAGATCCCCCTCAGTCTCCTCCAGACTAAACAGCCCCAGGTCCTGCAGCCTTTCCTCATAAGGAAGATGTTCCATTCCCCTGATCATCTTGGTGGCCCTGTGCTGGCCTCTCTCCAGCACTTCCCTGTCCCTCTTGAGCTGAGGAGCCCAGAACTGGACACAGGACTCCAGATGAGGCCTCACTAGGGCAGAGCAGAGGGGGAGCAGAACCTCCCTTGACCTGCTGCCCACACTCTTCTTGATGCATCCCAGGATGCTATTGGCCTTCTTGGCCACGAGGGCACATTGCTGCCTCATGGTCAGTTTATTATCAACCAGCACTCCCAGGTCTCTCTCTGCAGAGCTGCTCTCCAGCAGGTCAACCCTCAGCCTGTCCTGGTGCATGGGGTTGGTCCTTCCCAGATTCAGGACTCTGCACTTGTCCTTGTGAATGCCCCTTGATTTATTTTATTGGGTAATATATATAACCAATTTATAAGCTACTTTGTGTTTTCAGATGGAAGATTTTGATTAAAAAAGTGAATGCTTTTGTGCCCAGGCAGTGAGTTGAGCTGAATGACCAGGCAGCCAGAGGAGCCTTTCTTGCAAGGGGCTTGTGGGGTGGCTACTAGCAGAAGAAGGATTCTCCTTTAGCAACAGCACGCTATTAGATTGCAGTCTCAGAGTGCTTCCTTTAAGCACACAAAAAGATACTTGAAAGTAATTTCAGGAGAGTGGATTGCAGTCTGTGAACCAAGCACCTAGTGCACGTTGTCAGCTCAGATAGATGGCAAGTCGTAACGTCTCAAGAGGCACTAAAATGCAGACTGCATCTAACTTTCCAGAGATGTACCTCTGATTTATGGAAAAGTCTAAATCCTATTTTAGCTTAGTAGGAGTGATAACCAACCTCCATTCCACACACAGGCTAATGCCTCTTTTCAAATCTGAAAGCACAGGAGTCATTCTTCAAATCGTTCAGCACAACGACCAGCCTGGAGCAGACTGTGGTCTGACGCCAGGAGGGTTGGGGTAGCTCTGTACCTCTGAGAGGAAGTGACAAGAAGCAGCAGGGAGGGAGACAGATTATGCAAGTTATTAAATGAAACATTTAACTGGTGACAGCAGGGGCTATAGATGACAAACAGAGCCTCCTGTCCATTTAAAAGCAACCACAGCATATGATTTTGTGTCTGATGGTGCATTGGTGTGTTCGCATCTGTGAATGTTGTCTGTTGGGAGCCGGAAACTCTCAGCATGGAAAGTTATCTTCTGTTTCCTGCTGTGTTCAGAAAATAAGGGGGTATAAGTATATTGCTTGAAAGGAACAGTAGGTCACACAAGAACTCATCCAGGTGGATTTGGAATGTCTCCAGAAAAGGAAACATTTCAAACCCATCTGGACGAGTTCCTGTGTGACCTACTCTAGGTGATCCTGCTCTGGCAGGGGGGTTGCACTGGATGAGCTTTCGAGGCTCCTTCCAATCCTTAACATTCTGTGGCTCTGTGACTCAAATGAGCAAGATCCCTTCAGGAAAGTCATTGAAGTCATCATCTGATTCTCCCAGTGGAAACAACCTGCAAAATCAGAAACACTGGCTAGAACTCTAGCAGTAGAACACTGTTGCTGTTCAACTCCCAGTGTACAGGAGCAATAAAGAACACTTCAGTATGATCCTCTCTGGTGAATGGAAGTGATTCAGTTGTAAAAGGTATTGACATTTAAAACTTTCAGAGTTTAACTATTATTAGGAAACAAGGAACACACTTTCATAGTTTTTCATGATAGCTTTTACTAATACATTTGCTTACTATACTTTAGTCTCTGACTCTCTATTTGCAACATACACACTGCACTACAAGAGGTTCTTCTCCCTCTCTACTCTGCCCTGCTGAGGCCTCATCTGGAGTCCTGTGTCCAGTTCTGGGCTCCTCAGCTCAAGAGGGACAGGGAAGTGCTGGAGAGAGGCCAGCACAGGGCCACCAAGATGCTCAGGGGAATGAAACATCTTTCATACGAGAAAAGGCTGCAGGAACTGGGGCTGTTTAGTCTGGAGAAGAGGAGACTGAGGGGGGATCTCATTAACATTTATAAATATCTAAATGGTGGGTGTCAGGAGGTTGGGACATCCCTTTTTTCTATGGTATCTAGCATCAGGACAAGGGGTGATGGGATGAAGCTGGAACACAAAAAGTTCCACTTAAACATAAGAAAAAACTATGTCAGTGTTTCAGTGAGGGAGCCCTGGCCCAGGCTGCCCAGGGAGGGTGTGGAGGCTCCTTCCTTGGAGGTCTTCAAGACCTGCCTGGACACGTTCCTATGCGACCTGATCTAGGTGACCCTGCTTCTGCAGGGTGGTTGGACTAGATGATCTCTAAAGTCCCCTTCCAACCACTGCCATTCTATGATTATACAGGAAAGTGTGGCAACTTCACCTTGATCCCAAAGACTTCTTATGCAAAGCAAGCTCTCTGTCTTCAAGGAGTCTCAGTAAGACTGTGATACCATGCTGGAGCTTTGAAGCTTAATCATGTCCTTATTATACAATCTAAAAATGAACTTCTAGTACATAGAGGTAGTACTTTTTTAAATATTTTGGGACCTCTTTAATGGTCTATTTTAGTGGCCCCCAGAGCAACTCAACACTTACATATTTTGACACTATATCTCTCTATATAATTAGTAAACGTGATTGTTCAGAATTCATCTGGGTCCCATATGCCCCCAGATTTTTGGTGCTGTGGAAAGAAGAGACACAGAAAAGGGCTCTCTAACTTCACTAATGGTTTCCTCATGAACTCTCCAACACTATTAGTCACGTGCTGGCATCATCAAAACCTCCTATTTCTCTAATGCATTCTCTACCAACACAACCTGTATATGGCAGCTCTCAGATAAACAGTGATATATAGAAATGAAAACCAAAAGGCTCAGAAGACCTGTATCAAGAGTGTAAGTTATTTTATTACTGTAGATAAAGTATAGTATTTAGGAAGAATGCAGAAATTAACCAAAGCAATATACCATTATTTGTCTCAACTGTATCCTCTTCTGGGAATTAATCTAACCCCAGACATCCCTGACATACATTAGTGGGTTACATTAGGTGTAGCCTAAATACATTGCAGTGGACATCACTTCTGCTACAACAAGCATTTTCCTACAATGTGTTGCAATAATCCATCCTGTTCTATTTCAAAATCAAACAAAACATCATCTTTTACGGTAAATGAATACACTAGAATCATAGAAGCATAGAATGGTAGGGTTGGAAGAGCAAAGGCTTTTACTTAGAGGTTGTAGGTTGTAACCACATGGTGACATTTTCTTTGCTCTGCAGTCTGGTACCTTCCTGTACCAGAAACCTCTTCTACCACTAGTGCAGGTGCATTTGCTTCCTGGAAAGGTGAGGACTTTAAATCTCTAGAAACAGCTCGTGGAATCAGCCTGGAAAGATGTGTAATCTCACAGTTTTCCCTGAAGCTTTGCAAAACATCCTTTGTGCATGCCAGGTGGGTTTATAGCTACTGTAGATCTAGAAATATACAGGTGTAGGACAAGGACTCAAATGCTACTTACCCATCATAACACGGATTAAACCACTAAGCTACTGAATTGCACAGTAGCTTCTCCAGCTTCTTAAGACTTATCTTACCCTTATATGTGTGCACAAAGGGTTTAGAGTTGTTCCCTGAGGTTATTTTGGCTTTCCTGTTCTGCCCAAAATTTGGCTTCCTGTAGGTAAAAAAACAGACTTCAATTTTTCATGCAAACCGTGCTCACAATTACACGATTTGCAAATGGTAGAAGGCTGCAATTAAAGGCTAAACAGAATAAATAAAATTGGTGCTGCAACTACTTAGAAAGGTGTGGAGATTCAAACCCATGATGCACCAAATCACAGATAACAGAATTCACTTAGAAAGTTCTGTATACAAAATGCATCACACAAGTGTAAATATTTCTGAGTGGTCACAAATTAAAGAGATATAGAAAAAAATGTAAACAGATTTTGGGAGGGGAAAAGGAAATTACATTACATTGCAATAGCACTTTACCAGCACATACAGGTTATGTATTTCTATATTATTATATTTCATGAATGAAACAGATAATGACTAGTCCAGAGGAAAGCTGGTGAGCAGATTCAGAAGATTAGCTCTCTCCAGTTACTGCCTAGAGTCAGCCTTCCCTGAAATGCAGCTGTGCTCCCATGGCCATTCTTTATAGAATAGCAGATTCCATGACACCAACCCTTTCTAATTCTCTTGGGTTTTATAGCCTGTGTGTACAAAACCAAAAAGAACCACTCCTCTCCCCCCAGAAATTTCATTCTTTGAGAGCTGGCTGAATGACAGAGCCCAGAGGGGGGTGACCAATGGCACAGAGTCGAGTTGGAGGCCTGTGGACAGTGGAGTTCCACAGGGATTGGTTCTGGGGCCAGTCTTGTTCAACATCTTGATAAAAATATTAGAAGTATATAATTTAAGAAGCTTTATCAATATATCTCAGGTAGGTAGGTCGCAGAGCAGTGGAACAGGCTGCCCAGAGGGGTTGTGGAGTCTCCTTCCTTGAAGGTCTTCAAGACCCGCCTGGACACGTTCCTGTGTGACCTGATCTATGTGACCCTGCTTCTGCAGGGGGTTGGACTGGATGATCTCTAAAGGTCCCTTCCAACCCTACCATTCTATGATTCTATGACCTGATGCTCTTCAGTCATCTTGATTCCTTACATCAGGCTTTCTGCTCATTCAGTGAAAGAATTTACCTCTGTCCCATCAGTGCACGCTTTGGTCACCTCCCCAGATATTAAAGTGTAGGGTAAGCTCCATGGGACTGCTAGAACACTGAGCAACACCGAGTGTGCTGTCAGAGAAATCCTACGATTCTTTGGACATCTTTCTTTGTATGTGTGGGTGTAAAGGAGTCCTTTAAATTCAATCAATTTAAAACCAAAATCAGTATTGACTGCAATTGTTTTGGAAGTACTGACTTACAACAGACACAAACACATTATCTGATATACTCTAAAGCCAAACAAACTCACCTGTGGATGGGATGCCTCAAGAAAAAAAAGAAACAATGCAAAACCTAAACAAAGTAAGTTTCATGATATCAAAGCAGCTAAAGAAAACAATAGTTCTGTTTGAGGACAATTCTTCATGAGAGGTCTCTGCTGGCTATGGAAAACCTTACTGGAGAACAGGGAATTATCTGGCCTTGCTCAGCAAGTTGGATTCCAAGGACTCCATTGAACAGGTACAAAGGTCTAAAGTTACATCCATTTGTCTGTAATCCAGCAAAATGGTTGTGAGCACTGCTTTTGTCAGTATGCAACTTGTATTTGTACAATGCTGTCTGTGACTATTTGTCACCCTAATACAGCCCCTGTAACATAGTTACATAATTCTTCTCTTTCAAGTGAAGAAACGTTCACTCACCTTTTTGTCAGGCCCAAAGAGATGGTGTTTGTCTTGGGTGATACTGGGGCATCAGCAAAACCAGTCCAAGATGAGCCACCTCTCTGTTCTACCTACTTTTGACCTCTGCTTCAACTCGTCCTCACTGGAGCTGGTACAGTGGTTTCTGTGACTGCTGTAGTGAAACAAAGTGCAATCTATCACAAACCAACCAACCAGCCTGGCAGTTCCAGGTATTCATACTCCTCCCATCCTCCTTTTGTTTTCCCTCCTGTGTTTCTGGTCTTTTTTTGTGGGACCAATCTAACCACTGGTAACTGACATAGCTTAGAAAAGTTACAGGACCTCTTTTTATTAAATCACACCAGATATCTTGATGTTGTTTGCTCTGAAGAATTCCTATACCCTTGCTCTTGCAAGAGGGATGAACTGAAGCCAGGGCCACAGCAAAGAATGAAGGTATCAGATCTCTCAACTACTATTGCCACTGAGAGAAGAGCACGAGGAACTGAACCCTGCAAGTAAAAATGAAGTAAAAATACACATGTAATTGCTATAATTAAGTAATTCCAATAACAAGCTGCCTCCTTCTCAAATATGCTGGCTCCTACTGTGCATTTCCAAGTCAAAGTAACCTGCTAACTGATATATAACAATCAGATAGGAAAAGTATGGAAAATGATGTCAGGTACAGCAAGCCACAGTCAATTGGGAGAATTTAAATGTAATATCTTTGAAGTGAATGTCATCTGACAGGGAGCTAGTCTGGGTTGCTGTGTGAGCCTGTAGACATGAGCCTGTAGAGCATTCCCCCTAAACGTCATCCATGTAAGGACTTGACAAAAACTCCTTTAAATAAAGCACTGCAGCCACCTAGCCTTGAAAAGATGCAAGTGTGCAAGAACATTCTCCTCACAGCCTGGAATGAAGCAAAAGCCTTCCATGTATTTGTGGATACTTCAGAAGCCAGTATAAAATGGATCAGTTAAAGCCAATACCAGAAAAACAAGCTGAACTAAGTAACAGAACAACCAGAGATCACCGAAAGGCAACAGTGATCTAAAAGTCCACTTTGCCTGAGTTTGTCTTTGCAAGGTTGCAGGACAGTCATTTTTGCTTGGCTTATAATCAACTCTTGCTAATGTTATGTTCTCTGGTTCTGCCTAACGCTGCTGAGATAAGGAACAAATGGATCAATGCTCTCATTGTATTTACTGGGAAACCAGCAATCGGGACAGAGGGCTCAATTCCCTGAATACTAATCACAAATTAATTTGCTAGAGTATTCCTTTGGACTGCCATAAATTATGAGCAAACAGCAACAGAAATATGAAAAGAGAAAAAAAAAGTGTCAGTAGTAGAAAACATGGACAGAATCAAACACAAACCTATGCTCTGTGTGCTGCTTTCACCTGGGCCAGGTTTTTGGTGGGTGGGTGGCTTCTTTAAACAAAGCTAAGGGCATTACTCATTTTCCTCTGGGATGATCCCACACCATAAATCACACAGCAAACATCACCTGCCTCCTCTAAAAGATGCCCAAGTTTGGCACTCATTACTATAGAAAGGCTGCTATTGCACTGAGATTACCTGCCCATCTGGACTAACACTCTGATTCCTGCTTTTAGAATCAGAATCATAGAATGGTAGGGGTTGGAAGGGACCTTTAGAGATCATCTAGTCCAATCCCCCTGCAGAAGCAGGTTCACCTAGATCAGGTCACACAGGAACATGTCCAGGTGGGTCTTGAAGACCTCCAAGGAAGGAGCCTCCACACCCTCCCTGGGCAGCCTGGGCCAGGGCTCCCTCACTGAAACACTGAAATAACTTTTTCTGTTTGTGTTCCAGCTTCATCCCATCACCCCTTGTCCTGTTGCTGGCTACTATGGAAAAAAGGGATGACCCAACCTCCTGACACCCACCCTTTAGATATTTATAAATGTTAATAAGATCCCCCTCAGTCTCCTCTTCTCCAGACTAAACAGCCCCAGTTCCTGCAGCCTTTCCTCATATGAAAGATGCTCCAGTCCCCTGATCATCTTGGTGGCCCTGTGCTGGCCTCTCTCCAGCACTTCCCTGTCCCTCTTGAGCTGAGGAGCCCAGAACTGGACACAGGACTCCAGATGAGGCCTCACCAGGGCAGAGCAGAGGGGGAGCAGAACCTCCCTTGACCTGCTGGCCACACTCTTCTTGATGCATCCCAGGCTGCCATTGGCTTCTTGCCCACGAGGGCACATTGCTGGCTCATGGTCTGTTTATTATCAACCAGCACTCCCAGGTCTCTCTCTGCAGAGCTGCTCTTCAGCAGTTCAACCCCCAGCCTGTCCTGGTGCATGGGGTTGTTCCTTCCCAGCTGCAGGACTCTGCACTTGTCCTTGTTGAACCTCAGGAGGTTCCTCTGTGCCCAACTCTGCAGCCGGTCGAGATCCCGCTGAATGGCAGCACAGCCTCTGGGGAATCAGCCAGTGCTCCCAGTTTGGTGCCAGCAGGGAACTTGCTGAGGGTACACTCTGTCCCCTCATCCAGGTGGTTGATGAAGATGTTGAACAAGACGCCCCAGAACCCATCCCTGTGGCACTCCACTGGCCACAGGCCTCCAACTCGACTCTGTGCCATTGATCAGCACCTCTGGGCTCTGTCATGATTCTCTGTCATGATTTTCTGAACAGAAAAGAGAGCAGAGAAACCCCAGTAATTCCTGACAGCAAAACAAGTAACAGCAGACATTCCTATTGTGCCAAAGGAAGTTTCAACAGAAACTTTTGATGCTACTTAAGCACAATTCACTTTTATACTTTTCTGTTCAGCTACAGAACCAGACAAGGGTGAAAAATAAAGGAGAGACCATGTAAAATGATGAAAAGCTGAAAAGGTTCAAAGGATAGTCACAAAGGTGACCATGTTATCTGCCAGGTGCATGTTAGTTTTAGAAAGCTCTCTCTTAGAGGTGTGAAAGGACTAAAAGGAGGTCTATTGTAGCAGCCCATGGTATGTGTAAGCAACAGCATTTTCCTGTGATGTGTTTGATGCTGTCTGCTGTTGAGAACAGGCTGCTAGTATCACAGAATCTCAAGGGCTGGAAGGGACCTTGAAAGCTCATCCAGTGCAACCCCCCTGCCAGAGCAGGACCACCTAGAGTAGGGCACACAGGAACTCATCCAGGGGGGTTTGAGTGTCTCCAGAGAAGGAGACTCCACAGCCCATCTGGGCAGCCCCTTCCAGTGCTCCCTCACCTCAACAGGGAAGAAGCTTTTTCCCTGTGTTTCTTTGGAACCTCTTCTGTTCCAGCTTGTACCTGTTGCCCCTTGTCCTATTGGTATCCATTAACTCAGCTGGATAGCCTCTGATCTCCTCAGGGGCTCTTTTGATAAAGATCTACTTGAGAACTGAATTATTCATTGTGTTATTTTTAAATGGTTTTTGGTTAAATGCCATGGAAAAAGTCAGGCTTCTCATTCAGGGAAACTGCATCCCATTTGTAACACTGTACAAGCTGAACACACAGCTTTTCTGCTTTAGGAACTACGCCTTCTCTTTTTAATAAACACATTTGCAGACAAACTGTATATTAAAAAAAAAACAGGCTCTTAATTACTGATATTTAACATCAACATGTTCATGTTGCTAAAATACCAAATTATTAAAACAGGGGTTTTTAACCTCAGTTCTTCTGCTTGCTACAGTCTAAGAGCCCTCAGAATAAAACTCTTGTACTTCTGATGCTTCCTCATACATGAAAAGAACAGCTTTGTGCCGTCCTCAGTGATAGGAAGTGACAGGCAGAGCATGACATCACTCTTTATTTTTAACTGTCTGCCTTCTGGTGAATTTATTTGGCTCTCAGTAAATATGACAGCAGGGTTAGTCACACTCGGGCTTTATGCAGACAGAAGCCCAGTGCTGAGTTTGACCCTAGAAGCTGGCAGTTCTGAGAGAGAGGCTCTCTTTTCAGTTTTGCTGCGCTGGTTTGCATCCACAGACAGATTGATAACAATATGGCTCAGAGAAACACTCAAGTACACATCAAAGGTCTACAACCACTGAAGGCATCCATGTGACTTTTACCACTACAGCTGCAGCACACAGCCTAACCACTTCCATAAGTATCCAATGCTGTACTGAGGAACAGAGGGTTAATCAGCAAGTGATCCACTACTCATATTTAATTAAGCTTGCCACCAGCCTGGGGCCAGCACCTTTTAACAGCATCCATGTTCTTGTTATCACTAATATCACTAATATCTTCTTAGTATCACTACATGTGCAGTGCCTAAACTAAGACTGGTCAGTAAGCTTATTACCAGAGGATGTAAATTCAAGTCGTGTTCTAACCTTCTCCTACAGACAGGGAGAGAAGTGGAAAAACTGCACCTTCAGGATTCCCCAGGACAGCAGAGATCCAGCATGGACCATGCTTACATTACTTTGCCTCCTTTGCCATTGTAAATCTCTTTGGTTTTTCTCATCCACCAGCTTGTTTTTTGCCTTCCCTCTAAGAAAAACACTCATTTATTCTGTAGTACTCAAGCAAACTTTAGCCTTAATAACTATCACTTTATCATGGTTATTATTAGATTATGCTACTAGTATGTCATCACTAAATAATGCTGCCTGTGGCCCATGTTAAAGATGTGAAGGTAAAGCTTCCTACCCTGGTGTGACTCTCAATTATCCATTATTGATTTTCCAGGTAGGCACCAGTGAAGTTGCAACAAGAAGTCCAAGAGCGATCAAGAGAAACTTCAGGGCCTTGGAATGACTGGTTAAGGAGCACAAGCAGTGTTCTGTCCTTCCAGTTGCAGGGAATGATGAAGGAAGAACCAGGAGGAGCCATCAGATCAACACCTGGCTCAGAATTTGAGTGGTTTTGCTCATGGGTTGGTTGGTTTATGTCACCAGGCCTACTGGTGACAGATGGGGTAACATCTGTTGCAAAGGAGGAAAAGGATCTTAGCACATGAGTTAGCAGAGCTCAGGGAAACTAGATTTAAAGAGAGACAGGGATAAAATCAGGATCACTTAAGATAAGCAGCATGCCTGTTTTTTGAGGGATTGTGTGCTAGTGACAGCCTTTGGTCTGCTGTCTCAGCAGCAAGGAAAGAGAAGCAGGGGGTTAGCACTCTGTTAGGAAGTTTTGACTGTCTAGAGCTTAATGATGGTGACAATAGAGTTGAGTGTTTATGAGTAAGAATCAGAGGGAAGCACGACAAAGCACAAATGATGGTGAGAGTCTGTAATAGATCACCCAATTAGGATGAAGAGGCAGATGAAATATTCTACAAGCAGCTGGTAAAAGTCTCACAATTGCTAGTCCTCATCATCATGGAGGATTTCAACTTACCTGACATCTGCTGGAAATACAATCCATCAGAGAGGAAACACTCCAGGAGGTTCCCAGAGTGCGTGGGAAATAATTCCTCACTCAGTTGGTGAGTGGGGCAACTGGGCTGCTGGAGCTGCTGTTTGTGAACTGGGAAGGACTGGGGGAGGATGTGATGGTTGGAGGCCATCTGGGGCCCAGCAATCATGAAATGGTTCTCAGGGAAGTAAAAAGGGAGGTCACCTCAGAATTCCAGAGGGCAAACTTTGTCCTGTTCAGGGGCCTGGTTGCCAGAGACCCTTGGGAGGCAGCCCTGAAGGGCAGAGGAGTCCAGGAAGGCTGCACTTGCTTCAAGAAGGAAGTCCTAAAGGTACAGGTGTAGACTGGCTGTGTGTGCTGTAGGACAGGCAAGAGTGGCCTGGCTGAACAGAGAGCTTTGGATGAAACTCAGAGAAAAAAGGAGAGTTTATGACATTTGGAAGGAGGGTCAGACAACTCAGGAGGACTACAAGCATGTTGTATCATTAGGAAGGGAGAAAATGTGAAAGGCCAAAGTTCAATTAAAACTTAATCTGGCTAAAAGCCCTTAGTGTTGCTCTTTCTGCCTTGCTTTTTCTCAGAGGACTTGGTATCTTTTTATACTTAAATGTTTCTTCCTGAGTCTTTAAACTGCTGGTTCCATCTCAACAATTTTACCTGCCTACAACTTCATCTTTTCTTATCCTGCATGGCTCAAGACTGACTTTCTCATAGCTCTCACAGATCAGCAATTTTTGCAGAAGGAAGGCATTCAGTTGGGCTTGAAAGGGGAAACTGCACCCTAGTAACACTGCATAGCCCACAGATTCAGAGCAGCACAAGGGAACTGGCCAGGTTTGCACATGGAGTATGTTTTCTAGATTATACCTGTTCATAACATTATTTTTTGTCACTGAATGAACCAGAGAGGTGCTTAAAGGAAATGCTGTAACCACTAACAAGAGTAAGATGAATAACATCCCTAAATACTTCCATGTTTCCATTATCCAAGTAAAAAACTTGAAGAGATGTCAGACGAGGGTGAGACTGGCTGCAGACACCAGTGGGCTGCTCAGCCCAGCCCCGGCACAGCCTGATCAGGGGACTGGAGCATCTTTCATACGAGGAAAGGCTGCGGGAACTGGGGCTGTTTAGTCCGGACGAGACTGAGGGGGGACAAGTATCTAAATGGTGGGTGTCAGGAGGTTGGGGCAACCTCACGTCTGGTCACCCACACGTTTAGAAAAGCCACGGTAAGAGCGAACGGCCGCCCCTCAGCGCCGCGGCGGGCCGGCCGGCTGCCTCGGAGGAAGCACCGGCAGGGCGCTGTGCAATAACAACGCGAACCCCCTCAGCTGCAGCTTTCGCCCGTGTGGGGTGTTTCGGTTGTTTCGGGGGCTTTTCCTCACGCCGCCGCGCGGCACCACGGTCCCTGCCCCGCGGGCGGGGCTGTGCGCAGGCGCCGCCGGGCCGCGCAGGCGCAGCGGGGCGCAGGGGCAGCGGCGGCGATGGGCGGGCGGCTCGCCCGCGTGTTCCGCAATTTCAACGTGGAGAGCCGGGCCCGCCGCGAGATCAGCAAGGAGAAGCCCACGGCCGCGCCGCGGCACCCCGCCTCTCGCCTGGACCAGCCGGCCGGTGCGTGCCGGCCTCGCCAGGCCGCGGGGAGACGCCGCGCCCGAGGGGCTGCCGGCGGGGGAGAGGGAAGCGGCTGTAGGGCCGGCGGCTGTAGGGCCGGGCTGTGCCGCGGGAGGCGAAACGCGGCTGCTGGGGGCGCGGGGCGGGCGCGGGGCCGCGGCGGCCCCCCGACACCGGTGACATTGAGAGCGGGGCGGCCGGGTTGGGCGCGGGGCATGCTGGGAGACGTAGTCCGCGGCGGTTACTAGGGGCGGTTGCTACGGGCCGCGGCCGGCGGGCTCTGCCGCGGAGCCGGGCTCTCGGCACCGAGCTGTGCCCCGGAGTGCCAGGGCCCTGGTCGGCCTTGCCCCGAGCGGCACCGTGCGCCCTGGGAGCCGCGCCTTCCCTGCGGGGAGCGACTAAGCTGCAGGACCTCTCAGCAAGGGAGCGGTTTGACTTAGGTCTGGCTTTTCTCTTTAGACCGCCTAGAGATACAAGCAGAAATTTCCAGAAAGGACGATCGGCTCCTCACCTTGCTGAAAGATGTTTATGTTGAGTCCAGAGACCCGCAGGTGCTGGTGAGTATGGTGTAGGAGGCACAGCAGCATCAGCTTTGTGGCTGTCAAACTCTGCACTAATTCTGTATAAGGAAAAATGCTCTGTTAGTGCCCAAATTCTATCTTTTCTATAGCTAAAAGTGATGTTTTCACTACTCTTTCATACATCAGTAGCACTGAATGACTCTGAGTCTTGAACGTGTGACAGATTGTCATTATATAACCTTTAAAATGCTTACTTAGTCTTTGCTTTTAACATCACATTGATCTAACTTTGTTTTTCACCTAAATTCCCACTTCTGTATGCTCTAAGGTAGAAAGAGACGGTTGCCCAGCCTTTTAAAAGATGCAGGAGTTTCTTAGTGATCTCTGGTAGAGTTGTTACAAGAGATACCTGAACTACTATGGGTGCATGGACCTGGTGGTAGAGGACAAAGACATTAACATTTTTGTAGAGTCTTTTAACTACTGATGTTAATGTGGCGCTGTGCAGAGACTTTGCCCTCTAGTCAGGTTTTTTCTGGATTGTTGGGTGATGAGTTTCCTCATTGCCAACGGCTGCAGTCTTTGGCTCGGAAGGCAAAGCATATCCCTTGCAGTGAAATGCAGACTGGGCTTCAGTATCTTCTTTTCCATCATGTTACTTTATGGTTTCTGCACTGTACCTGGTGCATTCTTAGACTGCTTTATTCAGTAATAAAAGTTTTATCACCATCTAGCAATAATATTGCCTAGTTTCTCTCCTTTGCCACTTTCCTAGCACCTTGTATTCAGGACTGGAAGTATTTAAAAATGCAAACATTTCTGCAGTGTCTCCCTGGAGCTTTCAAGTAATCTCAATCCTTAATTTTCATAATTGAGGTCAGGACTAATCTTGATGTGCTGAGAATCTAACTTCAGTATCTTTCAATACTCATTTATAAGCCTGCCAAGAGAGATTTGAGGAAAAGCCGAAAGTGGAACAAATCATAGTGTTTGATTTCATGCCTGCTCTGAAGTTGTTGCCACTAAGACTTGCTCATGTGTGGTGTGTCTACTTGCAGCTGTTAGGAAGAGCATGATTAATGTGCTAACACAGAGGCTCATGGGCAAAACTTCCTTTCCTGATGTTATTCTGAATGCTTTGTCACGTATGTCTCTGTACCTACTTGTATATATACATCTGTCTATGGGAAGTGGATAAGCACCAGCTCCAAGTTCTGAAGTGGCAAATACTCAGTGACAGTTCATTTGAATTACTTGAATATTGTTTCATTATCTGAACACAGCTTAGGCACAAAGCAAAAGGAAGAAATGTAGAACTGGTAGCATCATCAGACACTCCCTGTAGTTTAGAAACAGACACGCAGACACTGCTGTAGCATCCACATCAGTTTACTCAGCTTGGCAGTTAATACAGAGGGTCTGTGTGGACTCTGGTAACTTCAAAAGCACTTTTTCTTCAATTTAAGACAGTTTTCAATTGTGCCTTTTTTTTCCACTGTCATTCACTGGTTAAATCTTAATATAAGGCAATATGGGGAAGGCAGAGATGGTTTGGAAATGACTTGGAAATATGAAAGGACTTGGGAGAAGAGACTTCACGTGTTTGAGTACTGCATGGAATTGAACTCCACTTAATGCTTGCTTTTTTTGTCCAGCAAAGCTTGTTTTCTAGACAGAGGAAAAGACAGGTTGTCTTTTAGTTGTAAGACTAAAAACTGAAAATGAAAGGGAGACTATAAGAAAAAGATCTCCAGTGGTATCAGTAAAAGGATACCACTTTCTAGCCAGGGTTTGGTTTATTTCCCTTGCTATGGATCAGTACCAAATATTAGTTTGCCTTGTGTGAAGGGCTGCTGAGTCTGTACAGCGCTTCCAGTGGAGTTCAATGGATGGTAGCTTCCCAGAATTTGGGTGGGGGTTGACATTGGATGTGGAATAGTTGTGTAAGAACTGGCAATTTTATGTGATACCAAAAAGCAAGGTTTGGTATTGTTGTTTTTCTTAATGCTGTAAAAATGGGGAAGGCTAACAGGTAATGCCACGTTGAGGAAAACAGCTTGGCTGCTACAGTATGCTTAGTAAACACAACTGCCATTAAGCTCTTCTTTGTTTTCCTTCCCACAATTAGGTAAAAGATGGAGGTGGTGAACATCTTCCATGTAAACAGCAGGAAAAGAGACTTACAAAACTAGGCCACTTGGGAGGTCTAGATGTTACCAAAGTTTCCAAAGGCAAAATTTCCATTGTGGAGGCTCTGACACTTCTTAATAATCATAAAATTCAACCTCAAGTATGGACTGCAGAGAAAATAGCAGCGGAATACAGTCTGGAACTGAAGGAGGTCAACTCTCTTCTGGAGTTCTTCATTCCTTTTGCTGTGCAAGAGTTTCCTAAAGAAACCAAAAAAGCTATCAAGCCAACATAAAAAATAACTACCAAAACCTTGTGTGATCTCACTTGTGTGTCAATTTTCCTCTCAAGCACATTCAGTGTCTGCAAAGAGTCGGTAACACTAAGGCTGCTTCCTCACACCAGCAGCACATTCTGTATCAGATGCCTTCAGTTGAATGAGGCAATTATAGGGTACAGTTTGTAAGCCAGAGTATAAGTTGTATGAGGGTATGTCACATGATTGTGATTATGCCATTCATCTGTTAGGAGTTAAAACACACAGGTTTTAGGGAGAACCTTACCTTAACAGATTGCCTTTCTTAGCTGAGACTTCCTGGCCTTCAGCTAAATCAGTGCTCTGTCTATATTTGCTCTAGTTTCATGTTACAGTCTTCCTTTCAAGGACTAACTCTCAAGGTGTGTGTATTTATACAAACAGATGTCCATCTTTTGTATAAGAATGGAATGATGTTTATGCATTGTGAAGAAGGTTAACTGCAAGGTCATTTGGGTAATGCAGCTGTGTTAAGGAGAATAGCAACAAAGCCTCTTTCTGATGCTGGAACTGGAATGACTGATGTGTAGCTGCTCTTCTGCTCTGTTCTGATTTAGCTCAAATACCTGCATGTCCCCAGGTACTGTCTGGCAGTGACTTTGTAAAGAGTGATGATCTTCTAGCATCACTCTCTTGCAGGAGACTCTCATTCTATTTTAATTGGTAGGTAACTGAAATGCAACTGGATCTACTAATTGGACCCAGTAGTGGGCCCTCTGTAAATGCCTCCTTGTCCTGGTACATTTTTTCCCTGTGGAGGCCTTGTCTGACTTATCCAAATACAGGCCAGATGAGGTCATGTTCACTCCCAGTAAGTTGCCCATGTGCTACCAAACTGAAAATCAGCATCCTTTGCAAGCCTTAGTGAAGGATGCCACAAACTGAGGTGGTAGCAGACAATTGCAACCTTCTGAGGCAGTGACTATTCAGGACTGTGTAGATAAGTTGTGTTCTAATGATTAACACTAATGAAAAGTGGTTCAGTATTCCAGATAAGCTGGGGACAGTGAGGATAATCAGAACTGTTAGTTAAAAATGCATTACAGTTGCCTTCATTCAAAAGAAACAACTCCCAGAGTTTTTAGGTGGCACCAACATTCCTAGTGCCCATCACCAAAGAAGGTGAATTAAGAGGGTGGAAGTCAGTACCAGGCCTACAATGTAGCTTTCTCTTCAAGAGCTTTTCTGCCAGGTCTTCCATTTAGACTCTGGTAAGTATCTTACCAAGAACAGCTTTGCCATTTCACAGCAAGATTCTTCACACTTCTCTGAGATGGAACAAGGTATTTACAGTACCATTTGTCACAGTGTATTCAAAGTTTTGCTTGATTCACTTGTGAAGTACCTAACACTGTACTTGAGTGGAAGGTGACACCCAAGTGCACTGTATAAAAGTTCAAAACTGTTAGTCTTTGGCTGTGTGGATGGGGAACAGGCTTCTCATTCCTCCTTTAATGTAACAGAGAGCTGCACTCTGAAACTAATGTATGTGAGTTACAAACCATGCTTCATCTGTTTTGCACAAAATGCTCTGTTTTATAGACTTTCAACAGAAGTACTTGATTGTTTGAGTACTGTTGATCCTAATGTAATATTGAAAGTAACATTTAGTAAACAGCTGTGGAATCCACTTGGTACAGATACTCTTGTTGTTATTGGAGATGCTGTGATTTCCTTCTTTAAAAAGGATTCTTTAATTAGCTATTGGAGTTGAAAAACTCACTGCAGTGAGTACCACACAATAGCTTAACTGTACCCCTTGACTAACCTGGTATGTATTTGGGCTTCTTTATATCTGCCTTTGTGAACCATCTTGAGATGTGGCTGCACTCTTACAGTGCCCTGTGTCTCTGGAGGCATTATAGTGTACTGCTGCTTTGCTTACCCTCCTTAGCTTTGGGACGTTTGGTGCCCATGGCATTTGATGCTCCAGCCATACCTTCAGGACAAAGTCATGCATGAGATGACTGCAGAGTGATCCCCAGGTTCTCTCTGGAGCCAGGATGTCCTCAGAATTGTTCATGGTGGGCAAACACGCAGAGCCCAGAGCACAGAGGTGGGCCAGGGATCCATTTCCCTGGAAGCAGGTGAACTGGGGGCTCAGAAGGCTCCTCTGGAGTGTGGAGCTTCCTCAGAACAGCACGTTCCTCATCAGATGCAGTGCAGTTTGCTGTCGGCACCGATTCTTCTGCTGGTCACCTGCCCCACCTGCTGGGCAATGTCAGAGCAGCATTATGAAGGCATTGCTGATCCTATGAGATCACATAACATCTACCTTCATCTATCCAAATTATGCATAGTCTGAAGGTTTAGCTTTCGCTGTCTCTTCAGACATGGAGTGTTTTACTTGCCCCAAGCTCACAGGAAGATCCAAGAGCAAAGATCTTTTTCTTTTGGGTTGATGTCACCATTGCATCTTTTCTAGAACTGCTTATTTTCCTTCTTCCACTTTTCAAGGGACTCACAACTCATCAGTTATCTTGCCTGTCAGTTTCTGCTTTTGATGCAATTTCTAACTGGAAGAATAACAGTATTTTCTTTGCACTTTTAACTTGGCTTTGACTGTGGCCCTTTCTGTCTATATCCCCTTCCTGTAGCTGCTTGGATGTCAACTTAAGGAAAAGCTACTCTTCAAGCACCTCTTTTGAAGAGGTAATGATGGAGAATTTGTGGGAACCTGCCTGTCAGTTTTCTGTACACCTCTGTGGAGAATTTCTCACGTTTCATTGCCACACATGCAGCACACCCAGTTTAGCTCAGATGTTTCTGGCCACCACAGAGAATCCTTACAGCTGTTATGGAATAACCTGCCTCACTCAAAACTATTTTGTTCTTGCTGAATGGATGTAAAATGTGTGGCAAGCTTTGTGAGCCTGGAAGAGTTACCTTCCTGCAAGAGTTGTGAGGCATTGGCAGGGGCTGCCCAGGGAGGTGCTGGAGTCACTGTCCCTGGAGGGGTTTCAGAGCCGGGTGGATGTTGCACTGAGGGAAATGGTCTAGTGGTTGATAGGGCTGGGACAAAGGCTGCACTCCATGAGCTTAAAGGGCTTTTCCAGCTGAAATGATTATATGATTCTATTTGTAGTGTAAATGATACACAGTGGATGAACTTCTTCATATGTGGCATTATTACACCAGTTTTCTAAATATCACTGAATAAAGGCAGTGCCACCGTGGGCACCGAGACTGAGTGAGTGCACAGGGCAGGCTGAGCCTCATTTGGAAATGAGGGCTCCATTCCTGGTGAGACACAAAACTGGATTCCTTCTCAGGAGTTTTGGCAGGTATACTGGAATTCCTGGCTTGAGCAGCTGCACTCTTGCTCTTTACCAGCTCACATGCAAATTTTGTGTTCTGCCCTTTCAACAGGCAGACCTGTTTGTCTTATCAACAACCTGGTTTATTTCTGCAGAGCTCTCTTGCCTTCAAGGCACATCTGCTGAGGTAAAGATGAGAGGACTAAGCACGTGTTTTGCTCTGCAGAACTTATGAATGGGCCAGATTTACAAAAGGAATGTAGCTTTTCATACATCTACAAAAGCTGCTCTTTTGGGATATGGGAAACTAATGTTGTGCTGTCTCACCATGTATTAATCATAGCTAAGTTCTTGCAGTCTGATGGCAAGACAGCAAGACTGGAGCTGTGAGGCAGGAGTTTCAACTCTGCTTTCTGTGCAGGTTAGTCAGAGGGAGCTTCAGTACAAAAAGGGATTTTGCTGTAGCCTCCCAGGACAGGGAACTTGTCTTTTAAGCTACCTGTTTTTACCCAATGAGAAAAGAAAATGATGTTTATTTGCAAGAGGTGTGTACTAAGCTTACAATCTCATTTCTGCATTGAAAAAATGCAGTCAAACCTCAAGTAGTCATTAAAGGATCAGAAAAGCAAAAGGTTAAAAAGGTGGTTGTTTCATAGGAGCATTGTGCTTTCATGTTTGAGGGTGCATGAAGCTTCGTGTTTCATGGTTCTGCTCTGGAGACCCTTCCTAAACAGCAGCTTTCTGGTTCTTATTCAGGTAGTGCCAGTGTTGAACTGACAGCAGGGGAGACCTGACCAGTGCAGGCGAGCTTCAGGTGCAAATGGCTTTTGTACACCAACTGATGTTAGCTATCAGCAACAAAAACACTGTTGGTGCCTGTTGTTATTAAATCTATTTCCAGCTATCTGCAACTCTAATAATTCAGTTACCTTTCACAGTTTAGGTACTGCTCTGTTGTATTAGAGCTAAGTGTTTTCTGCTGAAAAAAAACCCAGCAAAACACAGATTAATTTCTATTAGAAACTTCATGTTAGTTTCCTTGGTTTGAAACTCCTTCCCCTCTCCTCTGCCCTGCTGAGGCCTCCTCTGGAGTCCTGTGTCCACTTCTGGGCTCCCCAGCTCAAGAGGGACAGGGAACTGCTGGAGAGAAGCCAGCAAAGGGCCACTAAGATGATCAGAGGAAAGCCTGCAGGAACTGGGCCTGTTTAGTCTGGAGAAGAGAAGACTGAGGGGGGCATCTTATTAATGGAAGTGCTCACAGAGCTCAAGTCCCTCGTGGTGGGGCTGAGCTGGGGAAGTTGTAGGGGCTGCAGCACAGTGGGTGTGGGAAGGGCTCACAAGGGAAGCCTTGATTATTCTCTACCACTCCTATTCCTGTTCCCAGTGCTACAGCCCACTACAGCCCATCTCCTCTCTTTTTGCTAGCTCAGGCAATTGGCAGAGCACTTTCATTCACCAACATGGCAGAAAACAAATCAAAACAAGTGTATTTCAAACTGAAAAGGAGAAACAGTCTTTACTGTGGTCAGCATCAGTGGTTATCCTTTAGTTGGAGCCAGCATATGCTATTAGTACTTCTACTACTTCCCTCATGTCCACGGGGGGGGAAACATGTTATTAAAATTGGGTGTGTTTTTTGCACAAAACCTTGGGGCAAAAAGCTGAAGGTGCAGAGGAATCGGAAAGCTTCTGTGAATTTTTGAACTGTATTCTCCCCAAGTTATTTGTTTCAGGATGGGAAAAGCAGATTCTAAATCCTTTTCATATTGTGATAAAGTATTTTGGCATGGTGGTATGAGATGACATTTCTTTCTGAGAACAGTTTAAACTGAATGCACAATATTTTGTTCAGACACCAAAGATATCCTCTTGCTTTGCCAAATAATGAGGGGTTTTTTCTTCCTTTGACAGTCTCAAAAAGAAATGCTTAAACTTCCATTGAACAAAAGTTTGTCCCATCCTAGTTACTGCCATTCCCAGGCTTATCTAAATCCAGTCCTTCTACTCTCCCTGCTACTTTGTTGATGAGTATCATGTGTTAGGTTTCTAGTCCTGCTTTCAAAGATAGGCAATTAACTGTGTACTATGAAAGAGGATGATTTACTGTCTACCTAAAGCTACAGTGAAACTGGAGTAAATAGTAACTGGATGCATTAAAGAGCAATGAATCAAAGCAAAGGAGGCTACTGAAGATGCCTTTAGGAAGGAATAATGCCACTCTACTGGCTTTGCTCACTTACAGAGGAAGAAAGTGGGAATAAATATCATACTGTGTTCTGCCTTTCTCAATTACCTGTCACATTAAAGATTTCCTGCTTAGTAACAAAGTCACAGTGGTCGTCACTTAACAAAGACAAATTCCATCAGCTCACTTTAGCACATGCAACACTTTAACATTGAACTCTTTACATTGCAAAGTTCTTATTAATGTAGGAATTTGAGAAATGGAGCAGTTTTTCTTGTGTCTCTCTTACTAGGTTAACATTTAATTGTGGTTTCTTAGCCCTTTTGAAAGAAACACACAATTTTGTATGTTTTGAATAAAAATTATTTGAATTTTAGGGACACATGGCTGTGATTAAAAGCTGAGAAGACACTACAAAAAGCAAGCCTGGTCTTTTAACAAATAACATAAATACCTGTTTCTGCTGTACAGGCTCCGTGGAATACACAATTCTCTAGCCTTCAGAAACTGGTAAAACTGCAGTGTTTCAGAGACACCCTAAGGAAAAAAAACATAGTTTTACTGACAGAGCACTATAAACTGGAACAGAAGAGGTTCCAAAGAAACACAGGGAAAAACTCCTTCACTGTGAGGGAGCACTGGAAGGGGCTGCCCAGATGGGCTGTGGAGTCTCCTTCTCTGGAGACATTCCAACCCAGCTGGATGAGTTCCTGTGTACCCTGCTCTAGGTGGTCCTGCTCTGGCAGGGGGGTTGCACTGGATGAGCTTTCCAGGTCCCTTCCAACCCTTTAATTTTCCTATGTCACATCCTTTCTAGGCTGGGCACTTGACATGGACACATTGCATTTGTGCAGCCTTGATCAAAGGTTTTGTTGTGGTTTAGGCCCATTAGAGAACAAAAGACCACGATTAGCCTCAAGTACCGAAGAGGCTGAGAATTGCCAAAGGGTGGGGAGAGCTTAATTGCCCCTTGAGGTTCAGGACAAAACAGAGCAGGCTGCTGGGCTTGGGGAAGGAAACAGAGAATAATTTAATGCCACATCAACTGAAACATAACCTTAAACCTAAAACATGACCAAAATAAAACAACACAGAGTAGTACAACAATGAAGAGTCCGACCAGCCCTTTAAGAACACCTTCTCCCCACACCTCCCCTCTTCCCAGGCTCAGAGCCCTGATCCCGGGGTTTTTATCTCCTCCCCCCATGAACGGCTCAGGGGCGCAGGGAGTGGGGGTTTCAGTCAGTCTGCTCCCAATGGCTTCTGCCCTTTGTCCCTCCTCAGGACAGGTGGGCTCTGCACCCATCCTCCCTGCACGTCTGTGGGGTCCCTCACACACACACAGCCCTGCCGGGGCTGCTCCCACGCGCATTGATCCCAGAGGCTGCAGCTCCTCTCGGCCTCTCGTGTGGGGCTGCTCTGGGCCCGCAGGCTCCAGCACGGCCTGGGCCATGGCCGTCTCCCCACACAGTCCCTCGCCCGTCCGGGCTCACTCACACGGAGCTGTTGGTACCTCTCAGTCCTGCCATGGATCTCCATAGGTTGCAGGGGTACAGCTGCATTCTCGCCATGGCTTGCAGAGGGGTCTCTGGTCTGTTGCTTCTCCTTCCTTCCTCCTTCTCTGGCTGAAGGGTCCGTGTGGTCGCCTCCATCTTGTATCACTCTCACACCTCCTGCCAGCACTTCACATTCCCGTCCCTAAATAGTGATGGCAGAGGCGCCAGATTGGCCCAGCCGGGCCGGAGCTGGGTGTGAGCCCAGGAGCCGGGGGAGAGTCCACAAACCCTCTACCAAGTCTTCACTGCAACCCGCTCCCCGTTACCAAGCAAAAGCTGCCCCTTGCTAAACCAGGACAGGTTTGTTTTGAGTGGAAGACAACTTGAATCTGAACTAACTTCACATACTGCTGGTTTCAAGTTATTTTCTTGATAAGGAAAAACGATTACTTAAGAGATAAAAATCCAGTGTGCATTCCAATTGGTCAGACAGTTTCTATGGTTGCAGAGTGGTATCTAAAGATTCAGCTGAAAAAGTGTGGCTTAAAGATGAGAAAACAGCTAATCTGTTGCCTCCCTTCAGTAGATACACTAGACAAAAATGGAGTTCCAGGCTGGGGAGGAGAAACACGTAGCTGGGTTTTGTTGCTGAATCCTTGCCCCCTTTTTCCAAAAGCCCTGCCAATTCCACACATGCTGCAGGTGGCCTGTTGTTCTGGTTATGTTGTTAGCTAGCAAAGCTTTTCAATGCCCCCCCAGATTTATAAGAATACCATGAGATTTATGCAGGGAGGCTCAGAGGACCTGATTGCATTGTTTGGGAGGGTGACTTTACCAGGATGCACCTAAGTGTAAACTATGCAAATAAGAATACTGTTTGCTTTGTCTGTGCTCTGCAAGGTCACTTCACCCTAGAGCCTTTAGAGAAGTTACCACATGAAGCATTGCTTCATTTACTGCTATGTTTTTCTCTGCTTTACCACTAGGAATAATATTGTCTTATTTTTTTCTTCTGAGGTCTGCTAGCAGCAGGGCAGAAATAAAAAGAATTATAGGTATAATATGAGAAATGAATCTTGGCTTTTCCTAGGCATGCTTTTCTACACCTGTGTCTCTTGCCGTGCTCCAGTAATATCTCTATCTTGCTTTTTAATTTTACTTCTAAAATGGCAGATCATTAGCAGCATCTGTAACTTCTGTAATACTTTCAGAGCTTGTCTTTAGTCGATTGAGGTTTTACAAAGGCAACTGCACTTGAATATTGAGTACTGGAGTCTTACTGACCTGCAGAAGCTGGATGACAGTTTTAGCAGGGGCTGGGTAACTTCGTTAGCCTTCTCATGGGATCTAATGGTTGTAGGGGCAAGGAGTGATCCTAGTGGAAGAAGAACTGAACATTTTATTTGGGAAAGAGTTGGACCACTTGCTACATCAAAACACTGGGCTCCATGTTGTAGACTGGTTTGAATAACAAGGAAAAACTTCTTTCCTGTTGAGGTGAGGGAGCACTGGAAGGGGCTGCTCAGGTGGGTTGTGGAGTTGCCTTCTCTGGGAACATTCCAAGCCCACCTGGACAAGTTCTTGTGTGACCAAAACATTAAACACTGAAGGGAAGGAAACTTGATTCCATCCATCTATGCCTTACTCCTTTGCTTGGAGTATCCTTCCTTGGAGGTCTTCAAGACCCACCTGGACATGTTTCTATGCGACCTGATCTAGGTGAACCTGCTTCTGCAGGGGGGTTGGACTGGATGATCTCTAAAGGTCCCTTCCAACCCCTACCATTCTATGATTCTATGAATGTTCTGAGTCAACGTTCCTACTGGGAGCTAACTCTGCCACCTCGTCTACAAGACACAGTTGGAGAGAAAAGGTACTAAAACATAACTTAAAAGACAAAGGATTTGTTCAACAGAATACAAGTTAACAATGTAAGGATTACTCCTGCAATAGTAACGTCAGCACTCTTCCTACCAGCCTGAGTGTTTTCTCTGTACATATTTAGTACCGGGCAATGCATTTGTCTCTGGAAAGCAGCAGCCAGGGCTGTGGGTGAGAGAACGGGGAAACAAGAGTGAAAATCCACACAAAAGTCAGCCTTGTTTTTTTTCTCTGTGGTTTACCAATGGATATAATGCTGCTTTATTTCATTTAATGAACAGCAATGTAGAGAGATCATATGTAAGGTCACAACTGCTCCTCTTCCCTCTGCAATTCCTCGGTAGTAACATTTTCCAGTAATAAGGTTACAGGACCTATATTACAGCCAGACACTTTAGGGAAGGAATTGTTTCTATTTATTGCAAGTTTAAAAGATCCATAGTTGTTATTCATTTTCTAAGGCTCCAAACTTTATGAAATAATTAGAAACACATACGTTATAGATCAGCTTTATAATTTATGATGCTTTGATTCTTTGTTCTGATGGTATTGATACATGGGCACAAGCAAGTTGACATGTTACTTTTGAGTCTCCCACATTTTCATGATGATACCACACAAAAAAATGCACATGCTCTCTTAATGCCTCAGGTCTACATCAGACCTATGAAGAAATCTGTGTGCAGTGACTGACACCTCTATTTTTTATCATTGCCTTAGCAGCATACACCAAATTGTTGTCATTTTATCGCTTAAATCACTCCAGAACACTCTCTGATGGTTCTGTGGCATATCCAAGTTTCAATTTCTGCTAGGTATTCATCTTAAGTTCAGGGATAAAAGGAAGCTGAAAAATTCTGACCTGCCACAAGAGGACTGTGGAAGAACCAGTGAATTCGAGCCTATTATCCTCATCAAGGGCATGGAATGAGATTGAGCCTCAAGTCCTGATCGTGCAGCTCAGATATGTGAATATTTATTTACATAAATGGTCAGGCCCACTAACAGAAATTATGTATATGATTAGAAATATGCACAATTAGGTCTTAAGATTAGCTCTGATGCTTCTGTGAATTTCTCAGAAATAAAGCTAGTTTGGTTAAGAGTCTGTTTGCTTTTTGTCTGAGGGATGAAACACTGAAATACACTCTTCTATGAAAGTGTGAAGTGGCATCCTGTGAAGGTTTCTGAGTAGTAAAAGGCACGATAATGCTCTGATCATGTGTTATTGATCTGACCATGTAAGAACACTCATAAAGTAGAGATGATCTTAATAAAGTCAATTAGTCTAACACCCTAGAGACTTCCTTCTAACACACAGAGATATAGCGTTATGTTGTATTATGAAACCTCTGACACTGTACATCCTGAGTCTGTCAATGACAATGAATGTTTATAAAAGTTACATTGCTTACAGACAAGTATATTCAGCATAACAGAGAAAGACATGTACATACACATGACATTATCATTCTAGTATTAGTGTAGCAGCTTAGAGTTTGGGAGCAGTCTGATCTTACTCAAGTGTGCTAAACTACCTTTGGAAAGACATAATATTCCTGTTCTTTCTAACAACCTCCCAAGAGAGAAATTGTAAAATCTCTGGATCATCAACTTGTGCTATGTCGTGTGGGTCAGTTCGATCTCAGGTGAGTATAAAAGCATCTCACCTGCTTATACCGAGGAAAGCGTCTGGATGAGAGATGAAAAAGCAGCATGGCCAGAGGGTTGAGGGAGGTGATTCTGCCTCTCTCAGAAGACCCCACCTGCAGTACAGCATCCAGTTCTGGGGTCCTCAGTCCAGGTAAGAACAGGTCCAGAGGAGAGCCACAAAAATGATCAGAGGGATGGAACACCTGAAAGAGTTGGGGTTGTTCAGCCTGGAGAAGAGAAGGCTCCATGGAGACCTTATTGTGGCCATTCAATGCTCAAAGGGGGCATATAAGAAAGATCGGGACAGGCTTTTTAGCAGGGCTTGTTGTGGTAGGACAGAAGGCAATGATTTTAAACTAAAGGATGATAGATTCAGACTAGATATAAGGAAGCAACTTTTTACAATGAGGGTGCTGAAACACCAGAACAGGCTGCAGAGAGGTGACAGCCCATCCCTGGAAACATCCAAGGTCAGCTTGGACAGGGCTCTCAGAGACCTAGTGGAGTTGAAGATGTCCCTGCTCACTGCAGGGGCTTGGACTAGATGACTTTTAAAGGTCCCTTCTAACCCAAACTATTCTGTGATTCCATGAAAGTCAGCTTGTTTAACATGTACCATCAGCAACTAGAAAGCAGCAATACTTGATCTCTTTTCCCTTGTTATTACAAATAACTTGGAGCCTCACCTAGATATGTCACATAGGGTAGATATCAGAGATTCTTACAGTTTTGTTTAGTGTTTAGAAAATATTTACCCATCACTGTAGAGTACAATTTGCATTATTCCCATTTTTCATGCCAGCATGATTTGTATGGCAGCCAATGTATGCTAATTAGAGTATTTCCCTAATTAATTTTTGACAGTGTGCTAACCTAACATGACTTAAAATGTACAGCTTAATGTATTTAAACGGTTTCTACTTCCTATTGTATACCAAGGAGTAATTTGCTATTAACAGCAAGTGTTTACAACAATCTTTAGATGCACGTCTTCTAATTAAAGTGAAGATCCAACATGTTGGCCAAGGATGAGTCATACTTCACAACAGCTCTTCAGGGAAGGAGACCTGAGTTGTGTATGCTTCTAAAGCAATGGCCAACAAGAAGAAATTGTCTTCTTTTGTGTGAAAGGTACTTTGTGCTGCTTATTGTATGCCCAAAGGATGGATTAGTGAACATGAAAGTACAAAGACTGGGCGTACATACTGCATGGGACAAGGATGGCAGCTGCAATGGAGGGCTGGAGGAAGGGCTATTTGATAACTTGGTTGATTAGTTTTTGTTGCTAAGTGCAAAGCCTACTCTATGTGCATTTTTATCACTCAGAACAAGGTGCCAGCATATGCCATCCTAGTTACCATGGTTTCCATTCAACCACAGTGCCCTTTCAGGAAAGGAACAACTTTACTTTTGGATTCATTACATATATTCCTTAGGTATCTTAAAACCAGGATTGGAACTTCAATTATCTATGTACAGATCATCATGATTCGGCTCTTCATCACAACATGTACTTTCCCAGACCTACAAGCATCTCCACACAGAGAGACTTGAAAATAAACACCCTCACAGAGATGCCTTTTGTCAAAGAACATGGACCCTTTTGAACATCACAGGTATGACACACCCTGACAGGGAATGGGTTGTGCAATTCCAACTCGGCAATGGATGACACCATCGTGTCACCTGAAGGTGGTGATGGACTGAGGGCCTGGAAGAGGCCGCTGGGAACCTCCAGCAGCCACCACTGGCATCCTGCCCTGCTGCCAGGAGGGCATGTTTCAATGCTCTGATAGCTGAGGTGAAGAAAGAGGATGCTTGTAGTGAGGGTTAGTCCTCTCTCCAAAGGAGTGGTCATTTGTATTCTCATAAGAGAAGAAGGAAGGTGTTTTGAACACAGTGTTTATTCTGGTCTCTGCCCCTTTCAACAGCTCCAGAAAGAGCAGTGCACAGGGACCAGCTCTCTTGCAGTCTCTGGGTATATTTAAATCATACAACATTCAGTGTCATACTGGGACAATCTAAAGTAGCTTAGTTTAGGCAAAACAGAATACATGCAAAGAAGCACAACATGAAAGAGATTAATGCTACCAGAACAATAGCCAATGTTGTCATTTCTTCTGGATTTTCACCTTTTCCAGGCAGCCATGGCATTCTCAGCATATGATGGACAAAGATGGCAGAAGCAAACTGCGTGTGAAATGACATATGAAATATGCTAAGACAGATGGGATAATCTGATTTTTAAATGCATCTGTTGAAACAACCAAAAGGGAAATAATTGGTAGTACCAAAGCTAATTTCAGCAGGCTTCAGAGTGAGATCACACCCACTGAACAAACCTCTGTGGTTTTTTCAGACCTATCACCATTTCCACTTCCTCCATGTCCTAAACTACTTGTCAAATGAGGATTCAGTTGCACTTGTCACTAGAAAACTGTAAGAAAATATATTCCCTACCCTAATTGTCCTTCTTTCTCCTGCCTCTATAGCTGATTAGAGCTGTGGTAAATCTGTAGTAAATAACCGTTGGAAAATGTTGACAAGTTAATTGGGCTCATAACTGTGAAGGCAATGAGACATTTCTGCAACTGTTTAGATCAGCTTTGTCAGAAGTCAAGTCAGTTACAACGGTGACATATTTAATTCTACAAAGAACACATGGAGAATAAATCAACTTTCAAGCTTGAATTACAGAGCAGTAGGGATAATTACCATAGCAGAACATGTACTTAGAAACAAAAACCTCTTGTAGTGCACAAACACCTGGAACAGAATTACATCGAAAATTAATGTTGTGTATCCAAAAACATAGAAAATAGGAATATGGAATAAAAGTTATACTATTCTGAGCTATGAGAATTTACATTCTCAGCAGGGATGGAAAAGACCAGCTCTGAAACAGACTACCAAAATATATTGAGGTGATGCTGATGGTTTGCTAAGCATCCATTTGTTCCTCAAAGCCAATGAACAATTTGTGGAGCTGCTGCATCTACTTGTTCCCCATTCCCCATATGCCTGGTAGGTGGAATACATGCAGTCTGGAGGCTTAGAATCATAGAATCACAGAATGGTAGGGGTTGGAAGGGACCTTTAGAGATCATCCAGTCCAACCCCCCTGCAGAAGCAGGGTCACCTAGATCAGGTCACACAGGAACGTGTCCAGGTGGGTCTTGAAGACCTCCAAGGAAGGAGCCTCCACACCCTCCCTGGGCAGCCTGGGCCAGGGCTCCCTCACTGAAACACTGAAATAGATTTTTCTTATATTTAAGTTGAACTCTTTGTGTTTCAGCTTCATCCCATCACCCCTTGTCCTGTTGCTAGCTACTATAGAAAAGAGGGATGTCCCAACCTCCTGACACCCACCCTTTAGATATTTGTAAATGTTAATAAGATCTCCCCTCAGTCTCCTCTTCTCCAGACTAAACAGCCACAGTTCCCGCAGCCTTTCCTCTTATGAAAGATGTTCTACACCCTTGATCATCTTGGTGGCCCTGTGCTGGCCTCTCTCCAGCACTTCCCTGTCCCTCTTAAGCTGAGGAGCCCAGAACTGGACACAGGACTCCAGATGAGGCCGCAGCAGGGCAGAGGAGAGGGGGAGCAGAACCTCCCTTGACCTGCTGCCCACACTCTTCTTGATCCATCCCAGGCTGCCATTGGCCTTCTTGGCCACAAGGACACATTGCTGGCTCATGGTCAGTTTATTATCAACCAGCACTCCCAGGTCTCTCTCTGCAGAGCTGCTCTCCAGCAGGTCAATCCCCAGCCTGTCCTGGTGCAGGGGGTTGTTCCTTCCCAGCTGCAGGACTCTGCACTTGCCCTTGTTGAACCTCATGAGGTTCCTCTCTGCCCAACTCTCCAGCCGGTCAGACCCCCTGAATGGCAGCACAGTGTTCTGGGCTTGCTTCAATTAGAAATACAAATAAATCAGAGCCACTTCTTAGAAGCCACATCAAAAACCAAAGGTGAGCTTTGATATCTGGAGCTCTTTTACAAAACTGCCCTGTAGGAAATTTTGCCAGCTTTGTGTTCACCTAAGTACAAATTGGCAACTTGTTCTTGCTACGTACAGGCTCAGATATTATAAACCTGTACTTGGTTTAAAACCTAGCAATAATATAGAGTGTTCCAAGTAAAGTGGGTAGTATGTTTCAAAATCCACCTAGGTAAAATAAACTGGGACAGATGATGTGGTGAATTACTGAGGTTTATAGAATATTACCTGTTCTAAAAGCTTGGTTTCCCTGTTGAGCAAACCACTGCCTGTTCCCACTGACCGAGGGCACTTTGGAACAAAGGACACGCGTCTGAAGGAAGAAAATAGCAGCTTTACTTTGGAGTCACACAGAATGACAGAATGTTAAGAGTTGGAAGGGACCTGGAAAGCTCATCCAGTGCAACCCCCCTGCCAGAGCAGGACCACCTAGAGTAGGTCACACAGGCTGCCCAGAGGGGTTGTAGAGTCTCCTTCCTTGGAGGTCTTCAAGACCCACCTGGACATGTTCCTGTGTGACCTGATCTAGGTGACGCTGCTTCTGCAGGGGGTTGAACTAGATGATCTCTGAAGCTCCCTTCCAACCCCTACCATTCTATGATTCTATGACACAGGAATTTGTCCAGGTAGGTTTTGTTAAACTTTTCTTGGAATGCAGAGGGAGGCTGTAACACAATCTAAGTAATTTCTCATCTACAACAAATGGCTACAAAGATGTATGGATTACAATATTGTCAGTCCTAAGCAAGAAAAGTTTTGTGGCTCAGTGGCTGAGGACTATATTACTGCCCTCAAGCATCAGGGATTTTTAAAAGAAATATGGGGTTCATGGGGTTTATTTGATTTACAATTATTGAACCTTTGCTGCAGGCTTTTAATCTTTTCCCTACAATCATAAAGCTTAGAAACTTCCATTTAAAAAAGAAAGAAAGCTTCTCATCCTTTAGCAAGACTGAATGAATTACAACTTCTTGAGAGAAAAAAAGGTAATATATTTTTTCTCTCTGAAGAAAAAGTAGGTGAGTTAATGTAAAATCCATGATATCTTAATCAGATATTGAAGACTGGTTTGGATGAAGATTTTCCTAAATTGAGTCACACAGGAACATGTCCAGGTGAGTTTGAAAATGTCCAGGGGAGCCTGCACACCAGGGCTCCCTCACCTCAATACTGACATAGTTTTATCTTATGTTTACATGGAACTGTTTGTGTTCCAGCTTCATCCCATCACCCTTTGTCCTGTCACTGGATACAACAACAACAAAAAAGTGCTGCCCCAACCTCCTGCCATCCATCATTTAGATATCTGTAAATATTCATAAGATCTCCCCTCAGTCTCCTCTTCTCCAGACTAAACAGCCCCAGGTCCCGCAGCCTTTCCTCGTATGAAAGATGTTCCATATCCTTGATCATCTTGGTGGCCCTGTGCTGGCCTCTCTCCAGCACTTCCCTGTCCCTCTTGAGCTGAGGAGCCCAGAACTGGACACAGGACTCCAGATGAGGCCTCACCAGGGCAAAGAGGGAGCAGAACCTCCCTTGACCTGCCGCCCACACTCTTCTTGATACATCCCAGGCTGCCATTGGCCTTCTTGGCCACGAGGGCACATTGCTGGCTCATAGTTAGTTTATTATCAATCAGGACTCCCAGATCTCTCTCTGCAGAGCTGCTCTCCAGCAGGTCAATCCCCAGCCTGTACTGGTGCATGGGGTTGTTCCTTCCCAGGTGCAGGACTCTGCACTTGCCCTTGTTGAATCTCAGGAGATTCTTCTTTAATCAACTTTCAAGCTGGTTGAGATCTCGCTGAATGGCAGCAGAGGATGTGTTTTTAGCAGGGGGGACGGACCAGATGATCTCTAAAGCTCCCTTCCAACCCCTACCATTCTGTGGTTTTTTTCAACATTTGTTTCTTATACTTTTCTCAAAAGAGGAAAACAGACAGTAGCTGATACGTTCTGCCTATAGATGGACTTACACCCCAGATACCTAGAAACAACACTGCTGATCCAGCATACAGTGAGTTACTGCTGACAAAGAAGAGTTACAATTTTTCCACTCAAGAAGAGGCTGCTTTTTAGAAATGCATGAAATACTCCATCATCTGTACACCACTTTGGAATACCACTACATAAAAGTACTATATAAATGTCAGTGTTGTTGTTTGTTAAGAAAAGCATTCAGTAGCTTGCCAAAGGAGTTTTTGTTTAAAATAACTGATCTTTATTTCCTTTGAATTACTCCAGAGTAAATTTCTTTCAGTGGTTTATGGTTATTTTGCATTCGTCCTTTATCTTTATTTTCATACTTTATATAATCTTACACATGACCATTGTGACAATCTATTGTGATCTAAAAGTGATGTAACACCTCCTTCATTTCCAATTTCTTTGGTATAGAAAAGAAACTTTAGGAAGAAAACCCCAAACCTATTCTTGATCAAACTATTTCACACTAAGAGACGATCCTTAGAACACTTAGAACACCACCACAGTGGTTTACTGCCTTCATGGTTCAAAACTGAGCTCTACTTCTAAACTGACTGACTGTGGTACACTTTCAACCATTTATTGCTTCTTTATCCAGTGTTTATGGTACTGAAAGCCAACTCCGTTCCCCATGAAGATACTTACAAACTGTGATTTAGTAATATAACAATGTCATCTCTGTAATGCAGATACAAAGAAAAGCACGTAGTATCAGTCTAGCAACTGTTGAAGAAGGATAGGAAATACCTCTAGAAAAACCACACACCTACTCAAAATATCAACTATTCCAAAAAAGATGCTCACAGTAGCTCTAACACAAATCCTGCCCTGTTCATTCTGTTGAGGAGAAACACCCTGGAGGCTGTAGAAGTCATTTTCACACCCTGCAGACTGTTCTGAGACCTGCTGTATTCCTTAAGTATACTGTTATCGTGTCAAGCTGTGACTGAAACATTTTCTATTAAGGCTGGAGCTAACACTATGATGTGATGGATCTTCTCCATTTCTAGCTTCTGGATGTGTCCCTGTGGGTTGGAATTTTGCAGCGATGGCACTAAAATGGCAAACAGGCTTTGAGGAACATGTAGCTTACTCTGCACTGTCAGTTCTGCAAGCCAATCACAGAATCTCAAAGGCTGGAAGGGATCTTGAAAGATCATTTAGTCCAACCCCCTGCCAGAGCAGAGCCACCCAGAGTAGGTCACACAGGAACTCGTCCAGGTGGGTTTGGAATGTTTCCAGAGGAGAGTCCACAGCTCATCCCTTCCAGTGCTCCTTTTAATGTGTAATTAAATTGTGGAACTCATTGCCATGAGATGGTGTGGAGGTCCAAAGTATAGGTAGATTAAAAAAGATGTAAGAAAACCCCACCACCACGGAAGTGAAAGTCCATATGTAGCTGTTAAACACAGCAGTCAGGATGTAATACCTTCTAGGAAGAACAAGTGATTTAGGAAGCCCCTAAGTCACTAACCGATGGAAATCAGACGTAATCATTTGGTTCACAGCCTGTTTTTTATGCTGCTCCTGTAAGCATCTACTGATCAGCCTTAAGAATACATGGCTAAAACATATCAGCATCGAAGAACCACCCAGCTGTTCTTTCACTCCCTGACTTGCCAGTCTTGAGACATTCATTGGTCAAGGTGCCAAACACCCCTTCACCAGCATTTCAGCTCTTGCAAGGACCAACAGTGTGGCAGAAGTATCCAAACAGGCCAAGAAGAAGCAGGCCTCAGGGCAGCATGAAAGGCAGCACAATAGCTTTTGGGTTAGACATACAAGTCTATCTGTTGATTCTTCTTGCCATCTATCAGACATTTCTCAGCTGTTAGATGTTAGAAAACACCTAAGAATGCATAAATCTGGAAGCAAAGTGTTTTCACCCTGTCCAGAAATATTGCAAGCTCAGTATTTCAAGGTCCTCACTGCACACAGACCATCATTCACACTGCAGCAGAAAGAACTGGTTGCATGGATACAGCTACTGGGCTGTGTCAGTCACCACAGGCATGGCAGAAGTTGTTGCTGTCCTTTCTTTCTGGTCTCTGGAGTTCAGATTGTGGAATGGGCCTCTGTGGGCACTCCTAATCTACTTCTGCACAAAGTCAGCTAGCATAGTTTAACCTATTGCTTAATGTATTTTGAGCTAATCTTGGCTGACCTTTTGCTGAAGCGAATTAGAAACACTTGCACAAGCCTTTCTGCCAGCTCAGCTCTGAGTGCCCTCCAGTAGAAAAGCAGTCATGTCTAAAACTTCCACAGATGCTTTCACAAAAGTTAACACAACTCCACAGCTCAGTAAGAGCTCACTGCCTGCACAGGCAAGGTGCAGCAGAGCAGAGTGTGGATTTTCTCCTTTTAATCCCTAAGACAGAGCTGTAGCTATGTCCCCACACAGGCAGCAGGATGCTCAGACTGTAGAATTCAGGGCTTTTTTATGTTGTTCTGCACATGAAAGAAAGACTCCAAGCTGTTTTACAGCCTTCTGACTAAATTGGCAGAGCTGGAAATCACAGATGTCATCTTTGTACTGAAAAGAGTTCATCCCAGAACCTGATTCTTCAAACAATTAGAAATGTTCTAAATTTGAAGCCTAAATTTATTCATAGCTCTTTTCCCTCCTTGGTGATTGCCATCTCCCTGCCTGGGAATTTATAGGCATCAATCATAATATTAGAAAGGAGTTTATATAGAGCAATCAGGAGAAATATGCTTCAGTAAACATGATCTGAAATTGAAAAAAGAGATGGTTTTATTTTTCCAAGTTTGTGAGCTAAAATACATCTTTGCTGCAGTCACCCCTCCCTGCACTAAAATAACTAACTAAATAAATCACAGCTGGTGTCAGAAGGCCTATTTGAAGACAAAAAGGGAAAGGAGTATGATGATTATTATCAAAAGGTTGATTCTTCAAACATGTTTACTTTTAATAACACCAAGTTGCTGTAAAAGACACAGAGCTTTCACGTCAACAATGTTTTTCTTGCCCGTATTCATCATCTAAAAGGACAGAACTCTGTCAAATTATTCATCTTTAAACTGATATTTTACTTAATTCTTTGTCTGTCTCACAACCCTCCACTCCCTAGGCAAACAATAAGTAGCATTCTCTTTTATTTGCTAGAGAACGGATTTGAAATGTCTGTATTTTTTAAATCAAAAGCTAAACCAGCAAAGAGCATGATGGATGACACTGTCTGTCTGGGCTTTACAGGTGCCCTACATTATTGTTTCACGTGGATATTGAATAGACAAGACTTAGGGAAATGGTCTAGTGGTTGATAGGGCTGGGATAAATGCTGGACTCGATGATATTAAAGGTCTCTTCCAGCTGAAACCATTCTATGATTCTAATGCACCAAATGAAATGTAACATGCAAAATGTCTGACTGCTAGAAAACCTTTATTTCTCTCTTTGTCTAAATAAAAGAGAAGCAAAAATGTAGTGTTTCAGCCTCTATCTGTTTGTTTGAACTCTACTGCAAGGCCTTCAAGTTAGAGGGGACATCATAAATGGGGTGTGTGCACATAAACACACCCAAAAACATCAATGTCATAAAGTCTCTCATAACAATCTCCTAATTGCTCACTCTTGGCATTTTTGTATCTAAAAATGAGAGGTGAAGTAAGAAAAGAAATACAAATCTATGAAGATTGGAATGATGTTTAAGCAACACTCTCCTCCTTATCTATTCAGCATGATCACCAGCCACAAAGAAAGAAGCTGACTTTTCTATTGCTGCTTCAAAGGTAACTCTAATTTGCTCTATGCACCATACCAAAGACATGTTTGAGATTATTTAAATGAGAATTCCACTTCACTAAAAAGTGCTGTTCATTTGGAAGGCCTACAACACTGGAGCCAACAGACAGATTCATACATTACATAAGAAATGGTAAAAGCAGTCATTCACAGATTCAGAATGAGATTTTCATCCTGTATAGGATAACATCACTTGTAAAAAATTAACACTATTTAATTGGCCAGATCGGTTGGCTTTCTCTGAAGCACAGATTGTCACATAGCACTGCCAGATCTAACCACCAGATACGGCTCAGAAAAGAAATGTTTATTGTGACTGAAGTTCTCTGAAGTCACTGAGTGGATCTGTGTTAGCATTCAAACGAAAGGCAAAGAAGGTGTTTGGCATCATCTGAAATGGTACCAAGAATAACTACTGTAACTCTTATGTCCACATTTTGAGTCCTCTACACAGTTCTGGTCTTGGTATCTGGAAAAGGATATTATAAGAGTTAGGGAAGATACAGAGAAGACGACAGAAATTATTAAAGGGATTATTAAAGGGCTGCCTTATGAGATCAGACTGAAAACTTCTGAGACTTTTCAGCTGGGAGAATGCTGAGGTGAGTCCTGTTCAAGTTGTATGACATCAAGAAGGTGGCTGTAAAGATGAATATGGAACTATTTTTCATCAAACTGCAGTTTGGCTTATTTGGTGAAATTAGTTTTAAAGCATATAAAAAGAATACATTACACAGTGGCTAGTGAATTTCTGGACTTGCTGCCAAAAAAGATTGTGGAAGCAGATCCCAACAGTGAGTTCAAACAGGAATTGGACCAGCTCATACACAATTGGTCCAAAAACTGACAGTAAAGGACTAGGCAAGGATTTATCTTCCTAACAGCCATGGAATTCAGGAGGACACAAGAAAAACACTAAAGAAAATGGAAAAGCTTGTGTGCACTCTATAGTTTCTCCTATTGCTGTTGTTTCTATTTGCTTTACTGCTTAGGTGCATACAAGCAAAACCTTGAAGTCCCCCTAGGGATGGAGAGAGCTGAAGGTAATGAAAACAAGGAGAAAAAATGAACTGCAATGTACAACAAATGGAAGAAAGGGAAGAGTTACAGGAGTGAAAATACAGAGATAGGGAACTGAAGGAGGGCATGAAACAGAGAAACCCTGGCATCACCTGCCACTTCTTGACGGTTATCTGAGGAGCAAGTGGATTCTGCCCAACAATGGTCTGTCTGAAGATGTAGGGGGGTGATGGAATGAATGCACACAAATCCCACAGTCTCCAGGATTCACCCATCAAGCTTCTTTCTTCTGATGACATGAATAATCAACAGGGACAGGGAGTGGAAGTGGCTGATGAGGAGGTTTGGCAGCTTGGAAGAGCCTTGGTTGAGGAGTGTCCAAACGAAAAGCTGAGAGGAAAAAGTGTGGCTAGAACTTTGGTAAGAGGTTCTGGAGGAGCTGGAGGGAAGAACACAGCCTGCCTCATTTGATGTACACTCAAAGTATGTGATGTGTGCTACCATCTCCTGCCATTGTCAAAATAAAAAAGGCTCCCCACTCTATGTGGGGCATTTCTCGTGTTCATGTATATTCTTAGGCAGCTTCTTTCTCTCCAAGGACTATGAGCTGTAAAAGCCTCCGCAGGTGAAAGTTGCTGTTAAATTACCAGTGCTGCTCTAAAACCAGTAAGGCATATTTAGGACAAAGGGAACACAAAAAAAGAATCTGAAAAATTAAGTAATCCCAGGAGAAATTCAAATAGAATAGTATCTCTTTTTAAAGGGAGAATCAAAAACTATATGCAAGACCACAGTTTTTACAGTCTTCTTAAATACATTAAACACAAAACTTTGGTTTAAAGTCACTATTTCATGTTCATTCTTTCCTGAAGTTACTTACTAATTCAAGGAAGAGTTTTCTAAACCAGGTATTTTCCAGTGATAAATTGCTTGCCTTAGTGCTGTGGTTTAACCCCAGCCAGCATCTAAGCACCATACAGCCATTCACTCACTTCCCACCCTCTCCCAGTGGGACAGGAGGAGAATTGGGGAAAAAACACAACAATAATACCATAAATATTTAATAATAACAGTAATTAAAAGGAGTATTTTTCTAAATGCAATAAAAAAAGGAAAAAGCCAAGTGATGCCCAACGCAATTGCTCATCACTCACTGATGGAGCAGTGATACATCCCTCCCCACAGCTTATACACTGGGAATGACATTCTGTGGTATAGAACAGCCCTTTGGCCAGCTCAGGTCAGCTGTCCTGACCATGCTCCCTCCCAGCTTCATGTGCCCTCCAGCCTACTTGCTGAAGTAGGGTGAGGAGCAGAAAAAGCCTTGATGCTGTGCAAGCACCAAAACATCCCTGTGTTATCCACAGTGAATCCAAATCACAGCCCTCCACCAGCTGCTAGGAAGGAAATTAACTCTATCCCAGATGAAACTAGGACATTTAGTCCAGTGCTCTCTTTCAATAACTGAGTTTTTCACCATTATTTCTATTTAACTGGAGTGTCTATGAAGCACTGAAACTTGGACAGAGCAACTGGAGTAGATAAAAATCTGAATGTGACAGAATAGCAGTGTTACAAATCCAGACACAGCTGGAATCTAGATGGGGGGAAAGACCAGACTTCTATTACATCCTCTGCATGGAAGCACAGGAAACACTAAATTGAGGGCAGGGTAAGGCAGAGAGTGAGAAAAAAAGTTTATAGTTCCTCTCTAAGAAGTCTATACATCAAATTCTTTGCCCCTTGCTCCTGGATTAAAGAATAAAAGGCAACAAATGTCATCCTAAGAAGAGTATATCTGCTTTAGTAATACTGGATATAACCTCCCTGCCAAAATGAGAAATACCAGAAAGTGTCCAGAATACAAACTACCAGAGGAGGTCAGTTGGTTCTCCTACAGGAGAGTCTAAATGAAGAGAGGTATTTTGAATCTTACTCCTTCCTTTAAATGGGCAGGTGGGATGAAGATACAGAGTCCTCTGAGCTGAGTTTCAGGGACAAAACATCACTTTGGAGACTATTCCATGCCATGTCCTCCACTTCCACAAATGGTTATAATTGCTGAACAATTTAAATTCCAGGTGAGACACTTCAGCACCTTACAGATCAGAAATCGAGCACTGACTTGTTCATGGCGATGTGGCTGGTGCACAGATGCAATAGGTCTTTGGTTTATCTTGCTTCAAAGGCAAACAGTAACAACTGCAGCAGTAAAATGGCTTTGAGAAGAAGGTGAATTTATGAGGTTTATTGACCATTTAAATTTTTGCTATGAGAAACAAAAGAGGAATGACTTCAGTAGCAGTCAGATGGCCAAAAGAGAAGACAAGAGGCAATGAATGTAAAGGCTGGTCACTCAAATTTTACTCAAATGCTTTCTCTTTCTTCCTCTCAGAATAAAAACAAGATAGAAAACAAAGTACTGAAGCTGTGAGGAAATGACTGGTTGGTATTTGCTCCACTGCAAAAGCACCTCTACAGGACCTCATTTTTCTGGAGAAAGCTGTGAATACATTTCAATGCTACATTTCAAACTCAGCTCCAGTTCACAAGCCTTCTGCATCAATTCTCAGACAAATGTCATACATTTCCATTTCAAAATAGCAGTCTGTTTTTTTTGCTATAATCCTTACTCACCCAGTCTTTCTTCACTCACTGCAGATGCTGTGATGAGCTTGCTTGCATTTCACATAAGGACAGAAAAAAATACTAGTGTAACTTCAAACACATGAATAACCCCACTCATGTAAGACCTTGCTACTGTTCTTTTGTTGTCACACTATGCTATGAGGTTTTTTTCATGTAACCAAATTCATTCTACTCCAAAGAAAAAGCAGGCAAAAGTGATGATAGGGTTTTTTCTTGGTTTTGTTTTATGTTTGCTATACCAGAAACCACATTTTGAAGTCTTCCTCTTCTTCAGGGCACAGAGTTCAGAGGCATCCTTGAAACTCAAGACTCTTTTGGGATCATAGAATGGTAGGGGTTGGAAGGGACATTTAGAGATCATCTAGTCCAATCCCCCTGCAGAAGCAGGGTCATCTAGATCAGGTCACACAGGAACAAGTCCAGGTAGGTCTTGAAGACCTCCAAGGAAGGAGACCCCACAACCCCTCTGGGCAGACTGTGCCAGGGCTCCCTCACCTGAACAGTGAAATATTTATTATATTAAATATTAATATTAAATATATTAAATATTTCTTATATTTAAGTGGAACTTTTTGTGTTCCAGCTTCATCCCATTACCGCTTGTCCTGTTGCTAGCTACTATAGAAAAAAGAGATGTCCCAACCTCCTGACACCCACCCTTTAGATATTTTAAATGTTAATAAGATCACCCCTCAGTCTCCTCTTCTCCAGACTAAACAGCCCCAGTTCCTGCAGCCTTTCCTCTTATGAAAGATGTTCCAGTCCCCGGAAAGATGTGAAAGATGTGTGAAAGATGTTCCAGTCCCCTGATCATCTTGGTGGCCCTGTGCTGGCCTCTCTCCAGCACTTCCCTGTCCCTCTTGAGCTGAGGAGCCCAGAACTGGACACAGGACTCCAGATGAGGCCTCAGCAGGGCAGAGGAGAGGGGGAGCAGAACCTCCCTTGACCTCTGATCACACTCTTCTTGATGCATCCCAGGCTGCCATTGGCCTTCTTGGCCACGAGGGCACATTGCTGGCTCATGGTCAGTTTATTATCAACCAGCACTCCGAGGTCTGTCTCTGCAGAGCTGCTCTTCAGCAGTTCAACCCCCAGCCTGTCCTGGTTTGTGGGGTGGATTGTACACAACTAAACTGCTTGATAAAATGGATTTTGGACATGTTCCTATGCGACCTGATCTGGGTGACCCTCCTTCTACAGGGGGGCTGGTTTTCTGTGAGGTTGAATTTTAGTAAAAAATGAAGAGCAGTCATGTTATGACCTGATTTCTCTTCAATGGTTTCACAAATATGTCTGACCATTTGCTAAGAGTTTTCACACACTATATTGAAAATCATCACTGAACAGAGTTAAATATCTTAAGCATGAATAGAACAATCAGGAAAAGTCTAAATAATGCTAAAATGCTCAGGTAGGGTGCTTGCAACTGGCAACTGTTTCAAGATCTCTGACAGTTGTGCACAAGGTGAATTAGCATAGCATTGTGTTACTTATATTGTAATAATAACTTAATGTAATCAGTGCAGGGATGAAGTGATGAGTCATTGCGCTAGGAAAATGACCAAGGAGTCAGCAAAAGGCTAACAAATACTTCAGTCAATTAAGATTTAGCATGTGTGTCCTTAGAATTACCTGAGGAATAAATGAAACCTATTGCCACTGATAATAGCAGACAGAAAGAGATATTCCACCTTCAAGGCCTTGTTTGCATTTGAGCTTTGGTGAAAACAGATCAATTCAGCCTTACCGGACTTAGAAGAGTTTGGAGCAGTAAAGCGTACCGTCAATCAGCAAGTTGACCACTGTGCTGCACAAGTCCCTCCCTGGTAAATCACACAAACATTATGGTTGGAAAAGACCTTTAAGATCATTGTTGCATAGAATCAGAGAATCATTTTGGCTGGAAGAGCCCTTCAAGCTCATGGAGTGCAGCCTTTGTCCCAGCCCTATCAACCATTAGACCATTTCCCTCAGGGCAACATCCACCCAGCTCTGACACCTCTCCAGAGGTGGTGACTCCAGCACCTCCCAGGGCAGCCCCTGCCAATGCCTCACAACCCTGGCAGCAAAGAAATTCCTCCTCACATCCAGCCTGAACCTCCCCTGGCACAACTTGAGGCCATTTCCTCTTGTTCTATTGCTTGTTACTGGGGAGAACAGACCAACCCCCACCTTGCTAAAGCCTCCTTTCAGGTAGTTGTAGAGAGAAGCTCTCCCCTGAGCTTTTTTTTCTCCAGGCTCAATAGCCCCAGATCGCTCAGCCCTTCCTCATAGGAGACATGCTTCAAATCCTTTCCTAGCTGCCTCTGGATCCTCTCAAGCACCTCAATATCCTTCTTGTAGAGAGGGGCCCAAAACTGGGCACAAACCACTAACAGCACTGCTGTTCCATGCCACATCACAGGGAGAGGCAACTATATTACTGCTGCTAAGGAGAAGTTCTGGAAAAAAATGAAAGTACAGTTCACATCTGCTAATTAAATTTAGGCTCCTTGTGGAACTTGTTTCTGGGATGAGGTAATCCAGAGGATCCTCATTTGTACAATAGAATTTTCTCCTAACTTCTCCCTGAGCAAGACCGATTTTCCCCAGCTTTTTTGGGTCTGAATGACTAAGCTTTTCTGAGCCTTTTCTACAGAAAACCTTTTTTCTTCCATCCAGGGAACAGTTGGAATAACTAGCCCTTTGTATTTTAAGTTATTCATTAAAGTTAAATGGCTTTCTCTTCAAGCTTGTCCTGGGGCAACTATTAAAAGGTTAACCTTTCTATAGCTGTGAATTCAGGCAAGTCGCTCAGTTGTCACTGCACCTGGTCAGACACAAATATGTATGAATATGCCTTTCCTATAGTTCGTAGTCATCTATTCTGATTTCCCAAAGCAGCACTGAACATCAAAGAGGAAAAGGTCTCAAGCCACAAATGGCAGCTTCAGGACAAAGAGAACCTCATCATTTGGGTTTAGTAAGATAGATACTGATCCTCAATGCAGCGTTCCAAATATACTTAAGACTCTTGTACTTATTACAGGGGTAACAAAAACAGAAACTCACAAAAACTCAAACCAAAAACCCCTAAAGCCCTAAACCAGATAGTTCCCAACTGAGCGATTCTGCATAGCAGGGTCTTTACTCCAGCCCCATATCCCCACAGATCATAAGCCCTGTTCCACCTGGAGCCTTATCTGCAGTGCGCCTTGGCAACCCCACCTAGAAAAGAGGTTCCTCTCTGCTTTAGTTTCTTTTCAAATTATACTCTTTGAATGTTTTCCTAAAGCTCCTTTCCAAAACAAAGAAGATGATGTGAAGCTCATACCTAAAACTGAGGGGTGTTTACATAAATCCATTGGGTACAATTAGGTAGACTGATAATTAAACAGCTTCTTGTACCCATGCCTATTTGTAGTTCCTTGCTTTGTCAGTAAAAAAACAGGCATTGTTAGGTTTAATTATTCAAAAAGACCACTGTAGCATCATTTTAAAATGTGTTGTTGCCTCTTCCACAAGATGGAGTGCAGTGATAATATCTGAGGATTTTCAAATTGAATCAATATATCATGTCTCCCCTCTGCTAGAAAAAGCCTTTAAAGACTTTAGCCAACTACAGCAAAACAAATCAGAAACCCCAGAGGAGCAGTTTCTCACTGGTTAGTTATGCTTTTTTTCAGATGGGAGGAGTTCAGAGTGCATCCCAGAAAACAAATCGAGCCTCTCCTTCTACAGTCAAAACAAGTAGCAAAACTGAACTGAATTTTCTCTGACTGGAAACGACAATAAAAAGTGCACACACCCATTTGTTAAAGAGAAGTAAGAATAAAGAATTTGACTTGGTTGAGAATTTTTAAAGCAGACAGAAAGAATTGCTTTCTCTCTGGATTTGCCTCGTGGTTCTCAACCATAGCCTTGTGGGTGCAGGACACCTGAACTCAGTTGAGAGTTGTCAAAGCAGTATCAGTACATGTGCCTGCTAACATTCTGTTGGCATCACATCACCCCCTGCTGAAGAGATCAATTTTGGAGAATGATAAGCTGCCTTTTTTGTCTTCACACATGTTCCAGGTTTATTGAGAGCAGTTGTGATCTTACGTGGAGACCTATTAGCTGGCAATTGGGTTAATGCAGTTGGAACAGAAAAATGGCTTGTGAAAAACTGTTCCTGGTTCAGACATAAAGTTTTGTAATACCATGTGGAGTTTTCCTATGAAGTCACATCCTTGTCAACCTGTGTAATGTGACAGAGTGTGCCTTGCTAAACAATGTATTTTCATTATGAAAAGAAAATGACTAGCTAAAACTACAATAAACTACCCCCAACCATGGAGATCTTGGCCTCGAATTACTAGCTATTGCTTAGCACTTCTCAGCATCAGTATTCAAAATACCCCACCTTGGAGATGGTATGTCTGCCAATATCACAAACTGTATGACCACAGCCTTGCAACTACAACCTGTTTGGCAAACCTTCCTTCTTACCGAGGCAGCTATATGGGCAATGAGAAGAAATAAAGGTGCTTAAAAATCATCTGGCACAACTCTATATACCGAGGCAGCAACTCTTTATGTATGCAAGGACTGCAATACCACCAAGCGTATATCCTATGGATGTCCCGGCCTGGTAAGAAGCTTCAGAGCTCCTCCGCACGTGTCAATCCCGCTTTCAGCATCTCTTTTACCTGGGTTTTTAAGAGAGGCGTCTCCAACTTTACCAAAGCAGCCGGCTGGGGGCTTGGCGCTGAGAAACGCGCCCGCAGGAGGCCTAACGGCGCAGATGGGCCCGGCCCGAGCCGCCCCCTTCTCTCTGCCCACAGGTGCGGGGGCGGCCGCGGCGGCAGCGCCCACCTCCGCCTGGGGCCGCAGCAGCCGCTCGGCCCGAGCCTGCGCGCGCCCCCGGGAGGCGGAGCCGCGAACGGGGGCGGCGGCGGCGCTGCGGAGAGCGGGACGGGCGGCCGCCCGCGGGGAGAGGCTGCCGGCAGGCGGGGATTGAGAGAGAGGGAGGGAGGCGCTGGCTCGCCTGCCTGCTCCGCTGTCCGGCGGTTCCGCGGCGCTGCCCGTGCGGCAGAGCCGCCGCCGAAGCAAATGAGGAGGCGGCGCTGAGCGGAGCAGCTCGCTGGGCGGTCGGCAGCCGGAGGCAGTGGCGCGGGGAGCGAGCAATGCTCCTCACTTATGTGCTTGCGCTGCCCTTCCTTCTCCTCCCAGCTTTGAAGCTTTTGTTTTCCCCGGCCGCTGCGATAGCAAGAAACTTCCCGGAGAGATGGGATCAGGCCGGGCTTGTGCCGCGCCGGGCTCCGCTGGGCACCGGCCACGCCGTGAGGTGAGGCGAGGCGTCGCGTCGCGGCCGGCGGCAGCTCCGCGGGGCTGGGCTGCAGCTGCCCCTCAGCCCCACGGGCGGTTGTGTGGGCGGCAGGAGAGGGTACAGTTCCAGCGAGGACCGCCGAAAGCTCCGCACGGTTATGCCGGTTAGCCCAGCCGGGATCCCGCGGCCGCGAAGGCGTTCCAGCCCCGGAGGGATCCCGGGGGCCCGTGCCTGTGGGACGGGCCGGTTCGCAGATCGGCACCCCGAGGAGGCTGCGTGGGCCCAGGGCGGCCGGCCGGCCCGCCCGTCTCCCGGCGGCGCTGCGGGAGCCCTTGGCGGGCAACGGTCAGCGGCGCGCGCGGGCTGCGCGGCGGCTGAGGGGAGGCGGCGGGCGGGCGCTCGCTGCGCGGGGACGGCGGGCGGAGCGGGGCCCGGCGCCGGGAGCGCTGCCGACCCCGCCGGGCGCTTTCGGCTGTGGCCGTGTGGGCAGGCACGGCCGCCCGACGGGCCACCGGTAGGCGGTTTCCTGGGGCGGCGGGGCGGCGGTAGGGGCCGGGCGCGGTGTGTGGGGGCCGCCGCTTCCGGCTCGGGTTTCATCGCCGGGAGTTGGCCTCGCTGTTTGAAGCTCTCCAGCTGAGTGCCGCCGCGCGGGTCGCTGAGGGAAGGAGGCGACCCTTCCTCCCCGAGGCGGGACACTTTGTCAGGGGCACTGGAGGTAGCGGTGGGGGGGGGCGGCTGCTTTCTGTCATCTGCTCGTCGGGCTCGTGGTGGTGCAGGAAACTCTTGATGAGGCAGAATGTGCCGGTGCCTGGTACGGTGCGCGTTCCTATGCGGGGAGTCGCTCCTGAGAAACAGAAGTGCCTCACTTAAAAATCAGCAGTTATTTTTTTGTCTACTTAAAGGAGTACGTAACTTTTATTTGGGTGGTTCACATAGTTTGCTTCATACTTGATTTTTAAAAGTCAGATGATGCATTGCAGACATCTGATACACTTTGTTTTTATGTGATTTATATATATATAGATATAAAGTTTATTGATTTACAAGGAAAAAAAACACATCCTCAAGAAAACGGTGAGTTTGCATAAAGATACAGGTAACATCCATGTTTTAAATCGTGAGAGCTAGGTATAGTTGGCAAGTTACATCCGTGGCAAGTTAGATCCATGCCCGAGAGGGTTGTTAAACAAAGCTGTTTATCTTTACTTGAAAACATGAATGCTTAAGCAGTGGCAAAAGCTGTTCTGCACAGTGCATTTTCTGTAGGACATCTTATATGTTCCAACCTTAGGGCACAAGTGGCAGAGGGGGATTGCATTATGAAAGGGGCATTTACCAATAGATTGTTTCTAGATACCTCAAACTGAAAAGAGGTTTCAAAGAGTATTGGTAGCACAGAATGACTGTCAGTATTGTCAGTTATCAATTGTATTTCTACTGTTGGTTTTGCACAGTTTATCTGTTGTGAAAACGTATTTGCCAACATTGCTGTAGCTCCGTTTCCAGGATAACATAATAGATTCACTAGTAATTATATTTTCAGTCTGCAGAAGCAGATTTGGTAATGACTAGTAATTAGAATAATAATCATTTCTAAATAACTTGCATTCGAAATATTTACTGCCGAACGATTAGCACTCAGAAGCCCAGCCTCTTGTGCTATTTTGCATGACTCATTTATTAGAAAGTAGCTTTACTGTAAGAGCAATTTTTAAATGCATAAAACTTTAATTTCTTTTCTCAGTTTTTTAAAACAAAAGTGGACTGATTTCAGTGGATCTTACCCAAGGTCTGCTCGCTCGGAGGAAATGGATACAAGATGAACTCTACTCATTTCTAGTTTTCTTACTGTGTGCTACAAGGAGTAGATGGCTTTTGTCAGGTGGTGCTGATCAGGCTGTGCTCATGTGTTCCGTTGCATGTGCTACTTTTAGAGCCTTCCTCTAAGAACAATAACAAATGAAATCTGGAGAGGCTATGACCACTTCATCAGTTAACATACTCAGGTCTTGTCGTCTTCTGGTCCTGAAGCCAACTGGCACAGTTGTCTATGTCTATGCTGCTAAAATTCTCCTGCTTTCCAGAATGGGATAGCTGAATACAAGCTAGTGGCTCCTGGCCTGTGTTAAATCTGAAGTCATGCCCCACAATTGCATGGGAGCGCTGTAGCTGGCCTGAGTTAAAAGGATGCTGTGTTGCTCCGTTGGCAGTTCAGCAGCCTGTGTGACTGAATGAGTTCCATTTTCTGAGAATGGTTCCTTGACATTGGGTGATTTACTTGTGTGGATACAGTCTGTCAGTAACACTCTAAGTAGCCTCTCTTAACTCTGTGCTCAATCGTAGTGATCTAATTTCCCTGCATTGAGGATCTCTGGCACTACAAAATGCTGTTTTTCCTAGTTAACTGCTTAGAACTTCTAGGGCTGCTTTCTTCTCCACTTGTGCAGGTGGGTGAAGAGGGAGTAGGTGAAGGTTAGGTGGCATTCCCACTTTCATGTAAGGGAAGGGTAAAGAGGATCAGGGGAGGGCTTATGTGACTTGTGCTACTTGTCTAGGAATGTAGTCCAGTGGTGTGTATACATTGTATTTTATGCTATCCTTGCATTTTGAGTATCAGTACATGTAGTTAACATCACATAAAGTCTCATAAATAGATTTCAAAGCAATTCTAAAAGCTGTCAGGCTTAATTGTTACAGAGGAGGAAAATGAGGCAAGAGGAAGTTTAACTATTTATCTAAGGAATACTAGTTGTAGAATCCAGAAGTAGAATCTCAAATCAAAAATTGATCTGTCAGATCTCACTGCCTTTCATGAACATATTTAATACTTTAATAGAGCTGTCTGCAGGTTATCAAAACCTACCTGGACGTGGTTCTGTGCGACCTGATCTAGGTGGACCTGCTTTAGCAGGGGGATTGGACTAAGTGATCTCTAAAAGTCCTTTCCAACCCCTACCATTCTAAGAACTGTTAATAGCATTACTTTGCTAACCTAGGTAGTGGTGCACTTTGAGCTTAAATGGGAAAATTTTTAGTTTTCTCATTTCTAGTTGAGGTATTATATTTCTAGTTGAGGATAACACTTAAGTATTTACCTAAACCTCAGGTATGTGATGGAACTTGGTACAAGCTTTAAGGTATTTTCCTCCAACAAGCAGCCAGTCTCAGTGGAATTCCAGTTGACTTAATTTGAATGAATTGCAAATCTTAATGTTGAGATTTCAGGAGAAAGGAGCTATATATTTTTTTTTCCCCCCTGCCTGTGTGTAAAAGCACTGATTCAGTAAGGTGTATTTACATTTCTGCACATGTTGAAGTGTCTGAGGAGTCCCACTGGTCTGAATGGCACTTAGAGAAATCTCTTGTGTAACTGTAACCTAATTTACCTCAATCTAGATGTATATTATACACAAGCTGTGTTTAAAAGAGTATTGTTAAGACCACATAAGCATTTGGAAATTCAAAGCTGTGGTGATGATGTGGCCTTTGGGAGCTGTGCTTTATATTATCTAGGACCTGATTTTTTTCAGAGCACTTAGTGTGTCTCAAATTTGGCAACTAAAATCAGTGGATGCTTATGATTGTTTTGCATCTCTTCCTTGATTTATCTCTTCCTTGGAGTTACTGAAGCAAAGTTTGAATGGTGTTGATTAAAGGTGATGTGGTGACACAGAATGATTTTTAAGAACGCAAAGTTTTGAAGAGTTACTCATCTTGATGAGCACTGAGCCTTCTGAAGGTAGCTGTATGCTATGTGGATAAGTAGTAGTTAGTCATGTAGCTAAAGCCCATGTCATAGTGTTTAGTTGCAGTTCTAAAGCTACTGCTTCTCAAGTCTTCAGAGCTTGACTTTCAAACCTTAATAGCATGATTTTTTAACATTTTTTTTTGTGTAATTTTTTGGTGGTGGCTTTTTTTTCATCTCTAAAGCAAATGAGAGCAAAAGGAATATTTTCTTTCCAGAGTTTCTTTGATCACTTATGCCCTTAGCAGAGTTAGAACTGCTAAATGCCAGTTCAGGCTGTAACTGTGGCAGTAGATCATGGTTCATACATGGTTTGATGATGAAGAGAAATAGCACAGGTTATTAAATGATCCACGTTACCTCATAACTGTTACGTAATATAATATAACTGACTTGAAGGTGGTGAAGCTTTGAGGCTGGGTTTTCATTCTGTAGTCCGTGGGACAATGCTGTCTGGTGACTTTACTGTTGTTTTCCCTGCAATATTTTACTGACCTGTTTCTTCTGGGCCATCTTGTTGCTACTGCATGTTTCTGCCAGATCCTTTTCCTGGTTGATTTAGTATAGAGTTTCTGGTTGTTAGTCACTTTAGTTTTAGATCCAATACTTGAATTTAATGGGCTGTTCTGACAGAGTAATTGCTGTTAACAACCTAAGTGAACTGAAGCTGCAGCACTGAACTATAGAATAACTGAGAGTGGAACAGACATCAGGAGGTCATGTGGGCCACCATTCTGCTTAGTGCTGAGCAGAGCTGGAAGGGTAGATGAAGTTACTCAGGATCCTGTCCACTTGAGTTTTGAATATCTCCAAGGATGGAGATTCTGCAACTTCTGTGAGTAACCTGTTCTGGTGTTTAACATCTCCTACTATGAATTTTTTTCTCCTAAGGCCTAACTGAAGTTGCCCATGCTTGTGTGCATTATCCCTCCTCCTTTGCTGTGAAACCTCCGAGAAGCATCTGAATTTTGTGCTCATTTAAAAACAAAAAAATCTTTAATTTTGGATGGTTGATAACACTTTCTGTCAGAAAAATATGTAACTTTCTAAACACAAAAAACCCAATCCTTTTCCAGCCCATCTTGCAGACCATATTCAAATCAGTTGAATTGCTGCTTCTGTTCAAAATAATCTGCAGAGGACTATGGTGACACTGAGGTGGTCTCATCTATCCTTCCAGGCCTAGTTAATGAAGAAAAATAAGCTTGTCTAGAAAGTGGTTTATCCCATCTATGGCTGAATTACTTGCTCAGTGTCTCTGTGCTTTGGATCATGAGAGTCTCAATGTCTCTTTTAGCCTTACTATCCAGCTTTTGGGATGATTCCATTTAGGCAAGGTTAATCCTTAGTGAGCCACTTCTGCAGTACTTTATTTTCTTATCATTTTTCAATCTATATGGCCACATGCCTTTATATACAACTCATTCTGAATGCTTAATGAATAACTTTACTGTGTGTTTCTTCTGTGTTATTCATCTCTATTATATCTTAGTTGTTCAGGAACATAGCATTATCTTCATTACCTCACTGTCTTGTGCAAGTGATCTTACTTTACAAAAGAGGAAAAGGGGGACAAAAATGTTCACAAACAAGAGATGTTCAGTTAAGGTTGCTTTGAGCACAAAGGGAAAACTTGGCATGAAAGCAGGTGGAAAAAAAAGGTGTATTTTTAATGCAAATTGCAAAATAATAATCCTGTCTTCCTAAAGCTGACTTAGAACTTCAAAACCTGATACTACTTAGAAGTGGTCATTGCTACAGGTTTTCTGCATCTGTAGTGTAGTTGACAAAATGATCCCTTTCCAAGGATTGTACAAGGTTCATTGTGGATAATGATAGAGAGTATGAGACCTTGTGAAAAATAAATATGACATTTTTTTTGGTCAAAGACTTGAGAAATAATGTGGAAACACATCATATTATATGTTGATTAAATTTTCATCTTCAGTAGATCATGCTCCAACAAGCTTTTTAGTATGTGATCGTTTTGATTTAGACCCTTCTGTCAGTTGTCACTTCTGAATTTTCTCTAGATGCTTTTCAGGAGTCTCACATGATATTTGTGGATGTGTTTAGAAATGCACACACAGAATGTATTCATGATCTTTTGATTCCTGTATCACTAACTGTATGTATATCTGCTTTTGCATGTATAAATTTCAAAGTGCAGATGATTTCTGATTGTGTTTGTATCCAAATTTCCCATGCTTTGTCTTACTACCAAAGGGATTTTGAGAAACAAAGTAAAAAGAAGTCTCCAAACTAAAATCCAGACTGCTGCCACCTAGCCAAAGACATATTGTGAAGCACTGAAGGAGTATGTGTGTTATGTTTGCACTTCTCTCAAAAAATGCACATATGTGCACTGGTGCCTCACACCTTCGTACACTTGTATTGACTACTCTGTAAAAAATTGGGTATGTCATGGAGAGGAATTACTAGTTTATTTTTGGAGCAAAATCATCTGAGTAGCACGGGGGCCTCCCACCTCTTGCCTTATTTCTGATTTGAAGGGCTCATAAGTTGTTAGAGCTGAGAAGCGAATTCCATCCTTCACGCTACAGAATTCATTCAGCATGTCTGCTCAGGCTCCAAGTGTGTCATTTATGTTAAGGAGGTGATATTTGAAAGAAATTTGGCAGTATTTAATACTGACTCATAAAGGCATATTCAGAGTATTTATAACATGGAGAAATTGTAATATGCCTTACTGGTACTGGGTCATCTGCATCTGCCATAAAAGATTTCCATTGTGTTAGTTATGAGGATAGGGATGGGGCTCAGTCTGTTTGCTGACATGAGTTAAGAGCCTTTTCCCTCCTTATTCTCTTCCTTTTAATAAGATAGGAAAGCAAGTTCTTTTCTGGAAACACGAAATCAAAGGATGAAATCTCAGGTAATATCACTTCCACTGTTAAATTGCTAGATGCAAAAGAACTGGATTAAATGTTGTGTTTTCAGAGCCAGCACAAATTATAAACTTGAAAAAGCATCTCCATGGTACACTGGCAATATGGTAGCACTTTGTGCTACTATCAGCAAGGCTAAAAATGTCATAGCTCATATGTATTATCTCTGGTTTCCCTGCTAATTTCAAAGTCTCCCTGTGTTCCTGGGTATGCAGCTATTTGAATAAACAGATTCTTCATTTCTTGTTGTTAATGTAAATGAATGCAAATAAGGCATTGGCTCAGGGACTGACCACTCACTGTGGTGGCATTCCATGTTTTCACACTTAACAACAGTGAGGAAAGTGAATGATCTGATTCCATTATGGTGTTTTGTGAACTTGTGGCAAGCTCCAGAGCACACTGAAGATCTCAGTACCCCAACTCCAGGAAAGGGGAGCCTGGTGAATCACTCTTGGAGTAGGCTGTTGACAAGGCAGTTTCTGTAGTTCTCTGAACCTCTGAAATGCAGTTATTAAGCATTATGCAGCTCTTATATAGAACAATACATCCGAGTCAGTTGTTCAGACAGTGCAGATGTATGCAGACTGAGGTAGCTACACAGTGGTGTGAAGTTCATATATGGTATTGTTAAGGAACAAGATCATTGAAATAGATATTTGAAATTATTTAGGTGAATTTGCTTCCCAGAAAGGCATGTTCTGTCTGACTGATGAGTAATCTTCTGTGCTGTATTGAAATTAGGTGAGATACATCTCAGCCTTAGTAGTGGGAAAATCTGTGTGTATGTAAAAACATGCTAATAACGAAACAGACTTCTTTAAAGTCTTAAGTTGGGGATTCATATTGATGAACACTCAGAAAAGTTGCTAGACTTTGCCAAAAGGCCTACCCCATTCATTACTTAACAAGTATGGGGACTGCAACACCTCTATGCTCCAAGTATTTCAAAGAGCTGTTGTCTGTATCATGTAAAAGATTAAACTAATTCTTTGAAAATGTTTTCAGAAAGAAATGTATTCAACTGTATGTATCATTTGATTAACAGCCTGTTTCCTGAGAACCTGCTGTGGTCACTCTCAAGTGATGTGATATGTATATGATTGAACATGAGTGATTTTTTAAGCAAGTGTTTGTGAATTTGACCATTTCTTCCCTCACCTGGGGGAAAAGATATGAAGAACTGTCTTTGCTTCTGTCTGATACACTCAGCCTGCTACTTTCTTGGAGCTACACCACCAAAGCAGCTGAGAAATGTTGGTTGTAGTCAGCAATCTGGTGGGACTTGAGGAAAGCATCAGGTGTCTAGTGTAAGTGCTGCTGTATTAAGTTCTTCCTAGAAGGATGCTAGCCAGTGAATCGCATGAGAAACACTGCTCCCTACCTTGCCTGAGGAGACTCCTGGTTTACGAAAGCTCAAATCTCTCTTCAGTTCCTGTCAGCAGGTCAGGCTATATGGGCTTATGTGCCATCACTGAACAGCAGAGTCAGGCAAAGCTACACAGGTTTGTCAGTGACATGGTTCACTGCATGGCAAAATCATTCTGTGGATTCAAAACTGGTTTACTGTTGATGGGTCTCAGATGTAGGCAGAGAGGAGGCTGTTCAGCTCTACATAACTGATTAACTTGCCTGTTAAGTAAGAACTGAACTTCCTTTTGGCACATTAGGGTTGACAAATTCATGCAAAATGGTGCATAGTTTAAAGGTGGATTCTGATGTTTTAAATTGTATCCATTCATCCTGGTGGTAGAAGGCCAGATGTTATCCAGGTTCTTTGTAGCTTAGCTACAGCACTGGGGAATTGCTGGTTAGGCTCCAGTCTCTGAACTGGCTTTCCTGAATATTTTTTATTATATTCTTTTATTTTGTACTTTTAGCGGTGTTCAAATGTTGCTATTGGGGACTGGATTTTTATTTTAGTATATACAGATGATATTTATAGTTCTAGTTGCAAATACATGAAGATTAAGTATTTTGAAGTCAAATGGCTCTTCTTTGTAATGTGATTAACTTTCATAGTTTTATTTTGGGCTGCCATTCGTAGCCTTGCATCCTAGGTCTTTTGAACTACTTTTCTTGGAAAAGTCATAAGAGGACAGATTGACCATATGCAGTTGTGAAGCCTCCTTCAGCTGGGCACAGTGGAAGGAAGAGGAGAGAAATATTTTCATTTCTGAAACTCTTGGTCAAATGTGAGATACAAGATCTCTCCCTCTCAGAGACAGGACTTGGGGGTGTTCAGCAGAATTCCTTAGGGCTGCAGTATCAGGAAAGATATATGCTATTGTAAGACCAAGAAGTAAGACCAAGTGTGCCATTATCAGTATGTGGATCAAGCTAGGTAAGAATAATAAGGTCAAATAAGGCCTTCAATAAGGCCAATTGCAGGGTCCTCCACTTGGGCCACAGCAACCCCCAGCAGGGCCACAGGCTTGGGGAGGAGTGGCTGGAAAGTTGCCAGACACAGAGGGAACTGGCAGTGTTGGTTGACAGCAGCTTAACATGAGCCATCAGTGTGCCCAGTTGGCCAAGACCAAGGACATCCTGGCCTGGATCAGGAACAGTGTTGTCAGCAGGAGCAGGGAGGTGATTGTTCCCGTGGGCTCAGCTTTGGTGAGGCTGCACCTCAAATCCTGTGTTTAGTTTGGGCCCCCTCTACAAGAAGGACGTTGAGGTGCTGGAGAGGATCCAGAGACGGCCAACCAAGCTAGGAAAGGATTTGGAGGAAGGGCTGAGGGATCTGGGGCTGTTTAGCCTGGAGAAAAGAAGACTCAGGGGAGATTCTCACTCTCTACAACTACCTGAAAGGAAGCTGTAGCAAGGCGGAGATGGGTCTGTTCTCCCTAGGAACAAGCAATAGAACAAGAGGAAACAGCCTCAAGTTGCAGCAGGGGAGGTTCAGGCTGGATGTGAGGAGGAGTTTCTTTGCTGCAAGGGTTGTGAGGCATTGGCAGGGGCTGCCCAGGGAGGTGTTGGAGTCACTATCCCTGGAGGGGTTTCAGAGCTGGGTGAATGTTGCACTGAGGGAAATGGGCTGGTGCTTGATAGGACTGGGACAAAGGCTGCACTCCATGAGCTTAAAGGGCTCTTCCAGCTGAAATGGTTCTATGTTTCTTTAAGAAGCGTTTGTGTGTGTGTTTGGTGTGTGTGTTAAGAACATTATTGCCATTCCACATTAATTTATACACTCACTAATCATGATGACTGTGTGCTGTTTAAAATACAAATATTTTTAAGGCTATTTCCGGTGTACAGGAGGATATAGTTTGGGAATTTAGCTTTCTGCAGCCAGATGGGTTATAGTGTTGCTAAGGAAACAGACTATAAATGAAGTGGCAGCTGAGTGTCCCTAGAACATCAGACTGCTTGTAGCTGGTATTTTAAACTCATTTAGGTGGGCAGATAAATTGATGATGTGATGAGAAGTTAATTTCCTGTGATTTACAGTTCATTAATTTTCATTGCTTTGTTAGTATTTACAAAAGGTACCTTAAGTTCCCACTCAGACCACTTGGTGTGTCTGTCACTGAACAAAAATTTGCTGCTAAAATTAGAAAATGGACACAAGCTGAATGGTAAAACAAATCCTAAGGTCATAATTAGAACTGCTGCTCAGTGAGTAGATAAAGGTGTAACAAAGACCTGGCAGCAGTATTGTCCTACTGAAAAACAGGAACTAGGAGGTAAACTGAGGTTCTTCATTGGGCATGGGAAAGAATAGATCTACTATGGACCTGGTGAAATCCCAGATTTTGAGCTCTGAGTATAAGCTGATTAATATCTATATTATACCTTTTTTATTTGCATATATGAGGTTGCTTAGAGCAAGTGAATTGGATGGTGTTTTCATAATTGCTCTGCCCAAGAAGAGACTTTGACTCTTAATACTGTTGCTGAAAATGCATCAGGTTTTCAAACAGGGTTATTGACTGATACAGCAGGATTTTTCTGAATTCCCACAGAGCAGGGCAAGCATAGCTAAGCCATTGTAGCTAAGCATATGGCTATGGGGATAAAGACTTCAGGAAGTTGAGCCCAAAGGACACACAGCAACCACTGCTGTTGGTAAGATGGACTGACTGAACAAGCTGAGTACAGTAAGTGTCCTGAATAACCTGTAATCTCTGCAGACCTTGAAATTATAGCTAGCATATAGAATAGGATGTAATACCAACTTAAGAGGTAATTTAATGTGTTTATTTCACATTGCTTGCTTTACTTTTAGGTTCCTTGTATTCCTGCAGTTTAAGTCCCTTCTTTGCAGCTTAATAGGCTTGGAAACTGAAATACTAGACAAACGCTACCCATGTTCTCAGCATTGTTTGAATTGTAGTTTAAGATAAAAGGTAAGATAGTTAAGTGCAACCTGGTTTAAGAGTCTTTGCTTTTATTAACTTGTATCCCATGCATATAAGGGTGTAAATTCAAGCATACAGGCAAGTGGTTATAACTTTATTCAGACATTTTATTTATGGGATATATCTACTCAAAATGAGACTGACATGGACTGAATATTCATGAGTTTCACAGGCTATATTTGCTTAAAAAGAGAAAAAAGAGGACTGGGAGGAGCACAGGCAATAGTAAATCTTCGAGTTTCAGCAACTTGCCTTAGCTACAAAAAGGAGATCTGGAAAGGTCTTTCTAAACCTGAAAATTATAAGAACTTGCCCAGCTAAGATGTTTTGTGAGCTGAATATGAAATGGAAAGCTGAGGAAGGATTTAAAGCATATACAGGTGACAGGTACTGTTGCCATTCTATGTTTTCTGAATTGAAATGGAAGTGTTTTCAGTAAAAGACATTCTGGAAAATGAGTAATTGTTCCACCAGTGTAAAACCTTGTCAACATGCAGTATTTAAACTATTCTTTAGAGTAGACTAGAGAGAACAGTTTCTGGTCTTTTCAGCCAGGTGGGAAGCAGAGATCATTGTGGAGATGTTAAATGCACTGTAACTTTTTCCTCCGTGTTTCTCATATGACTGGATTTGTTGCACTGATGTGAGTACTGTTATTCTACCTATAGATCAGGATCTGCTGGTGTCTTATCACTAGAAACAGTAGCCACAGACTACTGCTAGTAGTAACTACTGCTAGTAGTAACAGACTACTGCTGTTTCAGCCTATGTAAATCATCACTTTTCCTCTTCAGTTGCCCCTTTGATGAGTGACTTTAGGGTTGAGCCAGTTTAGTTGTTGTAGTGTCTACTTGCTCCCTGAAGGATGCCTGGCATGTTTCCTGAAAGTCTCTTTCTCATCTTCTGACAAACTGTGTATGGGATGTGGTGGAAGGAGCTGTAGGACCCATGAGAAAACTGTCAATGAAGAGCACACTGTGGATGGGATTAACTGGTGCTGCAAAATGCCCATAGGAAAGGGACAGGAGGAAGAAGACAGTAAAGCAGATGAAAATGTTCTGAAGAATTAACTGAGGCTCTTTGGTTGGCTCGTTGGTTGAACTGGATGAGAAATATTTTGAGGGAACTGAAGTAAAAGCACCATACTGTAGCCAGGTGTGCTAAGACAAGTCTTGTTAAAGTGAATCCTTTTTTTTTTTGTACAAACAGTCATGACATATCAACAAATGATTTTGGCTTTTATCAGAGAGCCTTTGTAGAAATACATTGAATTCAACAAGATTTTAAATGGAAAAAGCAATAACAATTTGATAGGCAAAAGATTATACAGCAGTTATTTTCAGCCTTTCTGAGTGTAAAGGAGCAGCTACTAGAAGCTTGACTGTTATGTCTGGAGGAGGAAAGTAGTTTTGATAGAAATAGAGAGAAAATAATCAAAAGATTAGACAAAAATACTTAACTTTAAATCAATCCCAGAGTAAGATGGGAAAATTGTGTTTTTGTTGTCAGTCATGATACCTTCTGTAGAGTCCTGATTCCAAATCCTTTAACATGACCTGAAAACCTTCCTCAGTAGTTAATTTCCTTTTCCTCTTAGAACTACAGGAGAAACATCACTTGTAATTTTGTATGTGTTCTTTTTCATGTCTTGTACTGAATAGTATTAATTTCAACATTAACAATAGTTTAAGGTTTATGAGAGTTCTAGAGGACACAGAGGCAAGGGTTGCATTTTCTGATCTCTTACAGGTGTATTTACACTTGTTTTCCTACAATCTTGCCCATGACTTTGAGTTGCTATGAACTTGTGTGTGTTTCAGTGTTTTAAAAAATAGATACAAGTCTCTCTGAGTTTCTCAGGAGTTGCTGAGTAGTTGCAATCAAATCAGAAATTACTTTTATTCTATTTTGAGTTAATCCTGCATGCAAGTGGATAATTTCCATAGAGTGTTTTCTCAGGATCAGTTTCATATTGAAATTGACACCAAATAAACTTTTCTGTAACTGAAGAAGCACTTTGATATTCTTTGCAAAAGTAATTAATTGGGCATACAGCTTTTGGTTAAGTGGGGAGCTGTGATCTTGAGCTACCGAAGTGGAAGGCAAGATGAGTCAATGGGTGACTTATTCCTGGTAAGGTAATACTTGTCTTCATAGATTTGGGGGGTTTGGGGTTTTTTTAATCATGATTTTTAAGTATTGAGGATTTTTGGGAGTGGTGGTGGTTCGTTTTTGAAAAATATCAATGTATAAAGATAGTGTGAAAATTACTTTTATTACTGAAGGAATTTTTCCATGGCAACAAACCTTTCTCAAATATGAGGTTTGTGAACTGGGAACTAGTAGGAGACATTTGATTTGGCCTGTTATTTGTTTAATAGTATCAAAGTAGCACAAAATCTCTTCAGTTTAGCTGTCAAGTTATTTGTAACAAGGAATTATAAAGTTTTTACAAAGATGGTAGCTACAAAGGATTTGAATCCTTCAGTTGATGCACATATTTGTGTGGTGTCGTTACCCAGAAAGAATTGAAACCTTGGTCTCTTGTGTGACATTAAAACAAAAGTGTGCTTTAAAAATCATCAGGTTGATTACATTTACAAGTCAAAAATATTAAAATTAGGTAATGGGTTCATGATGCATGTTCCAAACCCCTTCTGTTGCGTCTTTACAGCAGAAATTGTAAGAGCTTCTGTTGCTCAGGATCCGAACATCTGTAGTTTGTCATCTCATGTTGAGAGTTGTCCAAATGGGAACTCTCAATTTAACTGCCTTTAAGTCTCTAACATAAAGACATTTCTAACTAGAATTGTCTCCTGGAAACAAGTGCTGCCTTGAAAGTGGTTCCAGTTGGTTGACATGAGTAAAAACTAATTCTGAAGCTATTAAAAGAGTTAGATGAAGTGGATAACTGTTAAGAAGTAGTTTATTTAGTCTGTGTTTCTGTGTTAAGAAAGGAAGTTACTATTGTAACATGTAGCTGATTTTTAGTAGACTAATTTAGACTAACAACAAAGTATAGGGTAAATCTTGGGGGGGGAGGGGGAGGGCGAATCAAAGGAACACAACTGATAAAGTATGTTAAAGTATTTTGTTGCTTTAAACAGAAAGACCCAACTGGACACGTTCCTGTGTGACCTGATCTAGGTGGGACCTGCTTTGGCAGGGGGATTGGACTAGATGATACTCAGAGGTCCCTTCCAACCCCTACCATTTTATGATTCTATGACTTGAGGTGAAAGAACTTTCTAGATGATGACAATGTTTTGGATGCTTTTCTAAATTGATTTGAAAGAGACAGTTGGAAATACTTGATATTAACATTTAAGTAGAGAGAACAAATGGTCAGAGAATGTACTTGTCTGATGGGGAGATCTGACAGGTGATGACTGTTTAATCTATACAAGTTCCTGGCAGAGTCTTCTGCCTGCATGCAAATCTGTTTTCTTCTTTGACTCTCCAGAAAGCCTAAGAGGGAAGATTAATGGTTTATAATACTAATCTCACTAAAGAGGGAACCAATTCAGGTGTGAAAGTCTGGAATAATTGAATGGCTACATTTTATCTCTTTTATACATATGTAAATCCAAGGCTTGTATTATTCCTTCCCACTTTGTTCTGTGGAATAAATAGAAAGATAAAAGTTTTGTACTAGTGGAAAACTATTTGTATTGCTTCATTATCAGAAAAATCTTGCAGACACCATCTTTTGTTGTAGTTAGACAACAGGTTTGTTCTGCAGAGGGCAGATCTCCCAGCAGATGCCAGTCTGGCAAAGCAGGCTTTATGGGCTTTTTACTTGAAGTCCATCTGAAGTTGGTTGCAGATACAGAAACTCAACACCCAAATGGTTGGAGAAACCAGGGGGTTATGAGTGTTCTTCAAGTACTTTTTACTCTTATTGCTTCCTTTGTAGAAGATCATTGTAAACTTGTTGACTGATTTAGCCTCCAACTCCCATCTACAGCATTTATTTAGAAACTTGTTCCTGATCAATCCTGACATCTTTTGCTCCAATGGGGAGGTGATTTACAGATGTTCCAAAAGCTACTTCTGGCAGAAATGAAAAGTTCTGTGATCTTTTAAAAACTAGCATGTGAAGGTGTCTGTGTCCTGTGTCTTTGTAATGTTGATTTTTTTTTTTAGTATATAAACACTATTTATAAAGAAATCGGGTCACTGGAACCTTTTACTGTGACATAAGCTCTTTTGTCAAGGCTCACTGAAATTTTCTGGCTTCCTTCTGAGAGTGTGTAGGAAAGCTACGTTGAAAATTGAAGTTCTTAATCAACAACAGGTATGTCATGATGGAATGTGCATCTTGTTAGCTATGTTAGAGTTTACAGAAATAACTTTAACTGCTAGAGGCATAATAGCATTTTGCTGATGATTGATTGGGATCAGAGCATGTGAAGAAAGTGCTGAGATCCTACATTGAAACTTTCATGGTTTATTCTTTCTCTCTAGACAATACTGTGCAGATACCTTTTGCCATCTGGAGAAATTTTATTCAGCTTCTCTATGGTGTTCACTAGTACCCTGTAGATTTAAGTGACATTTTTTCTGAGAGATTTTGGGAATCTCAGGATCAGGATTCTGATATTTAAGCATATCTTTTAGTAGATCCAATAAGAGTGCAGCTAACTGCTGTGTGCTTATGTACAGATTACTACATCTGTTTTCTGTCAGGAGACAGAGCATATTCTACCTCTCCTAATAAACAGTTTTATTACAGGAACATTTTTTATGATTCTAATCTTGCCTTGAATGTAAGTATGTCACCAGCTGGCTTTTTTTTTTTTTTACAGGTTATTTGGAAGAGGAATACTTTGCTGAACAGAGAAGCACAAGATGACTTTTGATTACTTCTCTTCATGGGAGCCTATCTGCACTGGTATGCTTTTTAAAAACTAATTTTTCTCAGACTGACTTGTGATTGCATGTATCATCCAAAGGTCTACTTAAAATTTAGGAAGCCAAGCATTGCTCATTGTATGTTTGGAACTAGGCAGAGATGTATGTTTTCAATGTTTGCTGTTCTTTTAGGTGCTATGGTATTCATTTATCTGTTTAGCATCAATGTGGTTAATAGGACTTTTGAATTAGAGAGTTAGAAGTCAGAGGGAATATTGTGACAGTATTAGAAATTAACCTAGAACTGTGAAAGTCCTGACACATTATGTACAAATTGTGAACATAATTCTTCCCAAGAGCTCAGAAAATACTTATTCTTTACATTTTGCATAGTTGTGGTTTAGAGTAGTAATAATGATTCCCATGGCTGACACTTCTTGACAGTTAATGGCTCTCTGAATTAGGGACAGCAAGAAATATCCTCAAGAGGGCAATTATTTGTGCTTAATGACCCGAAGCAGAGGTGGCTGTTTCCCACAATACTTTCCTATGAAAATTGCCACAGTAGTGTTTATAGAGTGGAAAAAAGAGAAATTTCCTAAATTAAACTAATACCTCTTGTGAATAGTTTTATGGGTCATCTCCTCATGCAGGGTAGTTGATTAGTTTCAATTTAGGATATGTAAATAGGTATTAAAGCTGAAGACTGCTAATTCCTTTTAGAGGGAACAGTTAGGTAAGAACATTGTCCCTGCTGATTTGTGCTCTGACTCATTCTTTGCACTGGTCTTAGCAGAAAGGATTCTGTTGCAATAGGTTCTTGCCTCTGCTTAATGGGACAGGAAACAATTGAGAGGGGAGCACATCCTGTCCTGCTCTTTACCATGCTGGGTTACCAGAGACCACATACTGGAGTATTTTCTATCAACACACAAATTCATTTGAAAACGGAATAAGCCCATCATCTTCATGTTTCTCATTGACTTTATCCTTTTACTCCTAAGACTATTTTGCTTTTTCAGTGTTTTTATTGCTTTTGCTGCAGTTCACCTTCAACATGAAACCATTGCTAGTAGATGTAAAGCATACAAAAGCTTCCCATTGGTGACCACTTAAAACATCTCCAAGAAGTATCATCAATATACCAGACTTCAGATTTCTGAATAAGAATGATTTGACCAAATCTTGGTGCTGGACAGAACTGAAAATATCCAGATCAATTTAATGAATCATTAAATGAATCATTGGCAGCATTTCACAGCGTGTTCTGATCATAACTCTTACAGGACTGATATGTTCCCTGTTTTGTCTATGTTGGAGTTTCTGGTTTTGACTGGTGTTGGCTCTGCATACAAGATACTATCTTTTATTTCTGGTTGAACATGCTATCCAAATTTTGAACAGAACCTTTTAGAGTCAAAAGCTGTTAAAAACAGACACCATAGTTCTAGCAATAATTACATTTGATGAATGAAATTTGTGTGGTATTTGGCTTTAAGTGTGTACTCCATTGAGATAATTGTGTCTATTATGTTCCATAAAAAGAAAGTTGCATATGAGTGAGAACCTTGCTTGAGAGAAAATGTACATACCCAGTAATGTTCAGCAGTGAAATGGGAAAAAAAGTGATTGTGTGAAGCTTTTTTGCATCTGAAAAGGGTTAGTGAGAGTGCATGTTCCCAAAGTGAGCGTGTTGTGACGAAAAGGTACCTGCCTCTTGCTTGAGTCCTTTGACCATCAATAAGCTTGCCTGTTTAAACTATTAAAGCATGGGTGTGATTACCATTCAGCAGTGACTCTGGCTTTGAAATTACAGGATCTCTCTTTCCCAAAGAGCAAATGAGGACTGAAATGAAATGGGTGTGAAGTTATCTTATTGGTCTGTTTTTTTCAGCTTACATTTCTATCCTTACATAATTTTGTGGAAGTTGAAAGGGTAGCAAGAAGGAAGGAGGTGTATGTTGAATAATCATGTCGTGGATGCTCATGGTAGAAGCATTTAAGGTAGGATGAAGAAGGAAAAAGTGATGTATGCGTGCTGCAGAAGGGTTCCTCTTCAATTTAGGGACTGAATGGCCAATCACTTCAACAAAGGGTCATAGCCAAGAAAGAGCATGACTAAGTTTCCCATGGATTAGATAAGTCTAACTCCAAAACACATTTCAGCATGCAGATTCAGTGTGTGGTGCACAGAGAGATTTCGTACCTCAGGGTTATAAACAGTACAGAGAAGAGTGCTGCCTGGAAACCATCAGTAAGCAACGAGCACAGGAGCAACACTCAAGAATTTCTTTCTACCTGGGATCCAAAGCCTCCAGTCCTCTGATCAGATTACATGTTTTCTTTGTAACAGTTTGCTTTGATCAGCAACAGCTGATCACTACTCCCTGGACTCTTTTGTCCTTCCTGAAAAGAGGATATGTCTGATGACTTATGCAACAGCCAAATGACTAACGCTGTCTTCCCACTTTAAGCACTTGGCTAGGTCCAGACAGCAGCTTGCATGAGGTCCTTCTCCTCCTCTTCTCTTAACAGCCTTCAGAAAAGCATACAAGCTTCATACCGAGGGGGAAAAAAAGCACAAAACAGGAGGTACCTGTTTGTGTAGAGAGCTGAGGTGCTGAGAGAGAATACACAATAAGGTTTTTCTTAGTCACTTCTTCTAGGATTGCTAGTAATAGCTTATAGACACCTGTGAATCATTTGTCCTTTGCTCTATACTGAAAGCTACTGGCTTGACAAATGCAGGGTAGCACAATCATTTTGATTAAATTAAGAGGGCAGAACACTCCTACTCCTCATGTCTAGTTCCTTCTGTTTAGGAGGACAATTTGTAATAAAACAGTATTTTCTGAAGCTTTAATTCTTTAAATTAGATCACTTGCAGTTTGAGTCTTTTTTCCCCTCATTAGAGCTTTTATGGTTGTCATCAGCTAAGGCGCTGCTGAATTTCATACCTTAGAGTGTAAAACTCTGTGGCATAAAAATATTTAAAGATCTGTAAACTTAACCTAAGTGACCAAATTCTGTTGTATATATTTCAAGCTAGTCATGTAGCTGCATTTATGTGCTCAAAATGTATGTGCCCTCGTGGCCAAGAAGGCTAATGGCAGCCTGGGATGCATCAAGAAGAGTGTGTGCAACAGGTCAAGGGAGGTTCTGCTCCCCCTCTATTCTGCCCTGCTGAGGCCTCATCTGGAGTCCTGTGTCCAGTTCTGGGCTCCTCTGCTCAAGAGGGACAGGGAAGTGCTGGAGAGAGGCCAGCACAGGGCCACCAAGATGATCAGGGGACTGGAGCATCTTTCATAAGAGGAAAGGCTGCGGGAACTGGGGCTGTTTAGTCTGGAGAAGAGGAGACTGAGGGGGGATCTCATTAATATTTATAAATATCTAAAGGGTGGGTGTCAGAAGGTTGGGACATCCCTCTTTTCTATAGTAGCTAGTAACAGGACACGCGGTAATGGGATGAAGCTGGAACGCAAAAAAGTTCCACTTAAACATAAGAAAAAACTATTTCACTGTTCAGGTGAGGGAGCCCTGGCCCAGGCTGCCCAGGGAGGGTGTGGAGTCTCCTTCCTTGGAGGTCTTCAAGACCCATCTGGACATGTTCCTATGTGACCTGATCTAGGTGAACCTGCTTCTGCAGGGGAATTGGTCTAGATGATCTCTAAAGGTCTCTTCCAACCCCTACCATTCTGTGATTCTATGATCTTTTGGTTTCTAACAAAACCAGCAAGCTGCCTGAACTGAAGGAGAAAGTGGGCAGTCATTTTTTTGGAGCAAACCTCATTAACAGTCACCTCTTCTGACATGGACATCTGTATGAAGACACTGTGAAATATGTCCTAAATTGCCCTCTGAATCCACAGAAACTCTGTGGAATCCACAACCCCTGTGCCAAGTGTTTTCACCATTACTTGTGAAGTAATGATTTTCAGCTCTGGGCTCCTCAGTTCCAGAGAGGCATAGACATACTGGAGAAAGTCTAGTGCAAGGCCACAAAGATAATGAGACTGGATCATCTCTTCTGTGAGGAAAGGCTGAGTGAGCTGGGACTGTTCAGCCTGGACCAGAGAAGGCTCAGGGGGATCTTACCAATGTATATAAATTCCTGTAAGGAGAGCACAAAGAGGACAGAGCCAATTCTTTTCAGTGGGGCCCAGTGACAGGACTAGAGGAAGCAAGCACAAACTGAAACACAGGAGTTTCACTCTGAACATCAGGAAACACTTTTCTCCACTATGAGAGAGACCAAGCATTAGCACAGGTTGCTCAGAGAGGCTGTGGAGTCTCTATCCTTGGAGATACTCAAAAGTCATCTAAATGTGGTGTTGGGAAACTGACTTGAGGTGGCCCTTGCTTGTACAGAAGGGTTGGACAAGCTGACCTCTAGACACCTCTTCCAATCTCAACCATTCTGGGATTTTGTGATATCTGTGGCTTTTCCTATTCTTATGTTATGAGAAACAGCAATCGTTCACTCTCCCTGTGCCATTAATAATTCTGTAGACCTCTATAATACCTTTTTCAGTCACTTTTGGGTAGAGATCAGATGGAGAAGATTAATAATACTGGAGAGATGCCATGGATGTGTATTGTAGCACAGAGTGTATATAAACATACAGTGCATGTAGATAGCTCCTTCTTCTTGGTTTCTTTGCTAACCATTCTGAACACCTGGCTGACGTTTTCATAGGACAGACCATCAAAACTTGAAGATCTATTCTTCTTCCAGATGGTAGTCATTGGTTTAGCATCTGTTATTATACAGATAAACTTTTTCTAAGCATGCATGGCTTTACCTCTAGCAACACAGAATTTTATCAGACAGTTTATTAGCTTGTCACTAACTGCCATGAGATTCCTCTGTACCTCTTTATAGTTGACCTTTGTTTTTATTAAATTGCTCTGAAAAACAGTTCATGTTCATCATCAGTAAATGTCTTGGTTTCACATTTCCCACTTCTCCCCTGTAGGTTGAAGAACTTGAACCCTAGTATAGATTTCCTTTGCAGGATCATTCTGGTGACCTTTATTCACTGTAAATCTAACTACTCCTTCTTTTGTTTCCTATTTTAAGCTGATTATTGTCTGTGAGAGGGCTATACGTTTATCTAATGGCAGATTAGTTTCTTTTAGAGCCCTGGCAGAGAGACCTTGTCAAAAACAATCAGAAATGCAGAAGTTACCTTTGCTGCCTTATTGCTTACAGAGCTCTGAAAGACAGTGCCCTGGGGATCTAATTTTCTGTACTCTTATGACTTTAAATCCAGAATTATTTGTTGAATTTATGCTCTTTTGCAGTCCCTGCAGAATGCTACAGCTTCCTTCCCTCTTCAGTGTTCTTGGCTTGTGGAGTCATAAACCTCAGTGAAACTTTGGGTGAGATTTTTTTCACGTTCATTGCTAAAATCCTTGTTTGTTTATCCTGGAAAGCTGTGTTAACCTTTCTGCTGTTAGTTACACATTTTAACAAATATATTAAAAACAACTAGCAAAGGAAAGGTTTCTAAATACCAAAGAAAGAAAAGAGTTGAAGCTACTATATATGCTTCAGCTTGTCATAACATTGAGGCTCTCTCTAGGAGAGTTTCTGTAAAATGAAATTGAATGGGAGAGACTGGAGAGAAAAGGAAAACCTAGAATGAAGTTACTAGAATTTAGCATTTTTGCAAAATGTTAATGCACATAGTCTGATACACACTTACTGAGTTGAAAACTCTGAAATTTAATGGGGTAAAATAGAAGAAAATTCTGTCATTCCCTAGCCATTCAAGCAAGAAAACATCTAGAAAGTGGAAGTTGTATGACTCTCTCTTAAGTTTGCATAGCAAGGTTTTGGTAGCAGGGGAACTAGAGAACTAGACTACTGTGAGATGTTGTAAGAAGGTTCCCCTATGACCAATGGAGCTGATGCCAGTTGACTCTGAGATGGACCCACCACTGAGCAAGACTGAGCCCATCAGTGACAGGCAGCACCTCTGGGATAACTTTAGAAGGGGAAAAAATTCTGTGCAACAGCAATTACAGATGGGAGAGAGGAGTGAGAATATGTGAGAGCAACAACTCTGCAGACATCAAGGTCAGTGAAGGAGGAGGAGGAGGTGCTCCAGACACTGGAGCAGAGATTCCTATGCAGACCATGAAGGACTCCACACTGGAGCAGGTGGATGCCCAAAGGGGGCTGTGACCCTATGGGAAGCTCACACTCCTGGCTTCTGTCAGGACCTGTGAACATGGGGAGAGAGGAGCCCAAGCTGAAGCAGATTTGCTGTCAGGGCTTGTGACCCTGTGGGAGACTCACACTGGAACAGTCTTTTCCTGAAGGGCTGCTCCCCATGGAAGGAAACCACACCTGAGCAGTTTGTGAAGAACTGTCATCCATGGGAAGGACTCACTTTGGAGAAGTTCATGGAAGACAGTCTCCTGTGGGAAGGACCCCACGCTGAAGCAGGGGAAGAGTATGAGAAGTCCTTCCTGTGAGGCAAAAGGAGCAGCAGAGACAATCTTTGATGAACTGACCACAAACTTTGTTTCCTGTCCCCTTGTGGTGCTCAGAGTGAGGAGACAGAGAATTAGGGAGTTAAGCTAAGCCTAGGAAGAAGAGTGGAGTGTTTTTATTATCCTACTCTGATTTGATTGGTAATAAACCAAACTAATTTTTCTGCAAGTTGAATCTGTTTTGCCTGTGAGGTTATCTACTGAGTGATCTCTCTGTCCTTACCTCAACCCATTAGCCTTTCATTATACTTTCTCTCCCCTGCCCAGCTGAGGAAGAGGAATGATAGAGCAGTTTTGGTGGGCATCTGACATCCAGCCAGGGTCAAACATCCAAACTGCATTGAGTCTTTGGTGCTTTATGATAATATGCCTGCATGATACCATTAATCATTTCTAAGTTAAGCATTTAACTTAGAAAAAGTGCTGAAGGTGTTACAGCCTTGGAAATCTAGTGATATTGAGCTTGCAAATAGGAAGGAGCTTTGTTGTGGAATGAGAGAAGCAACTCATAGTGCTGATGTTTATTGCTGAATCCTCAGCAGCAGCCTGAGCAAGCTTGCATTTGGATTGCTAAAATTCCAAACAGGGGACATAAGTTAGACTTTGTTGTGTTACTCCACCAACAAAGAAATTAACTATTATCCAAGGAAGAGAGAACTTTTGGTCCCCCATGAAGCATGTGGTCCCTGTGTAAGTTTGTAAAAGCATTTCTTCCTCCATTCACATTTGCCCAATGTTGATACCAAAAAGAACCTGCCAGACATATCCTTCTCAAGTTAGTAGCACAAGCTTGTCCTCATATGGAAGAGATGGCTTGCTCTCTAAAGTTGCCTATATCCCTTCTCTTCCTAAAAACATGAAAACAGCCTGAAGTGACTATTACAGACATCCAGAATGAAAGAGGTGAATCTCATTGTGTGTTTCTGACTATGGTGACCTATGTTTTGAAAGGGCACAGAATCCTTCTGGTTTCCAGCGAGATCAGGTGCTGGAGTACTCTGGGAGCATTTCATTTAATAGACCAAGACAGAGAATGAACAATTCTATGAAGAGCTAGCACTGAAAAGGGGAGATGTCTCTAAGCTTCTTTGCATTTTATTTCTCTGTAAGAACAATAACATGTAATAATACAATGTATGTAATAATAGTTACAAGATGTTACCTGTGAACTATGAAAGGAAACGTTTCATTGTATCAGCATAATGCTGGTGGAAGGAATTAGCTGAATGTCTAAGGATTAGATTTATGAGGAGAAAGAGGGTGCATGTAGTGACATGTGAGATACCAAGATGAATTAACAAAGACACGTCTAGACAGTGAAAAGCAGGAAAGCTTACTGCAGGAGGTTGTGGCCATTGAAGAAGAGTTAATTTCCTGCACCTTGATGTGAGTCAGTCACTAAATGAAACAAATTGAGAAGTACTGTAATCCTGTGGATGAGTTATTTAATAATTAATAACAGGTTAGGATGTTTTACATGTTTTTCCTGAGGCATCTGCTGCCGGTGGCTGACGTGGAACCAAGGGTTCTGTATTACGTAGGATAGCTTAGATAGGTAGACTCATAGCCCAGTGTCTTACCAAACAGGCAGATAAGCAGCACTGATACTTTTTAAGCTATTTGGAAATGTTATTAAATTTTCTAGCTGTAGGTGGTTGCAAAACAAAATAACGAAGCTTTTAAACTGAGATGTAAATAAAGATAGGGATTTAATTGATGCACTCTTAATCAGTAAAGCTTGTTTTCAAACACAAGTTTTCCAGTCCTAGTCAGTTAGAAAAAAGCTTAGTGAGGGAGACTATTGTGCAGTATTGGCAAGATCTAGAAGAGAAGGACCAAATATTACAAGATCCCGTTGACTTGTGCTTGAGTAGATTGCGTCCACCTAAGGTGTCATTGTGTATTACGCATCCTTTTGTTGTTAAGGAAAAGCAGAGCAATCGTTTGGTTCCCATTGATTTCAGCAGGTCTTATTTTGTTTCTTTCAATATCTTTCTTCTTTTTCAGGTGGAAACACTGACAGGAATTTTAAGAACTTTGACGTTGAATTTTGATCTGTTAAATGACCAGGACTAAGATACTGCCTGTACAAGATGAAATGTCTTGAAGACCTTTGGTTGTGCTTTCGTTTCTCCTGAAGCAATGGTTTTCTCAGCAATGTTGACGCTGGCCCACTCTGGGACCTCAAATGCTACTTTTATCGTTTATGAAAATGCCTATACGAACTTTACCACTCCCCAGGTGATGCTTCGTAGTGGCACAACACAGCCTTTGAGATATAGTTCAGGTGCCGTGCTCACCACTGAGAGAAGTACTTATCTGGTAAACGCTACGGCTGTCCTGCCATCACAAGAAGTTTTCAGGAGCTTGAGTTTGCCACTCCAGATCATTCTTTCTGCTGCTATGATATTTATCCTGTTGGTTTCTTTCTTTGGTAACTTTGTGGTCTGCCTCATGGTCTACCAGAAGGCAGCTATGAGATCTGCAATTAACATCCTCTTAGCGAGCCTGGCTTTTGCAGACATGCTGCTGGCAGTGCTGAACATGCCTTTTGCTTTGATAACAATCATAACCACTCAGTGGATTTTTGGGGATATATTCTGCAGAGTCTCTGCCATGTTCTTCTGGCTTTTTGTCATAGAGGGGGTAGCCATTCTTCTTATTATTAGCATCGACCGATTTCTTATCATAGTTCAGAGGCAAGATAAACTGAACCCTTACCGTGCAAAGGTTCTCATTGTGATTTCCTGGGCGACGTCCTTTGTTGTTGCTTTTCCATTGTCAGTAGGGAATCCTAATCTGCAGATACCCTCGAGAGCACCTCAGTGTGTTTTTGGCTACTCTACAAGCCCAGGTTACCGAGCCTATGTGATAGTTATCTTGCTCATTTCCTTTTTTATTCCATTCCTGATGATGCTGTATTCTTTTATGGGCATACTCAACACCGTCCGCCACAATGCAGTTCGTATCCACAGCCACCCTGATAGCATATGCCTCAGCCAGGCCAGCAAACTTGGTCTCATGAGCTTACAGAGACCTTTTCAGATCAATATTGATATGAGCTTTAAAACTCGTGCCTTCACAACCATCTTGATTTTGTTCCTTGTCTTCATAGTCTGTTGGGCACCCTTCACCACTTACAGCCTTATTGCCACATTCAACAGCCACTTCTACTACAAGCACAACTTTTTTGAGATAAGCACTTGGCTCCTTTGGCTCTGCTACCTCAAGTCTGCACTGAACCCACTGATTTACTACTGGAGGATTAAGAAGTTTCACGATGCGTGCTTGGACTTGATGCCCAAATACTTCAAGTTTTTGCCACAGCTACCTGGCCATAGGAAGCGGCGCATCCGACCCAGCGCCATCTACGTGTGCGGGGAGCATCGCTCGGTCGTGTGAAGCTGCACTTGTTTGATGGTGATCCTTGTGTGCTGGGATGATTTGTTTCATAGGCTTCAGGTCGAGTTTTGTTTTGTTCCATATGGCATCTTCAGCGTGGCCATATTTTATAACTTGACTACATTTTCCCGGTTCTTTGTGCAATTTTGGGAGGCGAGACGGAGGGAAGGTGATTCGGTTGTAAGTTGAGTTTACTACCAGAATACAATGTAAACAAAATAACAAATGTTACCTCTAGGATTCCATGGAAATCCATTCTTTTAAATGAAAACTACATTTGTAACGTTTTGTCAGGTTTATGCTTACTAGGCCTGCGATTGCATCTAATTGTAGGCACTTTTTATGCTGCTAAGATACGGTATATTTAGTTGGTGTAATATTCCTGAGAAATATTGCTGCTGTCTGCAAATATTAGAGCCAAAATAATCTCATGAGATTACTTATTTAATTAACAGTTTCTCAGTTTTCATTGTGACACCAGAAAATTTCTTTTCTTCTTTTATTTTGATACTTCCATTCATATTTTGTGCACTTTACAAAATTCACTATGGAATTTGTTCATTGGAGTATTTTGTTCTGTATTGAAAGGGGTATTCTTCTTATTATTATTATTTGTTCCTTTGGTGAATTTCAATGAAAGACACATGTTAGCTCCAGGAGGGCAATTTCTGTTGGTATAGCTACAGATACAGTCACAGATTTGCTGGTTTTCTACCAATTGATCAAAAATAACTGCACAGTTATCAGCGGAGTTGGAAGGACAAAATGGAGTAACAAAAGGGAGAAAAAAGCAATGAAAATACCATGTCCCAAGGTCTGGGCTAACACAAGATGTAGAAAAATAGAGTTCATGTGAAAATTGTCACAGAGGAAAGGGCAGCTATAGTTGTGACTTTAGGCTATTACAAGCTGTCCAAACCTGCTGGGATGCCTGAAGCCTAACTGAAAATACAACTTTGGACCTACAATTTGAACTGTGTTAGGGTATAGTGCTGTCTCTACTTGAGCTTGTATAAGGCTAGATGTGCTTTGCACTGCTGAAATCATACTGTCAGACATTGGTTGAGGTAGAATTGCAAATAATAAACCAGCAAACAAATGGCACATGAGTCATAGTTAAAGCTGGGATTTAGTCTGCATAGTGATGACTTTGGAAAAAATCCTCAACTTGTTTCTTTTCCAGTTTAAGTATTAGACCAAAACCATAAACTGGTAATAATTAATAACAGCTGAGCTGCAGGGTTTGCTGGGGATGTAAGTTCAATTCCCCTTTTCCCTCTAATATTACTTGGCATTGATTTGTTTGGTTGATTTTTGTTGCCCCTTTTCCTCTGTAGTTCCTGCTGCCTCAAGGGATTACTCTGCTGTTCTCATCTGTTAGGCATCATCTCCTCTCCCTGAAATGCCAAACTACCTTTCTGATTAATGTTAGACTGTCTTGGTACCTGCCAGGAAAGCAGAAAGGCAAAGGTTTTCCTTGATTGATAGCAATCCAGACTCAGATATTTTGGGGTTTTGTTTTTAATCAGCTAAATAATTTTACTTCCCTCATGTGAAATGTTTAAGACATAGGTTTGAGCTTTGAAGTGAGATCCCTGCTTGCCCTGAGACTGGGTAAGAATGCCCGCAGAACTGTGCATCCTTGCAGTGGGCTTTTGTGGAGATGCCTGTGAGCTACTCCAAGATGATTCATGTACAATAAACAGGACTAGTTTTGAGCTTCTTTGGTTTCCATCTCTCAGTACCCCAAAGCACGTGGACCTCTGTTGGGTTTGTACCTGAGGAGCAAATAACAGCAATTTAATCTCTTTTTTCTCCACGTAGGACAAGGCATTTCTGTACACATACCAGTGTGTGGAGGCTGACTAGATATTTACACCCCAGATTTTATTTAGGTCTTCAATGAAAAACTAATTTAACAGTTATCTCTCTTCTTCTCATCAACAACTACCAATAAAAATGTTGACTATTGAAATTTTACCATATAAAGGAACAATTTTGAATTAAGCTGCTAGCTGAGGTTGTAGGTTCAATGTAAAGGTACCCAGGCAGTGGTGACATTGATGGCTGTGCTTTCCATTCCTCATCAACTTCACTGATGATGGTACAGACTTTTGTGATCAAAATGACAGACAATAAAAGGATTCTACTGTAAAACAGAATGGTTTAGTGTGTCTTTGCAGTACAGCTTTTACTTCTCAATTACATTTACATCGATAGCAGAAGTTTATGACCTGGTTAGTATGGATTTTCTGTTTCAGAGCTGTCATGCCTGTTTATCTCTGAAAGCATCAAAATTGTTCTTAGAGCTGCTGTAACAGAGTGAGTGCATATTAAGATGGCAGGAACAGGTACTTTTGCTGTCTTCCAGAGCTATAATGTAAAAGGTTTGAATGAATGTTGTAAAACATGGTAATTCAAGAAGGAAAGAAGATGAGTAATACAGGAAAGTTAGTGAAATTACTTCCTTGAAGGGGGAGGAAAAAACATTTTGTGTGGATTGCATAATCTGTGTCACCTACTGGCTGTGAAGTTGATTCTGCAAACATCACAGAAAGTTAATTTATCTTGTAGTGTTTGTTTACTCCGACTGTAACAGGCTTTCAGCACAGAGCTAGGTCTGCTCATACTTGGAGGAAACAAACCTGAGTTGTGCTGCCCAAATTCAGAGGTGACTTACATGGTGGTACAGTATTCACTTACCAGCTTTTAGAGGTGATCAAAGCATTCAGTGAAAAGAAAGAGTGTTCAACAAGAAACGAAGCGGCACAGAAATATCCCCCAGGGTAAATGTGTGTTTACAGAACCATTTGGGCTATTATGTCTAATATACTGTCTTTAGAGCAGTGCCTTGATCATTGCAGCTAAAGTCCTAGGACCAAGTTGAAGATTGCTAAACTGCTCAGTCTTACTATCTGTGATCCTGCCAAGGTGAGCATAACCTTGCTAATGTTTGTAATGGTAAAACACATCTGTGTTGGAAAGATTTGGGCTACTAGGGCATTTTTGTGGGCTTGACCTTAACCAAGACCAAGGATTTTAAAAACTGAAATGGATCCTTCTTGATTCTACTGAGGAATTACAATTTTCTTCCTTTCCAGAAATGACACTCTTTACTAAACTGTTATTCCCTCATGTTACATTTTCAGAACCCTTTGTTATGGAGAATTGAAATGAATGTATTTTGAATTATGTTGCAGTGTAATTCATTCTGTCAAGGCATGCTGCTTACACAAGCCTCATTTGTACCAACCTATTGCTAAAATGATTCTTTTGTACTCAAGAGTTGTGTATTTTTGACATTTCTTGTTACTCATGTAAAAATATTTATGTATATAGAGAAGAAAATTGGTTTGCCTCTTACTGCTTTCTGTTACTGTTTTTTTTTCACTTGTATGCTTAATGATTTCATATTTTCTTTTATCTGGGCATATGCATAAGCAACTATAAAAGGTCTTTCTGCAGCTGTTTGAGATTTAATTCTCAAATCATTCAACAATGCCCTCCTTGAAAGGGATTTTGATTTCCTCCTTTTTTTTGTGTGTGTGTGAGAAATAAAAATTCAGAGCACAAGTTTGTTGTGGTTGGAATGGTGGGAAATTTAAGTCTAGTTTTCCAGGAGCTGCTGCTTTGCTGTTAGGAACTGATTTGATCCTCTTTCTGTTTTTGAGAAGTACTCATTTTCTTATGTGGAGAAACCTTGAATTACTGTTTTAAAACAAGCTGTTAAATACAGTGGTGTTGTCTTTTCTGTACATGTTACACCTATGAGAATACCCGAGGCAAAAAAAAAAACCATTCTCCAAAACTGTAGCAGAAGGCTTTAGAATTGCTGTCTTTACATTTACAGGTTCCTTGGATTTGATGTTCAGCTTCATAGCTTCAGACAACTTTATCTATTTTTTAAATAACCAAGATTGTTGACCTGATTTTAATGGTTTTATTTAAGCCAAAATGTTTCTGGAGTAAAGAATTTACGGTATGCTCTTTTCTGAGACATACATTAGGTTAGAGGTGTGTCAGTATATCTTAAATGAAATAATATCCAGCAAAAAAAGCCTAAAAAAAAGCCATTTTCCTAAAAATCCTACCTAAACTGGTTCTGGTGCTTTTTAGCTGAGGAATTATGGTTGTTTTATTGTGCAATAAATAAAACAGGCAGTGGTACTGCACAGCATGCTTCATTTCAACTCAAGACAATGACTTCTGTTATTTAAGTGCTGTGTGTTTGTGTGGGATGGATTGTTCCCTGTATTAATATAAGGGAAGTTTTTTCAGCTTGCTAATGATTTAGCAGAACTGCTGATGGAACTTCCTTATATGATAGAGTCAAGGCATGTCCCTAAAGAGGGGATGGATATTTCAGTTTGCTTGGGAATGGCTTTACTCAGCTGCCCACATGCCTGATTTTGAGAATCCTTTCGTGTACATCTGCAACAACCACTTTTTCCTCCTGTCCCCTATCCTGGTTCCCTCCACCTCCTTGAGGCAGCGCCTTCTGCACCCCTGTATTACAGCTGGTACAGTGGTGACAGGAGACACTGGCAGCAGGAGGTAGAGGTGCTGGAGAAGCTGTGTAGCTGGCAAGCCTCTTTCACCTAGTTCTGCTCCCTCCCAGCTTGATTACAGGCTGTCAGGGACCTCAAAAGATCATCCAGTGCAACCCCCCTGCCAGAGCAGGACCATCTAGAGTAGGTCACACAGGAACTTGTCCAGGTGGGTTTGGAATGTTTCCAGAGAAGGAAACTCCACAACCCATCTGGGCAGCCTGTTCCAGACTGAGTTTTACTACCTTTGGTCATCAGATGAGGGCTGTCAGGGACAAGTTCTTACAGGAGTACATGTATTTGCCTTTAGTGCTTATGCACAAGTGTCATTTTATCCCTGATGGTGTTACACATTTTATTGCACCCCTATGTTTTGCCAGTAGCCACAACAGCATATAGCCCATCATGGCTGAATAAGAATCTTTTAGTTGACCTCTGTCCCTGTGAGTGCTCTGGGCACAGGATCTGCCAGCGAATATGCACTAGAACAAAAGTTTCCTGCAGCTTGTTCTCAAACAAAAACAGCATTCATGGAGGCAATCACAACTGTGCTCAGGGATGAGGGTGGTGGGAAAAGAGCTGTGGGTTGGTGACTGCACTGCATGGTGGAGGAGAATGAGTTGTAGTGGTTGATGGTTCTTAAGTTCCCCTTAAGGTGCTGAAGTTTGTTTTTAAAATGAAATTATGGATACTTCATGCTCTGAATATGGGGTCGTGTTGTTTTACTTGATTGTGTGACTGTGGATGCGACTTAATACCAAATCACTAGCAGTAATGCAGGTAAGTGGCATAGTATTCATAAATACCCAAGTAGAATGTGTTTCTCTTTTATTACCTTGTCTAAATAACCTGCTTTGCTGGTGTGTGGGTGCAGAACATAGCAATAATGAGACACACTCCTTGTTTAATTGGTGCTCTGCCTTGAATAGATTACTGCAATTCAAACCTCTGTGGTTGACCTGAAATAAAATTAAGCCTTTTCAACTAACATGAGTAGGAATTCCACTAACACTCCCCTGTCTGTTAAAAGAGAAGGCCTAGTGAAATAAATTACAGTAATTCCTCCTAGGGTCACTTAATCTGATCTCCAAAGGGGATGTAATCATAGCTGTGATAAATTTTACAGTGACTCCCGATTTACTTGGCCTAGGCTGTGTATCAAAGACAAAAGGAGGCATTTTAGTGGTGAGGATATTGCCTAAACACCTGGGAAGCCATTGAAGCTTTCAGGAAAATCTCAGTGCTAGAGTTATAGTTTAAGCTTTGCTGCTCTTTGGGGTATCAATGCTTTTTCTTAAAAGGTCATTCCTTTAAAGGAAGAGATAAAGTGATATTTCTTCTATCATCTTGAGCTTCTTGACCCTTTAACTGGGAGAATGGTAATTTTGAATTAACTTCCCTGGCCTTGGAAGATTTGAGAAGATTTGAGGCTGTCATATATCATACTGAGGTGTGTTCTAGAGGAGGTGGGATACTGTCAGCCCCTCATGTGTACTCTCACATCTTATAGTCTTTGAGGCAGAGAGAAAAGTGAGTGTATTCACAAGAAAGTGAGAGGCTGTGCTCCAGCCTCCGTTTGCTGCGAGGTGGTGTAAAGTGACAAGCTGTCAGGAGGGCAGCATTGGAAGCTGGGTTCTCCCCATCATGTGCAGTAACAACCCCAGATGTCTCTCTCTCCCAGTGAATATTGTTCTGTTCAAAGTGAAACATCTTTTACAAGAGGAAGTGAGAGTGTCGTTTCTGTTCTTACCTCAGTTTAAGTGATAATCCACTGAGTAAGCCATTCAGGAGAGACTGTTTAAAATCTTCAAGGATATTTTCATTACAGAATTATTAAGGAGTTTGCCTGGTTTATGAGGTTTTTTCTTGCAGTTTAACTGTTGATTGAGCTCTGAAAATGCCCATGGCTGGACCTCTATGTGATATAGATAAGGTAGAGCCTATGTTGTGAATTCTAGTTTGAGACAGGCATTGCACTGTTCACTGCCATCAGTGCTGCAGCACTTCTGGACATACACAGGAGCAGATGTATGTGATGGGATACCTCTGATATTTTAACTATATAGTAAGACAGCTTCACTGATCCACAGAGGAGATGAGTGGATGTTTTCAGGTGTGGTTTATAGGAGCTATTTTGGAAGTTTAGCTTCCAAAAGGAGTGAAAGAAACACCCTGGAAAAGCCAGTGGATCCACTGATGAAGAAGTAAACCTGGAGTGTTGAGATACATCTTCCCAGTCAGTCAATTTAATCTCATTTAATATGGGAAACTTAACTACTTATGAGCCTTAGGGTCAAATGCAGATCAGGGGGACTTTAGGGCTCTACCTTTTGACTTTCTAAAGTGTTTGAGTCTCCCTGCAGTCTTTTTTGGTTTCTTTCTTGTGATTGCTGGTGGTAACTCCCCTGTAGGAAAGATTGTGCATTTTGGAATGTAATTCACTACCTCTAATGCTGCTTTGTAGACAAGAGGTGCTGAATACTTAGACTCTTAACCACGGTGTGGGTTTTCCCTTGCCTCAGTTTGCTCCAATTTGTCTGAAGGAACTACACCACTCTGCTTCTGAGAGCATCTACACTGAGATTTAGCATTGTTCAATAGAATGCATTATCGTTCTACCTTAGTCTTTGATTTCTCGGGTTCCAGTGTAGACAAGACTTTACAAAGTCACTTCTAAAACTACCCAAGCATGATTCTTTTTAAGTTCTGGTAATTGTTCCATTTCTCTTATATCAAATTTAGAAATCCAGAAGGCATTGCATAGGCAGAGTTGCTTTGCTGTCTGTTTTACTAGAGTGTAATGAGGGGTGATGGGATGAAGCTGGAACACAAAAAGTTCCACTTAAACATAAGAAAAAACTATTTTAGTGTGAGGATGAGGGAGCCCTGGCCCAGGTTGCCCAGGGAGGGTGTGGAGGCTCCTTCCTTGGAGGTCTTCAATACCCACTTGGACACATTCCTGTGTGACCTGATCTAGGTGAACCTGCTTCTGCAGGGGGGTTGGATTAGATGATCTGTACAGGTCCCTTCCAACCCTACCATTTTATGATTCTGTGATTTATAAGACTAAATAGAAAGTAAGAAAGAAGCCTAAGGACTCAAGAAGGCTGACTTTGCAGCCTGCTGATTTGGGCAAGTTGGAAACCTTGGAAGGTGGTGCCTACTGCCCATCTGATTCCAGTTTTTGTTCAGGGATTAAACTAGTGTGAAATGCACTAACAACCCTGTAGATGCAGGTGGAAGCTGGGACTTTAGGTAGTCTCTTCCCCACACAACAGCATCTTGGTTATTGCCATGCCCCACATTCTGGCCTCAGAAAGCTTTTGCTGCTTCTGACACTGTTCTGTGGCTCCCAGGTAAGTGATGGGAGAGGTAATCACACCTCACTTTGCCTCTTCAGCAGCACGCACTAACCATCAGGCTGAGAGGTGAGTCCTTTTCCACGTGGCCATGTTTTAAAGGAGAGGAGTTCTTTTTACTTGGGTTCCCATCTTCCTCCGAATGACATGGGAATGTAGTATTTCAGAAAGGTGCAGTGAAGCCAGGACTTCAGCAGGAAGGTGTCAGTCCTGCTGAGCATTTCTGCTGAGGTGCTCTGTGCTGCTGCTTTCCTGTAGCATGGATGACTTGAGATAGCCCACAGAGGTGTCTGACTCTCCTCTCATGGTGCAGAGGATGTAAGTCCCTATCTCTGACCCTTTCAGTAGGAGTCTGCAGTTCTGATGCCTCTCTGGTCCTTAACCCCTCTTCCTTATCTTGCAGCAGGAGTTCTTTTAACTAAAACTAAGAGTCTCCTATTAACTAAAAGAGTCTCCTTCCTTGGAGGTCTTCAAGACCCACCTGGACACGTTCCTATGCGACTTCATCTAGGTTGACCTGCTTCTGCAGGGGAGTTGGACTAGATGATCTCTAAAGATCCCTTCCAACCCTACCATTCTATGATTCTAAAACAGACCTTCAAGGACAGGGAAAAATTTCAAAAGCATTTTATACTTGAAATTTTTTAAGAGGTGCTTTTGTTAGGACAGTAACTAATTAGTGTGAAGAGAAGGCTGGGCTATATGACAGCAGGAATTCTTTGGGACTTGATTCTTTATGAGAGGCTGATTCCACTTACATAAAACTTCATTAGTGCCATTGTCAAGGTGAGCCTAGGTATAGGTAGAAAGAATCTCAAACTTAAGGGTTACTAAGTAAGGGCCCATTCAAGAGCATTACTAACCTTTGTAATTCATCTTAGATCAACATTTGTGGTATTTGATTGTGGAGGGCTGGCTTTTGTAATCCACTTTCTCAGAGGAATTCATTATCTGAAAACCTGTGACTAATGAAAGATGTTTTGTTCTTTTGAAGTTCTAGATAATTTCCATGAAGGTTACTATTACTAAGCAACAGGTTCTGTGGAGTGTCTCCCAAGGGGCTGAAACTACAGTATGTACAAAAGTAAAACAAAACACAGTGAAGAAGAGATGAAATATTATCCCCAGACAGACCACAAAGAGCACCACATACAGGGCCTGATTTGGAGTCTCCTTCCTTGAAAACTGTTGTTTGACCAGTGGAAAAACTCCCATGGTTGCAAAAGGTCAGCATAAACCACCTCCTGTGAAAGTAAAGCAAGTTTCAGCCTCTGCTCAATGTAGAGATACACCACAGCATGACTAAGGGAAAGAAAAAGAGAAGCCCCAAATATAAGTCAGCAATTACCTGTAATATATGTCAGCCACATTAAATAAGAATGGTTATTTATAGTTGTGAGGACAGTATGAAATACAGAAGTGTTTTCTTAAGTCACAAAAGATGGTACTGCTTTTCTATGCAGCTTTGTGTCAGAGTAGAAGTGTGTATTTGCAGTTTGCTTAAGTAAAAGAACACACCTTGATATCCAGCTTTGTGGGGATAGAGGTTTCACTCTCTCCTCTCACTTGAGCTTTATCCATTGGCTTTGCTAAATACAGGGTACAAATGGAGGATAAAAGGGAAAAAGAAACCACCAACAAACTCACAATCACAGAGTTGCAGAGTGGGCTGGAAGGGACCTTTAGAGATCATCCAGTAGAACCCTCCAGCTCAAGCAGGTCCCACCTAGATCAGGTCGCACAGGAACGTGTCCAGGCAGGTTTGAAAACTTCCAGAGAAGGAGACTGAAGTGGAACTTCAATAGTTTATCCAGTTCTGCTGAATTACATTTTTGTTGTTTCTTAAAGGGAAAAACAAAAGGAGAGAAAGTTTTTCCTCGTGTTCAAGTAGAACTTCCTGTGTTCCAGTTTGTACCCATTACCTCTTGTCCTGTCATTGGATGCTACAGAGAAAAGACTTGCCCCATCCCCTAAACACCCGCCCTTTAGGTGTTTATCAGCATTGATCAGATCTTTGGGCAGCTTTCCAGCCCCTCTACCCCAAGCCTGCATGTAGGATCTCAGGCATGACTCTCAGATCAGTACAGGACAGGAGCCATACTGTTTAACAGTTTAGATATAGGTTTATATTTTAAAGAGGGGACCTTAAGTGAATGAATATGTACTGAGCCATGTCATATGATCTGAGATAAATCCCTGGCTTGTTTCATTTTCTTGTTTCATTCTTGATTTAAACAGGGACCAACTAGGACAAGTTCTCACCTGCCAGCCCTTGAAAAGGAGGGAATCATTAGAATTTTTTGCCTGTTTACTGATCTGTTTGCAGCTTATCCATCATCATTTGGAGATATGATGTGCAGAAATGATGCTTTTTAAAACAAAAACCTGTACATAGTATAGCTGTTTTTCCCAAAGGAATCACAGGGCATTTGAAAGCCACCTTTTCTCTAAGTTATATATTGCCTGTCATATGATTTAATACAAAACTATAAATACAAAAGTATGTGTTTAGAAGGGGTGGCTTACAAATATGATTAGAAAAGATACTCATCTTACTTATGTCTTTAAATTATTCATTCCAGATTATTCTCCAGCACCTCAATAAATTTCTGTAGGCAACTTGGTGTTACATGAAAAACATCTTAGAAATGTTTCCAGTCTTTAGAATTTGTTAGTCTCTCTTTCTCATATCTTCACATTCAAGGCTGGCCCAGTTTCACTACAGAGGGGCAATGTGTGCTGTAGTTGTTGCAATTGTAAATGTGACATAAATCCCTTCATTTCAATCCAGTTGCTCACAAGAAGCTTGATACTGCAGTCCTGCAGCATTTGGCTGTAACAGATCAGAACAGAACACATCTCTGAAGGAGAAAGAGATTAGATTAAAATGCTACTTAAAATGATTATGAAAATTGCATGATTTCTGTCTGTTGGAATAAGTGCTCTCATTTTGAAGTCTGGAGTAGAAGCAAGTTCTGTGTGTTCACTTTGAGAGCAGGTCGGTGTTAGTTCTTTTCAGAGCTTGTGCAGAGAGCAGTATTAAAGGCACGAAACTCTCCAGAATGAAATGGTTTTTTGGATGGGTGTACTTTTGAGAAGGATTTATCATGTGTGTATGTAAACTCACATGTTGTCACCATTACCATCATCATGATCATCCATGTATGCCTATAGACCTGTCCACACAAAACTCCACATAAAGGCTGTGCTGCCATTCAGCGGGATCTCGACCGGCTGCAGAGTTGGGCACAGAGGAACCTCCTGAGGTTCAACAAGAACAAGTGCAGAGTCCTACAGCTGGGGAGGAACAACCCCATGCACCAGGACAGGCTGTGGTTGACCTGCTGGAGAGCAGCTCTGCAGAGAGAGACCTGGGAGTCCTGGTTGATAATAAGCTAAGTATGGGCCAGCAACGTGCCCTCGTGGCCAAGAAGCCAATGGCAGCCTGGGATGCATCAAGAAGAGTGTGGCCAGCAGGTCAAGGGAGGTTCTGCTCCCCCTCTCCTCTGCCCTGCTGAGGCCTCATGTGGAGTCCTGTGTCCATTTCTGGGCTCCTCAGCTCAAGAGGGACAGGGAACTGCTGGAGAGAGGCCAGCACAGGGCCACCAAGATGATCAGGGGACTGGAGCATCTTCCTGATGAGGAAAGGCTGCAGGACCTGGGGCTGTTTAGTCTGGAGAAGAGGAGACTGAGGGGAGATCTTATTAACATTGACAAATACCTAAATGGTGGGTGTCAGGAGGTTGGGGCAGCACTTTTTTTGATGTTATCTAGCAACAGGACAAGGGATGAAGCTGGAATGCAAAAAGTTCCACTTAAATTTAAGAAAAAACTGTTTCAGTGTTTCAGTGAGGGAGCCCTGGCACAGGCTGCCCAGGGAGGGTGTGGAGGCTCCTTCCTTGGAGGTCTTCAAGACCCCCCTGGACATGTTCCTGTGTGACCTGATGTAGGTGACCCTGCTTCTGCAGGGATATTGGACTAGATGATCTCTAAAGGTCTATTCCGACCCTACCAAATTGTGATTCTATGATTTGGAGTTGATCTTCAAAGATACAACATCAGCAGAAAGGGAAGGCTCTTGTTCTATGCGTTTTCAATATGTGAAAATAATGACACCCATCTGGATGAGTTCCTGTGTGACCTACTCTAGGTTGTCCTGCTGTGGCAGGGGGGCTGGGCTGGATAATCTTTTGTAGTCCCTTCCAACCCTTAAGATTCTGTAACAATGAGATTACTATAGCCCTTTGTACTGACCTGCTTCACTGTTGCAGTGGTAAATGACAAAGCTGGAAATCTCTTGCTTAAACAAGGTGGTATCATTTCCAAGTGACCTCATTCGCTGTAGCAAGCTAATTTGGGGTGAAGGATGAGGTGTGTTAATGATTATATAATTCCAATCCTTGCAATGTAATATCATGATGCAGACACTGCTCTTTGGGCCCCTATGGTCAGTCTTCTGATTGAGGGCTGACCTAGACAGAGAGGGATAACCAAGCATGCTCATAATACAGACCTGGGGAAATATTTCAGAGAAGGAGATATGACAGCTCTTGTAGAGCACCAAGCCCTTGTATTTGGAATTCATTGATGACCTATACATCATTTTTCTTATCCAGAACTGATTAAAATTGCTTAGTGAGCAAGTCTTGAAAAATCAGATTTTGACATTTTTACCCATGAGTTTACCTGAGCCAAGGGTATTTTGATCTAATCTATTTCCAGTCAGGGATATCTAATCATAATCTTCCATTTGAGCTGTGCCTCAAACAATAACATACCCCATTGAGCTTGTAGTGCCATAGAAAGCTTCGGTTTACTTGACTCAAAACAAGAGTGAGTGTATGTATAGTAAAACCTAGTTTATATTGTTTTTCTGTTCCTTTCATTCAATACTAGTAACTCAGTCATTCAGTGCAAATGCAGAGGAAGTGCAATTATGGCTTAGGCAGTAATGTGCTTAAACTGCTGAAAAAACCCTATTTTCTAAATATGCCTGTCAGATCATACTGTTGCCCAGAGTTTCCTGCTATTTCCTAATATTCTCCTCTGAGGAATTAGTTTAAATGTGTTTGCCAGCATTTGGGATTATTCTTTTTCAAGGGAATATTGAAAGTAGCAAATGTGTGACTTTTTTTTTACCTGGCTGATCTTTCATAGAACCATAGAATGGTAGGGTTGGAAGGGACCTTTAGAGATCATCTAGTCCAACCCCCCTGCAGAAGCAGGGTCACCTAGATCAGGTTGCAGATCTTTCCTTGCCACCAGGACCAGTGTAGCACAAAGATTGTGACAGTCCCTCTCTGGCTGTTCATTCACTCCTCTCCCACTAAAAGAGCTGCATAGCTGTGTGGACTGAAACCTGTTCCAGCTGAAGAAATAATTGAAGGCAAATATTTCTATGAAATATCTTCATATGAAAGTAATAGAGTCATAGAATCATAGAATGGTAGGGGTTGGAAGGGACCTTTAGAGATCATCCAGTCCAACTCCCCTGCAGAAGCAGGGTCACCTAGATCAGGTCACACAGGAACGTGTCCAGGGGGGTCTTGAAGACCTCCAAGGAAGGAGCCTCCACACCCTCCCTGGGCAGCCTGGGCCAGGGCTCCCTCACTGAAACACTGACACAGTGTTTTCTTATATTTAAGTGGAACTTTTTATGTTCCAGCTTCATCCCATCACCCCTTGTCCTGTTGCTAGCTACTATAGAAAAAAAGGATGTCCCAACCTCCTGACACACACCATTGAGATATTTATAAATGATAATAAGATCCCCCCTCAGTCTCCTCTTCTCCAGACTAAACAGCCCCAGGTCCTGCAGCCTTTCCTCATGTGAAAGATGTTCCAGTCCCCTGATCATCTTGATGGCCCTGTGCTGGCCTCTCTCCAGCACTTCCCTGTCCCTCTTGAGCTGGGGAGCCCAGGATGGAGAATAATGGCCTGTGGCTTCCAGTTTCTATATATTATGCCCTGTGGTGTTTTAGGAAAAAAAAGAGGCAACTATAGCACCAGGAGGGATTAGGAAGTAGGAAATATTCACCATTGTGCAACCTGCAGGAGGTATATGCAGTTCTACCACGCTGAAACATCCATTTAACAAGGCTGGGAATTGAGCCTGGGTTTTGCTCTTTTTGTCTCCAGTCAATAAAGGCTGGTGGGTTCTAAAGGAAATAAGCTGGATGTTTCTTAATGTTCCTGGTGACAGTTTCATGGATCATTGTGATTTTGTGTGGGTTTTTCATGTCTTACAGTGAAATGCACTGTTGCTTTAACAGGTTTGTATTTGAAAGGTAATAATGAGACCCATTATGGTTTCCTAAACGTAACTGCACTTCAAGATCACTCTGTGTCTCCTTTTTGTAATACCAATGTGAGAAACAAAAGGAACAGTAAAATGGTACTTTGTTGCTGCACTTACCTGCTTGGTACATGTCTTTTAATGGCATTTGCTTTGAATTCTGTCAAGAATAAGCTGTAACTATTTGTCAGCTTTTGAGAAGCAATGTAAGTCTAGCAGAGCAGGCAAATTCAGGCATCTTGTGTTGTATTTTTTTTCCTTGGCTTCTGAGAAATAATCAGATAGTTACCATGTTAGAGATTCATTTCACCTGACTTTCAGTACCACTACATTAGGCATCCAATCTAAGCTACTCCTATGTGCTCTCTAGGTACCTTTGGTTGCTGAATCATCCCTTCTATCCAAGAAACTTATTTTAGGAGGGTGAATCATTCTCCAGAAATGCCCACCTGACTCTTGAAGAGGGTAAACTTAGACTAGGGTGGGAGATAACTTTTGCATCTTGAAAGTGGGGTAAGATGAAGCTCATTTTTTTCCTTCCCTTTTTAGCTGTGACTTACTTATTACCGTGGTCATGTTTGTTTTAAGAAGAGAGAAACAAAGGATTACACCATGGTTATTCCATGGTACTTATTCTATAGTTTTATTGAATCACATCCTATGTGGGCAGGGGAATGAGGTATCTCACATGGCATTCCCAGTATATTTTGAGTGTGTGCAACAATCCTCCCTACACAGAGGTATAAAGAGGCAGCAGATTAATTCAAATTTTCACTGGCCAGCATTGTTTCATCTTGCTTCTGGTTAAGTCTGTGAGCAACAGAAATAATAAGCATCTTGTTCCCCCCCTCTATGACTTTTCTTAAAGCTTCCCAAGGACCTCCAAGTTTTTATGGCTTTTCTCAGACTCTGCAGTGTGATTTTTATGCCAGCCCTTACAGACACTCTACCCTCACCTTTTTTTTTAGGATTTATTACATTTTACTTTCTTCCAGTCACTTGCCCCATTATTTTTGCCTGACTTCCTATATGTTTGCATCATTGCCAGAAGATTTTGACTTTCAATTGTTAAAAAAATAAGTCAAACCTTTTGTTGAAGCCAGATCTTCCAGACTGATTATTATCATTAACGTTGCTACCATCAAATTCAGAATTGAATCCTTGTATCCTTAGTGATATTTAGTTACTGTTAGACTATTTTGTAGCTCTCTCTGTTATGGTATGGTTAAATGATATTGTTTTAACTATTTTTTTTAAGAGTAATATAAAATACAGCAGAGACAAAAGCCTGTCTGAAGGTTTTTCTTACAGCTCCAAGCTGCTTCCAGCAGCATTTCTCTCTTTCTTCCATTCTCTCCAAGGGTATTTTTAATACCTTCAGCAAACCAGCCTTTTAGTTCCACCTACTGAGAATTGCTTTCACAGTCTGGGACCTAAATATAGGTACAACACATCTTGTAATGTACTATGGTACATGATTACTGTAATAGTTACTGTAAGGTACTATGAGACTGTGCTACACAGTCCAGGTTGCTTTAACCTAGTGCTGTGTTATATAGGCAGAAGAAATATTGTCAAATGTCATAGAGTGTGGTGTTATTCACAGTAAGTCTGTGGGCTGGGAAAGATGAGTTTCTAAGAGCTCTTTGCAAGCTTTAACAAGCTGCCATCAACACTGGTGCTAATTGACATTTATGTTTGCTGTCTCATCAGAGGGGTTTTCTGCAAGGTCTGTCCAAGGCACTGAAGTACTTCATTGTCTGTTGGTTATAGAACACAATGGGGATTGTTAACCAGGCAGGAACTTCTTCCTCGCTGGAGGTGCTAAAGCTCTAGACTTTATTAGCCCTTGCAAGAACAGGTAAATTTGGTTGAAAACAGTTAAAGCTGCAAAAAGACAATCTTCTTGAAGACCTCTCCTTCATAAGGTGGTGATTTCTGATCTATCAAGGTAACTTGGGTGGCTGAGCAAAGGTAAAGGTGAAAGGGACAGAAATACAGACAAATGTTACATGATCCTGTTATATGGGAGAACCACAATAGAAAGAATGACTGTGTTTTTGTGGACACAATCAATTCTATTAATGAATGTCAGCCATGGGAATGTGTAGATGAACTCATTTGTGCTCAGATATTGCTGCATAACTCCCTCTGAAGCCAACAAAGTCACACAGCTAAATTTGTACTTCTACTGCAGGATGCAGTAGGGAAATTTTTGCTAAATTCCTAAGCAAGCTGCTATAGCTGAATAAAATCCTTACCAGCACCACATCCAGGGTCTGGTGTATGTCCAGAGTGGGTAAAAGAAGGGCATCTTCAATAAGGTGACAGATTGGGTCAGTGAAATGGTCATTGCCTGTGGTGGGCCCTGGGAGGCTGATGGCTGCAGTAAGCTCAGCTTGTAGCTGGGCAGGTAGCTCACCTCAGCAAAACAGCATGCAAAGGAGAGAATGCTCTCAGCTCCCTTTCCATGCATCCCACTTCTTCATAAAGCCATCTTTCTGTTTTTCAGAAGGCAATGCCAATGACTTGCTTGCAAATATCATCAATAGCTATTTCATTATCCTGGCTGACCTAAAGAACTGATGTTGGAAATGTAAGGATAGACACAAAGTGTTTTCCCTGTCATTCATTTTGCCTCTAGGTATGAGGAACCAAAGCGCCTCATTAGCCAATCCCACTGCCATTTTAACCTCATTTATTCCAGTGGGTCATGGCAGACATTTCCATGGGTTATAGTTTCGTCAGTAAATGGGGACTGTGTTTCTCTGTACTTGTAATAGTCAGACTGAGGAGAGTTTAATAGTTATAAATAAATTGGAGTGAATGTTTCAGGCTGGGGGTTGACCTGCTGAAGAGCAGCTCTGCAGAGAGAGACCTGGGAGTGCTGATTGATAATAAACTAAATATGAGCCAGCAATGTGCCCTCGTGGCCAAGAAGGCCAATGGCAGCCTGGGATGCATCAAGAAGAGTGTGGCCAGCAGGTCAATGGAGGTTCTGCTCCCCCTCTTCTCTGCCCTGGTGAGGCCTCATCTGTGTCCAGTTCTGGGCTCCTCAGCTCAAGAGGGAAAGAGAACTGCTGGAGAGAGGCCAGCACAGGGCCACCAAGATGATCAGGGGACTGGAGCATCTTTCATATGAGGAAAGGCTGCGGGAACTGGGGCTGTTTAGTCTGGAGAACAGGAGACTGAGGGGGGATCTTATTAACATTTATAAATATCTAAAGGGTGGGTGTCAGGAGGTTGGGGCAGCACTTTTTTCAATGTTATCTAGCAACAGGACAAGGGGTGATGGGATGAAGCTGGAACACAAAAAGTTCCACTTAAATATAAGAAAAAAACTATTTCACTGTTCAGGTGAGGGAGCCCTGGCCCAGGCTGCCCAGGGAGGGTGTGGAGGCTCCTTCCTTGGAGGTCTTCAAGACTCGTCTGGACACGTTCCTGTGTGACCTGATCTAGGTGAACCTGCTTCTGCAGGGGGGTTGGACTGGATGATCTCTAAAGGTCCCTTTCAACCCTACCATTCTGTGATTCTGTGATTCTATGGTTTCAAAGTAGATTTCTAAAGTTACCAAGTTAGTGTTTCTTCAAAGTTTGACATCAATCTGGTTTTGATATTCATTTCATATATTGCTTCTATAGCCGAGTAGAAAATACAGCACTTAACTTGGGATGCATTGATTTACTACAAATGCAGCAGCTTTATTTTTAACATTTAAAAGTGTCATTGCCCTTGAGAAATCCTGAAAGTTATAGAAATGTATCAAAACTGTATTTAAGTTTATAGATTTGAACCCGTACTGATCATTTAGGTTTCAAGTGTTGTAGTCCAAGGTTAGGAGAGTCTTCAGCAACCACTGCTGTTCTAAGAAATTGATAGTAACATCCAAATACTCTTATGAAAATCAAATCCTCAAATGGAATTTTCTTAGGGTCTTCCTCAGAACTTGATCTGGGCAGCAGAATCAACTTACACCTTTACCACCTTTAGAAATGTTTCCATGGCTTTGCCTGCAGAGTGCAAATGATCAGAGTTTCTTCAGCCTTACTGTAAAGTCTGTTGTCATTATTGCAGCTGTGGTCTCTATGGAGCATAAGAGGTGCAGAGCTTTCCATACCCTGCCACTCAGGCAGCACATCATCATCTGACATCTTGCCTTTTGAATTCTTGTGGGAAAGGATAAGTGAGGGGGAGAAGAATTCAAACTGCAATTTTTCACTGTGTTGTAACGTCACTCCTTGCCTTTAGTTAACATCTGTTCAGACTGAGAACAGAGCTGCATGTTAGCTTACTGGCAACGTGCTGGGCCTTCTTTGAGATGGGAATAAAGGGGCTTTACAGAATTTTAGGAAACAGTGGAAGTGGGCAAACAAAATTTTGCCCTTAGGCTTTGTGCATGAGAAGATCTCCATTCTTTCAAATTGTCCAGGCAAATGGATGGTAATAACAGCACTTGGTGGCAGCTCTGTGAATCAAAGCACTAGCTGCCAGTATAGAGGAATGTAGCAAGCTCACAGGCTGCCCAGGGAGAGTGTGGAGTCTCCTTCTCTGGAGGTCTTCAAAACCCACCTGGACATGTGCCTGTGTGACCTGATCTAGGTGGGACCTGCTTCTGCAGGGGGGTTGGACTGGATGATCATTAAAGGTCCCTTCCAACCCCACCATGCTGTGATTTTATGATATTCTCAGAGGATGGTAGTGCAAGTCTGATATGGGGGTTTTTGTGCTGACAAAGGCAGTTGAAACACAAAGTGGATGGATGTGAAGTGAAGAAGAAAGGTTGTTAGAACCAAGGTTTATACTTCAGAGAAGATATTCAGTCAACTTGCCAGGAGGACACTGCTAATGGTTTACAAGGCTGATGTAACCATAACCCTGTGTTATAATAACTAGTTATTTGAAGAAAAAAAGCATTCAGAACTTCCAGTAACATCCTACAGATGTTCTATTTCCTAATTAGAGAACCAGATATTAAGGAAAATCATGTGGGGTTTATTTTCCCTACAGATTCAATAGACTAAAGTATGATCCCTTAAAGCAGTTTGCCCAGCAGTGGACAGAGTGTTTACACTTATCTGCCAAACAATGACTTAAGCACTTCTGTGGACAAGGAGCAGTATTTTATTTAGGAGGTATTAGATTGGGCTCTAGGGAGATTTTTTTTTCAGAAGAAGTATTAGGTAGGGCTCCAGGGAGACTTTCTGAGATTTTTTTGTCTTTGTAAGAACTGCCAAACAGGAAACAAAGAGTTTTTTTCTATATTAAACCTAGAGTGAATACATTAATGTCAAATTAGGTATTACTGCTTTACTTCAGTGTACTTCTGAGCAGAAATTGGCACTATAGATTCTGTCTGGGTGGATGCTAAAGATGAACAGATGGATGCTCTTTGCTACATTTTATCTTAAGCATTGAGTAAAATGGTGGTGACGTATTTGACTACGACAATTTCTGTAACTGGAAGTGTCAGTAACAAAAAATGTTAAATCAGTGCCTATCTCTTCCTAACTTTTAAGCTATTCTGGTTTGCCTCTTGATGACTGAACTTTTCTGCTTTACATGCAACTCTAAATTTACTTGTTATTAATACCACCACCTAAGTTAGACTTGGAAAGGACTAATTACTCCTCTGCTTGAAACCACGAGTAATGCTTAGCATGATGCTGGAGTGATTTTCTCCCTCAGATTAAACTGCATACTGTAGGTGAACACTGAATTGTCACCAGCATCCCAAACAAATAAGAAGCAGTTGTGCTGCCCTGAAAGCAGGTTGATTTTGTGTGGTTTATTTTCCTTCCAAAAAGCAAGTGAGAGTGCAGGCTTTTGCAGTGTAGGGATGAGACAAACAAATGTTTTGGGCCCCTCTATACAAGAAGGACATTGAGGTGCTGGAGAGGATCCAGAGGCAGCTACCAAGCTAGGAAAGGATTTGGAGCATGTCTCATGTGAGGAAGGGCTGAGGGATCTTGGGCTATTGAGCCTGGAGAAAAGAAGGCTCAGGGGAGACCTTCTCACTCTCTACAACTACCTGAAAGGAAGCTGCAGCCAGGCTGGGGTGGGTCTGTTCTCCCTAGGAACAAGCAATAGAACAAGAGGAAACAGCCTCAAGTTGCAGCAGGGGAGGTTCAGGCTGGATGTGAGGAGGAATTTCTTTGCTGCCAGGGTTGTGAGGCATTGGCAGGGGCTGCCCAGGGAGGTGCTGGAGTCACTGTCCCTGGAGGGGTTTCAGAGCTGGGTGGATGTTGCCCTGAGGGAAATGGTCTAGTGGTTGATAGGGCTGGGACAAAGGCTGCACTCCTTGAGCATCCAGTTGAAACAATTCTATGGTTCTATGAAATGCTGCTTTGATGGGGAAATAGTAATAACAAATTACAGGAAGGCTGAGCAACTTTTAAAGTGGATGACTCTTTTCTCTGTTATGCACGAAAGATTTCCCCGTGCTTCATCTGCATATTTTATTGTAGAATTGTCTTTTATAAATCACATCAATGATAAACTAAAACTATACAGATTCTCTGTTACAGTTTTTCCTTGAAACTGAGTTCACTATTAAGCATGACTGCCATCAGTTTGCAATTAAGTCCATCAATGTAATCTTTTATGCCAACATTAACGAGATAGCCTTTAATGGCTGGTTTCCTCAATTGCCAGCACAGTGTCTGTATGCACCGTGTGTCAAAGTGTCAGACAGATGATACGGATGATGCAAGGTGTGCAGAAGCCGTGAAGCTGCAAAATTAGCTAACCTCTGCTCTTGGTATTTTTATCTTCCATGTGTGGCATATGTTGAAGAGGTTACTAGTCTTGTTAGAATTGGCAGTGACAGAGGGTGACACCATCACTGAAACAGAGGCGGTGAAAAATGCTTATTTTAGGCATCTGACTGAGTGGCTTTTTTTCTTTTGAGGTCCATCTGCTACCACTGGCTCAGAAATCTGATTTAGATGCACCACGGTGCCCTTCCATTCCAGCAACTGCATAAATGCAGTACTGAATCACAGCCTTAGGTTTAAGTGGGTGGAAAGCGCATTTCATTACACTACAGCTTGAATTCTTCAATTTCCCTTGCTTCTGGGAAGCTTGAGCGCTTTGCTATTCAGGCAGAGGGCTTAGACTTAAACCTTAAAAAGCCTTCTTTCGTTGAAGGGGGCACTACAGGTTGCCTGCCTTTCACTCTGGTCTCCATTCGCTTTAGACACAGCCATTGATCCCCAGCTTGCTTCACTTGTATGCAAAACTTGGCAGAAGTAAATTCCATCTTGCTGTTTCACTGGTTTTTCATGTCTCACCAAAGTCAGTTTCTCTGCCCACACTTCTTCCCCAGCTTCTCTGCATTACCTCTCTGACACCTCTGGTATCAACTCTGCCTGCTCTTGCTGGCAAGGTTTGTAAAACCCTCTCATCACACCATTCGGGGGCTGACACCCAGCTACAAGGCAAAAAGGTTCTGGCTGGTCTTGGGGCATCCATTCAAACTTCCAGGAGCCCACCCTCATTGTCTGGAGCTCAGCATCTATTCCCTCATAGTAAGGAAATGAGTTGTAGAAAAGCAAGGTCCACAGATAGCAGTACAGATAAATCTCCTCCAGTAGGTGAGTTATTTAAGCAGAAAGAGCTGCCGTGGCAGTGCTACTGCAGAAGCTGGGGGAAGATCAGGAGCAGCTTGCTTATGAACACTAACATCCCTTGGATGAACATGAGAGTTGCATCTTTGCAGGTTCAGTGCCAGAATAGTGACCTCTTCCTGGAACACTGATAGAGCCAGGTATCCTCTTGACATGTGGAAAATGCCACATGCTTCCCCATCCTTTTTCCTTAGTTTCCTGTTGTAACAAGAGAGGCTCCACAGGTTCTCAGCCTGGGTATCAGCTTCTCAGTGTGGAACATGGTTTTGATTGCTTAGCTGCTGTTTGGTGGACTTTCCTTAATGACCTGAATGCCTGGATGCCCTAAAGATGACACAGGCCACCATAGAACCAGCCCACAGGCACAGGGCATCCTATAGGGCCAGTATCCTGGGATGATCCTTTATGTCTGTATCACCCAAGGGCAAGGTTATTCTGTTGACCTTGCTCCCAGAATCAATCCTGGCTTTTAACACAGGCAGTGGTACTCTGAGGCAGAGCCAACCTCTTCACTTTTTTGCTCCCTGCCTTCCTTATGTGCCCATGGAAACGTCCTTTCAGAACCTACAGTCTGGGCCACAGCCACAGCAGAAGTCTGTGGGAGGTCTGGTAGAATCAAGCACCTAAATATCTCCCTGATGGCAATTTGATGAATTTCAAGTCAGTCTGGAAGAGGGAGCTTTGCTGGTGTTCAGAGGGGTTAACTTGACCAAAACTCGACTCACTAGTAAGAGTTTTAAAGGGATCTTGTACCTGAGAAAAGTGGATTTCCTATCAGAGGCTTTTCTTAGGGACTTTACCCAGTGTTTAGATAAAGTGTGAAACCTCAGAATGGGAGATGTGATCTTCACCCTTGAGATAGGAGGTAATGATTTTTTTACAAGGTACATTTCGTTTGTCACTTTGTCCTGGTGTGCTCTACCTGGATTTACCCCTGATGTGACCTCATAGTGCTTTCCAGACAGTTTCTGAGAAGAAATGGAGCATCTTCCTTGTGAGGAAAGGCTGTGGGACCTGGGGCTGTTTAGTCTAGAGAAGATTGAGGGGGGATCTCATTAATATTGACAAATATCTAAATGGTGGGTGTCAGGAGGTTGAGGCAGCACTTTTTTCTGTTGTGTCCAGTGACAGAACAAGGGGTAATGGAAAGAAACTGGAACACAAAAAGTTCCATTGAAGTATGAGGAAAAACTGTCAGTGTTTCAGTGAGGGAGCCCTGGCCCAGGCTGCCCAGGGAGGGTGTGGGGGCTCCTTCTCTGAAGATTTTCAAACCTGCTTGAACATGTTCCTGTATGACCTGATCTAGGTGAACCTGCTTGTGCAGGGGGTTGGACTGGATGATCTCTAAAGGTCCCTTCCAACCCCTACCATTCTGTGATTCTGTGAAAAATAAAAAAGCATTCTTGATGAGTTCCTTGTCAGCAACTGGAGTAGTACTGGAAAATAAGGGAGTGTTACTCTGTGGCTCTCAAGTGTCAGAGAGCTGGAACCAAGCGTATGTAAAACCACAAAGAGCCAGCTTCAGCCATTTGGGTCCTTAAGCTTCCCCTTTGTTTAAAGTATTTGGTCTAAATCCCAGCCTAAACAGTAGCAGGTGGCTACTATCAGCCCATAAACCATACCACATCTGAGCCCTCCTGGCCTCCTTTTCAGTGGAGGCTTTTCTTTTTTTCTAGATTTCTCTCTAGCACAAGTCAAAGCTTTACAATATTTCTAAGTCTAATTGGAGTGCTTCTTCCTAAAACCCGCTTCAAGTAGTGAATATAATCTGACAGATCGTGTAACAGATTTTTCTGAAATAAAACATTGATGCTGCCTAAAGGCAGCCTGATCCTTCCCTGTGCAACTATTATTAACGAGGTTTGCTCCAAACAAATGACTGCCCACTTTCTCCTTCAGGCAGCTTGCTGGTTTCGTTAGAAACCAAAAGATCATAGAATCATAGAATGGCAGGGTTGGAAGGGACCTTTAGAGATCATCTAGATCAACCCCCCTGCAGAAGCAGGGTCACCTAGATCAGGTCACATAGGAACGTGTCCAGGTGGGTCTTGAAGACCTCCAAGGAAGGAGCCTCCACACCCTCCCTGGGCAGCCTGTGCCAGGGCTCCCTCACTGAAACACTGAAATAGTTTTTTCTTATGTTTAAGTGGAACTTTTTATGTTCCAGCTTCATCCCATCACCCCTTGTCCTGTTGCTAGCTACTATAGAAAAAAGTGCTGCCCCAACCTCCTGACACCCACCCTTTAGATATTTATAAATGTTAATGAGACCCCCCCTCAGTCTCCTCTTCTCCAGACTAAACAGCCCCAGTTCCTGCAGCCTTTCCTTGTATGAAAGATGTTCCAGTCCCCTGATCATCTTGGTGGCCCTGTGCTGACCTCTCTCCAGCACTTCCCTGTCCCTCTTGAGCTGGGGAGCCCAGAACTGGACACAGGACTCCAGATGAGGCCTCAGCAGGGCAGAGGAGAGGGAGAGAAGAACCTCCCTTGACCTGCTGCCCACACTCTTCTTGATGCATCCCAGGCTGCCATTGGCTTCTTGGCCACGAGGGCACATTGCTGGCTCATGGTCAGTTTATTATCAACCAGCACTCCCAGGTCTCTCTCTGCAGAGCTGCTCTCCAGCAGTTTGACCCCCAGCCTATCCTGGTGCAGGGGGTTGTTCCTTCCCAGCTGCAGGACTCTGCACTTGTCCTTGTTGAACCTCAGGAGGTTCCTCTGTGCCCAACTCTGCAGCCGGTCGAGATCCCGCTGAATGGCAGCACAGCCTCTGGGGAATCAGCCAGTGCTCCCAGTTTGGTGCCAGCAGGGAACAAAAGATCACAGTAACTAAAGAAAATTGGCAACTTAAAAGCAGTGTCCTCCTGAAAACGTGTAAAAACCACTGAACCAACACCTTTGTGATTGGAAATGAAGGTAGACACGGCTTCTTCATGGAAGCAGTCTACTAGAGAGATGACCTGTCTGAGGGATTAGTTGATTAGAGTTTGAAAGGGAAATGTTTTAAACATATATCTGTGGTAGTTTGAGCCTGGCTGGATGCCAGGTGCCCAGCACACCTCTATCCCCCACCTCCTCAGCAAGCCAGGGAAGGGGAGAAAATAAGATGGGAGTCTCATGGGTTGAGATAAAAGCAGTTTAATAAAGAAACAGCAAAGCAAAAGCAGCTAAAGCTGTTACTCTCTACTTGCCATCAGCAGCCGTGTCCGGCCACCTCCCGAGAAGCAGGGCTTCGGCACGCGGAGCGCTCGCTTTTGGAAGGGCAGAAATGAATCTCGCCTCCCCTTCCTGCTCCTCTCCCCCAGTTTATATTACTGAGCTGACCTCATATGCTGTGGAATATCTCCTTGGTCAGCCTGGGGCAGCTGTTCTGGCCGTGGTCCCTCCCAAGGTTGTGCTCACCCACAGCTATTGGTGAAGGTGGGGGAAGGAATGCTGGAGGGACAGCCCTGATGCTGTGCGAGCAGGAGTCATCATATTGATACCAACAGTAAGCACAGCACTGCAGGAGCTGCTGTGGAAAATCACTACCATCCCACACCCACTACAATACCTCATTTTGTCCAGCCTGTCCAAGAAGCGAGAGACAGTGACTGTGGCAAAAGGCCACAAAAGTAGCTATTTGTGTTCCCCTGAAAGTCACAGGCATGTACCCTTCTCCTCCTTGGACTTCTCTCCAAAACAGTCTCTTGTACTTTTTTCTGCCCCTCACCTTTCCTGCAAAATGACAGCAGGTGACATTACAGATGCTGTGCAGTAAGTCCAAAGATAAAACGTGAATCACTTTCTAAGTCTAATTCTGGCTGCTCCATCCCCAGACAATCACCAAATGATTGCCTCTTTTTGTGTCTTTTTTTAAAGCCTTTTCCATCTGAAATCAGCATGTAGAGTGGAGCTGTAGCCAGAAGTCCATTTTCCTGTAAAAGTTTCCACATAATTGGACAATGTCTATTTTGCAGACAGGGCCATTAAAAAAAAACCCACCTCAGGTGTTTCATTTTTTGAAACGCCTCGTGAGATTTTCTATAAAAATCTTATCTTGGAACCAGCTTGACCTAGAAATGTCAGGATATTGGAGATCCTTGCTAGTGTGAATTTTGGCAGTCCAGAGTGTCTCAGCGGGCTTTAACGATGGTGCCAAAAGTCCCATGGAGAAAATGAATCTCTAGCAGAGCCAAGTTGCTTCAGAAAATAAACCAGGGCCTTAGATGATTTGTCATTGTGAAGCATCTCCAGCAATTATAAATAACCTGCCTTGCTCTCTCTCTCTCATCCTTTTCTGGCTTCACACTTGGCTCTAAATGATTTCCCGTGTCTGGAAACACGTTCCACCGTCATCGGTCTCTTGCACGGTTGAGCGAGAGGCAGGAGGTGAGACCGTGAAGAGTTTTGGTTAAGATGGGACAGGTTTCACTACAGAAAGGTTACAAAATTGGGCAGACAGCTTTGCTCATTTTGTAAACTTGTCACAGTAGAAGTGGAGAAAAAGTGAGCCAGGTCCCCTTTGGCTTAAGGGAGTGTCGTGGTTTAGGCCCATCAGGGAACAAAGGCCACGATTAGCCTCGAGTACCGAAGAGGCTGAGGATTGCTCGAGGGCAGGGAGGGCTTAATTGCCGCTTAAGGTTCAGGACAAAACAGACCAGGCCACTCGGTTTTGGGGAAGAAAACAGAAAATAATTTAATGCAAAATCAACCAAAACATAACCAAAATGAAACAACCCAGAGTAATACATCAATGGAGAGTCCAACCAGCCTTTTTAAGAACACCTTCTTGCCACCCCTCCCCTCTTCCCGGGTTCAGAGCCCTGATCCCGGTGTTTTTACCTTGCCCCCCCCTGAACGGTTCGGGGGGGCAGGCAGTGGGGGGTTCAGTCAGTCGGTTTCCGAGAGCTTCTGCCGTTTGTCCCTCCTCAGGACGGGTGAACTCCACACCAGTCCTCCCTGCAAGTCCGTGGGGTAACTCACAAGCATGGCAGACTTGCACGGGCTGCTCCGATGCCCACTTATTCCAAAGGCTGCAGCTCCTCTCTGCCTCTCGTGTGGGGCTGCTCTGCGGCGCGCAGGCTCTCCAACACAGCCTGGGCCATGGCCATCTCCCCACACAGTCCCCCGCCCGTCCGGGCTCACCCACACGGAGCTGTTGGTGGCTCTCAGTCTTGCCACGAATCTCCATAGGTTTCAGGGGCACAGCTTGTATTCTCGCCACGGCTTACAGAGGGGTCTCCGGTCTACTGCTTCTCGTTCCTTCCTCCTTCTCTGGCTGAAGGGTCCGCGTGGTGGCCTCCATCTTGTATCACTCTCCACCTCCCGACTCGCATTTCAAATTCCCGTCCCCTAAATAGTGATCGCAGAGGCGCCAGATTGGCCCAGCCGGGCCGGAGGTGGGTCTGAACCTAGGAGCCAGGGGAGGGTCTTCACTGCAACCCGCTCCCCCTGTTACCAAGCCAAAAGCTGCTCCTGGCTAAACCAGGACAGGGAGGAAGGTTGAACAAGTCAGAAGTAAATAAATGGGTTAAGCGTCAAGATAACAGGTGGCTGTATCAGCAAGAATATACATGACCTTCTGCTGTTCCTCCAAGCTTCTGTTTCACAGAAAGCTCTAATCATTTTGAGCAAATAGAGTTATAAGCTACAGATAGACAAGAAGGCCTAAGAAGGAAATTATTTAGTGAGCAGAGAAAGCAAGCCTGCTTTCTCCCATCTGTTGGTCTCCATTGAGAAACAGAAAAGGGAGCCCTGATCTGCTGGCAATCCAAACTGATTATTTGATTTGGTTTTTGCAGTGCTGAATCTTCTGTGTTCCAGCAGGAGCTGCCTTTATTATTTCAAGGCTTTTTTAGTCTTCACAGCTATTGGTTTTCTCCTAAGGCTTTAGTTTTCAAAATATGCTGTAATCTACCATAGTGTAAATCTAAAGATTACTCAAATTTAGGTAGCTGTAAGCTTTGATGGGAGGAGGAGAATGATATGGCAGTCTTCAGTTTGTGCTAGTGTTTTGTAGCTTTGAGTGGCAGAAATAACAACTGTTTAAAATGGGCTGGATTAAGAACACCTTTCATGGCTATGAACATATACAGTGCTGTGTGTGGTAGTGCCACGTGGGATCGTTCCCCTTCAATGATCTCTAAAGATCAATAAAGGGCTACATGAGGGGAGAGCAGCGGATGTCATCTACCTTGACTTCAGCAAGGCTTTTGACTCTGTCTCCCACAACATCCTCATCAGAAAGCTCAGGCAGTGTGGCTTGGATGAGTGGATGGTGAGGTGGATGGAGAGCTGGCTGAATGACAGAGCCCAGAGGGGGGTGATCAATGGCACAGAGTCGAGTTGGAGGCCTGTGGCCAGTGGAGTTCCACAGGGATGGGTTCTGGGGCCAGTCTTGTTCAACATCTTCATCAACCACCTGGATGAGGGGACAGAGTGACCCTCAGCAAGTTCCCTGCTGGCACCAAACTGGGAGCACTGGCTGATTCCCCAGAGGCTGTGCTGCCATTCAGCGGGATCTCGACTGGCTGCAGAGTTGGGCACAGAGGAACCTCCTGAGGTTCAACAAGGACGAGTGCAGAGTCCTGCAGCTGGGGAGGAACAATCCCCTGCACCAGGACAGGCTGGGGGTGACCTGCTGGAGAGCAGCTCTGCAGAGAGAGACCTGGAAGTGCTGATTGATAATAAACTGACCATGAGCCAGCAATGTGGCCTCGTGGCCAAGAAGGCCAATGGCAGCCTGGGATGCATCAAGAAGAGTGTGGGCAGCAGGTCCTGCTCCCCCTCTCCTGTGCCCTGGTGAGGCCTCATCTGGAGTCCTGTGTCCAGTTCTGGGCTACCCAGATCAAGAGGGACAGGGAAGTGCTGGAGAGAGGCCAGCACAGGGCCACCAAGATGATCAGGGGACTGGAGCATCTTTCATAAGAGGAAAGGCTGCAGGACCTGGGGCTGTTTAGTCTGGAGAAGAGGAGACTGAGGGGAGATCTTATTAAGGTTTATAAATATCTAAAAGGTGGATGTCAGGAGGTTGGGACATCCCTCTTTTCTATAGTTTCTAGCAACAGGACAAGGGGTGATGGGATGAAGCTGGAACATAAAAAGTTCCACTTAAACATAAGAAAAAACTGTGTCAGTGTTTCAGTGATGGAGCCCTGGCACAGGCTGCCCATAGGAGTTGTGGAGGCTCCTTCCTTGGAGGTCTTCAAGACCCACCTGGACACGTTCTTGTGTGACCTGATCTAGGTGACCCTGCTTCTGCAGGGGGGTTGGACTGGATGATCTCTAAAGGTCCCTTCCAACCCTACCATTCTATGATTCTATGATTTTATGATTCTATGATTCTATATCTTGGGAGAGCTCCCAATCAAGCCTCACTTTTTCTGAAGGCTTTCCAAGGTACATGAGTGCCATGGCACCTACCTGATCCTGCCTCTATCTGTCTTCCCAGTCCTTGAACTTGAAGTCAATACACAGATTATCTCATGGGATGAGCTGTGTCACTTGGAACAGATCATCATGACATTAAGGCAATGACTGACCAGGATAACCAGGGCAACAGGCAGTGACTATAATGCTTGGGCTATTGTTCATCTAGATCTTTTGAAGATGAACAAACTGGGGGAATAGAAACTTGAGAGGTAGGTAAAAAAAAAGGGGGAAAGCTAAGCAAATGATTGTTGCAAATACATGCAGTAGAAGATTTCCAGGCCAGCAGATCATATGTCTTGGAATCCAGAGACTGCCTAACAAGCTCTAAAAGGAAAAACAGAGGAGTTGTGGTGACAGATGTGTAGCAGCTGTAACAGTGTGTATAGTATAAATATTTGAATAGCACAAAATACAGAAGGGATACTTCTTGTGGACCAAAGATTCTTCTACTTCCATATTTTCCTCATGGTGGGGATGCTGAAACCAATGCTTCAGGTAACTGTAACAATAGATGTGAGGAGAAAGCAGTGTGAAAAATACATAAAGAAAAACATTCCAGGCTTGCCTCTGAGAGTGAAAATGTGTGGATTTTTTCACTAGTATGTAGTGAAAGGAGTCAGAAATGTTTTTTCTTTCCATGTTCAAACAGAAAGGAAAATTCTCCACCTTCATCTGAATGATAAAGTTCTGCAATATGGGACAGTCCTCTAAGAAATACAGGGTGAAAATCCATGACAAACTACACAGTTATAAGGAATAAACTAAGAAAAAGGATGGGTGACTCTTCTGTTAAGAGCTAGGGTAAAGGAACTGAAGGACATCACAGTGTAGGTCCTGGCAGTGCTGGCAATAACATCCCCTTGACTTGTAACACCTGAAGGTGAGCCTTGTGTTACATGGTGGGCTTTGTACAGATTCACTCTTTGTATATGCAGAGTCTTATTGGCTGAACTCAAAAGGTGTGTGTGGAGATGCTGATCTGGGACTTCAGAAAATCACAAGCAGCTGGTTTGAGATGTTCTCTCAAAAGTGGCCAAGGTCTTCCCATTAAGGGGAGACAGTGCTGAATTTTGCCATCCCTTGGCCAAGGAAGAAGAATCATAGAATCACAGAATCTCAAGGGCTGGAAGGGACCTCAAAAGCTCATCCAGTGCAACCCCCCTGCCAGAGCAGGACCACCTAGAGCAGGGCACATAGGAACTCGTCCAGGTGGGTTGGAATGTCTCCAGAGAAGGAGATTCCACAGCCCATCTGGGCAGCCCATTCCAATGCTTCCTCACCTCAACAGAGAAGATTTTCCTTGTGTTTCTTTGGAACGTCTTCTGTTCCAGCTTGTACCTGTTGCCCCTTGTCCTATCATTGGCTATTACTGAGAACAGCCTGGCTCCAGCCTCCTGACACCCACCCCTGATGTATCTGTAAACAACTTCACATATTTGTAAGAGAACTTGTGACTTTTTTCACCATGCAGTGAGGATGAGATTTTTGGGAAGAAGGGAGGTGCTTTTCTCACTGAGGCTGGATATACAGGTGATGTGGCCAGGACCCTGGAGAACAGCCTGTGCCTAAAGCCAGCCTTGAGATGCCTAAATTAGAAGCTTAATCACACAACCTGCCAATTTAGTCAGTGTGGAAAAACAGACATCTACAGAGAGTGGTATAAATCTTAGTGCAAGTACATCCTAAAAATAGTTGTGAGGAATCCACACCTGAGCCTGCTGTATGTAAAAGTGGTTTTTCTGAACTGGACAAAGGAAATCTACTGAGGAGACTGAAAACACACGACAAGAAATTAGTGTGTATGATGGGAAAAGGGTCATAACATTCAGACACATCCCATGCCACAGTTTACTGCCTGGAGTAAATACACCAATTCATAATAATTTATATTTAAAAGAATCATAATGCAGAGTAATACATTGCTATGGAATAAATGCAAACAAAATATTCAGACCAGAGCAAAGAAATCATATTTCTTTTTAAATGTTGAAGTTAAGCAGCAGTGAGGTCTGATAACTGTACTAGAAATGGGTGCAGACCAGAGAGTAACACAGATAAGTTTGTGTGTGAGTATGTGTGTGTGTATGAATTTACAGTTTTTAATCAGTTTTCCCTACTCCTTCCCAAGATAACAAAGCAATGAGATAACTTTGAATGGGAGAGTATACCTAGAGGAAGGTAGAGTATAATTGTGGCTGGAGAAGCTTGTGATCTTACACTTGTTATTCAGATACCATTTCTATGAGATGTGATTCTTCATAGCCATAGGCTTTTGATGTGTCAAGAGTCACAGAATCACAAAATGGTGGGATTTGGAAGGGACCTTTAGAGATCATCCAGTCCAACCCCCTGCTAAAGCAGGTCCCACCTAGGTCACACAGGAACATGTCCTTTGAAAACCTACCAAGAAGGAGCCTCCACACCCTCCCTGGGCAGCCTGTGCCAGGGCTCCCTCACTGAAACAGGAAAGAAGTTTTTCCTCATGTTCAAGTAGAACTTTCCGTGTTCCAGCTTCTTTCCACTACCCCTTGTCCTGTCTTTGAATACTACAGAGAAAAGACTTGCCCCATCTGCTCAACACTTGCCTTTTAGGTATTAATCAGATTGATGAGATACTCCCTCAGTCTTCTCTTTTCCAGGCTAAACAGCCCCAGGTCTCTCAGCGAGAGATGCTCCAAGTCCACTCATCTTTGCAGCCCTCCACTGAACTCTCTCCAAAAGTTCTCTCTCTCTCTTGAACTGGGGAGCCAAGAACTGGTCATAGTACTCCACATGTGACGGTAAAAGGGCAGAGTAAAGGGGAAGGAGAACCTCCCTCAACAGGTTTGAATGTACTTTTTTATATAAAGTGCTCAGACTTTAGCACATTCTTCTATTCAATATATATGAATATTTTTATGTGCTGGTAGTGATGGTTGCAGACTTGCCAAGGTACATAAAATGGAATGACAGCAAGGTGCAAGAAGCCTCAGGAAATCAACGGTTTCATAGACACAGTTTTTGTGTCCTTGCAGCATTTACATCTCATTTTCACTGTTTCCAGCCTTGAATTTCTTTTGCATTATGCCAATGAATAAGCTGCTGTCAATTACCTCTGTGCAACCTTCAAAAGTAATGTTTTAAATCAGGATAGGGAAGCAGGGAAGGTATAAATGGCGACTGGTAGTGTGAATTTGGTGGTATGAAAGTCCTACTAATAAGGAGAGTCTTTTCAACCAAAAGAATCATATTTCAATGGTTTTGTTTTGAATGAGGTTGTCAAGTCTGTGACTGACAACTATATAGGAAGTTTCTTAATGCTTATGTGGCCTTCATGTGTTCAAGGAGTTAAGAAAGAAGGAAAAATGACCATGGCATGAATGACATTTGTTCACTCACTCCCATGTCCAGTTCACCTGGACCTAAGCTCAGTGCTCACTTAACAGATCTTTGTCTTATCATCAGTACTTAGCAAGAGGGACAGTTCTAATGACATATACAGACAGATCTTACACCCTTTTAATTCACATAAAGAAATGTGGTGGGTTTCTCTGATATGTTTTATGAATACTTTGGATTGTAACATCTGAAGGAATTGAGTAAAGCTGTCTGGAGATGTCTTATTTGTGATGTGTATCTGTGTTTTGCTCCTGAAGTGCAGCAAGGTTGCAAAAACTCCATAACTCTCAGGATAGCTGAGGAAAGCTTGGAGAGCCAGTAAGAAGAATGCCAGCTTGCTTTTCCCCAAAATTAAGATTTTACCACTTTTTCTTGTGATACTAGTCTTCAAAATAAAACCTGCTCCTAACCACGAGCTAATTGAATTGCAGTTGGACTTTATATCAGGAAGACGTGGCCTGCTCTGGCAGGGGGGTTGAACTGGCTGATCTTTCAAGGTCCTTTCCAACCCTTAAGATTCTGTGTGATTCTGTGAGGCAGAACAAATACTTTTGCCCTGGAAAAGCACTCTTAGGAGTTATAACCCGAGCACATCCTAAAGCCAAGCAGGATTCTGATGAAAGCATAGTGTAGGAAATCCAGCTATGCTTAGGGAATGTGTTGAGCCTGGCCAACCTCCTGTAAAACCTTGCCCATTGGTGCACAGCCTGGTACCTTGCTCTTGCTCATTGTCCCTCCTGTGAACAGTTCAGCCTTTCACATGAAGCCTTTCCACCTCCACCAGTGCGAGAAAGGCAGAAGAAAAGGAACAAGTAACACGAGGGCCAAGCTTTGATGGGCCTGAAGGGCCTTTCCATTTTGTTCCCAGCCCTAAACTTGATAATATTACTCTCAAAAGCCTTGGAGCTTTCTTATACTCTCACTCAGGAAGCAGCTTTTGCAGCTTCCACTTGCCTGCCAGCCACCATGGTGGACCACAAGCCTTCAAGCTGGGAAGGTTGCCAGTGGTTAACAAAGCCCCACTCACTTCAAGAGTAGAAATATTGCTCCCAAAATTGGATTTTTCACCCATTATTACTGTGAACAAGCCACTCTATGGAGCTCTTCTGCCTCCTAAAGCAAAAGGGGGGATGAGGAGTGAATGACTTAGGGGATGAAGGATGGCATAACTGCCATCCTGCCATGGCTGTAGAGGCCAAATTTCACTCTTGGAAAGCAATCTCAGCTGCTAGATGGAATGTAAGGGAAGGAGAGTATGGTGTGAGCATAATGGCCTTTAGGTGCAAGTTGTGTCAGGATGACAGGAATAGAAATCAGTAACACAGGGCAGCAAAATATGTTCAGAGTTGTTAAATCTAGTCTTCTGTTATCCTGGGTAACCATCTTATATGGTTTCCTTCAGAAATGAAAGACTATATAGCTGGTTTATCTTAAGAAGAGTTAATGTTCTCACAAAGAAATGGCATGTTGAGACCTGCAATGCTGCTCTGAAAAAAGAAGACAGGAGGACTGCTGAACTCAGAGGATGATGAGCTGTGCTATGTGGAAAGTATTATTTGATGAGTGTTACACAACTCCAGCAGTTTCATTCATTGGATTAATGTAGTCATAGCTGCAGTATGCAAGTTCCCATCTGGGGGAGCACTTCTTCACAATAAATGCAAAGCAGAGAGCATGTATAAAGTGATGCTTCCTGTAAATATACTCCCAGAGATTGGTACCAGCAATTGGTACCATCCATGTTGGAACCTAAACCTGAAACGTGGTCTTCAGCAGCACTAGCCAAAGTCAATTTAACCACACAATGTGAATAAGCATTCAGAGCATTTGCATTATAGTTTCAGGTAGTGCCATCCATAGTCTGGATTATGGGTTTCAAGAATAATTATTCACTCTGTTTTAAAGGATGGTAATTTGTATCCTCTCTCAGTTGTGTCCTTTCAACCAAAGTGTCCTAATTTAGTCAATATTTCCTTGTCAAGAAGCTCTTTCAAAGCTCTTAGGCAACCATTTCCTATCTTTTCTTTGACATTGTCTCCTGCATCGTCTCCTGCTGTTTTTGAGATGCAGTGAGCAAAACCATATGCAGTGTTTGGGAGGAATTTACTACATCTTTTGTCTTTTCTTCTCAAACATTTCTATAATAATTCAAAGTATCCTACTTTCCAAATGCTGCATTGTCCTTAGGAACATAGTTTGAATGGTTGCTGGATTTCTCTGATTAGTAATAGTAACTTAATAGAGTTCATCACTTTTTATGTATAATTATGATTAGAGAGAAACCACTCCCACCTACCTGTGTTTTTCTCAGCTCCTGTAGCATTCATATGTATATATCCCTCCCCAAAATGTTCTTCTTTATTTTTTAAACCAATATTTTCTACATGGCTTAAGACATGGGTTAAAGTATCAGATGTACATTATCTTTGGACACATCCATTCATTCTGGAGTAAGGTTATAAGGCAGGATCATCAGAATCACAGAACCATAGGGCTGGGAGTTGGAAGGGACCTGGAAAGCTCATCCAGTGCAACCCCCCTGCCAGAGCAGCACCACCTAGAGCAGGGCACACAGGAACTCATCCAGGTGGGTTTGGAATGTCTCCAGAGAAGGAGACTCCACAGCCCATCTGGGCAGCCCCTGCCAGTGCTCCCTCACCTCAACAGGGAACAAGTTGTTCCTTGTGTTTCTTTGGAATCTCTTCTTTTCCAGCTTTTCCCTGTTGCCCCTTGTCCTATGATTGGCCATCACTGAGAACAGCCTGGCTCCAGCCTCCTGACACCCACTGCAAACATAAATTCAATTCAATCAAAGCTTCATGACCTTTGAAAATCAAAAGCTTGGTTAACCACTCTGAAAAATAACATTGGAGGGTCTTTTACTATTTAAACCCTGCTGCTGCTCCAAACCTATGACCATATTGTACAGTGTTACTGTTCTCAGCCCTATTTCCACTGCTGTGTGGGGTATTTTGCTTGTCTGGAAATATGACTGGAGCATCTTTCATATGAGGAAAGGCTGTGGGAACTGGGGCTGTTTAGTCTGGAGAAGAGGAGACTGAGGGGGGATCTCATTAACATTTACAAATATCTAAAGGATGAGTGTCAGGAGGTTGGGACATCCCTTTTTTCTATAGTAGCTAGCAACAGGACAAGGGGTGATGGGATGAAGCTGGGACACAAAAAGTTCCATTTAAACATAAGAAAAAACTGTTTCAGTGTTTCAGTGAGGGAGCCCTGGCCCAGGCTGCCCAGGGAGGGTGTGGAGGCTCCTTCCTTGGAGGTCTTCAAGACCCACCTGGACATGCTCCTGTGTGACCTGATCTAGGTGACCCTGCTTCTGCAGGGGGGTTGGACTGGATGATTTCTAAAGGTCCCTTCCAACCCCTAACGTTCTATGATTCTATGATTCTATGAGTATATACATTTATATCTTGATTTCCTTATTATTTTTGCAGTTCTTCTTACACATCTCATGGTTAAAATGAATCAGATGATAGACAGCAAAATTCAATGTACTCTGGCAAAGAGAAAATCTGCTTCCAAGGTCTACTGTATCTAGTATGTAGTAAGTTTATTTTCTACTCAATGTACAAGTGATGTAGAAACATTCACCATAAGTAACTTCACTAAAGTGAGACTGGAAGAATGAGTGAAACATACCCAGGCATCTGAACTTCTAAGCCTTGTGTAACCACAACCAGAATCAATAGAGTCAGCTCCAGCCAAATGTGTCAAAGCAAAGAAATTCATTGATTTCACCTGAAATTTCACCACTGTGATATTTCTCCTGTAGTTTGTACTATGTGAAGAATATCTCTTTGGCAGGTAATACCATTTTCCAGGGACCTTGAATGTTCTGTTTAAGTTTATTGCTATAAATCAGATACCTGGATCTGGAAAAAACAACCCAAACCCAGGTGAAAAAGGATTCAAACTGAGGCTTCCAAAGTTAAGGCATCAGAGAAAAGTGGTCATCCAGATGCTTCTGGTGCCTGTTGTTTGTCTAAAAGTGTTGCAGAATATTTTACACCAATCTCAGGGAACGTGATCTGAGGGTTTTCCTGTTGCAAGGCCCTGAGGGGGAGGTCCTGAATTGTCATTACTGCAGGAGCACTGCAGGTCTGTGACTCTCAAGATGGGAGAAAGAGCAGGGTATCAGTGTGGCGTGGCAGGACAAGTTTTATAGGCACATATGTGGCAATAGATGCAGACAAGGATCTGCCATGATGGTTAGGAGGAGTCAGGCACCTCACCTTAAAACATGGATTTAGATGTGTCTGAAAAACTCAGTTAGTACCTATCTCTACAACTTTAAACCTTAAAAATCCAGCCCTTGATCTGTGTGTTTCTTCTCTGAGCAGTGGGAGTGATAACGCCTCCTCATCTCAGAAAAGGGCCTCTTCAGTCTTTAAGCTGGATGAACAGTGAGGCATGACATTGCAATACAGGATCAGCTGTTACATACATCTGACTCCAGCAGGATTTTCTCTTCTTCTGTTTCCTTTTACTGTGATTTGTGAGCAGTCACTGACAGTTAATTGAAGTTGAGACTATGGAGACTGTGAAGTTTTTCATGATACACCATTTTCCTTTGTGTTTTACATAAATGTATCTACATCTGGCAGCTAAGCACAATTTGCCTTATGAAAATGGTTTTTCAGCATGGAAACAAGCACTGTGCTGATACTATGCCCCAGAAACTTGCACTATTCTTCTTCTCACTAGGTGGAGGTCCAGTGCCATGAAAACTGTAGCTTTTTTGGCTCTTCCTGTTAGTGATGAGGTTGAAATGATTGCCACAGTGATCTAGGCAAAGCTTAAGTGTCCTCACAGAGGACACAGATAAAGGAATGCATATGTATATATCTGTTAAAGCCTGTAATTCCCTCTGGTAATAAAACATTTAGAAAGGTAAACATAAAGTCACAGAGTTATAAAGGTTTAGATATAGATGCTTAGATGCAGATATTTAGCTGCAATGCAGATTTTATACCTTCCAGTTACACTGAATGAGTTTCGTCTGCCAAAAGCAGAGCTATTTAATAGATCACATCTGCCTGGCTGATGTTGCATTGATCCTGACAGCAGATTGCTGTAACTAATCTGTTTTAATGAGGGAGAGTAAGGAGTGCCATGTATTTTCCTTTTCATTTTTTTCAGTAATCATCTTGCAGTGCCAGTGCATTTAACACTCATCAGTCCTGGCACCAGAAATAAAGGAGGTATAATCTTTCTTGAGCAATACTTTCCAGTTCCATTAATAAATACTGTTTAACATCCACCACTCTTGCAGTGGCTTTGCCTTGTGCTTCCCAGAGTGCCTGGATCACCAGAGTGACTTCAGCAAGGCTTTTGACACTGTCTCCCACAACATCCTCATCAGAAAGCTCAGGCAGTGTGGCTTGGTGAGTGGACAGTGAGGTGGATGGAGAGCTGGCTGAATGACAGAGCCCAGAGGGGGGTGATCAATGGCACAGAGTCAAGTTGGAGGCCTGTGGCCAGTGGAGTTCCACAGGGATGGGTTCTGGGGCCAGTCTTGTTCAACATCTTCATCAACAACCTGGATGAGGGGACAGAGTGTACCCTCAGCAAGTTCCCTGCTGGCACCAAACTGGGAGCACTGGCTGATTCCCCAGAGGCTGTGCTGCCATTCAGCGGGATCTCGACCGGCTGCAGAGTTGGGCACAGAGGAACCTCCTGAGGTTCAACAAGGACAAGGGCAGAGTCCTGCAGCTGGGGAGGAACAACCCCATGCACCAGGACAGGCTGGGGGTTGACCTGCTGGAGAGCAGCTCTGCAGAGAGAGACCTGGGAGTGCTGGTTGAGAATAAGCTGACCATGAGCCAGCAATGTGCCCTCGTGGCCAAGAAGCCAATGGCAGCCTGGGGGCATCAAGAAGAGTGTGGGCAGCAGGTCAAGGGAGGTTCTGCTCCCCCTCTCCTGTGCCCTGCTGAGGCCTCATCTGGAGTCCTGTGTCCAGTTCTGGGCTCCTCAGCTCAAGAGGGACAGGGAAGTGCTGGAGAGAGTCCAGCACAGGGCCACCAAGATGATCAGGGGACTGGAACATCTTTCATACGAGGAAAGGCTGCGGGAACTGGGGCTGTTTAGTCTGGAGGAGACTGAGGGGAGATCTTATTAACATTTATAAATATCTAAAGGGTGGGTGTCAGGAGGTTGGGGCAGCACTTTTTTCTATAGTTTCTAGCAACAGGACAAGGGGTGATGGGATGAAGCTGGAACACTTAAACATACGGAAAAACTATTTCACTGTTCAGGTGATGAAGCCCTGGCACAGGCTGCCCAGAGGGGTTGTGGAGTCTCCTTCCTTGGAGGTCTTCAAGACCCACCTGGACATGTTCCTGTGTGACCTGATCTAGGTGAACCTGCTTCTGCAGGGGAGTTGGACTAGATGATCTCTAAAGGTCCTTTCCAACCCCTACCATTCTATGATTCTATGATCCCCTTTGACCTCTTTAAACATAGCTTTTTATTGCCATGCTATGCTTCTGTAAGAATCATTTCTAGGACAAAATAGATAAAACCAGAATAAAGAATCAAGGAGACTGGAACTCAGTTGATATTGTTATTAGTTTGCAAGCTGATGTGCTTTTAAGTGTGGATGGGCCAATGCTTTATGTGATGGGAGAAAGGGGTCCAAATTTCTCCCTGTCCTCCAGACTTTAGGAGAGATGAAATCATTTTAGTGCAAGTGTACATGGGATTTTCATAGAGTCATAGAACTGTTCTGGTTGGAAAAGGCTGATGATCCCCTGCAGAGATCATCAAGTCCAATCACTAACCTCAAGCTGCCAAGCCCACCATTAAACCATGTCCCTCAACTCTTCATCTACAGGGCTCTTAAACGTTTCCAGGGATGGTGACTCCACCACCTCACTGGGCAGCCTATTCCAGTGTCTAACAACCCTCTCAGTGAAAAAGTTCTTTCAATCTATACCTCCCCTGGCACAGCTTGAGGCCATTTCCTCTTGTCCTATCTCTTGTTACTTGGAGACTGACCTTCACCTCACCAGAACCTCCTTACAGGTGGTTGCAGAGAGTGCTCATGTCTCCTCTCAGCCTCCTCTTCTTTGGACTAAACATCCCCAGCTGCTTCAGCTGTCCTTCATCACTCTTGTTCTCCAGACCCTTCACCAGCTTCGTTGCCCATCTCTGGACACCCTCCAGCACCTCAATGTCCTTCCTGTACTGAGGGGCCCAGAACTGGACACAGGATTCATAGGGGGACAATCATTTCCTTGGCCCTGCTGGTCACATTTGGCCCTTCTTGGCCACCTGAGCACACTGCTGGCTCACGTTCAGCTGCTGTCAATTAACACTCCCAGGACCTTTCCCTTTGGGCAGCTTTCCAGCCCCTCTGCCCCAAGCCTGTAGCACTGCTGGGAGTTGTTGTGGCCCAAGTGCAGGACTCGGCGCTTGACCTTGTTGAACTTCATACAACTGGCCTTGGCCCATTGCTCCAGCCTGTCCAGGTCTGAAGAGACCCCAACACTGAGCACTAGTGACTGGCTGCCAACTGGATTTAACTCATGGTTAAGATATGTTAGTGTCTAAAATCTCATTTAGGTGTGATATTTAAGCAGCCAAGTTAAAATTCTAGATCCTGAAGATCAGATATTTCTTATCCTGACAGTGACTGTAAAGTCTTGCAAAACCCTTCATGTCTACAGTTCTAAGAGCTGGCAGTATCTTCCTAGTGAATGTTTGATGGCACACACAGAGTGAATCCTTGAGTGTTGTGTCCTTTAGTATTTTGTCTAATGCTCCTGCTTATTCTGAACTTGTTCATTTTCTAAAAGATGTTTCAAATTCCATGAGGGCTGATTATTGTGAATTCCCTTGTAATTAACTTACAGCATGACTTATACATAAACATAGGTGCTCATTGCCACTGGAGAAGCCCTTAGTTATGAAGTCATCAATGTGAAGCAGGTAAATACAGCACAGTAAGGTCTGGAGGTGTGTGTCTTCCTGGAGTGTCACGTTGAGGCAAGATGGAATACCATAAGGCATCTAAAGCAGCACTGTGGGCCTATGTTTGGGCACCTACATTTCTTTTCTTTGCAGTGAGAAATAAATAAAGGACCTGATGAAGATTCATGTGTTCAGCTTTGGAGCCTCACATCTGAGAATTTACTGTAACACTGCTAAATGCTTTGTTTTGTCATCTCCCTTGGTGGGAGGAACTTTAGGAGATACCTTATATGTTAAACTAGGGGCTTCTATACCTCCCAGAGAGGCAAATAAATAACTTGCAGCTTATGAGGTACTGAGCTACCAAAGAAATATTAGCTGAGTAGATATTATCATTAAAACCACCCAGGTAGGTAGCTTCACATCTCTTTCCAGGACATTTCAGCCCAGCTTGAATCCCATTGAGCTTTGCAGCAGTCTCAGTGTTCACTGCAAGTTACGAGCTGGGAAAAATTTGTTCATTTTGGAAACCAGTGAACATTTTGCTTTGCTGAATTTGAGATGGATGAAAAAGCATTTGATAAAAAAGAGCATTATTGCTTCAACTTATAATCCATTTTGACACGGATTCCTAAAAAACATATTTCAAATGTTATATAATCTGTGCATTGATCCTTTTGCCAAGCTTCTTCTCCCTGTTATTTTTGGTGCTGGCTAAATTTAACCAGGTTTGAAAAAGGGTAGAGTACTCAAAAGACATTTTCTACCAGTCTAACAGAAATAAATATTAGGATAAAGGAGAAATTTATGACTCCTCTGAGGAAGGCATAGCTCAGTCATTGTAATCCTCTTTCATAGCAACCTCTTGGATAATAAGGCATGGACATAACAGGTCGGCCTGTCCACATGGACCCAGCTCCAGGTGACTCATAGTCACTGATTTATTTATCCTGGTAGGTGTATTATGAGTGGATGTGGACAGGCTGGGGTGAGAAGCAGGACAGGGGTAAGAGACACAATATCATAGAATCATAGAATCATAGAATGGTAGGGTTGGAAGGGACCTTTAGAGATCATGTAGTCCAACCCCCCTGCAGAAGCAGGGTCACCTAGATCAGGTTGCACAGGAACATGTCCAGGTGGATCTTGAAGACCTCCAAGGAAGGAGCCTCCACACCCTCCCTGGGCAGCCTGGGCCAGGGCTCCATCACCTGAACAGTGAAATAGTTTTTCCTTAAGTTTAAGTGGAACTTTTTGTCTTCCAGCTTCATCCCATCACCCCTTGTCCTGTTGCTAGATACCACTGAAAGAAGGGATGTCCCAACCTCCTGACACCCACCATTTAGATATTTATAAATGTTAATAAGATCCCCCCTCAATCTCCTCTCCTCCAGACTAAACAGACCCAGGTCCTGCAGCCTTTCCTCGTATGAAAGATGCTCCAGTCCCCTGATCATCTTGGTGGCCCTGTGCTGGCCTCTCTCCAGCAGTTCTCTGTCCCTCTTGAGCTGAGGAGCCCAGAACTGGACACAGGACTCCAGATGAGGCCTCAGCAGGGCAGAGGAGAGGGGGAACAGAACCTCCCTTGACCTGCTGCCCACACTCTTCTTGATGCATCCCAGGCTGCCATTGGCTTCTTGGCCACGAGGGCACATTGCTGGCTCATGGTCAGTTTATTATCAATCAGCACTCCCAGGTCTGTCTCTGCAGAGCTGCTCTTCAGCAGTTCAACCCCCAGCCTGTCCTGATGCCTGTTTCTAGGCCTTTTCTGTTCCTCTCTTCATGTAGCATTTTATTTTGTTATAGGTTCAGCCAATTACTTCCATGTTTACTCATAAATGTTATCTCTTGCTGATTGTTCTATATTTACTTATAAATAGTCAATATTTGTTATGAGCCATTTCCAGTTGCTAAGATTATATTTTCCAAAATCCTCCCGAACCCATAGTGTCTTTTTCCAGATGTATACTTTAATGAGTGACTATGAATTCTAAGTCTGTGTGCATTAATTGAGTCATGCCTTGCCAGTTATTGATTATAAAAGAATCAAAATTTATGGGAATCAAAAGCCTTCATTGTTTTTGATTCTGATTAATGAATGACTTGCTCAAATATGAAAATTACTAAGTGGGTTAGCACATTATTTAGATTAAGATTAAAAGAACCACCTTCAACAAAAGTGGAGAAAACAATTCCTGCAGAGTAGAGGAAATGCTGTTGACTGGAACCCCTCAGTTCCAGAAGGACAGGGAGCTGCTGGAGAGAGTTCAGTGCAGGGACACCAAGGTGATGGAGTGGAGCATCTCCCTTCTGATGAAAGGCTGAGAGAGCTGGAGCTCTTCAGCTTGGAGAAGAGGAGACTGAGGGGTGATCTCATTCATGTTTGCAGATACATAAAGTGTGGGTGTCAGGAGGATGGAGCCAGGCTGTTCTCAGTGATGGCCAATGATAAGACAAGGGGCAATGGGTATAAACTGGAATAGAAGAGGTTCCAAAGAAACACAAGGAAGAATTTCTTCCCTGTTGAGGTGAGGGAGCACTGGAAGGGGCTGCCCAGATAGGTTTTTGAGTCTCCTTCTCTGGAGACATTCAAACCCAGCTGGATGAGTTCCTGTGTGACCTACTCTAGGTGGTCCTGCTCTGGCAGGGGATTTGCACTGGATGAGCTTTCAAGGTACCTTCCAACCTTTGAGATTCTGTGATTCTGTGGCTCCAAACATGAGATTACAAGCTTATTAATTTTATAGATAAATTTTAAGAAATCACTTCAGAATGTGCACCTGATGTGAGCTGTCTGAAAATTGTTAGAACTGTCTCAAAACTCAGATAAAATGCATGGGAAAAAATGAGAATTGTTTTGTCAAAACCCACCTGAAATAAGTGTACCCACCTCCACAAAACTTTCTCTGTAAAAAGAGCTCATAACTTTGAAAGGCTTCTTTTTACACAAGGAAGAGTCATTATATGTGTGGAGCTTACCTCACTGTCTTCTGCTGAGTTCTGAAGTTCAACACAAAAACCCAAGCACCTAACTCCTGTTGCTGGAAAGCAGTTAGGCTTTATTTCTGGTTTTTCTGGTGTGGTTCACTAGAGTATTATGAAGCTAGAGGGAATTGCCAGCACAGTGTGTGGAACCCTGCATACAGCAGGCATGGAGAAAATGAAGGTGTTTTTCTTCAGATAATTAGTGGTGCAATTTGTTTGACATACCATCTGTCACTGAAGGGGAAACCTGGGGTCTGGTCCTTAGTCCCAGGCAGTTTTGGAGTCCTCTTAGTACACCCTTTGACAGGCTAAATGATCTTCATTGAACATAGTCCATTTAGGTGTCCAACAGAATGAAAGACGAAAAAACTTGTTGGGGATTTAACACACAACAATTATTATGCAATGAAATAGCACTCTGTGCTCCTTTAAACACCTACCAGGGAAAGGTTAAGGTTGGATTCTGTGATCTCTAAAGGTCCCTTCCAACCTCAACCTTTCTATGATTCTGTGATCCCCCCAACTTGAGCCAAACTGCTGGAGGCTTTGAAAGCTGAATGTTAACAACAGTAACAGTAGTAACAAAAAAGCCCCATCTTTTAGTTCTTGCTGTTGTTTTTAACTTTTCCAAATCTTGTGACTGAGGTGTTACCACTTCATAGAATCATAGAATGACAGAATGGTAGGGGTTGGAAGGGACTTTTAGAGATCATCTAGTCCAACCCCCCTGCAGAAGCAGGTCAACCTAGATCATGTCACACAGGAACATGTCCAGGTGGGTCTTGAAGACCTCCAAGGAAGGAGCCTCCACACCCTCCCTGGGCAGCCTGGGCCAGGGCTCCCTCACTGAAACACTGAAAGACTTTTTTCTTATATTTAGATGGAACTTTTTGTGTTCCAGCTTCATCCCATCACCCCTTGTCCTGTTGCTAGCTACTATAGAAAAAAGGGATGTCCCAGCCTCCTGACACCCACCCTTTAGATATTTGCAAATGTTAATGAGATCCCCCTCAGTCTCCTCTTTTCTAGACTCTCTATCTTTGACCATACCCCTTAAATTTATATTTAAAGTTCCTTGTCAAGTTGACAGGATGGTAAGTGAAGGAAAAGGTATTTTGAAACCTCTGCTGCCAAACTCATCCACAAGTCACTTCTTCCCCTCCAAACTTTAATATTTTGTGTGTGTATACACAGAGCTACCTGGAGTAAATCTCTTGACTGTGCTGAATTCATAATAATTGCATTATAACTCTGAATTAATTAACAGTTTTAGCTTCTGCAGGGGGGTTGGACTAGATGATCTCTAAAGGTCCATTCCAACCCCTACCATTCTATGATTCTATGAACAATGATCATTTGAAAAGGTGAGACTCTGTGAACTCACAAAAGTCAATTTGCAAATAGATCTTTCTCTTTTTTTGTTGTTCTTCAGAAGCATGTGCTCAGTGAGGAGGAAAGTTACAAGTTTGGTAAGACTTTGAGTGATTTCTCCACGAAGAGCCTAACCAAAGGTTTAGGGAGCAGTTGAATTGAAACCAGAGATTTCAGGTAAGGTTTATGTTCTTTCCCAAGTCTGTGCATAGAGAGCTGTTTGTCAGAATGGAAGTTAGCAGTGAGCTGATGATTATAAACTTTGCCAGGAACCATGACTACCCCTGAGATTGCAGGAATGCAAAACTGACTTTAACTTGGACGTGTCCACTTGGATCTCTCTATTTTGGATCTGTTTTTTCCTGTGCTGGCTTTTTTCTCATGCACATTTGCTCATAAGGAATAGTCAGTCAAGGGATTAATACAAATAAGACCTTATAAAGTCTAATTTAAATGTTTATCCCCACCCCCCACAATGATTTGGGGTGGATATGCTCCATGATATAGGTGTCTGATGACAAGAGGGGTATTGGTAAAAGGAGAAAAGAGAGGAATATGAGGTTGACTCTTCTGGTGGGGCAGCACAGAATTTAAAGTCTAGTTGCATAGGACACCTCAAGGAAAATGATCAACAAATGAAAACTGCTAGGAAGGAAACTAAGAAGTCACACAGAAGAAGCTTTCTTCACTTGGTGAGGCTGATAAGACACTGCATGGGAAGTCAGTTGTGTTAAAAAATGTAACATGAAGGGTTCCTTACAGGCTATGTAAGGCAGGAGAGTTAGAGAAATGTTGTGTAAGATAAAGCACCCAGGATCAGGCTGTAGTCCTCACAGCTCCAGATCATCATTTCTTAACCTTGGAGATGCTAGAAACAGCTAGTGAGGTACAAAACACCTCCTATCATCCTAGGCAGCACTTAGAAATTGAGGTGGAAAAGGTTTCTTGATCAACTGAAAGGATGTAATGTGTTTGAAGAGGTCAATCGCATCCCAGTGAATGTTTCACAGCAGTGAAGAAGCAATGTTCTATCTGAACAGCTTTAGTTTGTATGCTATAGGTTCTGGATCCCTTTTGCAAAATGACTCTCCATTTGTTTTGATGAGGGCATGCTCCTGCAGAGAGGGATGGTAAATCGATTCAGACCCAAGCATCTCGCTGAGGTGGAATGGGCTTAGCATGTTCTAAAGAACTGGGCAAGCTACCATCAATTTAGGGGACCTTGCCAGCTAATTTGCAAATTTTAGGTTAAAAATCCTTTCCAGAAGATCCTTAAGCCTGAAATCTAATACCAGACTGGAAGAACTGTGCTTTTGCAAACATTAGATATCAGATAATTTCACAGATACAAAATCCAATATGCTGTGTAGGCATCCAAATTGTCAGGATCCTCTGATGTGTTTTCTGCTTTGTATGGAGTGAGAGCAGTCTCAGAGGGTAAACAACACAGAGTGAACAAGAGCAGGCATAAACTTCCAATATCTAAACCTCAGACACATCTACAGAACAAGTTTTAAAATATTCCCTACCTGCACCCCTCCCCTCTGCTTCTCATGTTTCCACCTGAACAGATTCCTCTCTTTAAACTGGCACTGTCTGCAGTCTTGGACTTCTTTTTATCTTTAATCTGGTTATATTAGAAAGCTTTTCCTTTCAGCATTTGCTTTCTGAAGTTGCACAAGTGGAATAGATGTTGCCTTTTTTCTTCCTTTGAAAACCATTGCCAATTACCTGCACATCTGCAGTCCGTGCTGCCTCTCAGCAGAGCCCGCTCTCATCCTGGCAATCAACAGTGTGGTGTAGCCCAAGGTAAAACACTTGCTTGCAAAAGGAACTTAATTTACTCTCCAGAAAATGTGCAATAAATGCTAAGGCTGTAACTAAGATGCACTTGGAAATATTTTTGTTACTAGTCGTGGTTTAAACCCAGCCAGGAGCAAAGCATCATGCAGCCTCTCGCTCACTCCTTCTCCTCCAGCAGTGGGATGAGGGAGAGAAAAGATAACCAAAGACCTCCTGAGTCAAGATAAGGATAGGGATAGATCACTCACCAATTGTGGTGCAAAACAGGCTTGACTTGGGGAAAAACAAACATCCAAACCAGAAAAAAACCTAGTGGAACTGGATTATGAGAAATACAACCAGATCCTAAAGAAACCATCTTTCTCTCCCACCTCCCCTCTTCCTGAGCTCAGCTCTGCTCCCAGTTTTCTACCTCCTCCCTCATTCCAGCAGCACAGAGGAGCAAGGAATAGGAGTTGCCACCAGTTTGTTGTAAATTGTCTCCAGCCTGGGGTCCTCCATGGGCTGCAGGTGGATCTCAGCTCCATTGCTGCCCTCTCACCGCCGGCTCCAGGAGGATCTCTGCTCTCGTGCACTTTGCTGAGCTTGGTGTCCATATGGTTGTTTCTCTCTCATTCCACTTCTTCCACCTCCTCCTTCTACTGCAGATTTTGGCTTCTTAAATAGTTATCACAGAGGTGCCTGATCAGCTTGGCCTTGGTGGATCTGACCTGGAGCTGGGGGAGCTTGAAGCAGCTTCTGACAGGGGCCAACACAGCAGCCCCTCCTCTGCTTCCAAAACACCCCACCACACAAACGCTTTCCTTGTGCTGCTATTATGATGGAGTCAGATCATCTTCTAGCTGATCTGTTTGGAAAGAAAGTTGTCTTAAAAAAACAGACAGCTGATGTGTCTTACTGCAGAGCTGCATTACAGTACTGCCAGCAGCAGGGAGACAGTGAGAACTAAAGGCTCAAACAGAAGGCAACACAAACCACACATAAAAATGCTCTTCAAACACTGCCTCTGATACTGTCTGACCATAAGTGGCAAGGAATTTGTAACAGAAGCTGTTTATTATAATATATATAATTTGGTTTTTACCCACAAATGGTGTAAATTTGACCTGTGTCGTGGTAAAGGTCAAATCCTTCTACCTCCACCCAAGCCAAGCGAGAAGTGTGAGCTCTCAGACTGGAATATATGGATTCCCTTCTGGTGGAGATGACTGCATGAAGACAAGGTGAAGGGTAGGTGTGAAGAAAGATGATGCAGATGTTTGGGTATTGTCCTAACGTGGGAATGAGTACCTATGTGCCTAGGGTGGTCAGCAAAAGTGAGAAACTTCATGTACTGCCTGAGTCTGCTCATTTAGGTAGACTCCTGGGTGGTTTGGTGACTGGGCTGAACAGAACCATCTCAAGAGAAACAATTGCAAAGGAGGAAGCAGGAAACTGAGGGATATCTTCTGCATACATTTGGTTCCCAACTTATGCCTTCTTTGCAGATGTCTAGTGGTGCTGTCCTCCTAGGGCATATTCATGAGACCTCCAAGTTTTTGGTGAAGGAGACTTCTTGGAAGTTCTCCACAGGACAGACAGGGTCCTACAGATAATACCTGTGGTTGCAAGTTGTCAGTAAGTTTGTCAGTAAGAGCTGATTGTCAGTAAGAACTAGATGTAAACTAGTGTAAATTTTAGATCTGTTCTATATATATTTGTTCTGAAAAACAAAAGCAAATCTGAAGTGTAGGGAGGTAGAACTCCATCGTCAGACACAGCTGCTGAACATCTCATCATCCACAACACTGAACTCTAAAACCAAGGCACCTTCTAAGAACTCTCCTCCCCAGTGGGATTTCTGCCTGTTTAAAAAAGAAACCAAGTTTGGTGACTGAATGCCTCACAGGAATTGAAATCAGTTTTCTCTGAAGTTTCTTAACTCCTGTTTGGAAGCTGGTGTGTATATGGCTTGGAGAGCACTGCAAGAAGCTGTGGGAGAAATGAGGGATGATCAGTTGTGGAAAGCTGCTGGAAGCTTAAGAACAGCTGGGAGCAATTAAACTGGGGCTGGAGGAATATGTAGGAGGAGGGACAGAGAGCTACTGTGGATAACCAGGGCTGTCAAGGCTTTAGGTTGAACATGTTCAGATGAAAATATTTGGTATAGCCTGCTGCATTTGGTATAACTGATCTGGATTGTTCTTCGGTTTGAACTTCTTAGGAAACCCATAAAATCTGGAAGGTAGTAAAGGATTTGGAGCACATCTCCTATGAGGAAGGGCTGAGGGATCTGGGGCTGTTGAGCCTGGAGAAAAGAAGGCTCAGGGGAGACCTTCTCACTCTCTACAACTACCTGAAAGGAAGCTGTAGCCAGGCAGGGGTGGGTCTGTTCTCCCTAGGAACTAGCAATAGAACAAGAGGAAACAGCCTCAAGTTGCAGCAGGGGAGGTTCAGGCTGGATGTGAGGAGGAATTTCTTTGCTGCAAGGGTTGTGAGGCATTGGCAGGGGCTGCCCAGGGAGGTGTTGGAGTCACCTGGTGCTGGAGGGATTTCAGAGCTGGATGGATGTTGCACTGAGGGAAATGGGCTGGTGGTTGATAAGGCTGGGACAAAGGCTGCACTCCATGAGCTTAAAGGTTTCTTCCAGCTGAAACAATTGTACAATCCCATGGTTCTATGCATTGTCCAGCACAGCTGAATAAGGTACAGAATGGGTTGTTTGACTGAAATGAGATTTTCTGTTCTATTTAGGCCTTTTCCTAGAAAGGCAGTCACAGCTTGGTTTGTTGCCCAAATTAACAGTGTTTGGTTAGGGTGGAAATGTGCGGGAATGATATTATCCCACTCCAGAATTAGAATCCAATTAAGAAACTGGGAAAGTACTTACTGGCAGGAACAAGTGTTCTCATATAAAAAAGAGCACAAAGAGTCATTTTTCATTGTATTTCAGATGTATTTGAAATACATTTTTATCATTGCAGTTTGTTGCATGTTTAATTAGACCTTGATAATAGAATGTTAATTAAGTTGGGAAATAATGTGGTTGTAGGTTAAAAGGTACAACTCTGAATAAGTGTCTTGAAATTGATTTTTGTTCATTTTGATGTGAACTGAGCATCAGTTGTGCTGCAAGTCTTGCCTGAAGCTTGGTTATCCTTGTCTTACACATTTTCTTTTTGAATCTATTAAACTTTGGGCAATAGTCACCATTTTTGAATTATTAGAATCATAGAATGGTAGGGGTTGGAAGGGACCTTTAGAGATCATCCAGTCCAACCTCCCTGCAAAAGCAGGTTCACCTAGATCAGGTCACACAGGAACATGTCCAGGTGGGTCTTGAAGACCTCCAAGGATTGAGCCTCCACAACCCCTCTGGGCAGCCTGGGCCAGGGTTCCCTCACCCTCACGGTGAATATTATTTTCTTACTGTTACCATTACCTGCTTGTTTTGTTTTGTTTTGTGTTGTTTCCCTGCCTGCCAGAAAAGCCTTAGTTATATCAGGCTTTGAAGGGGAAAAACATGGACCTGGGATTTTATGATACAGGATTGCATAGCAGCAGTTCTTTTCTTCACTTTAATCTTTCTTATTGTAGAATCAGAGAATGGTAGGGTAGGGAGAGACCACTAGAGATCATCTAGTCCAATCTCCCTGCAGAAGCAGGTCCCACCTAGATCAGGTCACATAGGAATGTGTCCAGACAGGTCTTGAAGACCTCCAAGGAAGGAGCCTCCACACCCTCCCTGGGCAGCCTGGGCCAGGGCTCCCTCACTGAAACACTGACAGAGTTTTTCCTTATGTTTCAGTGGAACTTTTTGTGTTCCAGCTTCATCCCATCACCCCTTGTCCTGTTGCTAGCTACTATAGAAAAAAGTGCTGCCCCAACCTCCTGTCACCCACCATTTATATAGTGGTAACTATTAATAAGATTCCCCCTCAGTCTCCTCTTCTCCAGACTAAACAGCCCCAGTTCCTGCAGCCTTTCCTCACAGGGAGGATGCTGCAGTGCCCTGAGCATCTTGTTGGCCCTGTGCTGGCCTCTCTCCAGAAGTTCCCTTCTTGATGAGAATGCCAGAACTCAAGATGCCAAATGGTGAGTTGGTCCTGTTGGCTCTAGAAAAGGCCTTTTCCACTGTATTAGCAATAAACTGACCCATTTCATCAAGAGCATGTTCCATTGCTTGCTTTAGAGCTTTTCAGCTTTTCTTCCCAGACATCTGGACTATTGTCTTAATGAGAGAGATACTGGACTATCTATCCTAGTCATCACGGGATTAATCACAGGAGACTTTAACAGTTGTTTTGGTGATGATGTAGTCCAGCCTTTCCTTTAGTAAATAGTCATGGCCGCTGAGAACGTTTTTCCTCATCCACTTTTCCATTTTATTGCTTTATTTTGGCTAAGTTTATGTACTTCTTACTGTTAGTTCCATTGTCCACTGGGCCTCAGATGTTTATTTCCTTGTAGTTTTACATGGGATGTAGTGATGGCTCCAAGCTGTGACTTCTGCAGTATGATCCAAACAGACAATGGGATTTCTCTTTCACTTTAGTAAAAAGTGGGTTTGTTTACTCAATACCACATAGGCTGCATCCAAGTAAAACTTAATTAGATGTTCTGCCAGGAAAAAAACTATGAGAAGAGAGGAATGGAGAACAACTGTTTTTGTCAGCTGTTGCAGTCCTCAGGCCTGCAAAGGTAAGGGCAGTGGAACTGGCTTGTTTCCAAGAGTAAATAGGTGAAAAAGCATAGATCCTTCACTAAATTTATCTTATCTAAGAGGACAGGAGGGAAGACAAACGTATTTACTTGAGGCTCATGTGCTGGGTCTAAGTCCCTTCCAATTTCATTATATCAACAGATTCCTGACTAGATTTCTCCTATTTAAAAAGCAAAATGTATCAACACAAATATATGTATTAAATCACTTATTATTGGGGGTTTTTTTGGTTGTTGTTGTTTATGCAGTCCTAAAATGCATTATATTTGGGAGTGCCCAAGTCTTGGTCTTTGTACTTTACATTTACATCTTGACAACTTTGTTTGAAGGAGCTGTTTCTGTAGCAAACGTCCCCTGCCTGTCCTTCCCCACCATTCTGAACGACAGCTGCTATTGCAACTTGCTTTTTCCATGAGTACACTTTGTTGCTGCTATCCCCTGCATGGAAAGCTGGCATTTGGTTCTTGCAACGTGGTACCTGAGCAGGTTTGTGATGGTGTGGAGTATCACTGGCAGTGAGCCTTTGTCACAAAGGCAATTTGTCAGCTGTGAAATACTCCAACTTTCTGTCCCATCCCAATTTACCATTACCTTGCACACAATGTATTCTTTATTCATCACCTAAAGGAAGTAATTTTGTGCTGATCCAAAATGGATTTACTTTGTAGCTCTCCTCATTCTTCAGTCAGTCCTACTGTACTTCCATCCCATTTTAGTTGTCATAAGCAGCTTCTAGACTGAAATGTAAGCCTTTGGTAATTAATTGCTCTCTCCCATGTGTTTGTGCAAATGATCCTACAGTGGAGAGTTATGTGATTCTGCAATGTTAACATGTGCAGGACAACACTTCTGCTCCTGGCAGATGTTTCCTGTGTCATAATGTCATAGAATCATAGAATGGTAGGGTTGGAAGGGACCTTTAGAGATCATCCAGTCCAACCCCCCTGCAGAAGCAGGGTCACGTGGATCAGGTCACACAGGAATGTGTCCAGGTGGGTCTTGAAGACCTCCAAGGAAGGAGCCTCCACACCCTCCCTGGGCAGCCTGTGCCAGGGCTCCCTCACCTGAAACAGTGAAAGAGTTTTTCTTATGTTTAAATGGAACTTTTTATGTTCCAGCTTCATCCCATCACCCCTTGTCCTGTTGCTAGATACCATAGAAAAAGTGCTGTCCCAACCTCCTGACACCCACCCTTTAGATATTTATAAATGTTAATAAGATCCCCCTCAGTCTCCTCTTCTCCAGACTAAACAGCCCCAGGTCCCACAGCCTTTCCTCATATGAAAGATGTTCCATTCCCCTGATCATCTTGGTGGCCCTGTGCTGGCCTCTCTCCAGCACTTCCCTGTCCCTCTGGAGCTGAGGAGCCCAGAACTGGACACAGGACTCCAGATGAGGCCTCACCAGGGCAGAATAGAGGGGGAGCAGAACCTCCCTTGACCTGCTGGCCACACTCTTCTTGATGCATCCCAGGCTGCCATTGGCTTCTTGGCCACGAGGGCACATTTCTGCTGACTCATATTTAGCTTATTATCAATCAGCACTCCCAGGTCTGTCTCTGCAGAGCTGCTCTCCAGCAGTTCAATCCCCAGCCTGTCCTGGTGCATGGGGTTGTTCCTCCCCAGCTGCAGGACTCTGCCCTTGTCCTTGTTGAACCTCAGGAGGTTCCTCTGTGCCCAACTCTGCAGCCGGTCGAGATCCCGCTGAATGGCAGCACAGCCTCTGGGGAATCAGCCAGTGCTCCCAGTTTGGTGCCAGCAGGGAACTTGCTGAGGGTACACTCTGTCCCCTCATCCAGGTGGTTGATGAAGATGTTGAACAAGACTGGCCCCAGAACCCATCCCTGTGGAACTCCACTGGTCACAGGCCTCCAACTCGACTCTGTGCCATTGATCACCCCCCTCTGGGCTCTGTCATTCAGCCAGCTCTCCATCCACCTCACTGTCCACTCATCCAAGCCACACTGCCTGAGCTTTCTGACGAGGATGTTGTGGGAGACAGTGTCAAAAGCCTTGCTGAAGTCAAGATAGATGACATCTGCTGCTCTCCCTTCATCCAGACATCCGGTTATGCACTCATAGAAGGCATTAGGGTTGTCAATAAGGACACACTTCTTGCATGCTATAAAGTACCCTGATATGACTGTAATGCTACAGCTTACTTTAAGCTGACTCTGCCTACTGATCAGATTATCAGAGCCTAAAGAACTGCTCCCTTTAGCTTTCAGTGGCAGTAATTTAAGGAGGTAAAAGAGCATTAAGTTCAGAGAGACATGATGAATACTCAAACACACGGTAGTAAGAAGTCCATAAAAATATAATCTTGCCCTTAGTTTTTATTTGTCATGGGTATTTAGGTGGTTTGGAGAAAATGATTAGGGAGGTGGAAACTGAACTTCTTTCAGCTTTTCTAAAAAAAATATCTCAAGCTGACATCCCATTTAGCAGATGTATTCAAATATAGTGGCAGCACAGCACTTGCTGAGATGTGCTGTTTATGGCTATATGCGTTTATAATGCCAAGGGTAATTTATATCCTTCCTTTTGCATTTTAAGAGAAAATTAAGTTGACAAAGCCTATGAAAAAAAACCTCAATCAAATTGTGTTTCTATGTTGGTAGAATAGCTCTTGAGGAGACAGAATGTTCCCAGAAGATGCTAAAACAAACATGCAAACAGAACTCTAAATTAGGACCAAGGCAAGAGTTCAAGTGCTTTATTTTCTTTCTGAGACAGGCAGCTTAACTGTTTGCTTCAAAGATACAGATCAAATAAACCCAGAAAGTTACATTGCTTTGCTGAATCACTGTCTGAAAGGTTAGGCTAAATATGTTGGAATACAAGCTTGAGGTCCATTCAGGGTAGGTTTTGCACTCTACAGATAAGACAGAACTAAACCTTATATATCAGTAGAAATAAATCAAAAAAGCTTAAATGTGGAAGACAGAAATGTCAGTATTAATGGACACCAAATGACATAGCTTCAGCTTTACCAATGGTGTTAAGAAATTGTTTTATAATCAAAAAGGTCCAAGTATAGTTTTAGATGATGTTGGCTGAGTTAGCCTTGCAGCAGCAGCTCATGAAAATGCAGTGACTCTATGTTACACATGTATTTATCTGTAGGCATTCAAGTCTTTTGGAGATGAGAGACTGTAGATTAAGTTTAGCACAGAAGCAATTTTAACCCTGTGAGTTTAAATGAATGAATGGCACCTGACAAGTTTCACCAACATTTATAGGAGCACAAAAGGTTTTAAAAAAACATGGCAAAGTAATGATCAACCTGCAAGCTCTAATACAATCTATAAAAGAGGGTCATAAGCAATGACAACAGCAATGTGCCCTCGTGGCCAAGAAGGCCAATGGCATCCTGGGATGCATCAAGAAGAGTGTGGGGCTGTTTAGTCTGGAGAAGAGGAGACTGAGGGGGGATCTCATTAATAGTTACAAATATCTAAAGGGTGGGTGTCAGGAGGTTGGGACACCCCTTTTTTCTATAGTAGATAGCAACAGGACAAGGGGTGATGGGATGAAGCTGGAACACACAAAGTTCCATTTAAACATAAGAAGAAACTCTTTCAGTGTGAGGTGAGGGAGCCCTGGCACAGGCTGCCCAGGGAGGGTGTGGAGGCTCCTTCCTTGGAGGTCTTCAAGACCCACCTGGACATGTTCCTATGCAATCTGATCTAGGTGAACCTGCTTCTGCAGGGGGGGTGGACTAGATGATCTCTAGAGGTCCCTTCCAACCCCTACCATTCTATCATTCTGTGATTCTATGATAAGACAGCTACTGGCATGTTCACACTTCTTATATATGACCAGAAGCAGATGTACAGTGATTAATCTGGGTCAGTCAGGCTGTCTGTCTGGCTGAACACTGAGGGCAGCTGAGTTGACCATGCAGAGTCCATTTCTCAAAAGCTGGGCTTTGTCCACAGCTTGTTAGGGTCATGTACTCCTGCCTCTCTCCATGGATTTTCATGAAAGAATCAGCCCCAAGCTGACCTAAATAAAATGTCTATGGTGGGACATTGCTGTGGCTCAGATGTGTCTGGAATGAGCTGCTGGAGGAAATGATTAATCCTGTAAGTAAAACGTGTGATGTTCATTGATTTGTCAAAGTCATTCCTATAGTAATGTGATTCTGGGGCATAACAGGAAGGTTCTGCAGAACATTGCTGTCTGAGTGGAAGGTGGCTACAATCAATATTGGTGCTTCTTCCAGCAAAACCACTGGTGCTCCCAAATCACAGCGTGTCCTCTTAGGTCAAATCCCTCTACCCTGTCCTGGATGCTTTCAGTTTACTCGTGGTAACCACAAGATTTCACACAGAAATTCCAAGGAAAAAACATTTCTCATAGTCTGGGACAAATGAAAAGCAACTTAAACAGTTTGTCCCTATTTTGAAAGGAAAATAAATATTATCAGGATATGACGATTAGTTTGATGAATCTTGTTGATGTTTGGATGAAGAGCCTTTACAGAAAATAGTCCTAGTTCTTGTACTTTCTTTTTAGGAACATGTATGGTAGCCCTTGTTTATTTTAAAGTTGAGATTTACTAATAAGTTTCAAAACTCAAGCATTAGATTCATAGTGCACTGCCACCATCAGTGCTGTGACAGTTTGACTTGGTCTGGCTGACCAGAAGTAAAGTAATTCTTCTGTTCCCTTTCACCTACTATTCTACTGAATGGGGGAGAAGTGAAGAGCTTAAGTGAACATCTAAACCAACAGATTTTCTTCTGAGGCTCAGTAGCTGTTAAAGAGTATACAAAGTCAGGCTTGAAGCAGTCTAAGCTTTGACCACCTTGTGCTGCCATTTCCAAGCACGTGAAGTCCTTTGTACTTGAACTGTTTTACCACTCGTGTGGCTGTTGTCCCTTTTTCAAAAAGAGAAAGAAAAAGGAAACTTGTCTGGTGGGAGGAGGAAAGGAGTTATCATTTCATGGATTTTGAAGTAGTTGCTGATGCAGTTGTTCAGTAGCATCCCATGGAAACCTATCTGTGGACACGGGTGTAGCCGAGTGTCACTGGCTGCTTCTGTTGGGAGTGGGCTCTGCTCTCCTCTCCCACAGCAAACTCTGCTGTTGGGAGGGTTTAATATATTTCCTTCTTTTGGATGGATTTGAGGGAGTATTGGTAGGAAGCAGGGATTAGTTTCATGGGTTTCTTTTCTTTTCTTTTTAAAAGAATGAGATAATTACATGACACTATTATGTTTTGTACCTAGGAAATGTCTTTCAAATCTACTTTTAGAGCTTGGGTTGCAGGTCTCTATCCCATTTCTGACACAACTGCTTCTATCCTTTCTCCCTTAGCCTGTTCATGATGAGGTACTATCATATTTTCCTTTGTGTAGAGGGAAAGAGTGGAAAATTCTCCCATGCTGAAGATCTTTATTCCTGGTGGTTACACTCATATAGGACCCACCCAGAGCTTGGGCTTCTTTCTCCACTCAGCCGAACCAAGCAAGGCACAGCTCTCCAGATCAGCAGGAATCTCTTGCTCTACCACACAGATATAGGAGTGCTACAGGTGCTAAGGTGTCCTCCATGACATAGCAACTGTGGGTAGAGGTTGATCAGGGTCACAAACTGCTGTCTCTGTGCATTACTGAGCTACTTCACAGCCGATGAATTGCGGGATGACTTGGTTTGGTTTATTTCAGAGCTATTAGATACACTCAGTCAGCCAAGAAAATTCATCCCCAGCCCCTTGACTTCCTTAACAACTCTGTTCAGAACAGATGAATACTTCCCCCCATCCCAACACTTTTTAGGATCCTTTCCTCTGAGAAGAAGGGTTGGAAAAATAAAGCTCTTGCCACAGGTTGGAAGGTGCTAGCAATATCATAATCTCAAAGGAAGTGGAATGATGTTTATGAAGTGTGTTGGTTTTGCTGCAGGCAGGATCTGCATATATGTAGAAGCATAGAATCATAGAATGAGAGGGGTTGGAAGGGGCCTTTAGAGATCATCTAGTCCAACCCCCCTGCAGAAGCAGCTTCTTTTAGATCAGGTCACACAGGAACGTGTCCAGGAGGGTTTTGGAAGAGCTCCAAGGAAGGAGCCTCCACACCCTCCCTGGGCAGCCTGGGCCAGGGCTCCCTCACCTCACAGTGAAAGAGTTTTTTCTTATGTTTAAGTGGAACTTTTTGTGTTCCAGCTTCATCCCATCACCCCTTGTCCTGTTGCTAGATATCCTTGCAAGCTCTGCTGGCACTTCTAGACTAGATGCTAAATAGTTGTGCTGCATGGACGTGTAAGACCCAAGAATAAAGCTATAAACTCCTCCAAATCCTCACAAGTTTTAGACAGCACTGTTACTTGTATCCAACAATTTATATTCAATGTGATTTCACCTTTTTTACTCCTTTTAGCCCAGCAAGGAGAGCTTATGAAAAGTTATTTATGCTTCAAGTATGTGGCAAATAGAGCATTCTTCCAGTGGAGTTCTTTTGGTCATAGTGCAGCTTGATGAATGCACCTCAGCAGGTTGTTAGGAGACATGGGCTTTTTAGAAAATAATGTAACATGACTGTGTCTGATTGGGGAAGTTTCACAGCTGGCTGTAATTTAAAACAGTTTTGAAATGACTGGGATGGAGAGGTTAGGGGTAAGCCAGCCCTACTGCCACGTATATTATACATGCAGTATTATTGTGTAGAAGAAATGGGAACCTTTTCAGTTATTTGGGTTAGGGTGCATCTGCTGTTACTGTACTGTGTGCCTTGTTTGGGTTTTTTATCCTCTTGAAGGCATGAGTAAAGTTCTTATGAAGATTTTAGTAGTTCATATGAGGCTTTTCCTTTGCAATTGCTACTCCTATGTGTCCTTTGTACTCTTGTTGTACACTTTTGTGTCTTATTGCTTACTCTTCTGCACTTAATTAATGAATTAATTAATTGTGTGTTGGTGATTGCTTCATAGAATCACAGAATCACAGAATGGTAGGGGTTGGAAGGGACCTTTAGAGATCACCCAGTCCAACCTCCCTGCAGAAGCAGGGTCACCTAGATCAGGTCACACAGGAACATGTTCAGGTGAGTCTTGAAGACCTCCAAGGAAGGAGCTTCCACACCCTCCCTGGGCAGCCTGTGCCAGGGCTCCCTCACTGAAACACTGAAAGAGTTTTTTCTTGTGTTTCAATGGAACTTCTTGTGTTCCAGCTTCATCCCATCACCTCTTGTCCTGTAATGAAATTGTGTTGATACTGAATACAGCACCACTGTATCTCATGTGGCTTCCCTCAGCCCCTTGTGAGATGACATACCAATACATTTCCCTCAACAAGGTGATGTGAGAGTCATGAGGTTGCTAACAGACACAGAGGCAGTGCTCGTTGGAAGGACAGGTAATCAGGTTGCTCAGGGCCATGTCCAATTGAGCTCTGAGTAGTTCCATGGTCAGAAGCTCCCTGGCCTCTCAGGGGAAGTCTGTGCTGGGGTTTGACCACCCTTATGGTAAATAAACAAACACAATACCTCATTCCCTCCACATTTCCCTCATTGCAACGTGTCCACTGCCTCTGATCCCATCATTGTGAACCCTGAGAAGATTCTGGCTCTGTCTCCTGTACACCTTCCCTTTAGGTGGTCATAGACAGCAGTGAGATCTCTTGACTCTCTCTTTGCCAGGCTGAGGAAGCCCAGCTCCCTCAGCCTCTCCTCCACAGAAGTGCTCCAGCCCCTGACTTGCTACCCTTCTCTTGTACTGGGGAGCCCAAAACTGCACCCAGGGCTCTGGATGCAGTATTACCAGTGTTGAAGAGAGGGCAAGCATCACATCCCTTGACCTGCTAGTAACAGCCTTTCTGATGCAGGCCAACATGTGCTTGGCTTGCTGTCCTTCAAGGGTGTATTGCTGGCTCATGTTCAGCTTGCTGTCCACCAGAATCCCCAGCTCTTTCTTGACAAAGACACAATCTGGACTCCAAACCATACTGGTACATGGGGTTGTTCTGGCTTATGCTGTATTTCCCATTGTTGAACTTCATGAGGATCCTTTTGGCTCCTTTCTCCAGCCCACGCAGGTTCTCTGAATAACAGCTCAGCCCTCTGACATATGAACCACTCCTTGCAATTTGGTATTGTCCACAGGTTGCTGGGGTTAGTCTCTCTTGTTGCCTAGGTCATTAGCCAACACCAGTTCTAGTGTCCCTCTAGTGTTTACATGGTTAAGAGAACTGTATTTTTATTCCCACTGTGCTTTTAAAGGTTTTGGGTTTTGTTTTTCATGAAGGTGAGAATTCTGCTTCACCACAAACAACTGCAGCTACGTGCCCATTTCCCCCCTCTTCCCAACTGCCCATCACTATAAATACATTCAGCTGCTATTCTGTATGTTTAAAATGTGATTATTGTTTCCAAAGCACTGTGAAGTGTTGCACTGAAAACCTGCCAAATAACATTAAATAAAGATTTGTCCTTCTGGAAATGAAAAATAAAAGCCTAATGTCTCAGATATGAAAAAAATCAATTAAAACCCCAGTTAAAGAACTGTGTTTCTGCACAGAACTCCAGTTCTAAACTCACCATTGTCAGAAAAACCTCCATCTTCTCTCTTCCGATGATGCCAATAAAGCATTCTCTCTCCCATCCCAGGTATTCAACTGATTCCTGAGTGTTTGCTCCAAAACCAAGCCCAGATCTGGGCAGCACTGACAAGCCTAATGTAGAAAGTCCCTTGACCATGAGCAGTCCTCATGCCATTGGCACAAATCTGTAGCTTCTGAGGACAACCTCAAACTGTATTTCTTCCTTCCCAAGCAGAACACACAAGCAGAGCTTAGGCCTGCTGACAGCCTGTCAGTAAGAGGTCAGTCTCAAAGAGGAGATGTGCATCTAGTCAGTATTGGCACAACCTTCCCTCTGTGCAAAGCAGAAGGTCCTGGCTCTGGATGGTTTTGGCATTGGTTTTGATTTTGGCATTAAAGATAGTGAATGTTACTTAACAAGTAGTATTGAGATCTAAGATGAATTACTGGCTTGCATGACAATTGGTGGAGAAATGAGAAAAATACTGAAGGTTTTTCTCCTTCACACAGTGTCATGCAGTAAGCCTTCAGGTCACTGGCAGTGTCCTGAGATTATAGGTGGTCTTGGGGTGATGGACTTTCCCTGACAGGCTGTCTGTCAAGTAAGATGGAGCAACATCAAGCTACTCTCTTTCAAGAGAGATGACTCTCATCACAGAAATGTAGCAATGGCAAAAGTGTGTCACACTGAATACTCCTTTTGAAAGTGATGTGGAGGCTTTCAAAACCCTCCTGGACACGTTCCTGTGTGACCTGACCTAAGTGGACTTGCTTTAGCAGGGAGGTTGGACTAGATGATCTCTACAGGTCCCTTCCAACCCTACCATTCTATGATTCTGTGATTCTATGTGCTTTATGATGAACTTCATGAGGAAGTAAATGAGAATTAGCTGCAGTTGTCTGAATGTAAACGATGGGCTCTATGAAGAGCTCTTTGCTAGAGGTATGGTAGCTGACCAGACTGACACATGAATGACAGATTCCTGTGGAAGGAGAGAAAACTACTGCACCACAGGTGATGTTTAACCAACATCAACAGCTCTCTTTAGTGAGTTTTGAATTTATAAAGGATAATGGCAAATGACCTGTAATTCTACTTCTTCATGCTGAAAGGTCAGTTTCTGGTCACTCCTGAGGGCTGATGTGAAGAGCATAAAAGCCACTTGCTCTGGTTTCCCATTTAACCTGTCAGAGCTGCCACTTCTCTTTCATGCCCTGATAAAACAGGTTTTTGAGTTCACTGGAGAGTGCACTCTGGGAGGCTTGTTCAGCAGCAGTTTGATGTGCAGGACAGCAGAGAGGTGCTGCGTGAGCTTTATATGACCACGTCAGGATGAGTGTGCTTGTCTCTGAGCCATCTCACACGTGCTGTGTGCCAGGCTGCACCCCAAACTTCAGTGGCAGGTAATTTATCAGAGAGTCATTTGAACACAGCAGAGGTTGGATTGCAACCTGGTGGATTAAAAGCAGTCTTGCTTAGCTGTCTTGCTAGCTTTCATGCTTCCCTGTGCGCTGCATAACCTCTGCAGGGGGGTTGGACTAGATGATCTCTAAAGCTCCCTTCCAACCCTACCATTCTATGATAACTGCAGAGAAGCTGTGCAATCTGCTTCTGTCCTGACCAGCCATACTTGTGTGCAGTGAGGTAAGTCAGGCTTTTTGCTGTCTGAGATCTTCTGTATGTGAACAAAGGAGCCACACAATTTCTTCTAAATTGTGTGGGTGCAAATCCATCTCTCCTGACTTCTTGCATGTCACTGACAATTGAGTTTGTGAGTGTGGCCATAAAGTAGCAGAGCCAAAGCCTCTAAAATCATGTCCTATTTCTGCTGGGTGTAGGACTTGCTTTTCCTGCATCCACTGGAACAAAGAAAACTACTTGTTTATGAAGGCTATGGGACAAGTGAGAAATAAATGCACACACACACTTACCTGTCCCTTCAGTTAACAAGAAAAGGAAATCTGTGTGGTAACACTAAATGTTTTCATCAAGTGAAAATCATCTTAGCTAGCCTGGATTATAACAGATATTTACTCAAGACTCTGCTGTTTGTGGCTTGAATGATGTGTATGCTGAAAATATAGATGTGATTGATAGGGAAAAAATGCATTTTAAATTGCTATGACACTGTATTGCATTCATTTGTCACCCAGGGACTGTTGTGACCCTACAACAATGAAGTAAAATCGAGGCTGGTGATACAGGAGAAAGGATTTTGCTTTTCACATCTTTTTCTTCTTTTCTTTTGGACAAAGATCATTCCTTTTTAATACCTGACTGATTGATGCAGCAAGTCTTTAGATTTAACACCATCTCTCCATGACTGAACTGCTACATCATTTTACTGTAAGGAAGTTTTGCTGTTAATACTGATGGGTGCATTACTGTTGTTTTCCTGTACTTCATTTGTTCCCCTTTCACTCTTACGTTACTGTGTGTGTCACTCCTAGAGCATGCTCTGCATGTTTAATGTCTGATATTCAGAGGAATCACATATATGCTTGTAGGGTTATTCTGATAGATAAAGCTGGAGTTAGCTACAGAAGACCTGTTTATTTTCTGTGGCATTCTGTTAGTTATTACTGGGTTTATTTGCCCGTGACTGCACCCTTCTTTTGTTGCTTACACCATACCCTTGTGTTCAGGAAGTTTTCACCCAGCTGTTACTAGTTATCTCCACCTTAATACCCATCAGGGTATTGGTAAGGACAATCTATGTCTATTTTATCCAACCATACAACAGAGTAAGAGTATTCCCTCTTAGCCCAGCAACTCCTCCTGGAACAGACCTATTGGGAGTTATTCTTGGCTGTTTCCACTCTGTGTAATTTTAACGCTCCCATCTGGCCACATAGAATGAGAAGCAGAAAGTAGATGTGTTTGAAAGGTTTCCCAGTTGCCTGATAAAATGTATGAATCACCACCTCCAGAGTGCCTGTGGGAACATGGTGCAAAAGGAGCTCTCAGCATGTTTGATCAGAGGTAGACCATGGTAAACTATTACCCCTGTTAAGGGACCCACCACGCCTTGGTTTGTCATTGTCCTGGCCTCTGTGTGTCCAGCAACATCTCTGCCACCCCATTTTTCTACTACTCTTCAGGAGAGTGAAGGTTCTCCTCAGGAACAGTGTCTGAAATAATAAGGTTATTGATAGTATGTATGAAGATGCTTCCCATGTTTACTGTTCTGAGAAAATAAGACTATTACAGCCAGTGTTACTTGGAGAAGAGGAGACTGAGGGGGGACCTCATTAATACTTAGAAGTATTTGAAAGGTGTTTGTCAAAGGGATGGGGTGACACTGAAATACAACAAAGAACTTCTTTCCAGTTGAGGTGAGGGAGCCTTGGCCCAGGCTGCCCAGGGAGGCTGTGGAGGCTCCTTCTCTGGAGGTTTTCAAACCCACCTGGACACGTTCCTGTGTGACCTGATGTGAGTGGCACCTGCTTTAGCATGTGGGTTGGACTAGACCTTTAGAGGTCCCTTCCAACTCCTACCATTCAATGATTCTGTGATTACTAAGCCTGACTGTGTACCACCATGCTGAAACTGGTTCTATGCTGGTTTTGGAGAGTATCTCTCAGATGAATCTGTACCATTACACCCAGAGTGCAGCCTTGAGAGGAGAGGAGCCCTATTCAATGACAGTCCACAGAAGCAGCCTGTCCTCTGCTACATCCTAATGAATCTGTGCCTGGCTTAGGTCTGGTTGACATACTCACACAGTGACTGTTGTCATCTGTTGCAGCTGGAAGTGGATGCTCCAGATGTCCCAGCTGAGCAACATGACTATGTAACACAGAGGTCTTCTCACATGCTTGAACCAATGACTACTCAATTGTACTGTGTAATATGGAAACTTCTTTAGCAGGAGTTGTGGCACTTGCTTGGTTCCAGAATGCACAAGGAAGCAGTGCTCAGGGCAGGACACTTTCTTGAAGAAGTTTCAATCCTTAATCCAAATTGGATAAAGAAGGGAGTGGATGGTGGGTGTTTTATATTCCTAGTGATCATGCTCACTGCTGAGCTCTCATGTCTAGAAGAGTGGTAGTCCACAAATGTTCTTCTGTCAAGACTGTGTGTGTTTAAACTACTTGGCAGAGGCTTCACAGCTTTGAATCCAAGAAGACATGTGCTGCTTTCCTGCCCTTAATGAATTGGAAGTGAGCAAGGTTATTTAGCCTACAATCTTAATTTAGGATAACTCAGACACTCTCCCAGTGTCCAGTGGCTGGATATTGGACTCCACCACTCCAAAGGCTGCTGTGAATCCTGTTTTGGATCATGCACCCTCTCTGTGCTTCCTAAAAGGAAGCCTCCAGTGGTTCCTCAGGGCAGTGAGGTTCTTGCAATTTAGGTAGTGCGACTCATACTTTGCAAACCCAGATAACAAACTTTGTTGTCCTGGATATGGTATTTCATCCTATCCATTGCAGATAGCAAGCTTCTTATCAGTCTATACCATTGCACTGTCTGTTGGATATCATGCTTGGAAGAAAAGCTTGTGCAGGCTTTGTTTCAGGCACTAAAAAAAAGTGTAAGACAGTGAGGTGAGTACCAGCTACTTTCCCTTGGTGTAAGTTTTCAGGTGGAGAATGCAAATCCCAGCTTGCTAAATGCTCACACTCTAAGCCAGTAAGTGTGAAGGGTAGAACAGGGACTTGATCTTGCTTCCCTCCCACGAGGAAACAACAGCAATTGTTTCTGTGCCAGTAATGCAGCAGACTACCTAAGACTCTGGGCAAAAAGGAAGCAAGGAGAGAACCCTGTTAAGCCTAAATTCTTTTTCAGTTGTTCTGGCAGGCCTAAGTTACTCTTATTTGACTTTCAGACTGTAGTTGCTGCTGAATTTCCACTCTTGACTACAGATTCTCATCACACAAAGTGACTTTAATCTCAGTAAAGAACCAGTGAGATGCCCATAAAGAGCAGCATCCCAGCCTTATGTTCTGACTGAGTCTTCTCTGTAGTCAACAACTCTGTAGTCATCAACTCTGCCACGTGCTTCCTGACCTGAAATCTCTCTGTCTTCCAGAAACAGCTCTGTGGAAATCAGTGAGGGTCACTCAGGGGAAAAGAGAGAGCAGGGTCCAGTGTACCTGTCATCTCTGTGCCTGGCAGTAGCACATCACCAGGAGGAGCAGACAAGCATTAATAAACCCAGGGAATAAGTATCACTGCATTCCCCAGGCAGCACACTGTGAATGCACAGCATTCTCTGTGTCCCTCTGAATGCCCTGTGTCCACAGGGCACGGTCCTGCCTCAAACTGAGGGAAACTCATTGGATTCATATAACTGTAAGGATTTATGAAGGCCTGTGGTCAGTGTCAGGTTTGTATCAGAGTGACCATGGACCAGGAGGCCATTGTCTCTCCTGTGGGGGCTGTCAGGGAGGGCTGCTTGGGCATGGCAGCCTGGGCATGGCAGCCAGCCTTCTGCTCCCTCCTTGGCCTGGGCAGAAGGCAGAAATTCTGCTAAAGCCCTCTTTTGAAAGGCCTCGTGGGCTTTGGCAGGCTGACAAAGATATTGAACAAAAATAAAAGTGACTAATCCTGGCTAATTTGGGCTAGACTTTTCAGAGCTTGTCTCTGATCCTGGTGAGGAAACACTGGCTTTAGAGCTGCCTCTGCACTGCCTTTACCTCAGGCTTTAATCAAAGCAGCCCATAATGACTATTTTACTAGGGAACCCACTGCCCATCATCCATGCAGAGCAGATCACGCTCTCACAGCAATCACCATCCTGGATTTGGGACTGTCAGCACTGCTTGCTCTGCAGCTCCATGCTGAAAGCTGTTCTGAAAGCAGAACTGGGAGCTTTACTCATAGGCTGACCTCGTCAGGTTGGTCACCAGCAATATGCTGTGACAGTGCTCTGCTTGTATTGGTTTTCATAGTAAGATGGGGAGTTACCTCCATTTTACAGCTGAGGAACTGAAATGTACCCAATCTAAAATGCTTACAGGTGGTTGTCACTGAGCATGTAGTATCTAGACCACAATTTGCCCTGTGGGAAATGTGCCTGCAATGCCTTCATGCAGAAGAGATGTAACTGGGAGATGTGGATTGTTGTGGGGATGGCAGGACACCTCTCCATGAGAGAATGTTTTCCTTTCTGTTGTCACTGAACCTCCTGAGCCAAAATTAAGTGAAGCACCCAAACTCCTTGAAGAAGAGATTCAGGGTTCTTTGTTATGGGGCAAACATTACATTTTGTATTGTGTTTTATTTTGTGACATGTAAGAGGGCTTGGACTGAGATCTGAGGATGAAATGGATAAAAGGGAAGAGGAAAATGGGAGCTGCTCTGAGAAACTTCAACCCAGAGCCCTGCTCAAAGCATTTGACTCTCCACAAGTCACTCAGGGGGGATGTAGTGGTTTTGCCTGGGCCAGGTTTTTTGGTAGTAGGGAAAGCTACAGGGGTGGCTTCTTTAAACAAAGAGCTACCAGAAGCTTCCCCTGTAGCTGACAGACCCAATGCCAGTCAATTCTATGATAGACCCACAGCTGACCCAGGTCTGGCCAATTAGTGACTGAGATAACACCTCTGTGATTAATGTATTGGAGAAGGAGAAGAAGTTGCTGGGCAGTTGCTGAACAGCAGCAGCAACAGGGAGTGAGAATGTGAGAACATCTCTGCAGACACCAAGGTCAGTGGAGAAGGTTCAGGTTGCTGTTGTTCCACCAAAAATGTTTGACTAGGGGCTTGAGTTGCTTTTTTTATAAGTAAAAAGCTTGTTCTCAGGAAATAAGTAGGGTTTGGGTTTCTTTTCCCTTTAGGAAACAAGAACAACAACCAATATAGTTCAACAGAACTGGATAAACTATTCAAGTTCCACTAAACATAAGGAAGAACTTCTTTCTGGTTGAGGTGAGGGAGCCCTGGCACAGGCTGCCCAGGGAAGGTGTGGAGGCTTCTTCTCTGGAGGTTTTCAAACCCACCTGGACACATTTCTGTGTGACCTGATCTAGGGGAAGCTGCTTTAGGAGGAGTTTGAACTAGATGGTCTCTAGAGGTCCCTTCCAACCCCCACCATTCTGTGATTCTGTGTTTATTTTGCACTGTATTTTTTTCCTTAAATCTAGGAAACCTGTACTCTGGTATTATTTGATAATTAGTCCAGCAAAAACTAATATAAAGTCTAAGGTACAGCCAGAGATGGCTAAAGGAGGATCTTCACCCAGGAACAACGTGGATATGGCTACCTGAGGTGTTTTGCTGTAAAGGTACTCAAGCTGAGCACTGAGGTTCAAACGTGAGCAACTATCTAAGGCTGTTTGTGTTTTGTTACCTCCAGTAGGACCAACTCTGTTAAATCACTCAGGAGATTCCTGAGGCTGGTCCATTGTGCCAGACCAAGTTCCTTTTGCAGTGAACTGTTCTCCTGGTGGTAATTGGAAATTATGGAAATGCACCTGAGGATGAAGAGCAGCTCTGCAGAGAGAGACCTGGGAGTGCTGGTTCATAATAAACTGACCATGAGCCAGCAATGTGCCCTCGTGGCCAAGAAGGCCAATGGCAGCCTGGGATGCATCAAGAAGAGTGTGGGCAGCAGGTCAAGGGAGGTTCTGCTCCCCCTCTGCTCTGCCCTGGTGAGGCCTCATCTGGAGTCCTGTGTCCAGTTCTGGGCTCCTCAGCTCAAGAGGGACAGGGAAGTGCTGGAGAGAGGCCAGCACAGGGCCACCAAGATGATCAGGGGACTGGAACGTCTTTCATATGAGGAAAGGCTGCAGGAACTGGGGCTGTTTAGTCTGGAGAAGAGGAGACTGAGGGGGGATCTTATTAACATTTATAAATATCTAAAGGGTGGGTGTCAGGAGGTTGGGACATCCCTTTTTTCTATTGTATGATTCTATGATTTCATGACATCAGGTGTTTGGTAGGAGCCAACAAGTGACTTAACACTGGAGTGAAATGTCTGAACCTCAAAAGACTTGCTCAGTTTTTATTTCATTTTTCTAAGTAGTTTTCTGCTGGACTCAGGTCCTGAAATGTCTGAGGCTATATTCCTTTGCTTGCTTTGTTAATGATCTTGTCTGAGCATTTTGGTAGTCACCTTTGTATCTTTACCCAGGCTACAGGCAAAGGCTTCACACGGACTGTGCATGAAGGGCACTTGTGGCTCCTGTTTTTCAGAGACGTGGTGGTAGGGCAGCTTCTTCTGTGCTGTCATTCAGTCAGCACTGTAACAAATCTGCAGTGAATCAGGTGAGCCCCTGTAGTCTTGAATATCTTACTGGAGAGGACATTAAAAAACAAACTGCAGAGGCACAAGTTGATAAAACCAGATATGGAATTGTATCCAAGACAGAAAGAAAGTTTATTAGCTTGGAGGCAATATTGTATGATGGTGGTTGTTCTGACACTTGAGTTCATTTCCACTGAGCAAATTCAGGTTCTTCTGGGCTCCATTCACTAGCCATTGTGCATGTCTGTTTGTGCTGTAGAGATACTTCTGTCTGGCCTCATCTTTAAGGAGCCCCAGTAAGGACTTGGGTGAAAAACGCAGGATGAAAGTCTGCAAAAATGGTTTAGTGGACACTATTGGACAAATGTTCCCTCTAACAAGAGAGTGTTAAGCAAAGCTTAATGATTCAGGCTGAAGATGGTGTCTCTAGCTCCTCCACTGCAGCTGTGTATTACCAATTGGGTAATCCCTGTGTTACATCCTTGTGTGCAGCCATATCTGTCCTCCAAAGGCCTTATTTTTTCATATCAAAGTATTTGTACCTGGTACTTCTGAATATGATGAACTAAAACTTCTGTTTGGAAATAGTAGTCTGTAACCATTCTAGGTGATTTGTACTTTGGTTTAAGTTTCCAAAGCTCCTGTGAATCACAGGATCTTAAGAGTTGGGACCTCCAAAGCTCATCCAGTGCAACCCCCCTGCCAGAGCAGGACCATCTAGAGTAGGTCACACAGGAACTCACCCAAGTGGGTTTGGAATGTCTCCAGAGAAGGAGACTCAATTCAAGTTTTCACAGCTCAAGGCTGAGCAAGCATGCACACATATTTTCTTTGAGATAGTATTAGCAAGAATATAGTGGGTTTATTGCAGCATTCCTGCTTGATTGGTAAACAAGTTTGTTCTGGCTTTTGGCTTGAATCCCATCCAGCTTTTTAGGTTACAGAAATGATCTCCCAGCTTGCACTTTAGGCAGTCATTGAACGTTACTTCAGCTATTGGTATCTGTCATTGTATAAATGTCACTGTGGTTTTACTCATCTTCCTAAAACACAATACACTGCTCTACATCCATTCTGTTAAATCAATTGAGATTCATAAAAGTTTTAACTAGGTGCTGAACTTGCTGATAGCTCAGTGGGTTGTAAACAGGTACCTTCCCTCATGGGATGGGGCTCCTGAAGTGTTTGAAACCACAGGTCCAGAAGGCCTTGCAAAAGCTTACCACTCCCTTCCTAAAGCTCCCGTGGGTGTGCTGAGCCACTCTTACTGTGATGAAAGCTTGGGGTGATTTCCAGTGGTAGAGTATAAGAACCAATTGAACTTGTATGTGCTCTTCCTGAACTTACACTCACAGATTTTTCTTTCCAGAAAACCAGGGGACAAGGAGAGAGAATGGAGGGTGTCAAAGTTCCATCCTAGACATAAATCACGAGTCTGGAGCACGTGCCTCTACCTGTGAAATGATGGGAAGTGATTCTGGGTTCCAGTGTTATCGATGCCCTGTGTTGCCTTCTACAACATCTACTGAAAACATACCTGGATTTTAAAAGCAGTAGTCCAGGAAAAGGCAAGATATCTTGCTCACACTGTATGAACTTGTCTCAGGGTGAAAAACGTGACATTTGGAAATACAAGTAGAGAAGGGTCACTTGGTAACAATACTGCAGGGCTTGTCTTCACCTTTGTAAGCATGTTACCTTCAGGATTTCTTTGTCAATTAGGCAGTGGCTGAAAAATTTAAACTTTAGCCTTAGGCACTGAGGGAGTTAATAGGGCACCTACTTCACTCTTCAGCAGTCAGTCCCAAATGACAGCCTCCCTCCCAGTCCCTTCGCATGACTACGAGTACAGCAGAGATGTGATAAGGGCATTTGGGACTTCACTGCACCTTAGGATAACTCAGCTTGACCATAACAAAAGCAATGTGCTTACCTTAATGCTGGGCAGCTAATACATAGGGAAGAACTAGATATATTTTAAACAGTCCAATGCAAAGGAAAAGTACATGATGTTAAAATATTTACTTAATAAATCTCTCAAGCTTCCATCCTCTGAAGTTTATTAAAGAAAATTGAATTGCACTGGAGCCTGCACCCTGATCATCCTGCAGTAAATTGAATGTTAGCAATGAAAACTGAAGCTGACCATCTGGTTCATTTTGCCCAGTGCTTTGCTGTCTCGAGCAATCATCTCACTGCACATTTAGCACACTGATCGAGCATCACTTGAAAACTGACCACACAGCTGTACCTCTCATGGTTCTGGATGGAGATTCTCCTGGAACATTACTACTCAGCAGCAGTAGCAGCAGCAGCCTTCTAATTCCCAGTTTCCAGTCCTGAGGACCTTTCTTTGTTCTTGAACCAAGTGTAGTTGTGGCTTATAGTAGCTGTCTGATCCACCCAATTATCTATAGTCCTTCACAAAGATATATTGTTCTTTCTTGCAGCCCTTCTCTGCACCTATTCAAGTTGGATTTAATCTACATGATCATAGGTGACCCAAATTGTGCAGAGTTTATGGGGTTTGTGTGGCAAGGTTTTGGTTGTGAGGGGCTACAGGAGCGGCTTCTGTGAGAAGCTGCTAGAAGCTCCCCTTATGTCTGACAGAGCTCATGCCAGCTGGCTCCAAGCTGGACCCACCACTGGCCAAGGCTGAGCTCATCAGTGACAGTGGCAGCACCTCTGTGATAATATATTTAAAATGTTTCTGTGCAACAGCAATTTGCAGCTGAGAGAGAGGAGTGAGAATATGTGAGAGCAACAACTCTGCAGACACTAAGGTTGGTGAAGGAGGAGAGGGAGGAGGTGTTCCAGGTGCCAGAGCAGAGGTTCCCCTGCAGCCCATGGTGCAGCCCATGGTGAGGCAGCTGTGCCCCTGCAGCCACGGAGGCCACAGGGGAGCAGAGATTCACCTGCAGCCCAGGAAGGACCCCACAAAGGAGGAGGTGGATACCCAAAGGAGGCTGTGACTCTGTGGGATGCCCACGCTGGAACAGGCTCCTGGCCGGGTCTGGGAACCCATGGACAGAGGAGCCCACATGGGAGCAGGTTTGCTGTCAGTTGTGGGGAGACTGTGACTCCATGTGGGACCCATGTTGGAGCAGAGGAAGAGTGGCAACAGTCCTCCCTCTGAGGAGAAAGGAGCAGCAGAGAAAACATGTGATGAACTGCCCATGACTCTCATTCCCCATCCCCCTCTGTCACTGAGGGGAAGGAGGTAGAGAGGGAGTAAAGTTAAGCCTTAGAAGAAGAGAGGAGTCAGAGAGAGATGTTTCTAAGATCTGGGTTTATTTCTCGTTATCCTACTCTGATTTGATTGATAATAAGTTAATTAGATGGGCCTGTTTTGCCCATGACTAATTGGAGAATGATCTCTCCTTGTCTTTATCTTGACTCACGAGCTTTTTGTTACGTTTTCTCTCCCCTGTGCAGCTGAGGAATGGAGTGACAGAGAGGCTTTGGTGGGAACCTGGTACTCACCACAAAGGTATCACTCTATTTTCATTTAGGCATTGGCAGCTGGTGACACAGACTAGGAAATGTCACTTTGATAGCTGATTTGACTCAAACCATTTATAGCAATCACATTTCCTTCTTATTATGACTGTGAAGTGAAAGTGTTCAGCTTCAGGTTTAACTGTAGTGTATTTACTGCAGGAGGAAGAAATAATTCAGCTGGTATTTCTAAAAATATAATTAGTTGATGAGTCAGAGAAGAATTTCCTTTTTGCAAATGTTAAGGCTGGAAGATTGGGATCATGATGATCAGTGTGTCTGACCCATGACTGCCATCTCTTTAAGACTCTACCTGGTAATTCTTACCTCAGTTTGTAGTTAAGACTGGAATATCATTCAGGCAAAGGCTGAATGAAGAGGCCAAACCACATACTAGCAATTTGCTGAATGTTGTTTGCCACAACACAAACAAAAGGTTCACCCCACAGACAGATCTGCTCCTGGTGAGTCATCATTTTCCTTTAAAAATGTGAGGCAATTAACATTTACTAATGGAATCGTTTCTGATAAGTCAGTGCACATTTTTAGAACATCATACACAACTGTGAACCACTGTGTGTGTGTGTGTGTGTGTGTATTTTTAAGGCAATGAAGCATATTTCTATTTATGGGAATCCAAGTCTTTACCACAAACCTGGATCAACCGTGTGGAATGTGAAACTAGAAAAGGAACCAGCTGGGATAAAATGAAAAGGCACAAACTAATAAAACTCTAGACTGTAATAAAAGCTGCCATGAAAGAAGAAATGGAAACATACCAAAAAAAAGTGAACATCACAAAGAGGGCAAAGATCAATATTTTATTGACTGGAAAACAGACCACAATGTACTTATTGGTCAGTCATTATTAACCTGATTCTATGCCACCTTAGCTCTGGCTTAACTATGCACATATATTCTTTCTTTTCTACCTAAAGTAATGTCGTGTCTTCAGTATGAATACAGACCCTTCAAGTCAGCAAAATACCTCTATGCATTTACGGTCAGGGTCTAAAGGAGAACATATGACTTAGAGGTGTGCAATATGAGGACTAACACTCCTGAGCAATGCAGAATCTGCTATTCTGAGTATCACTGTACTGTTCCCAATGGCCTTGTACAGATGAATTGGGCCATTGTAACCTACAGTATGAAAGAAGGAAGAAGAGAAATACATGTAAGTTGGCTCTGGACAACCTTTAGTAATACACACTTGAGTGATGAAGCTCAGCAAGCAGATACAACCTTTTCAAAGCCAGTTACCTAGAAAAGAATACCTTGTACTAAAAGTGGGGACTGCCTGGCTTTCACACAGACCACAGAACCACAGGATGGTAGGGTTCGAAGAGACCTTTAGAGATCACCCAGTCCAACCCCTCTGCTAAAGCAGGTCCACCTAGATCAGGTCACAGAGGAACACGTCTAGGTGGGTTTGAAAACCTCCACACCCTCCCTGGGCAGCCTGGGCCAGGGCTCCCTCACCTCAACACTGACAGAGTTTTTCCTCATGTTTAATAGAACTTCTTGTGTTCCAGCTTTTGTCCATCACCCCTTGTCCTGTCATTGAACACAACAGAAAAAAGTGCTGCCTCAACCTCCTGACACCCATCATTTAGATATCTGTAACTATTAATAAGATCCCCCCTCAGTCTCCTCCAGACTAAACAGCCCCAGTTCCCTCAGCCTTTCCTCATAAGGAAGATGCTCCAGTCCCCTGATCATCTTGGTGGCCCTGCACTGGCCTCTCTCCAGCACTTCCCTGTCCCTCTTGAGCTGAGGAGCCCAGAACTGGACACAGTTCTTGATGCATCCCAGGCTGCCATTGGCCTTCTTGGCCACGAAGGCACATTGCTGGCTCATGGTCAGTTTATTATCAATCAGGACTCCCAGGTCTCTCTCTGCAGAGCTGCTCTTCAGCAGTTCAATCCCCAGCCTGTCCTGGTGCAGGGGGTTGCTCCTTCCCAGCTGCAGGACTCTGCACTTGTCCTTGTTGAACCTCAGGAGGTTCCTCTGTGCCCAACTCTGCAGCCGGTCGAGATCCCGCTGAATGGCAGCACAGCCTCTGGGGAATCAGCCAGTGCTCCCAGTTTGGTGCCACCAGGGAGCTTGCTGCAGTGTGTTACAATATTACCAATTTTTGACATAATATTGGCAAATATGTGTGGCACATGGCTAAATGAATGGGGTGTTGGTTCTTGAAGAGCTTAGAGTCTACTATAGACAAACAGGCATTTACAAGAGAGGGGATGGGCTGTGAATGAAAGACCTGGCAGGCTGGAAATGGTGAGGCTGTTGGCTGTGCTTTGATTGCAGGCAAGTGGGTTTTGAGGGGAGGAAAAGTACAAGGTTAAAGGGACACGTATGAGTTGTCTTTTGTGTGTACTAGTAAAGAAACATGCTCTATGCATGTATTTGAAGGTCTGGTGAAGACAATGGAGATGGACAATAAAGGTGTACTGGCTATAGGGAAGTGTACACCAGCACTAGGCAATCTTGGGCAATCCTCACCTCTTACAGTAGCTCTAAATATAGGTTTATGTATGTTCTAAAACAAGAAATAAGTAAAAATTAACCAATTTTGGAAAAGGACCTGTCACTCAGGCTTTTTTTTTGATGACTTAAGACTATACTCCTGAAGAGCAGTCTCAGCAGGGAGAGAAAACTGGGGATCTTATTAATGTTTACAACTATCCAAATGGAGCGTGTTGAGGCTCCTTCCTTGGGGGTTTTCAAACCTACCTGGACATGTTCCTGTGTGACCTGATCTAGGTGACCCTGCTTCTGCAGGGGGGTTGGACTGGATGATCTCTAAAAGTCCCTTCCAACCCCTACCATTCTGTGGTTCTATTGTTCTGTGAAAATGACCTTTTTTCCCTTTATGTGAACCTGGAATGAGTCTCTCACTTGGTGTAAAAACTACACCCTCCTTCCACTATCTGCTTGCTTTGTCAGCAGCCTTTTCCCCCCAAAGTGTTAAGGAAGTTGATATTTACAAGTTGTTCTCATCAGTGTTGTGATACAATGGGAAAGTGCAGGTGCCCAGCTTTCCACACCAAGGACTGAATCTGTGAAGCGAGTGCTAATGCCTCATCCTTACTCATATGCCATGTAGGCTTTTCACAATCCTGCTTGGTTCATGGAAGGTGAAATGTAAGTTTTTAAGCTTCTAACAGCAGAGTGCAGTGTGTTACAAGGAGAAACATACTTTAGTCAGCTTTCAAATAGATATGAATCTTTCCTGCATTATATTCTTAACCAGCATGGGGCTGTTCAAGGCTTTTTTGTAAGCAGTTGAGAACTATCATAGAATTAAACTGCTGTTGGAGAGTTACTTGAATGACTAAATAACTGTCATACCTTTCATACGCTTTTCTTAGTGCAGAGTAATGAAGTATATTGTTACAGAGCGAGAATAGTGCAGCTGCACAGCTTTCCAGAGCTATGGAGCAGAACCACATTGGTGACAGAAGACATCACCCTGCTGAGTGAGGAATCCCTGGCCCACCAGCGACACGGCACATTTCACACAGTTGAAGCATTCCCTGTGCCACTGACGCTCTTCAAATGAGATATATTTGGCAGTCCCGAGAGCTGAAAGAGATGTTGAGAGAGGAGAAGATGTGAATCCAGTATCCTGGACACAGTTGAGAAAAGCAGCACAGTGTTTTTTGACGTGGGATCAGGTTCTCATCCATACATCAAGCAAACAAATGAACAAAAAGCCTTGGTCTGAAATCTCTTGATGCGACACTGAGTGAAATGTAATCACTTCCACCGAAGCTTCTTCAAGATGGACTCTTTTGGAAGTTGCTGGCTCATGGAGTTCTTAGCATGAATACCTGAAATAAGGCATTTTTGGAAACTGGAGTTTTTCAGGGGGTTTTTGTGAGGGGTTTTGTGTGTGTAAGTTGATGAATGCTCACAATTTTCTTTCCCCACTTGCACACACAGCATGCACCCATAACAACCAGGCAGGACTTTTCAATGGTTGAGCCCACTTGCAATAGAATGACAATGCAAAACACCAACACATGCTCTCAGAAATTGTCAGCTGTCACAGACTAGTGACATATATGTCTAATTGTAAATCATCCAAGTACACAGGGCTTAGAGCTTTGTTGCATTTGGCAATCTTTCTAATTGGGCAGGGGGCCTTACCTTATCATGCTTGCCTTTAAATAAACAGCTGAAGAAATTACAGACATGAGGGATTTGTCTGTATTGGACTGGGAAGAGTTAAAAAAATGCCTTTTCTTATATTCTTAAGCATGAATTTTGGTGCAGAAAGGACTAAACCAATAGAGAAACAGCTTGTGGCATGTAAAACAGCTACTAAGCAGTCAGGGAGCATGTGTGATCATAGAATCACAGAATGGTAGGGGTTGGAAGGGACCTCTAGAGATCATCTAGTCCAACCCCCCTGCAGAAGCAGGTTCACCTAGATCAGGTCACACAGGAACATGTCCAGGTGGGTCTTGAAGACCTCCAAGGAAGGAGACTCTTACCAAGATAGGTTATGTATGATGGAGAGAGTGTCTAGTAGTTGACTCCTTCAGTCTTTCATCATGATGAGACTGTTTTTAATGCTGTTTTCTAAAGTAAAGGCTTGCTTTGAAAGAAGCCTGATGATTCATCAGTGTCTAGTCCCCTCTAGAAGATGAAACTTACCTGTAATAGGTTTCTTGCAAGCAGCACACTTCTTAGCATACAGTTGGCTGAAGCAGTCTACACAGTATGGGTACTCGTCTTTGGAAATAAACCTTTGTCCAGACAGCTGGGTTTTACACCCCACACACACAAAGCATTCCTTATGCCAAGGCTGGTCGTGGTAGGTCACTCCCCCAGAAGTTATTACCTAATGTATTGACAAACAGACAGAGCAGTGAAACAAAGGTGTGAACTGGGAAGGATTATCCAGTCCTTCATAAGTCCTTCCACTTGTTTTCTCTCTTGCCATACTCACGAGTGAAGGGAGTGTGGCCACAGGAGCAGTTTTTCACCTCGAATATCAATTTGACTAAGCACAGGTGAGCTGAACATGCCACTGATTTGTTAATTCTCATTTTTGTATCCCAAGGTAACCTCATGGTCTGTAATAAACAGGTTAGCTTAGTATGAAACTACTATTGTACACGTGGGTAAAGGTTTAGCATCAGACACGCTTTCAGAAGAGTGATTCTTAGGGATGGACAGTGGATGGAAGAGCCAATGCTGAGATTATGGCTAATCTCCAACTGGAACTAGCATTTTGTTGTCTCACAACTGAAACAGTATTATAAGTAGGAAGTAAAATAGTAAAAGAGCAGAAGTGAAACAGAAAGGAGATCTACACTGCCAGAAGTAAAAACCATGTGTGTCGGTGTCATCCAACTTCTCATTCCCTGCAACTCACTCACAGCTCTCCACTGGTTACTTCTGAAAAGGGAAGTTTCCAGTTGCACTGTGGCTTCCATATGTCTGATGAAAAACTGGTTTCTCAGGAGCTATGAGAGACTATACAGAGAAATTTCTGTAGAGCTAAAGATAAGCTGTAAGGTAGTGTTTCTCCTGTCAAAGTCACATGCACGACAGTGAATCAATGAATGAAGTTGGAACAGGAGAAGAAAAAGTTTTCCATAGAAAATTTAAAAAGATGAGACGCTCAGGAAGGGATGAATTGATTTATTTGTTATTTGAGGGGAAAAAATTCCAACCACCTCATTTGAAGTCAAGCTTTCTGGTGTCCATAGGGGAAGCATCGTGTGTAGAAGCAGGGGGACTCTTGACTAGTAGTATTACAATTAATATTACTTAATCTGATTATTGCCTGATACTATTCAAGGAGAAAAAACAAGCAAGACTGTAAATGCTTTGTTCAGCTTTGGTGGCTGAAAAACATCTGCAAAATATTGGGAAAGGAAGCATGGTTATCAAGGCAAAGCCAGAGATTACCAGGAAAGAAGGGTTTTAACACAGTGCTCAGTGAAAAAATTCAACCTTTGTTAAAAAACCCAATCAATAACAAAATAATCCCAAAGTATTTGCTTTGGTCAATAAGTTTATTTCAAACATAAGGAGGCTTAGATTAATATTAACTAGAGGGAACAACAGATACTGTCACAGTTGGCTTTCAGTGTGGGATCATAGAATGGTAGGGGTTGGAAGGGACCTTTAGAGATCATCTAGTCCACTCACTCTGCAGATCAGGTCACATAGGAACGTGACCAGATGGGTCTTGATGACCTCCAAGGAAGGAGACTCCACACCCTCCCTGGGCAGCCTGTGCCAGGGCTCCCTCACTGAAACACTGACATAGATTTTTCTTATGTTTCAATGGAACTTTTTTGTGTTCCAGCTTCATCCCATCACCCCTTATCCTGTCACTAGGTACAACAGAAAAAAGGGATGTCCCAACCTCCTGACAGCCACCAATTAGATATTTATAAATGTTAATAAGATCTCCCCTCAGTCTCCTCTTCTCCAGACTAAACAGCCCCAGGTCCCACAGCCTTTCCTCATAAGGAAGATGCTCCAGTCCCCTGATCATCTTGGTGAAGATGCCAAAGGAGGACTCCGCTCTTACTCTCAAGTTCATCAGAAATGTTACATGATGCAGCCCCTTAACCCCATGACCAATATTGCCTCATAAGGACAATTTTTCCCATGGTATGTCTAATTACCTTTTTGCAGGAGTAGCAATGGTGAGCAAACTGCTTCTCGAAACAGGGCACACAGTAATTCTCATTGTCTTTGGTGATCAAGGGGCTTGTTCCCAACGGTTGCCGGCAGTACTGGCAAACGAAGCAGGATTCATGCCAGGAACTTCCCTTGAATTCCATTTTACGGGAACCTGCAAAAACCCAAAGTGAACAATTCCCCCAGGTGTAGCCTTGTAAGTTTGAAATGTCAGGGATACTCTTGGTTTTGTAACTTTCTCTCTCAGCACTGGATTACCAGAGGCAGCACTCATTCTCCGTTTTAGAGAGCTTCTAAGTACGTACTAGAAATTTCAAGAACTCCTTCAGCCACCACTTGATCACCTGACAAAAGATGTGCTAGACTGCCTAAGCTGTGATTTCTAGAGTCTGTCCTTATGTGAATCTTTTAGAGTTGCTTCTCTGTGCTACGCTTCAGTTGCTCAGAGTTTCTCTCAGGCCAGCTAACTCAGGTACACAGCACTTTTATACATTAAAGAGGAATTTGTTGGATGTTTAGTACATCTATTAATGTCCTGTCTTTTGTCTTCCTTAAACCAAGGCTCCTACACTTACAAATGCATGGTTTATCTTATTTAGCTTAAGATGTCAAGGCTTAAAAATAAACATCTTTTCTATGATGAAGTACACCACTCTCTCACTTCTTATAACTCATCATTTCCATCCTAGATCAACAGTCCTCTTTATCACATTTGGCTAGATCACCTACCTTCAGCACAAGGACAGAAAGTTGCTTAGTTAAATGTCTGCCAGCAGAGTTTTAGAGCTCTTAGCTCTGTGTACAACTGCCTTGTACATCTTAATGTAGATAAGTCTCACATGTATCTGAGAATGATTTTTCCAGTCACTCTCCACCATAATGTCTGCCTCTGCTGAGTGCATCAGACTGCAGAGAGAGGTACCAGGTGCTTTACCATCCTTTCTACATGAAGAGAACTGCTGATGTAACTGATTAATCACACAATACCTGTTTTGTGGACTGTGGGGCTAGTGGAGAGAGAAACTACTGGTTGTATTTCAATAGAAAAGGCTGTGAGCTTCCTCCCAGTGATCAGAAGGCTGACTTCACTGCCTTTGTCTAGTGGGTCTTTCCTACACAGAGCTAGTAAGCTGATCTCAGAGTCATAGAATCACAGAATCTCAAGGGTTGGAAGGGAGCTCAAAAGCTCATCCAGTGCAACCCCCCTGCCAGAGCAGGACCACCTAGAGTAGGTCACATGGGAACTCGTCCAGGTGGGTTTGGAATGTCTCCAGAGAAGGAGACTCCACAGCCCATCTGGGCAGCCCCTGCCAGTGCTCCCTCACCTCAACAGGGAAGAAATTTTTCCTTGTGTTTCTTTGGAACCTCTTCTATTCCAGTTTGTACCCATTGCCCCTTGTCCTGTCATTGGCCATCACTGAGAACAGCCTGGCTCCATCCTCCTGACACCCACCCTTTATGTATCTGTAAACACAAATGAGATCACCCCTCAGTCTCCTCCAAGCTGAAGAGCCTCAGCTCCCTCAGCCTTTCACCATAAGGGAGATGCTCCACTCCATCATCTTTGTGATGATGAAGTTTGTGATTTAGAAACTGGTTGGCATTCCCTTGCCACTTCAGTTCTCTCTTTCCACTGATACTCCTACCCTCAGCACTTGCTGTAAAGGTTTTTATCTCGTAGACTCTGGGGTAAAATCTGCAAGGTGGATATGTGCCAGGGGATATTAATGCAAACACCAGTATGTTCTGGTACTGTCCTCATCACAGCTAATAAGATGTGCCTATTAGACAGCACATTTTAAAACCATATAAAATGTAAGCAGTAAGTCATCCTTAACCTGAACACAGGTGTCTTGCTGCAAGAGTAATTTCCACTAATACAGCTTTTACCTGTAAACAAAGGGAAATAAGCTGTAAAAATACAAATACATGTTAAAGGTTGAGCCATGACATCAGCAACCCAGTATTTATACTGAGACAATAATTCTATACATCCCAGACCTCATTGTTTGACATTAAGATCTACTAAAAAATAAAATTCCTATGTCACTGCTAAGTTTATTGATGTCCTTGGCCAAAGGTTCCCAAACTAGTCGTCATGAGGCTGTTGCAGATGCTTTCCATCTGGTATTTGTGGCTATACATGTGATTTGCAGAAAGGTTCAAGCATTGAGGGTATAGTGACCCACTTTCCTAAGCAAGCTTCTTCATTTGGCCACATATGGTGCTGTGACTTCTGTTAGATTTCTCTGAAGAGGCAGGTTTTTGGCAACATTGCTCTATTGTATCAGCTTTATTGGTGTGGTGGCAATAAAAGTCCTAGAGGATGTCCTGAATAGACACAATCAAAAGCTGAGAAGCAGCTTAGTGTAAAGTGCAGGACTTTCAAGGTTATTAATGTCAGGAAGCAAACACATTGTGAACACAAATGTACTTGCATTCTTTTTAGGTAAAACTCCTGATAATGGTTTGAAAGGTGTTTCACGTTTTGACAACTTAAACAAGAAGTATTTCTGAGCGAAAGAAATGACATAAAGAACAGGAGCTCAAGGTCTGGTCAATGTGACAGAAAAAAGAAGTGCAGATGTCTTGTCTAATCTGGCCTTCCTGCTGATGGCAGCTCTGTTTGTCTACCTACACTCACAGCAGGACATGCTTCCCAAGAACTGAATCAAGGGCTCAACATGAATACATTTTACCCTGTGTTGAACTCTAATATTCTTTGTTCAGGTGAGGGAGCACTGGCAGGGGCTGCCCAGATGGGCTGTGGAGTCTCTTTCTCTGGAGACATTCCAACCCAGCTGGATGAGTTCCTGTGTGACCTGCTCTAGGTGGTCCTGCTCTGGCAGGGGGTTGCACTGGATGAGATCCCTTCCAGCCCTTAAGATTCTGTGATACTGTGATAAGTCAGTACTAGCCCAGAGCTATATGCTTACCCTATCTTCAGTATACTACACACAAAGGAGAAGTGGTCACCTGAAAGCTGTTCTGAAAGTCAAGGACATTGTAGCTTGTCTATTCAAGGCTGTTCCATTTCTCACCAAAGGGTCCCTGTTGTCTTACCAGGCATAATGGTCTTCTGGCAGTGGAAACACTTAGAAGAATACTCATCAGAGTAGCATTCATTACACAGCAAGACCTCGTCCTTGGCAGCAAATGGCTTCTCCACCAGCGAGCGACTGCATTTGGCACACTTGAAGCACCGCTCGTGCCAGTGGCGGCCTTTGTAGGCCAGGTCCTTGGAGAAAGTAAGTCCATGTTAATGAAGACATTTCTTGACACTGTTTTATCCCTCAGCTTCTCCCAGAATAAACATGAGACACAGAGCTCATTGCAATGGTGACTTAAGAGAGGACACATGGCGGGAGGTGTGCTCAAAGGTGACAGAAGTACTTGTTGGTACGTTTTGTAGGTCACTTGCAGAGGCCATGGAGAGCTGCTTTGGCACAGATAGTTCTCCTTTAACATCAGAGATATGATTTTATTGGAAGAACTGGTTTATATTTTACAGTTGGCCTTCAAGGGGAAAGAAGTGGCCTGAGATTTCAACGTGCCACCTGACAAGAAGGGGCATTGTTTGCGCAGGCTTCGGAATGAACCTCATGCATTTTATAACCTGACTGCTGACACTACATAAGGCTAAAGAAAGATCCTATCCTTGCAGAAAACAAGCAATTAAAATCTCATTGAGAACAAAATGGTTGGTAGGAAGCTTGTTAAAAAGTCATTGCTTTTGTTTACACCTAATATAACTCTTCCTAAAAACTTGGCAGAATGATGTTTGTTTAAGACTCAGCAGGGCTTGGCAGATCAAAAAGCTAACAGTGTATATGTGAGACCTCAACTAAGAATTCAAAAGAAGAGCAAACAGCACATTTTATCTTTCAAAGGTTAAAAAAATAAGTGATAAATGCACCTCAAAACCCCCTCCCACCTTAAAAACAAACCAGACCCTTCCAAGTCTCCTTTATAAGAAGCACAAAAGGGCACAAATCCGACCTCATTTTTCTCCTGTTGTCAGATCTCCATGCTAAAAAATGAAATATGATGTTTCATTTCCAGAGAGTCTGAATGTTTACTGCTTTCATTTGCTTTAGTTAACACTCTGAACCCTGTATACAGTAGGCTATTGCCCCAGAGCAGCCTGAGGCAAGGAGTAGGAAAGGAGGAAAGGAAGAGGTGGGACAAGCAGCTGTAGATATCTGTGGGCCAGTTTTCTAGCTGACTCTGGCCTGTTTCACTCCTTTCTTGTTACTCCTGCTTTTTTCTCCCAGTTTTTCCTTCCACTCAGTCCAAAACCATGACTCTGAACTAACGATTTTTGATGGCAGTAGTCCTGCCACTTACTTAATTTTTCAATTTAGAAGTGAAGTGAGTGAACTGTGAGTGAGCTCTGAGTGTGTTCTCCAGGTGACCCTGGCTGGTGCTACCTGTACAAGTTTGATGTTGAAAGATGCTGATGAGAGTTTGAGAAGTGTCCACCCAAATCAGCATTCTTCTTGGATTATTTGCTTCAGAGTACTGAGCTGTACTCAAGCATGGAGAGAGGCTGAGCACCACACACTGAACTTGGCCAAACAAAGGCATTTTGTTTCATAGAATCATAGATTCATATAATGGTAGGGTTGGAAGGGACTAAAGGTCCCTCCTCAGTCCCCTCTTTTCCTAGATTAAGAAAACTCTGAAGCCAAAGACTAGGAAATGTGCACACATATTCACCTCAAACACACACCAGTGCTGTGGTACACGTGTGAAGCACAACTATGCTCCATCCTTCAACTCCAGCCACTCACTGGCTGCAGTGGCTGCACATTGCTTGAAGGGCAGTAGGGTGCTGGTGTAATTCAGTGGGTCAGGTGAATTACACTTTGGGATTTCTGAGAGATGTCCATTGAAGAAGATATTTTGAGTATTGGATATATTACTACTACTGCAGGTGTTGACTTGGCAGATGCCAAGCTGAAGATAAACCACGTTTATAATTTGTATCTTATTCCCTCTTATTTTTGGAAATTAAGTGTATTTTAACTTAATTCTATGCTTATCTTGCACATGTCACAGATGATGTGCTGGTGACACTGTTTCTGAACTTGTCTTTCCTTCCACACCTCCAGCTTTTTTAGAATATTAGTATTAATGAGTTCCTCTGTGGTCTTTGGCAGGGTTTCCAATACCCCATCCTTCACAACCCCATGCACCAGGACAGGATGGGGGTTGACCTGCTGGAGAGCAGCTCTGCAGAGAGAGACCTGGGAGTGCTGGTTGGTAATAAATTAACCATGAGCCAGCAATGTGCCCTCGTGGCCAAGAAGCCAATGGCAGCCTGGGATGCAGCAAGAAGAGTGTGGGCAGCAGGTCAAGGGAGGTTCTGCTCCCCCTCTACTCTGCCCTGGTGAGGCATCATCTGGAGTCCTGTGTCCAGTTCTGGGCTCCTCAGCTCAAGAGGGACAGGGAAGTGCTGGAGAGAGGCCAGCACAGGGCCACCAAGATGATCAGGGGACTGGAACATCTTCCTTCTGAAGAAAGCCTGCAGGAACAGGGGCTGTTTAGTCTGGAGGAGACTGAGCAGGGAATCTCAGTAATACTTACAGATATCTAAAGAGTGGATGTCAGGAGGTTTGGGCAGCACTTTTTTCTATTGTGTCCCATGACAGAACAAGAGGTAATGGGATGAAGCTGGAACACAAAAAGTTCCATTTAAATATAAGAAAAATCTATGTCAGTGTTTCAGTGAGGGAGCCCTGGCACAGGCTGACCAGAGGGATTGTGGAGGCTCCTTCCTTGGAGGTCTTCAAGACCCGCCTGGACATGTTCCTGTGTGACCTGATCTAGATGAACCTGCTTGAGCAGGGGGGTTGGACTGGATGATCTCTAAAGGACCCTCCCAACCCTACCGTTCTATGAGTCTAACACAGCACTGTCTCTCTGTCATGTGTGGCTGTACCATGGCTATGCTTAGTTCTCTTCACCAGCACAGGGAAATGCAGCGGGCAGGGTATAGAATCTGCCATTAAAGAAATGGAAGCTGTGAGTAATTTAGAAAAGAGCAAGGAGTGGAAGCTAAATCTTTACCTTGGAATCACACTCGATGGGTTGTTTGCACTCTTCACAGGGGTTGGCAAAGAGGCTGTCATAACAAGCGACACAGTACGCATTTTCTTCTCTTAGTGCGTATTTCCTTCCACGAAGGGACTGCAGGCAGTAACGACAGTCTGTCATTCTGGTGGGGTTTGTCACGTGCTCTGGAGAGATGGAAATATTCATGTGATTCAGTGGATGACCCATTTCCTTGCTCAAGTTCTTTGATATTACATGCTGTTCTTTGCTAAAGACTAGCATTTTATTATGGAACAGCCCATCATTAGAGATCCAGGGTGCTGCAAATGGCCCAGAAGCAGCTGTCTAACTTTCACAGGCAAAGAATAGCATGTATTGTGCTGCCTACAAAACAGAGACCAAGAAGGTGGCTTCAGCTTATTCTAATGGTACTTAAACTGGTACATCACATACCTGAAAATAAAGCTGTCTTCACATTTTCAATGTACAGCTACTGGCCTGATGGACATTATGTACTGGATTGTCAAGCACAGTCTATCCAGAAATCACAGAATGGAGACAGAAGCAATAGTTGAAAAATTAAACCAGCTGCAGAGTGAAAAGGCCAAAGAAAAGGGGCAAACACTTGTTGTGTGTTCCTGACTTCCTCTTGCCATTGCTGTCTCCTACCTGACTGAACAGAAGACAAGGGGCTCCACGCCACATGGCTGGGTTTTGTGCAATCCCAGCTGTGCTGCTATGTTTGGTGACAATGTAAGGTGACACAAATATCCTCTGGATAGCAAAAGAGCAAAATACAAGGGGAAATAAACTAAATCGTAGCTCAAAGAAGATTTCCCTTGTTGTCATTGGAAAAGATTGTATTTTCTCACATATTTCTTTGCTGCCAGGTTCTCTGTTGGCAGTGGCAAAATACTGTGAGATAGATTATGTCTCTGTGACAGACATATGCAGGAAATACCACAAATCTATTGAGAGCCAATTGTATGAGTTTCCCATCCTGTAGTTTTCCAGGCTAAAGAGGACTGGATAAGCATCCAAACCTCAGCTGCTTTATAGGCTTGCCACGCTGAAAGTTGTAAGGACTGTAGAGATGAAGAATTATTTACTGGGTCTTGATGAAGGAAGAGGAATACAGAAAATTCCCAGTGAAGCAAACCCAGAAACATCTGCTGGGCTCATTGGATTGCTCTCTTCATTAAACTTGTTGAGTGCAGCCACAGCCAGTGCCAGCAACCATAAATTTTGGAGGACTTGGGAATAGCCGGGGAAGGTCTCCTATATGTCAGTGACCTTCGGTGGCTGAAATCTTTGTACTCAGAGTAACAGTGCAAATTAGTTTATCTTAACAAGGACAAGGGGTGATGGGATGAAGCTGGAACACAAAAAGTTGCACTTATAAGAAAAAACTATTTCAGTGTGAGGTGAGAGAGCCCTGGCACAGGCTGCCCAGGGGGGTGGTGGAGGCTCCTTCCTTGGAGGTCTTCAAGACCCACCTGGACACGTTCCTGTGTGACCTGATCTAGGTGACCCTGCTTCTGCAGGGGGGGTGGACTGGATGATCTCTAAAGGTCCCTTCCAACCCTACCATTCTATGACTCTATGATTCTAACCAGATGCAAAGTTTGAGAGTAAGGAAGAGAAGCATATGGGTAACAAGATTCAAGAGAGTACTTAACCATCACAGGGCTTACATCTAGACCATTTAGAGTTACTCTGTCATGCTTGAGAGAGTAAATACACTCACTGCCTGTCTCACACCCATGGTTCAGCTTTAAAAAGACATGTCATATTTTTCCTTGTAAAAGGTGTGTGTCAAGAGGATGAGATGGCACTTTTTTCTATTGTCTCAAGTGATAGGACAAGGGCTAATGGACAAAAGCTGGAACACAAAAAGGTTCCACTTAAACACAAGGAATATCTTTCAGTGTTGAGGTGAGGGAGCCCTGGCACAGGGCTCAGGGAGGGTGTGGAGGCTCTTTCTCTGGAGGTTTCCAAACCCACCTGAACACATTCCTGTGTGACCTGATTGAGAGGAACTTGCTTTGACAAGGGTTTGAACTAGATGATGTCTAGAGGTCTCTTCCAACCCCCACCATTCTGTGAATCTGTGATTCTACGTGTTCCAAACCAATTTCCTGAACTGTGAGAGAAAGGCTATAATGCTAATTTCAGACCAAAAGTAATGACTTGATAGTTTGGCACAAGCTATGGAAAACTTGTTCCTCTAAATTGAAAATCTTTTGAGTTGGATTGATTTACTGTAATTCTGATTGCCCTAAATCTTGGTGCCAGCCAAGACAGGGTGTAGTGAGGTAACCAAATAATCTGCAACACAGATCAGTGGGAAACATACTTGCTTAAAAATATTACAGGCGTGTTTTATGGGATATCCTTGGAATAACAGTGTAACAGAGCTTGCATCTGGACTTCCATTTCCTTAAGATCAAACATAGATTTGAATGTCAAATGAATGAACCCGTGTGCATGAGAAAATGACATCCATCAGCTTGTACATTTACGCAACAAGCCATTAAAAACCAGACACAGCAAAGTGCATTCCGTGCACAATCATCACATAGTCATCACCAAAACCAAGGTTTTGCTCATTTTCTTCCATACTGGGGAAGCAGTATGAATTGTTGGCCATGAAGACAAATAAGCAAACATCATAGAATGTTTGTGGTTAACTGGGCTCGCTATTCAAGGTCATAGGACAAGCTTGAAATGGGGTTTCAGAGGAATTTTCAGTCTTTTTTTTTGTGGGAATTACAGCTGCAAACTGCCTCTGAGGATAACTCTGAGTGAACTACCTTTCTGATCTCTTCCTTGATGAATCAGTACTTCAGCTTGCTAACATAGTTTCATCTCAGCCTAAAAGTGGCAACAGCAAAGTCAGGGCATACAGAAAAAGCTTATGTCACTTGTAGTGCTTTTTGCTGCACAAAGCTCACCCACAAATAGACTCATAGAATGGTAGGGGTTGGAAGGGACCTTTAGAGATCATCCAGTCCAACCTCCCTGCAGAATCAGGGTCACCTAGATCAGGTTGCATAGGAAGATGTTCAGGCTGGGCTTGAAGACCTCCAAGGACAGAGACTCCACAACCCCTCTGGGCAGCCTGTTCCACTGCTCCCTCACCCTCACAGTGAAATAGCTTCAGATATATCTCTGATTTTTCATTTTAACAAGTTGCAATAGGCTTTAAAGTTAGTGAACACTCTGCACACCCAACACTGTTTTCCAAAAGGTGCTTCTTTTGATGGTGGTTTTTGTTTTTCCCCTGGGAGACGGTTTGTTCCATGAAGCCCAGGGTATGTGCACAAACTAAAACTAACTCTTGTAATACATCAGAACTTCTGAATTGTAATTATCCACCTCAAAACTTATCTGGATTAAGAGAGCAAAGTGCTATTACTTTTGTTTTACAGATGGCAGAACATTAAAAGAGCACCCCCCAAAGCTGGAGTCAAAGCCTGGGAGTGTGCTGGAGATGCTTCTCTAGTAAAATATTCAAGCTTTGCTTCAGAGAAAGTCTTCAGAGTTTGACCATGATGATATAAGACCATATTTTGAATTGAAGCAGCAATGGTATGAAAAAGAATAATGAAAACCTCTTGGCAAAGGTCTGGGTAACCTTTGTGAACTACTTTTACTGTTAGACAATGCAACCAAACAAAAGCGAATCTCATCTCCCTCAGCACCACTTGCTCCAATAAATAAGTAATGGTCCGAGCACCATGTAGTTAAGTAGAATGTTTTTCTTGTGCTTTGATCGTAATCTCTAGAGAAATGTGTTTACTTTAAGCTTGCTGGAAGCTAGACTTCGTTTTTTGAAGGTCAGTTAAGAAATCTCTGGAGGTCTGATGCTATTCACTCTCATGGAACGAAACGCTGACTCCAGCATTCCAGCTGTTAACTCGTGCCCTAGGCACAGGGAGAGACTGTGATACCCCAATTCCTTGGGAAAAAAAAAGGGTTTTGCTATTTAAATTGGAACAAAGCTGGGGTGGTTTTTTATGTATCTAGTAGGCACAGATATGTGATATCACTTGTAGCATCAGAATATTCCGAGGAGGCGCAGAGGGATGTTGCCAAGGATGTGAGGATATTGCAACTGGAGTCCCTGGGGTCAGATTTGAGAATGCAGCAGTCTCATGGTATGAATTATAAAGCAGATGAAAATAAAACAACAGAGCTGGTTAGTCTGCCTGCTGTTCCAGCAGATTAAGATAGAATTTAGCTGCAACAAATTAGGAGAGTGAATTTCTGTGGAGTCAAATGGTTTCCTACAAAATGCAGAGCACTCAAAGACTTCCAGTTAAGAGAACCATAAGAAAATGGCTGTGAAGCTGTGAAACCTAATAAATGTGGAACCAGCAGAGAAGGAATGCTTGTTTTCTCACTTGAGCTAAAAAGCACAGCTGTGGCTGTAGTATCTCTTAATAATTGATCTTGATATTTCCTATAAATGTATGTTAATATATGTATGCATGGAGGTATATACATACACCTAGAGACATAGCTACAAGACAATCCTGCCATTGAACTGCATCAACTTTATCTTTAAGAATGTACAATGTTTGAAACAGGGCTCTCTAATACAGAGAGGAGGAAAAAGAGGAGATGATAGAGTCACCATTCCTGGAGATATTTAAAAGCTGTGTAGACAAGGTGCTGAGGGACATGGTTTAGTTCAGTGATGGGCCTGGCAGGGTGAGGTGAGTGGTTGGACTCGATGGTCTTAAAGAACTTTTCCAATCAGAATGATTTTATGATTAAAAATATACCCAGAGGGGTTGTGGAGGCTCCTTGGAGGTCTTCAAGACCCACCTAGATACGTTCCTGTGTGACCTGATCTAGGTGACCCTGCTTCTGCAGGGGGGTTGAACTGGATGATCTCTAAAGGTCCCTTCCAACCCCTACCATTCTGTGATTCTATGAAAAGAAGTCATTGCAATAACTCTGTAAGCCAGCCCAGGCACTTGTCTCTTTTCAGGTAAGTGCATGTATTTCTTCTGGAACATGGATTTGTTTATGTGCATGAATTTGCTGACTTCATTTTCCCTATTTTGGGTGGTGTTTTGGGTTTTTTTTTGGTGATAGCTACTGAACAATTAATCACATGCACTTGCAAAGTGCATTTTGATTTCTCTGGGTGCCTGCTACCCCCCATAAATCTGTTATATCATTGTTATGAGACCTCATAAAAGCCCCAAATTCTAAAAAAAAAACCAAGTTAAAAATGAAAGATGTATTTCCAAAACACTGGCAATACCCTTGCTTTGTCTCTTCCCCCCTCAGAGTAACTGCAACTTTCCCACTGATACTTTTAAGTTATACTTGAGTGTTTATGGATACTAGAACTTCTACTCTTCAAAAAATAACTACAGAAGCAATAGGAACCAGGGGGATATATTGCAGATCAAGTCAAAACAAGTACCTTCAGGAAAGCAGAAACACAGCTGTTCTACCTCTGTCTTGCAGCAAAGCATTCCAAAGTCAAGTCCTGTGATCATCTGAGTGGTTGCAGGGCTTGGTGATGATCAAGTTGTACTTTAAGCAGCCAGGATGGATGCCAACCAGGATGATGCTGTAACAATCTGACTTCAAGGTCCACAAGTGATATCATTTTGGTGCAGTGTCTTAGCAAAGCTGCTCATTTATAGGTTGATCTTAGGGGTCAAACTGCTGGAGAGCAGCTCTGCAGAGAGAGACCTGGGAGTACTGATTGATAATGAGCTAAACATGAGCCAGCAATGTGCCCTCGTGGGCAAGAAGGCCAATGGCAGCCTGGGATGCATCAAGAAGAGTGTGGGCAGGAGGTCAAAGGAGGTTCTTCTCTCCCTCTCCTCTGCCCTGCTGAGGCCTCATCTGGAGTCCTGTGTCCAGTTCTGGGCTCCTCAGCTCAAGAGGGACAGGGAAGTGCTGGAGAGAGGCCAGCACAGGGCCACCAAGATGATCAGGGGACTGGAGCGTCTTTCATACGAGGAAAGGCTGCGGGACCTGGGGCTGTTTAGTCTGGAGAAGAGGAGACTGAGGGGAGATCTTATTAACATTTACAAATATCTAAAGGGTGGGTGTCAGGAGGTTGGGACATCCCTTTTTCTATTGTAGCTAGCAACAGGACAAGGGGTGATGGGATGAAGCTGGAACACAAAAAGTTCCATTTAAATATAATAAACAACTATTTCAGTGTTTCAGTGAGGGAGCCCTGGCACAGGCTGCCCAGGGAGGGTGTGGAGGCTCATTCCTTGGAGGTCTTCAAGACCCACCTGGACACGTTCCTGTGTGACCTGATCTAGGTGAACCTGCTTCTGCAAGGGGGTTGGACTGGATGATCTCTAAAGGTCCCTTCCAACCCCTGCCATTCTATGATCTGGTAACCACACCACACCGCAGTGTACTGTGTTTACACACCCCATGACCACAAGCAAAAAAATACAAGAGCTTCAGCTTAACTATGAGACCAAGCATCTCAGGAATCCTGCAATTTTCTCCTTAATTGGTATTGCTGTCTGCTGTGTTTACTCCATGCAAAGTCATATGTTGGTGTAGTCATCTAAGTTCTTCCTTTATTCTGGTACAGCATAATTTCCTGCTTACCTAAACTTCAAACGAGGACAAAGCAGATCGGTGGAAGTACCTGTAAGTGTTTGCAGTGGTGCAGACATAGAGAAATGCTGTTGCAGAAAATACTCCGTGAGCCTATGTCCCTCAAACCCTCTTTGCTAGCTACACAGCAGCCTAGCCCCATTGCTTCTATGGCAAGATCATAGAGTCACAGAATCTGAAGGGTTGGAAGGAATCTCGAATACTCATCCAGTGCAACCCCCCTGCCAGAGCAGGATCACCTACAGTAGGGCACACAGGAACTCATCCAGGTGGTTTTGAATGTCTCCAGAGAAGGAGATTCCATACTCTACTTGGGCAGCCCCTTCCAGTGTCCCTCACCTCAACAGGGAGGAAATTCTTCCTTTTATTTCTTTGGAACCTCTTCTGTTCCAGCTTGTACCCATTGCCCCTTGTCCTGTCATTGGCCATCACTGAGAACAGCCTGGCTCCAGCCTCCTCACACCCACCCTTTATGTATCTGTAAACACAAATGAGATCACCCCTCAGTGTCCTCTTCTCCAAGCTGAAGAGCCCCAGCTCTCTCAGCCTTTCATCAGAAGAGAGATGCTCCACTCCATCATCTTGGTGGCCCTGTACTAAACTCTCTCCAGCAGCTCCCTGTCCTTCTTGGACTAAGGAGCTTTAATTCATAGAACCATAGAATAGTTTAGAGTGGAAGAGACCTTTAAAGGTCACCTAGTCCAACCTTCCCTGCAATAAGAAGGGACACCTTCAACTAGATCAGGTTGCTCAGAGCCTCATCTAACTTGACCTTGAATGTTTCCATGGATGGGACATCTATCACCTTTCTGTGCAACCAGTTCCAGTGTTTCACTACCTTCACTGTAAAAATTTCCTTCTCTGGTCTGAATCTACCTTCTTGGGTAACCATTATCCCTGGTCCTGTCACAACAGGTCCTATTTTAAATCCTGTCCCCATCTTTCTTTTAAGCTGCCTTACTGAAAGTCCACAATAAGGTCCCCCCTGGAGCCTTCCCTTCTCCAGGATGAACAACCCCAACTCTCAGTCTTTCCCCATAGAAGTCTTCCAGCTCTCTGATCATTTTTGTGGCCTCCTCTGAACCTGCTCCAACAGCTCCTTGTCTTTCCTGTGCTGAAGACCCCAGAGCTGGACACAATACTCAGGTAGGGTCTCACTACAGCAGAGTAGAGGGGTAGAATCATCTCCCTCAACCTAGTGGCCACACTTCTTTTGATGCAGGCCAGGATACAGTTGACTTTCTGAGCTACAAGCACACATTGCTGCCTCACATCCAGCTTGTCATCCACCAGTACCCCTAAGTCTTGCCCTCAAGTCTTTCTGCACAACAGCTGCTCTCAATCCCTGATATCAGGGGTTGCCCTGACCCATATGCAGTACCTTATACTTGGCCTTGTTGAACTTCATGATGTTCACTTCTTGAGCTCCTTCAGGTCCCTCTGGGTGTTATCCCACCCCTCAGATATCTCAACTGCACCACTCAGCTTGGTATCATCTGCAAACGTACTGAGAGTGCACTCCATCCCATTGTCTGTCATTAACATGGATGTTAAACAGTACTGGTACCAATATGGACCCCTGAAGGACACCACTTACTACTGATTCATCCACAGAACTTTCTCCAGCAGCACCCAGCTTGTCCAATACACCTTGTAGTTGTTACTGAGATCAGCATGAGCAATTTAGTTGGCAAAATCCAAATCCATGGCTCTGTGTGCACGGCCTCAAGTTGCAGCAGGGGAGGTTCAGGCTGGATGTGAGGAGGAGTTTCTTTGCTGCAAGGGTTGTGAGGCATTGGCAGGGGCTGCCCAGGGAGGTGCTGGAGTCACTGTCCCTGGAGGGGTTTCAGAGCTGGGTGGATGTTGCCCTGAGGGAAATGGGCTGGTGGTTGATAGGGCTGAGACAAAGGCTGCACTCCATGAGCTTAAAGGGCTCTTCCAACTGAAACCACTCTATGACTCTATATTCTTCCTCTATCACGAGCCTTGCTAGTGAAGTTCAAGAATTACCATCAGAGTAAACCCACTGTACAGAGAAATTAGAAGTCAGAAAGAAGCATGTCTAATGTAGTAGCTGAAAGCTGGGGTGGGGTTTTTCTTTGAAAGGAAGGGACAGGAAAGTTTCTGAGTGGCTACAGAATGAAACCCAGATGCTTTGCTGGGTTTGTTTTTGTTTTAAACTAATCAACACATGAGAGTCAGGGAGTACAAGTCATCACTGAATATTAGTACTACACTGGTGCCCAGAGATTCCAGTCCAGAATAGCTGGCCCTGTTCTGGACACAAGAAGATCAATTGATCAGCAGTGCTGCTGGTCAGTAATGCAGCTCTGTGTTTTAGCAGAGGCAGACTGTCTTTGGAGTGGTCGATATCGATTCAAGTCTCTCTCAAGCTATTACCTAGGAACACAAAACCTTTTCATCTGCTCAGAGTCCTGGCTGCTGTCAATATGTTCACCAGCAGCTGCACATCAAAGAAAAGGTTAATGGTAATTTCTTTTACTTCTCTGAAATCATTCTTACCTGTATTCTTTACAGGTTTGCACAGTCTGGTAGAGCCAGAATTTTCTCCTGTGTCCATTATTTAGCTCATTCCTTTCTAAATACAGTCAGATTTACAGAAACAAAGCTGTATGTTGGTAGACACATAGAATGGTTTGGGTTGGAAAGTACCTCAAAGATCATCTAGTTCCAACACCCTGCCATGGGCAGAGACACCTTCCACTAGACCAAGTCTCTCAAAGGCCCATCCAGCCTAGCATTAAACACTTCCAGGCATGGAGCAGCCTCAGCTTCTTTGGGCAGCTTGGCAGTATTCTCAGTTGTACTCTCTATACATATAACCAGAAACCAAGTTTGAGGATTGCATGTGGTACAAAAGGGCCATGTGATAAAGTACATCTAAACCAGCTGGTGAGATATGCATTTAGAAGATAGACAGCTTTAAATTGATTAGCTTCAGCTGCCTGAGTTCCAGCAGCAAAGCAGCCATGAACCTAAGATGTGGATGAGAAATCATTGGTGAATCCTCAGTATGACGTTAGGGAGACAAAGTAATGTCACTAGTGGTGTACCCCAGGGGTTGACACTGGGACCAACACTGTTTAACATCTTCATTAATGACCAGGAGATGGGACAGTGTACCCACAGCAAGCCAGCACGTGACACAGTAGATGTAGGTTGATATTTGGTTGATGGGTTGGCTGGCATCAGAGGGATCTCACCAGGCTAGAGAAGTGGGGTGAGAGGAGCCTTGTGAAGTTCAGCAAAGGAGGATGCAAAGTCCTGCCTCTGCAGAGGAGTAACTGCAGACACCAGCACATGCTGGGGGCCAACCAGATCAAAAGCAGCTTTGCAAAGAAAGACCTGAGGGTCCTGGTGGAGACCAAGTTGAACATGAGCCAACAGTGTGTGCTTGTGGGTAAGAAGGCCAAGAGCATCCTGCATGAGGCAGAGGCATTATCAAGAGAACAGCAGCAGGTAGAGAGGATCCTTCCTCTCTATTCAGCACTGGTGAGACACATCTGGTGTGCTGGATCCAGTTCTGGGCTCCTCAGTATGAGAGAGATATGAAGCTACTGGAAAGAGTCCAGTAAAGGGCCACGAAGGTAATGAAAGGACTGGAGCATCTCACCTGTGGGGAAAGGCTGAGAGAACTGGGACTGTTCAGTCTGGAGGAGAGAAAGCTCAGAGAGAAGGCTCTCATCAATGTGTACAAATACCTGAAGGGAGAGAATGAAGAAGAGGGACTCAGGTGCCCACTGGTAGCAGAAAATGTGATGGGCACAAACTGAAAAAAAAGGGATTCAATTTAAAGAGGAGAAAGCCTCTTTTCACTGTGAGAGTGGCTAAACACTGGCACAGGCTGCCCAGAGAGGCTATACAGTCTCCATCCTTCTAGATACTCAAAATCTGACTGGAAGTAGCCCTGGTAAATCTGCTTAAGCAGAGAGTTGGAGTGTGTGATGTGAAGTCCCACAACACCTCCACTATTCTGTGAACTCTGATGGACTGCAGAAAGGTTTAACACTGCTGAGTGGTAAAAGAGGGAGGGTGAAAGAGTCCACGAAAGCTCAGTATTCACAGATGGGCATTTGAGCAGGAGTGGGGTCATTCCTGGAACAACAGGACTCCTCTAGATGACTCACTGTGAGTCCTCACATAAGCTAGACCTGGAGGTTGTCTAAACACATGAGAAATGCTGTTGCTTTCAGCTGTCGTATTTACATGCTTGAAGCTGAATGCATAGAATCATAGAATCACTGAATGGTAGGGTTGGAAGAGACCTTTAGAGATCATCCAGTCCAACCCCCCTGCAGAAGCAGGTTCACCTAGATCAGGTCGCATAGGAACGTGTCCAGGTGGGTCTTGAGGAGCTCCAAGGAAGGAGCCTCCACAACCCCTCTGGGCAGCCTGTGCCAGGGCTCCCTCACCTGAAACAGTGAAATAGTTCTTTCTTATGTTTAAGTGGAAGTTTTTGTGTTCCAGCTTCATCCCATCACCCCTTGTCCTGTCGCTAGCTACTATAGAAAAAAGGGATGTCCCAACCTCCTGACACCCACCCTTTAGATATTTATAAATGTTAATAAGATCTCCCCTCAGTCTCCTCTTCTCCAGACTAAACAGCCCCAGGTCCCGCAGCCTTTCCTCGTATGAAAGATGCTCCAGTCCCCTGATCATCTTGGTGGCCCTGTGCTGGCCTCTCTCCAGCACTTCCCTGTCCCTCTTGAGCTGAGGAGCCCAGAACTGGACACAGGACTCCAGATGAGGCCTCACCAGGGCAGAGCAGAGAGGGAGCAGAACCTCCCCTGACCTGCTGCCCACACTCTTCTTGATGCATCCCAGGCTGTCATTGGCTTCTTGGCCACGAGGGCACATTGCTGGCTCATGGTCAGTTTATTATCAACCAGCACTCCCAAGTCTGTCTCTGCAGAGCTGCTCTTCAGCAGGTCAACCCCCAGCCTGTCCTGGTGCATGGGGTTGTTCCTTCCCAGCTGCAGGACTCTGCACTTGTCCTTGTTGAACCTCAGCAGGTTTCTCTGTGCCCAACTCTGCAGCCGGTCGAGATCCCGCTGAATGGCAGCACAGCCTCTGGGGAATCAGCCAGTGCTCCCAGTTTGGTGCCAGCAGGGAACTTGCTGAGGGTCACTCTGTCCCCTCATCCAGGTGGTTGATGAAGATGTTGAACAAGACTGGCCCCAGAACCCATCCCTGTGGAACTCCACTGGCCACAGGCTCCAACTCGACTCTGTGCCATTGATCAGCACCCTCTGGGCTCTGTCATTCAGCAGCTCTCCATCCACCTCACTGTCCACTCATCCAAGCCACACTGCCTGAGCTTTCTGATGAGGATGTTGTGGGAGACTGTCAAAAGCCTTGCTGAAGTCAAGGTAGATGACATCTGCTGCTCTCCCCTCATCCAGCCAGCCGGTTATGCACTCATAGAAGGCATCAGGTTGGTCAGACAGAGCTTTGCTGCCTCTACCCTTGGAGCACAGATTTTGAGGGATATTTTCAAAGATAAGAAAAAAAAAAGTGTAATTTAGATAAGTACATGAGGAATTCATTACAAGCAGTGCCAATGTTTCCTGATATTTCAGATCTGGTAAAAGACAAGTCCTCAAATGCTTCCCAAGTGAAATATACGCAGTGAAATTGCACAGATTTGGTTATGGAGGAAAGAGAAAGGAAAATGGTAATTCTAGATAATTTCTTTTGAAGAGAAAAACCCCAGTTTCACTAGATTCAGCATTTCCACAGGGAAAAATCACTTCCACCATTCTCCAGTCCCAGCCATGTGTGAAATTAACAGAGACACATAATATTTTCGGTGTTGTCACTGAGTGTGAAACACGATCAACGTGTCCTTAGTCAGCCATTCTGACACTTAGATATGAGTACTGCCCAAAAGCTGGCTCCTTTTGTGATGGAAAGGAATTACCAGCTTGTCTGCAGTATCTGGTTGTATTTAGGGAAATGGGCTGATGGTTGATAGGGCTGGGACAAAGGCTGAGCTCCTTGAGCTTAAAGGGCTCTTCCATCTGAAACCATTCTATGAGTCTATGGTTTACCAAATTTGCTTTTCCTCACTGATCATTTTCAGTTCTTGGTGTTGATTGTTGCAGAACCAGGCTACAGAAGAGGGGTAAAGGTCTGCCTTCAGTAATGATTTCACTGTATTGTTTCAGAAGAAGACCTAAACAGTGCTACGGTCTATTGCTCAGCCACTGCCCTGTGCAGAACAACAAGGAATAAAGGAGAGTTTGGGGCACTGACATCTACACTAAATATACTCCTTACTAGGACTCAGCAGAGAAAGAAGATCTAAAAATATACTTTCTTGCAATGACTTAAAGACTGAAAGAAAATGGCTATAACCATGCATATCTCTTTTTTTTCCAGTTCAGTGGACAAAACCATGCTAAGGAAGAGACGAGAAACCCTCCAAGGCAACACCAGGCAACAACCTGCTCAGGAGGAAAGTTTCCTAATCCCTTTTAGAGGATTAAATTCATGCTCTGAAACTTACAAGCTTCCAAAACTAATAGAATTGAAAAGAAATGTTATTGCATCAGTGGGTTTGGGGGAAAAGAAGAGAAGTTTTGAACTAAGCTGAATTGAAAATGATCCAAAACTTTTACCTTTAAAATTTGGATACATTTTAATGAAAATATATGTGAATTAAGAAAAAAAAACATGGAAGGGCCAGTGTTGTTCAATGTTTGCATCAATGACCTGGATGGGGGGACAGAGTGTACCCTCAGCAAGTTCCCTGCTGGCACCAAACTGGGAGCACTGGCTGATTCCCCAGAGGCTGTGCTGCCATTCAGCGGGATCTCGACCGGCTGCAGAGTTGGGCACAGAGGAACCTCCTGAGGTTCAACAAGGACAAGTGCAGAGTCCTGCAGCTGGGAAGGAACAACCCCATGCACCAGGACAGGCTGGGGGATTGACCTGCTGGAGAGCAGCTCTGCAGAGAGAGACCTGGGAGTGCTGGTTGATAATAAACTGACCATGAGCCAGCAATGTGCCCTCGTGGCCAAGAAGGCCAATGGCAGCCTGGGATGCATCAAGAAGAGTGTGGGCAGCAGGTCAAGGGAGGTTCTGCTCCCTCTCTACTCTGCCCTGCTGAGGCCTCATCTGGAGTCCTGTGTCCAGATCTGGGCTCCTCAGCTCAAGAGGGACAGGGAAGTGCTGGAGAGAGGCCAGCACAGGGCCACCAAGATGATCAGGGGGACTGGAACATCTTTCATATGAGGAAAGGCCGACAAATATCTAAATGGTGGGTGTCAGGAGGTTGGGACATCCCTTTTTTCTATAGTAGCTAGCAACAGGACAAGGGGTGATGGGATGAAGCTGGAACACAAAAAGTTCCACTTCAATATAAGAAAAACCTATTTCAGTGTTTCAGTGAGGGAGCCCTGGCACAGGCTGCCCAGAGGGGTTGTGGAGGCTCCTTCCTTGGAGCTCCTCAAGACCCACCTGGACACATTCCTGTGTGACCTGATCTAGGTGAACCTGCTTCTGCAGGGGGGTTGGACTGGATGATCTCTAAAGGTCCCTTCCAACCCTACCATTCTGTGATTCTATGATTCTATGAAAGCATTTGGTTTAGGAGAGTAAGACTCAAAACAAAGGTGAAATTTGACTGAAAAATATTGGTCCAAAGTGGATCTGAATTTCTCAGTGGAAAAATTTATAATTAAAACCTTAAATTTCACTTTTGATGTAAAGTTAACACAGTAATTTGAAGAAGCAATGTTATAGATAACTACATATAGCTCTGTAGAACTACATATAGTTAACTAGATATGGTTTTATTATGGGAAAAAAGAGATGTAATTCAGAGTTAAAATGAAGACATTTAGTAGCACAAGGATGTTTCTGCTGAGTTACAGTTTGTTCACGTTGACAATACCATTGTACTTGCATAGAGATGTTGCTGTATTTTCCTTCAACCTACAACCCAGCAAGTACTAAAACTTTTAGAAAGAGGAACATTAAATGTTTGAGGCTGAACTGGTTGAGATGAGAAGTGATCAGTGAGGTTGTAGCTGGTCTCTGGCAATGAATAGTCTTCCCCACTGCCCTTTCTACCTGGTGTTTCCAGCCCCCTTTCCTGCCTCCACCCTCACCTATAATCCCCTAATCATGGAAAATACTTCCTTTGCTGAAGTCTTGCTCTGAGACTTTTACCAAGGAGTTGAGCCCTAGTGTGCAAATCAGAGGAGCACTCTGTGTGATCTCCCATCAGCATCTGCACAACAAACATCTGCCTCCTAATTCCTCTCTACACAATGTGCTAAAGTCAAAATGCTCACACAGCTGAGCAGAAGCCCACCAAGGAAAGAGCAGCATCTTAGCAACACACTGCCATCACTGGGCAGGAACACAGCTGCCTGAAAAAATGACATAAGCCTGCCTTTGGGACAGAAAGCTTTTGTAGGGAAAACAGTAGTGATAGGAAGTGGTGCCTGTGATCCAGTGGGGAGTGAAGTGCTCAGAGAGCGTGAAACCAAACAGCCCTGCCACTAACAAGAGGTAACAGAGCTTCAATAGGTGACTGATGCTGACTGCAAGCTTTAAGATCTTAGTAAAAAAACAGGCTGATTCATGTCTTTGCAGATGCATCAACAGCAGAGTCTGGATTTCCCTCACCCTGACATTTTATTTCAGGGACAGGAAGGTGGATAAACACTACTGTGTCTGTTTAAACAGTACTGATGTACCAGTACATCACATGAATGATGTGAGCCTTCTCTAGCTGGGTTCTTTAAAAACCTGTGACCTACTTTAGAACCTTTTTAACACATAAAATGAGCAGTAAGAAAAAGATGAGCAGCAGCAGCAGTGATGTTAGCAGCCAGCTAAAATTGGAAAGGGTTTTCATTACCTCATTTTAAAATAAAAAGCCCTCCTTCACTCCAAACCCCAAGTGATAATAAAGTGTCTGCTGCAGTGGTATGGCCTTTTCCTTTTCTCCCCTGGCTGCACTGTGCCAAGCTGACCTAGTTTTCTGAGGGGAAAAAAATAATCAACCAAGCTGCAGCACTTCTGTAATAAAAATATGACCCCCTTATCAAAATGAACCACCTCTAAAGATTTCCTGTCTCAGCCCTGTTAAAAGATCATCATGAGCTAGGTGCCGTTACAGCTTAGGAAAGCAAAGACTACTGTCAAGGGTATTGGTATGCAAGGTCTCTGTTTCAGTTATTGTTCCCAGGTATCTGCAGGCCAGTTCTGTTGCTTGCAGTGCTCCATCAGTCTTGGCTGCCACCTTCATACCAAACTTTTCACTGAAAACAGAGAAGGTGTGGTTCTGCACGTGAGCCCTGGGCTGCTTGTTATGCCCCCAGGAATCACAGTGTGTGAAGCCACTGCTGTATTTGGCCTAAGAAATGCTGGCAAATGTGGCATGTACACCCTCTCTTCATGCTGCCTGTGAGCTGTGCAGGGTGGTCATTGCTGTCACAGTCTCCATGGAGAGGAACTCCATGATATGCCTCCACAGTCCTTCCCAAGGGGAAAAGAGGCTGCAAGAAGGGCAGTGTCAAGGGTCAGGATCAAGGACAGAAGGAATGGGGATAAACATTGAGTAGAGCTATTAAGAGCCTGATCTCAAAGCAAGGGCTGCCTCTGGACTGTGGCTTTTTGCTGACAGCTAACAGTAGGTATGACTATGATGCCTTGCAGCAATGGTCCTCTGCAATTGCACTGTCTTTGGAACACAGGGATCCAACAACACAACCTTATTAAAAAACACATGCATATATTGCATCTGCTAGGTGGATGGACATGAAAGGTCCAGCCTGGTGAAGAAAACCTGAAAGATTTGTATTCTACTGCTTTTACAGTAACCAACTTGTTATATAACTGAGGCAGTGGGCAAGCAAGCTTTCCAGGAGAGCACACACCAACCAACCAACATGAGAGTACACTGTGGGTGTTCTTAAGCAGATTTATTCAACTTCTGCTTCCCTCTAAGTGCTTTGAGAACACCTGCTTTGTCTCCTTTTAGAACAGGACCCCAGGAACATCTGCACATGTATGTAAGTGGATGTAGCTGGATAATTTCACTCAATTTGTGAATGTCAAATGAGATGATTGATTTAATATGTCCTGGATTAAGTCTTTACCTCTGCGTGTTAGGGTTGGTGTCTTCATATCCATTGGAGAGCAATGGGCACAATTCACTTATGAAGTCTCAACCTCTGCACCAAGGTTGCCATAACAAACTGGTACAATTCTGCATGTGCACCTCACCAAAGAGCTGGAATTACAGCAGGGTGACTTTTTCCTTCTATTCTCTGCACTGTATTTGTTTGGAATACACTGTAAAGCTGGAAAGCCATATTCAACTAAGCAGGTTCATCAAGTGCAGGCTGTTGGTCTTTGGGCTGGGGGAAAAAAAGTCAAATATTCAGATATACACCTTCTTTTATGATGTCCTGTATTTCCTGTGAGTAGTAAACTGGTGCATTTCATTTCAGCAGAGCAAAGGGATACATGACTCACAAGGTAAAAGAATCAGCTCTAGAAGAGGGCTGACAATGTGGCTTTTGAAGGCAGTGAGCTGCCTTCAGAGTGGGGCTGATGAGATAAAGGAAATGGAGGTCTTTAGCTTCTTGTTCATGCTCTGCCAGGGAAGAAAATAACAAAGTGTTACTGTGATGAGTAAAGAAAAAATGTTGGGTGTTTTTTTTCTGGGCTTCTCTTCTCTTCTCTTCTCTTCTCTTCTCTTCTCTTCTCTTCTCTTCTCTTCTCTTCTCTTCTCTTCTCTTCTCTTCTCTTCTCTTCTCTTCTCTTCTCTTCTCTTCTCTTCTCTTCTCTTCTCTTCTCTTCTCTTTTCTCTTCTCTTCTCTTCTCCTCTCCTTTCCCTTTCCCTTTCCCTTTCCCTTTCCCTTTCCCTTTCCCTATGTGGCATTGCACATCATCCAATGTTAATTGAAGACCTTGTGGATCTGGAGGAACTGAGCAGATAATGTCTTCCCAAACAAGACAGACTGTATCATGGCATCTACTCTGTTTAACTTCAGCCCTCGTGTTCTCTGAGCAACAACATCAACCAGTCCTTACAGAGACTCAGCCCAGGCTTCTATTCATGCCCTACCAGTGATCCTTGCCATGTACTTGAAATCTTTGTGTCTCATACTACCTGTTCTGCCTACTTAGGAGATGAAGTCTACAGAGCAATTATTTTGCCTGTGCTATGCTAACATTTCCCTTAAGCTGTAAAATCTCTCTGCCAGACATTAACATATTTCTTTCTATTTTAACATCCTTGATCTTCCTAAAAGTGGCTACGATTTAAAATTAGACCCTGCCATGAGCAGACCACGGTATTCTGTCTTTCTTTATTATGATATGAGGTTATTGACCCTTCAGTTACTGCCCTGCTGGGATTTTTTGTAATGTCCTGGCATGTGAAAAGGTCAATTTTTGGCACTATGACTTTCAGAGTGGATTCCTTTCTATGGTTATAAATACATGCTATGTAAAAGCTGGTTCCAATGTAGGATTGCCCTGTTCTGATTGAAGGGCAATTAACACTAAAGTCTTGGTGAGCACCCAAGACAGGCAACATTTGACCCAGACAAATGAAAACAATCAATAAAGTCTTAGAATTATAGAAGAAATTTGGTAAGAATGAAGAAATTCCTTTCTAACATTTAGGAAGGTTTTAAGATCATGCTATTTAACTCAAGGATATTATGGAACAATGAGTCCACTGGTGAAGTCTATTCCAGTGACAACGTGAAGACTGACACACAGCAACCGTCTTTGCAAACCCAGGATGGAACTGAGCAGTTTCAATATGGGATGATGTTCAGATGCTGTAACTCTGACCAGCTGTGGGGGATGAGGTCACTGTGAGGAAAGTCATAAGCAGCAGCAGAAGCCGCATTAAGGAATGAATACAATTCAAGTGCTTTTTGCTACTTCATGTTACATTTGGTAAATGTTATCAGTAAAAATCCTGGGCCAGGTGATTAAACAAAGTAATCAAGAAGCATCAAGAAGAGTGTGGGCAGCAGGTCAAGGGAGGTTCTGCTCCTCCTCTGCTCTGCCCTGCTGAGGCCTCATCTGGAGTCCTGTGTCCAGTTCTGGGCTCCTCAGCTCAAGAGGGACAGGGAAGTGCTGGAGAGAGGCCAGCACAGGGCCACCAAGATGATCAGGGGACTGGAGCATCTTCCTGATGAGGAAAGGCTGCGGGACCTGGGGCTGTTTAGTCTGGAGAAGAGACTGAGAGTGGGCCTCATTAATAGCTACAAATATCTCAATGGTGGGTGTCAGGAGGTTGGGACATCACCTTTTTCTGTTGTATCCAGTGACAGGACAAGGGGTGATGGGATGAAGCTGGAACACAAGAAGTTCTATTGAAACATAAGGAAAAACTTGTCAGTGTTGAGCTATGAATATTCTTCTGAGCTATAAAGCCTCTAAGCATGAGGCCAGCAAGCAACTAGGGCAGCGTGTTCAGCTCCCTTACACCTAAACACGTTGAGATGTGCATGGATTTATTAGTCCTTAGGTATAGACCCAGAACAAATTCAAACTCCAAACCATGGCTGAGAAGAAAAGTAACATACTAGAATGAAGGAAGTGTAATCAAAGAATACTCTTACTCTAAGATAAGGAAACAAGAAGGGATGAGAGCTGACATAGAATCACAGAATCATAGAATGATAGGGGTTGGAAGGGACCTTTAGAGATCATTCAGTCCAACCCCCCTGCAGAAGCAGGGTCACCTAGATCAGGTCACACAGGAACGTGTCCAGGTGGGTCTTGAAGACCTCCAAGGAAGGACATACACTGTACAATATCAGAGAAGAATGGGGATATTAACAAAAGCTATCCCAGGCTTACTGAGGATAATGAACAGAACACTTTTTATATAGATAAATTCCTCTCCAGGGTGACTTCTAGCAGACACATAATTTAGCCAGCATTAAAAAGTCAACCAGGGGAGATTAGTTAGCCTTTGTAATGCCTTATCCAGCCTGTATCTCTGCTATAGAACTTTATGTCATGGGGTTTTAATTAGCTTGCTTTTAATCCATCAGTTCAGTGGCTTTGGAGTAATGTTTGTGTATTTCTACAAACCTATCCCTGTTTCACCCCTCTCACATTTTAAAGGAAAATACAAATCTGTGAAACAAGGGGTTTACAGCCTCCTTTCTAACTAGAGCTGCATGCCCTGTCCTAGAAGAATAAACTCCACTGCAGGAGCCCAAGAGGACCATCAGCAGCCTTTTGCCATGCCAACTTCCAAACTTGGGGCTCCAAAGATTTTAGCAGAACAGTTGAATTGGAAATCATTAATTTTTCGAGCATCCCAGAATTGTCCATAAGACATCATCTTACCCTAAACTGGCAGGGGAGCATGCAGAAAAACACGGGGCAGTTTTAATGGCCAAGTGACCTTAAAAGCATGAACAACATCTAGAACTTGTTTAGTGGACAGGAGGGCTGCTCATTCCAATAGGGTCAGAATTTCACCCTCTGATTTTGGAAGCATGCTGGTTAAGATTTTCATATTTCCTTCTGGCTGTCCATAGTTAGGCAATACTTAAAGTTATTTTGTCTTTTAGAAACAAGAATCAGCAATGGAAAAAAATGAAGCAAGCTGAGCTGGTTGATATAGAGCCCATAGCATGTAAGTCTTAACAAACCAACCGAAAAGATACACTTCATGAAGCACGACTGCCTGCAAATAACCTGGAGGTACTGAGGTCACAACTCATCAGAATCTCTTTCAAGCAGCTTTTGAGTTCATTTTGCTCTAGTCCTACAGGAAGGTTAGTATGTCACCTTAATTTGCTACCAATTACACAACTTGGAATCAAAGTGACTTTAGTGACAGGGCAATAAAGTTCTGTGGGAAGACCATCAGCAATCTATGGTAACATTCATCCGCTAACTCCATCACAGCCTGTTCTGTTAAAATACTCTAGAAACGTCCACTCTGCTCACAAACAGAAGAAAAACATTGGTGAAAATATTAACCTCAAACAAACAGGCATCTGTGTTTCTAAATGTAAGAGATTTGGTGCCCAGCTCCAGATATAAACCCAGATCCCTTGAAATCAGGGACAGCTAAAGAAATACATCTTCAAACATACCACTCAAGTAGAAATTGCACTTGAAAGTCTTCTCCAAGTTTAACTGTAACCTCCTTAATAATAAATACTGCCCTTATGAAGTCAGGTAGCAGTAGAATTAACTGACATAGACTTTAAGGACTGTTCCCATGCTTTTAAAACCCTGCGACACAGGCACACGTTTCCAGCACCATTCCATTAAACAGTGGTAGATCCTTTCAATACTACTGTGTCTCTTCAAATACCCAAAATTATGGTCCTAGAAATCTGATAGCTGATAGATAAAAGAAAGTGTCTTATGGAGGGAGAATGTGGAGATAATACTTGATTTCTATAGCAAGTTTATTGCTATAAACACCAGCTTGGAAACTGGTTTTACTTCAGAAAGAACAAGAACAATCCCCATTAGGTGTTACAAATAGTTATGCTAGAAACAAGCAAAACTAAGTGAAGCTAGAAACAAGACTTACCTTATTAGAAAGGACACCAGAAAGTTTTCTTGCAGTAGTAAAATGCTACAAAAGCTTGCTAAGAGATAAAAATAGTAATTCAAATGTCACAGGAAGCAGCACACATGTAAGGTTGTTTTTTTTGTTGGCTTATTCTTTGGAGTAAACAAAATTAATCCTCATCTCATTGCAAAGGAAATGCCAAACAATCTTCTCATAAATTAACAAGTGAGCCAGTTAATAAAATGAAAACAACTGCATCCACAAAAAGTTGGTGTCCCTTCTGGTTCTCAAAATTGTTGATATGTGTGTAGAATCCTGCATCTAATTTAATTAGGAGTTTTGCATGTGAGGAAACAAGTTGCTGCTTACTCGACTAAAATGTTAAATCAGGTTCCTTGCAGGCTACCACACTTCAACATTATCAGATAAAGGGATAATGGGAAAGAGTCTCAGTACTCACATTTGGATTTAAGCTGCTGCTCTTGGTAACTTGTGCACCAAAAGAAAGGAAGAAATGATGACACTTCTTCACAGAAACAAGCATTCATCAAATCCAAAAGAAACAGAACACTTTGCCAGAGTTATTTGAGGGTCCCATCAGAATTTGGCTGGATGTAGGAAGGCTGAGAGTCAGATTGTTTCCCTTAGACCTCATGACATGCAAATAGCTGGCTGCCTCACCACTGAATCAAATCATTCTTTGACATACTGTGTTTAAACATTGCAAATACATACCATGTAGGAGGTTCTTAAAGGAATATACTTCAGACAGTTGTGTAAAGGAAAAAACACTTCTACTAAAAACCTAAAGAAAGAAAATCCCCCAAAAACCTCAAACAGTTTAGCACAGGGAAAAAAACAAAACCTCAAAACCAGATGGATCATCGCTTATTATCAGATACGCTTTGGCTGATGCATCAGGAACCCAAAAGACCCCACGTGGCTTTACAAATCAGAAAAAGAGATATGAAAGTCATGATTGCTAAAGCCTGATTGTTGTGTACAGAAAGTGAGGGCAGGGAAAATCACTCTTCCAATTTCAGAAAAGACTGATGGGGACATGGCAGAACTGCTCTGACACTACTAAAGCAGTTTCTGGGCTGGAACAATTTGTCGCTCTTCCAGCAGGTGGGAAAGTGTTCACGTGGTGTTATAGGCTTCATCTGGAGTCCTGTGTCCAGTTCTGGGCTCTCCAGCTCAAGGGGGACAGGGAAGTGCTGGAGAGAGTCCAGCACAGGGCCACCAAGATGATCAGGGCACTGGAACATCTTGCATATGAGGAAAGGCTGCAGGAACTGGGGCTGTTTAGTCTGGAGAAGAGACTGAGGGTGGGCCTCATTAATAGTTAACAAATGTCTAAATGGTGGGTGTGAGGAGGTTGGGACATCACCTTTTTCTGTTGTATCCAGTGACAGGACAAGGGGTAACAGAAAGAAGTTGCAACACAAAAAGTTCCATTGAAACATAAGGAAAAGCCATTTCAGTGTTTCAGTGAGGGAGCCCTGGCCCAGGCTGCCCAGGGAGGGTGTGGAGGCTCCTTCTCGGGAGCTCTCAGAACCCACCTGGACACGTTCCTGTGAGACCTGATCTAGGTGGTCCTGCTCTGGCAGGGAGTTGGACCAGATGATCTCTAAAGGTCCCTTCCAATCCCTACCATTCTGTGATTCTGTGATCATCAGAGTGGCAGCAACAGCCCATTGTATGTTCTCCCTCAGCATTTCTCAGCTGTGGTCCCTTAGCTCATGGCAAGCAGCAGACAGCTGCCTTTCATAGACAATCGGCCACACGCCAGGAGCAGACAGAAGCATTTATACTTTGCATAAGGCTCTGTGCAGACCTTAAATGAAGTTAAGCACAGTGGGAAAAAAAGGATGGCAGCTTGTGGTATGGACCACAACTGACCTCCAGGCAGATTTTTCCACAACCAAGAGACAATAGATAGGAATCATTTAGTCTATAACATCAAGTGGGTGGGAGCTGGTTTACAGCAGAGACAGAAGAAAGAAGGAAATGGGTAAATGGTTTAAAGATGTATTAGACTATCTGAAGACTTTGGTAAAATTGCCAAATTAGGACAACATGTTCCAGAGGTTATCTGTGTCTGGCTACTATCTTGCAAGATACCATATCAGACTGATCATTTGGTTATTATGGCCATGAATTAGAATCATAGAATCATAGAATGGTAGGGGTTGGAAGGGACCTTTAGAGATCATCAAGTCAATTCATCATCTCTTATTTGTAGGTGACTCGTTTGTTACATTTCTCCAGACATTTACTTTGTCAAGTACTCAAACTAGATTGAATTCTTTCCTCCTGTTATTATATGAACTATAAGCTTTCTTTACACCAAGTACTTCTATACTGATTTTTCAAGTTTATGATTCTTTGCAGATCGAGAAGGTCCAGAATGAGGATGAATGGCTTCCTCTTGCCATTACTCCCCAAGAGCAAAAGAAATGAAAGTACAATTCTTGACAAAGAACCTTTTGAAGCTCACAAGAAAGAGCAAGACAAAAGCCTTACCCAAAAGAATCTCTCAAAAGGAGCTCATGACACTTCCAGTGCAATACATTCTGTCCAGAAAGGCTGAGAAGTACAGACACCTCCTGTAGCACATTAGACTCTGAAGACTACCCTTAAGTTTGTCAAACTCTAGATGGAGATCAAAACTGTATGAGTAGAACCCATGTCCAGAGAAGCACTTAAAACAGAGTCAAGACTTTGTGCCAACAGGCACAAGTTGAACGTAACTGAAGTGGACAATAAAACCTCTGCTTCTCCATCCAAGCATCAGTTAGAGGATGTCTCACACAGCTCCCACATTTCTTCCCAACCTTCCTGAAATAGAAAGCAGCCTATTTCATCTGTCCCCAGACATGGTCTGTCTTAATCTAGCTTCCTCTTCACACTGAGGCTTTGGGAAAGTCATCAACCAAATGGTGTTTCTGTTTAAACTTCTCAAGTAGTTCTTCCTGCATCATTTGGGTTTTTTTGTTAATTAAAAAAATCCCAAACCAAACAAAATGTAATTGCTTAACAGCTCTGGTTTCTGTTTTTAAATAAATAATCATTTTGTTCTCCTGAGAAAACATCTTTGGCATTCACTGAATATGTTACTTAGGTCAGCAGAGAAAGGAATTCTACTCTAGCAAGTATCCTGTTTACCCAAAATCTTCAAATAATTACCATTTGCTATGTTTAAAGTACAATCACCATTCAAAAAGTTTGAGTAGCACATATTTGGAGACTCAAAAAGTACTCCAGAGAAAAATCACTTCTTGCCTTGTTTTTGTATTCCTCTCCAGGCACCTACTTTTAGCTTCTGCTGAAGACACGATACGGGGCTACTCAGACCTTTGATCTGATCCAGTCTGCTTTTGTGTCTTCTGCATGAGCACAAAACTTCCCAGTATTTTTCTTTTTAAACCAAAAATGTATCCAGCTTTATAGAAATTCCCATTTCCCTGGCCTAAAGAGAATCTAACAGTTACTTAAAAAGAACAAATTCACAGAGCCACCATGAGTAGCCTACTCGTGATCACAGAACCACACAATGGTAGGGTTGGAAGGGACCTTTAGTGACATCTAGTCCAAACCCCCTACCAAAGCAGGTCCATCTAGATCAGGTCACATGAGCCTAAAGAGAGAACAGAAGTACTGTAGTTTTAATCCAAACAAGCTGTAAGATGGATTCACACAGACAACAAATCCCAATGCTGTTACTCAGAAACTTGTGCCTTTTTGTTGTTGTTTAAGCAGCTGTGAAACAGGAGAATTTGAAAGAAGGCTGCAAGTTCTATCAGAGCAACAGTTTGCTTATTTCCAACAGACCTGGAAATAACCAGCTGCTGAAGCCACCTTTTGCCACTTAGCAATGGGGAAAAGAAAGGCTGTTACTCAGAAAGTGTAATTCTAACCATGGCTCATGCACCCATTCCACTTTGCTGAAAGCAAAATGAGGCTATGAGATGCATGTTTATAATTATTTGGGTAAGTACATACACATTTACACCTCTCCTTTACCAGTCTATGAAAATACAATGGTGAGTGTTGAAACACCAGAGGTGATGGGCATGAGAAGCTGACAACAAATACTTAACATCAAAGTAAAAGCATTCATTTCTGTAGTTTGTATTGCCTTTCATTCTCCTAGACATTTCAAAGGGCAGTTTTGTTTTGTTGAATTGAAACTCGGGTTTCTAAGACAAAGTTACTGTTTCTCATTAATAGCTTCCTCTTAGGAAGAGGGAAAAAACCCCTAATAAATTAGCATAATATTCAGGAAAGTGTGAATATTCCTCTTCTTTCTTTTTCAAAAGACTTCCTAGGTGGGTTTCTGAGTCTCCTTCTCTGGAGACATTCAAACCTGAACGAGTTCCTGTGTGACCTACTCTAGGTGGTCCTGCTCCGGCGGGGGGGTTGGACTGGATGAGCTTTTGAAGTCCCTTCCAACCCTTAACATTCTGTGACTCTGTGCTAAAGATTGGTTTTTATACATCTATGGGACAACAAAAAATCTGGGAAGGTTTTCCAACCTGTCTCCTGGATTTTTGTTAGTAGCCACAACATATCTCTGAATTTGAGTGCTTCCCATCTATCTACTTCAGATTTGATCACTCTTCTAACATTGACTACAATAAGGGAAGTCTAACACATGAAATAGCACAATTTCATTGGTATTACAGCATAAAACTGGAATCAGTACCAAACAGAAACACACAGACACTCAGAATGGCATGTTAAGGCACAAGGGTGCACATCAGCAGTTGCAGTTTGAAAGCTGCAAGACACAAAGATAACCATTGCTGAAGTACCAGAATGCATTTGAAACACTTCATCATTTAATGTTACTAAAATAATGTCATCTTTGCAGACAGAATGCCACATAGCAGGTTATTTACAAAACACCTCCATGTCATATAAAATTGTTTACATTCAGTATAGGAAATTAATCATTACTCTGGATAAATGACAAGAAATTGAACCCTGTAGGCAAACTCTGTTTCTTAAAGTTAAAACAGCCTGAATATTTTTCACCTCTTATTCCTACCTGTCCTTCATTGTCAGCTATGACAGCCTCCAGCTATGGAAAGAGAAACAACTACCTTTGCTCTGCCTTACAGCAGACAAACTGTTTTGCCCTGCAGTCAGTAAAAGACCAGCATTGATGTGAACACTGTTAAGCATTACTTCTTTTTTTTTTACTTATAAAATTACATTTGTTGCCTTACCAAAATGAGCCTTGGTTAATCTGTTACTGAGCTTCCACACCTGGCCTCTTCAATTTTCTTTGCCATTCCAAGCTTAGGTGTATTTATGATTAAGCTTGTAAATCCAAACTGCTGGCAAACAGAAATACTTGAAGAGAAAAGGGCTTGCACAGAATTTGCTTGCTTTTATCATCAAAGAATACTGGCAAGCATGGGTGAGTGATATTTTTAGTGAAAAGAACTCGACTTCTTGTCTTAGTACTCAAAACTTTTATGCAAAATCCCAAAATGACACTCATGAAATCAATGGTCATTACTGGAGTCATGCAACTGAAATGTTTCTGGTTTGGAAATGGTCTTCTCTTAAAAATAAGAAGCCTATTTGACATACAAGGATGGTGTCATTAATAGTGGCAGAACTCTGTTTTATACATTTTCCCACCTTCCTGAAGACATAAAGTACTGTTTGTGTAAAAATAAGGCTGGTAAAAAACTTGAGGGAAAGGTTTTAGCTGATATTTCAGTCTATAAAGTCTATGTAGAAAGATCATAAAGTAAATTCCTTTCAAGAAGCTCATGACAAATGGAATCCCACTTCTCTCAAGGAGCTGACAACACAAGCAAGTGCTTCTAACTGCTATGGTGACTGGATTAAGGGCTCAACAAGTCTGCTGAATGAACATTAGAGTGTGTAAACTGGAGCAGGTGCAGCAGTATTTACCCACTTTCAACACACCAATGCAAAACACCATCCCCAACCTCTGTCTCAATTACCAAGTTCAAAATGAACTGCTGTTACAGACATTACCAGAATACAGCACCAGTACGAGTGTGCTGCTTTTCACGAGCTTTCAGTACACTTAGAAGCTCATATTATTACTGGTTTGCTTCTCTTATGTTTAGCAATATACACTTGTACTTAATGGTTTTGCTGTTGCAGTCCTGTGAACTGAAGCTAAAAACATCCACTAATGAGACAAAACAGTAAAAATGGCCTTTTTTGGTATACTGGTAGATATAAGTACACAGCTCATAACTAGTATTTGAAGTTAAGATACACAGGCTTATAGACATTTCTATGCAGTCCTTAGATTGCTATAAATCCAAATCAGAGAAGTCAAACCATAAGCCTGTGTGTGTATGGCAGGGAATACAGTTATTTGAAGAATAAGCATTTCTTGAGGCCTCACATGAAGGTGTCAATTAAAACCCATTAATCTCATACCCAGAGTGCCCACAACTGTGCACTCTCACACTTACATTTCATGTGTGCTACATGTACACTGCAGTGGTACATAACGAAGCTCCATTTGCACCAATCATCCAACAACTGCATCCCCTGGCTGTGATTTGCAATTCTTAGAAGCCAAACTTAAAAGCTTGTCAAAGCATTTTCTGCTGTTCTTCCTTTCAGGATAAAAACCAATAATAAATAATGTGATGTGTATGCACTGAACAGTAATTTTATTCCTCTGTTACAGAAGATTTCCTAGGTCTGAGAACAAGATCCTTGATAGAGGTAGTGATTTCCTGGAGCTCTTTTCGAATGGCATCTGCTCCTTCCTCCTCTTTCAGGTTATCTGTTGAGTCACTGTCTCCTTGTTCAGTTTTCTTAGTCTGGCTGATGAGCTGTTTCACGACTAATCCCTGGTATTTGACTAATAGAGAATGCTGATCCTGAGGAGAAAAACCAGAACAAAACAAAGGAATGTCAATGTTAAGGAGAAGAAACACAGACCTTTAAACTTTAAACGTTTAAAAGAAAGCACTGCTAATATTCTTGACTCAAGGGAGTTCTTGATACAGACACTTATTTCCATTGAGGTATTTTGCAACTTAAATTCTGAGAGATATTCAGAGAAGCAGAAAAATGGGAGTGCATCCATGCAATAAGAACAGGACAATTATCCACTGAAGCAGGGAAGCAATGCAGTTAGCAAACACCAGCAGTTTTGGCAGAAAACAGAATTTCAATTTCATAGCAAAATATGAAAAGTAACCATACTCTAGCTGATAGGAAAGAGAGTGTAAAAAACCTCACTCATAATGAGGGAATAGAGGCACTGCCAGCAAGTTTGCTGATGATACTAAACTGGAGGCAGTGGCTGACACACCCGAAGGCTGTGCTGCCATTCAACCAGATCTGGACAGGCTGGAGGGTTGGGCAGGGAGAAATCTAATGGAATTCAACAAGGGCAAGTGTAGAGTCTTGCATCTGGGAAAGAACAACCCCATGGACCAGCACAGGTTTGGGAATGAAATCTTAGAGAGTACTGTAGGGGAAAGGGACCTGGGAGTGCTGGTGGGCAGCAGGATGAACATGAGCCAGCAACGTGCCCTCGTGGCCAAGAAGGCCAATGGCACCCTGGGGTGGATCAGAAGGGCTGTGGGCAGTAGGTCAAGAGAGGTTCTCCTCCCCCCCTACTCTGCCCTTGTGAGACCACATCTGGAATCTTGTGTCTAGTTCTGGGCCCCTCAGTTTCAGAAGGACAGGGAGCTGCTGGACAGAGTTCAGCACAGGGCCACAGAGATGATGGAGTGGAGCATCTCCCTTTTGATGAAAGGCTGAGGGAGCTGGGGCTCTTGAGCTTGGAGAAGAGGAGACTGAGGGGTGACCTCACTCATGTTTACAAATATGTAAAGGGTGGGTGTCAGGAGGATGGAGCCAGGCTGTTCTCAGTGATGGCCAACGATAGGACAAGGGGCAATGGGTACAAGCTGCAACATGAGAGGTTCCAAGGAAACACAAGGAAAAATGTCTTCCCTGTTGAGGTGAGGGAGCACTGGAAGGGGCTGCCCAGATGGCTTGTGAAGTGTCCTTCTCTGGAGACATTCAAATCTAGCTGGACAAGTTCCTGTGTGACCTACTCTAGGTGGCCCTGCTCTGGCAGGGGGGTTGCACTGGATGAGCTTTTGAGGTCCCTTCCAGCCCTTGAGATTCTGTGATTTGGTGATTATAACTTCCCCCAATACATATCTGCTCTACGGATAAAGGCAAAAGCTACACTACTAATATCAGACTGATTTTTAATGTTATTAAAAAAACCACTAAAGACAGATCTATGAAGTTATAGGTTTGAAATACAAATTGGATCAGAGAAACTCCCTATTCTATACACAAAGTAACGATCAGACACGAAAAGCAAAGGTGTCAGTCTTAGGCAGCAGAAATAGTACAAGGCACAACTTTTATGTTCTGTCATAGGAAAAAAGGTACTTTCCCCTTAAAAAGCTAGAAAGGAATACCTCTGGGATCTTGCCACTTAGGAAATTAATGATCTGTGGTACTGATCTTCCTGGTGCATGAAGCATACAGTGGGTTGAAAACTGAAATAACAGGACTGACGTCAGGTGCAGAACAAGAGCTGGATCCTCTGTGACTTTTAGCTGTTCAATCAGAGCTTGTCTATGCTGAAATAACACCTGCCTAAGGAACAGGAATACATTATACATTAAAAAATGTTTCTTGTTCTGTCTTACAGCAGTTGATAACAGATTCTAAACCCCACCTAACACCAACTCATTTTAATCTTCTCCTCTGACTGACCGGTTTTCCATGTGAAATTCCACATTAAAATAAACAAGTGAGCACTGGTGGTGCTCGAGACTTTTAGAAGCCCCTTAGAGAATGTATAAACAGTGAGAAGTCAGTCAAGCAAATTAGCTACATACAAACCCTCCTCTCCTCCTTATTCCATGGAATTAGGACTGCTTGGCTTTGTATTTTTTCAGCTAAAAGCCTGGAAAGGAAGACCGTCTCTTACACAATCTGGGTGACTGCTGCTGAATGAACCATCTGACATTTGTGCAGCAGCAGAGCTACATTTCACATGTTGTCTACAGAATAAAGAAAAAGAAGGTACCTTTCCCTCTTTTTGTCTCCTTTTTTCACCATAATACCACAAATGTCCACTGCAGAATCCAGGCATGAAAGAAAATCTTCTACACTCTGTTAAAAGAATGATACAGATTCTTAACCTCAATTAATCACACGAACAGATGACTGTGAATCCACTTGGAATAAACTATGGAAGAAAAGAAAAAGTACTTAGTGGCAGTTCACTGTATTTATCTTTCCTTTGTACTTACACTGCCATAATCTCAAGGGTTTTAAAAAAACAGACAGGATTTTACTGGTTAAGAAATACATGGGGGAACAATGAGGAACTCCAGGAATAAAATACATCAGCCACTTTAAACTGCAGCTCATCTCTCAGCTTTTACTTTTCCCACATGCACATGAAGAGGCATTGGATTCCACCTGGCAGCAAAGAGCTGGGTGACTATCAGTACCAGTATCACAGATGATATAAAGCTGGGTGGGTGTGTAGAGCTGCTTGAGGGCAAGAAGGCTCTTCACAGGGACCCAGCCAGGCTGGAGTTATGGGCTGAGGCCAATCACATGAGGTTCAACAAGGCCATGTGCCAAGTTCTACACTTGGGCCATGACAACCCCAGGCAATGTTACAGGCTTGGGGCAGAGGGGCTGGAAAGCTGCCCAAAGGAAAAGGGCCTGGGAATGTTAATCAATAGCCAGTTGCACATGAGTCAGCAGCGTGGCCAAGAAGGCCAAGGGCATCCTGGCCTGTATCAGAAACAGCGTGACCAGCAGGGCCAAGGCAGTGATTGTCCCCCTGTGCTCAGCACTGGTGAGGCTGAATCCTGTGTCCAGTTCTGGGCCCCTCACTACAGGAAGGACATTGAGGTGCTGGAGGGTGTGCAGAGATGGGCAACAAAGCTGGTGAAGGGTCTGGAGAGCAAGTCTGATGAGGAGCAGCTGAGGGAGATGGGGATGTTCAGCCTGGAGAAGAGGAGGCTAAGAAGAGACATGATCACTCTACAACTACCTCAAAGGAAACTGTAGTGAGGTGGGGATTGTTCTCTTCTCCCAAGTGATGAGTGATAGATCAAGAGGAAATGGGCTCAAGTTACACCATGGTAGGTTTAGATTGGACATTAAGAAGAACTTAACTGAGAGGGCTGTTAGACACTGCCCCAGGCTGCCCAGGAGTAGAGTCATCATCCATGGAAGTACTAAAAATATGTGTAGCTGAGGTGCCGAGGAACATGGTTTAGTGGTGGGCTTGGCAGTGTTAGGTTAATGGTTGGACTTGATGACCTTAAAACTCTTTTCCAATCAAGCAGTTCTATGATTCTATGATAACTTAAAATTCACAGATACAAAAATGTATTTACTGGCACTGCCTTACATAAATTCCACAGATTGTCTTGCCTTCATCCTTCACAGAGCAGCAGTTACATAACACTAAATAATACTAATAATAAATGTCAGCACTGCACCAGCAGAAGGGAAAATATGAACTCAAAGCTGGATTAGTTTACCTTGCCATTCAGAGAAGTATGCAGTTTAGTTAAAGGACCTTTGGTGTCTTCAGGCAATTTACCTAAAATCTTGGTCCGGACCTGTATGAGATAAGAATGGAAACAATCTGTAATATTAATCACCATTTTAGCTGTAGGTATATTTAACCAAGATCATTTCATAGTAAATAAACATCAATGATCTGCTCAAGACTTAAAAAGAAACTTGTTATCTGTGTACCTCACTTGTGATTGCAGAAGAATTTTCTGTTGTCATCATTGACTCAGATGCTAGGAAGTTGAAAATAAGATTGGTAATGTCTGTACAGACAGTCTTCAGCAGGTGTTTGGCTAGGTTGGTCTGTGTCTCATCTGTTTAAAGAAATAAAGAGATGAAAAGTGTTTGATTCATAGAATCATAGAATGGTAGGGTTGGAAGGGATCTTTAGAGATCATCTAGTCCAACCTCCTTGCAGAAGCAGGTCCCATCTAGATCAAGTTGCACAGGAACGTGCCCAGGCGGGTCCTGAAGACCTCCAAGAAAGGAGACTCCACACCCTCCCTGGGCAGCCTGTGCCAGGGCTCCCTCACATCACAGTGAAATAGTTTTACCTTATGTTTCAGCTGAACTTTTTGTGTTCCAGCTTCATCCCATCACCCCTTGTCCTGTTGCTAGCTACTATAGAAAAAAATGCTGCCCCAACCTCCTGACACCCACCATTTAGATATTTATAAATGTTAATAAGATCTCCCCTCAGTCTCCTCTTCTCCAGACTAAACAGCCCCAGGTCCCGCAGCCTTTCCTCATATGAAAGATGTTCTACACCCTTGATCATCTTGGTGGCCCTGTGCTGGCCTCTCTCCAGCACTTCTCTGTTCCTCTGGAGCTGAGGAGCCCAGAACTGGACACAGGACTCCAGACAAGATCTCACCAGGGCAGAGTAGAGGGGAAGCAGAACCTCCCTTGACCTGCTGCCCACACTCTTCTTGATGCATCCCAGGCTGCCATTGGCCTTCTTGGCCACGAGGGCACATTGCTGGCTCATGGTCAGTTTATTATCAACCAGCACTCCCAGGTCTCTCTCTTCAGAGCTGCTCTCCAGCACGTCAATCCCCAGCCTGTCCTGGTGCCTGGGGTTGTTCCTTCCCAGATGCAGGACTCTGCACTTGCCATTTGATTGTAGTTATCTGATTTGTATGACTGTTATCACAGCACTTCCTAAAGTGTGGACTCTATCAACCATGAGTAGCATGCGAAAATTATGGGGGTAGCTGAAGCTAACATCCCCAATTTGCTGCTGCTGAGCTTTCAAGTTTTTAAGTGCATTGTCATAGAATCACAGAATGGTAGGGGTTGGAAGGGACCTTTAGAGATCATCCAGTCCAACCCCTCTGCCAAAGCAGGTTCACCTAGATCAGGTCACGAATAATGCATCGTTAAGTCTCTCCAAGCTGTATGTGTATAAGCAGTGAATAATTCTCCAGAATCATTACTGAACAACCACTGCTATCCATCAACAAGTAAAAAGTATGCAAAGAAAAAGTCTAGAGGATGAGCTGTTATAAGAGAAGACCAGGTGCATGTCTTTAAGAGTGAAACAGTAGAATTTTAGAAATAAGTAAGAGGCTACAGAACACATCTACAGGAATGGAGGCTAATGGGAAATAATTGCATTTACTCCTAAACATAGAATCATAGAATGGTAGGGGTTGGAAAGGACCTTTAGAGACCAACTAGTCCAACCCCCCAACTGGTGGGGTTTTTTTGCTAGAGTTTCCTTTTGTTATACATTTTCCACAGAGAAAGCTCAAGAATACAGCAGAGACTCTTGCAAATGACTACAACATTTTCCTAATGCTACTTTTCTGTCACAAAATACAGGTAGCTCAAGATGACATCTTACAAAGTCACCCATTGCAAAATGAAACTACACATTTTTGCAAAGCCACCCTCAAGGAGCAGTTACTTTCAGTAACTTTCAGTTACTTTCATACTTTCAGTAGGAAACTTAGAACAGGTTTTAAAAGGAGCTTCTTAGAATCCAGTAATATTCAGTTCTTTCACTACTGGCACAGGTGACAGAATGAAGTGAGCTCACCTTTTTTACTCCCCTCAGATAATAAAAACCGGTAAAGGATGAAAACATTTTGTAAAGATGGATGAGAACTCACATATATCTTGACAGAGATATAACAGACTATGGATATGAAATAAAGGGGACCCATTCCAATAAGTGTGCAAAGAGATGTACTCCAGCATAACATCAGCATTGGGCAGTGTAAAACACCCCTAAGTTCTTCCTTTTTAAACCATTACTGTTCTTCGACCTTGAACGTAGATTCTGGAGTAAATTCAACCTCCTTGAATGAACACAGTCATTTTTTTTCTAAGTATATATTGTACCTGTGAAATGTTTTGTTCCCTTTTCAAACAACCTAATGTTGTTGTACAAGTTTGAGAATTCCTCCTGCAAGTCCTTCATAGTCTGTCTTCTGCTAGCTCCAGAGGAAGAGGTTGAAGATGTAAAAACACAGCGCACAACTTCCTGGTAAGTTTTTGTTAAAGGTCTTAGAACAGGGAAAAAGAAAAGAGAAAAAGGGAACATTAAAGCAAAGTGTATAAGTACAGATTTTTCCAACAATATCAGCAACAGAGAAAACTACTTCATTACACAGTAAATGAAAGGGATATGAATGCCACAGTATGGTGAGATAAATAAAAAGCAAATCATTGAAAGTAGAAAAAAACCCACTAGGAAATTAAACCGTAGTTTTGCAATTGCAGAACTACCACCAGTTACAGTATGGAATGTAAATCCTTGCCAAGTTTTTAACTCATAGCAACTCCTAAATGGGAACAAGATGAAAGATAGAAAAGATTTCCATAAGCAACACTGCTCACAAACTCTTTCAGGGGTCTGTGTACAAATTTCAGATCAATGAGAGCTGTGAGAGGGGAATACCTGTGTTAAAATAGCACAGGCCCTTCTAAAGCTGCAGTTACCACTGCACTCCAAGTTTATTCAAGCTTAGGCTGTTACAGTCCTAACAGGTCCCTTTTTTGCCCTAAACACAAAATCACAGCATCAGAGAATGGTAGGGATTGGAAGGGATCTCTAAAGATAATCAAGTCCAATCCCCTGCTAAAGCAGGTTCACTTAGAACAGGCCACACAGGAACGTGTCCAGGTGGGTTTGAAAGTCTCTAGAGAAGGAGCCTCCACACCCTCCCTGGGCAGCCTGTGCCAGGGCTCCCCCACCTCAACAGAAAAGAAGTTTTTACTTAAGTGGAACTTTCTGTGTTCCAGCTTTTGTCCATTATCTCTTGTCCTGTCACTGGACACTAACAGAAAAAAAGTGTTGCCCCATCCCCTTGACATCCACCTTCCAAATACTTGTAAGTGTTAATGAGGTCCATCCTCTCTCTTGCATGTAACACCTTTTAAAAGAAGTTATTCATCTTTGCTTAGATTAGTTTGCTGACCCAGCTTCCTATCCAGTTCACACAGGTGCTGGCAAAGTCATAAAAGACAGGAAATAGGAACATATACCAAGGGCTGTACAGAAGATGAGACTGGCAAAACCCCAACAAGGATCTGTGTAACGGGGTGAAATACACCCAAGAACCTGACAAAGGACACAGAAGCACCTATGGCTAAGCAGAAGCCTTCTTTCTCATTCCTGTGGCAGCACAGCTTTCTAACACCTGAGCAAGTACGTAACAAGGAGTTGTACAGGAAACAAAATGCTGTGGTTCACTTCCAGCAGCAAAACAGTTTTTTTCCAAGCAAGAAAACAGATTGAAGAGAAGATTCATCTGAAGTGAATCACAGCCATTCTAACTCCAGTTGGATTACTGAAATTACCTTATTAGATGTTCAGCAAGGTCTGTAATAAGCTCTTCAGGGCAGTCCTGCAAGTGGGTCTTTAAAACATCTTCAATTTCCTCTTGTGACATGAAATGGAACTCTGGCTGCTTATTCCTACCTGTAGTGGCCATAAGCAACATTCACTGAGAAAACATGACATTCAGTTTTGTTACAGTTACTCTGTGGCATGAGACACTGAAAGGCTTCAAAGTCCAAACCTCCACAGAAGAAAAGCATTACCAAAAGTGATGGGATGACTACATGATACTGAGATTCGACACATACAAATAACTGCCACACTTTCTCTTTTGATCATTTAGAAGTTACACTCTGTAACAGACAACTTGAGGACATGTACTTTTGGTGAGACATTTCAAACTGCCTGGCCTGCTTTAGAAATGATGACATCAACCAAGACCAAACAGTGTTTTAAAAACCCCAAAAACTACACAGAGTGTTCCCATGTGAAGGATTTTACAAGGTGGTTGTTTTGTTGGGTTTCTTTTAAACCCCATTTAGTAAGGGAATCATGTAACAGAGAGTACTCTAAACCTGAGGTTAGAGTATAACATTTGAGAGACTACAAAGCAAGAACATTAAACCAGACAAGAAGCTCCAGTAATAAAATGAACTTGCATGCTGATAAATGTACATGAATTAGCTCATCTGTACTTTGTTTTGGACAAAACATGTCTGTATGCTGCTGAACTTGGGCTTTTACATATCAGAATGAGATCAGGATGATGACAGGGAACCAGAAAAGGACAAGTCTTCCATCCTCCAGATGCAGCATGAAACGGGTTTACTCTGCATATAAGGTCACTGAATGAATGGAAATTAATGATGCTCCTGGTTATGCCACAGTAGCAATAAACAAGGCTGTATAAACAGGTGGAAAGTGAGTTTAAATCAAGTCTTAGAAGGTTCTTACTGATATTTGAATGGTTACACCTGAATTTATCTTGGGATTCTGGTTTAACTTATTTATTACAATAAAGCAATACAAAGAGCAACAACTGTAAACCATAAAATGCTACACCAAAAAACCAAAGTGATGTAACAGTTTCACTCAGTACTGAGCATTCTTGAAATATAACTTCATTTATATGTGAACTACAGCAATTTTTGAGAGTAGTATCATACAAAATTAAGATGCTGTACTTCACAACTTCAAATATCATGTTTACAAGTCCTTTTCAGCTAGTACTGAAAGTCTAGATACCATATGTGACATGGAAGCATGTATTTCTGATACTCCATTGAATAAAAGATATAACATAACTGTGATTGCTTTTTGCAACAACTGTTTGCTGAAAGTCAAACAATGTAGATGTTTACTTCCAAGGAAGCCATCCATGCTCCTTCTCCTAAGAGGAAAGGTAGAGAAACAGGCACCAATAGGGAGTGATTCAAACTCACCTTGTAATATACACCTAGAACAAATGAGACAGACTAGGCCTTCAAAGTACCTATCTTCCCCCATAACAAAGTCCATGGTTATACAGGTGGATAGCTCAGATGTAGAAGTCTTAGTTAAACAAGATGAATCTCATTTAAAATATCAAAACTTCGACTGTATGTTTTCTCCCTTTGAGGAAAAACATCCTGTCTCACTGCCACAGTTTGTTAATTTAAGCTAATTAGGCTTTGGAATTGGATAAGAACTTCGCCATTTATCACAGGCTATTGAGCAGGTGCTAAGAAACCAGGTCTAATATCCATCCCTAAAATCTAAAGGCATTTCCTACATAAAACCAAGTTAAAAATACCCCAGATGAACTCATATCCTTTAGTTAGATTCATTTTCTTTAAAGATGAATTTATACTTTTTGCTGAATAGAATATGTGCATTTAATTTAACAGCAACATCTTACCCACTGATACAACTCTAATCAAATAAGTGTTCTCATCATCTTTGATATTTTACTTGACTTTATCAATACAAACCAGACCTGTGGCAAAGCAAGTGATTAAAACATGTCAGTATGAATAGATAGGTAAAACAACAAACCTGTGCTAGCTGTCTGTGACTCCTCATCACTGTCAGCATCCTTTCTTCCTTTCTTTTTGGTTTTCTTGATCTTGATCTCTCTGGCATTACCTCCTCCTCCTCCTCTCACGCTTCCACTGCCCTCTAGTGGAGAACGTTTTGCTTAGTGCATTTGCTTGTTAAGCTAATGTCATTAACAAACACAAATAACTACTCATATCAAACGTACATATCATGAAAAAAACCCCAACCAAGCAGCAATATCTTCCTCCAGATGAAAACAGATGAGATACTAGTGTCTATAATTCAAAGGGACATGTTTTGATGACTGAAAACAGCATCTTAGTAAGCATTTAGGATCTTTACTCAATTGAGATGCTCAAAAATATTCCAGGGAATTTAACTTTATTAACTTTCAGAGGAAGAATCCTACATATTAACACTTTCATCCAAAATATTATTGAGAATGTGCATTCAATTAAGCAGGACACAAATTCTTCTTTGACTGCTCCTAGATAGCTTACAAAAGAAAGCAAGGATATGTCCTAGTTCTGATCAACACAACTCATTACTTAGTTCATAGGTCCCATAACCCATGTATTCATGCTGCTGACAAGATCTCAACTGGCAGTGCAGTCCCTCTCCACAAGACAAGCTGTTCTTTTGCTTGTTCCCTTCTGTTTTTTTCACTGGAAAGTAATTTAAAGCTCCAGAATAACTAGTTCTATACATGCACTAAGTCTTGAGAAAGTGGAGTTTTTTTTCCATTTAAATACAAGGTGCAAGTTTTCAAGTAAAGACATTATGTACTATCATTCAAGACAAGGAAACACAAAGACAAGACGCTACTACTCACAAAGCCTAAATGTGCCTGTTACATGCTATAGATGGGGTTTTAATCACTCCTTTGCAGGAACTACTAGGTAGTTCACTTGCAGTTAGCAGTGGATGGTGTGAGATCTACTAGATTAATGACTTCTCCAAAATAAAGAGGAGAGTTGGTATTTTCACAAGCTTACTTGAAACGTGACTGCATTTAGCTGAGCAAACTATCAATTGTGCAATATATTGCTGATATTTTAATCAAGCTCCCTTTGTTCTGTATTCCAACCCAATAGTCAGAGAGAAAAAGCTGCAATCTAGAGTCAAAGATCTTATCCACAAAGAGATGGTGCAAGAGAGACTACTAGAAAAGCCAAATCAGGATCCATGGACTGTAACCTACAGAAAGGACTTCAAGAGTAAATGCCTCTACAGATATTTGTTGGTAATAGATTGTTGCAAGTGGTACTATAAATAAGACAGTTGAGACATGGCAGAGTCCACACTTGCATGAACTGCATTAACAATACACCACATCAGGTCACACTTTAACAATAGATATTGATACAGTCACCCACAGCCCTTAAGACAGGCAAGGTGAGCACATTTTGCCAATACAGAACATCTAATCCTTAAACCAGGCTGTTAATTGTTTTAAGGTAATATACCTAAATAGTCCATTGAAAAAAAAACCCTTCATCAAGGGTAATGCTTGCTGATGGTGCAGCATATGTGGATATGAATGCCTAGACATATAATACATGCTTATCAGTGTTTCACTCCTCAAAGGGCTGGAAACTGAAGACATTCTACTTATGACAGTTCAACAAAAGTTCAAGTTTCTCTGTATCAGCTATGGCCAAGAAAAATCTTCTGTCTCTTGTGGCAAGAGTAAGTTTAGTTTCCATGTCAACCTAGTCATGGACTTTTTAAGAGTAGAACAGAATGCTTTATTTTGCAGACGAGTAGATTTAATTGAGAGAGATGCATTGGTGATCTATTCCTGTTACTTTCAGTAGCACATAAAACTCTGCAGGTGAGTTCAACACAGATTGCTCAACTGTACAATAGCAACACAAGAGCTGCATAAAGTTTTTGGAAATGAAAATAGAGTCTTTAGTCTGAATAATGTTTCCAAACCCCACAAAGACTTGAAAGAGTGAAAATCCATTTTTTTGTTGGTTTATTTCCTTCCTCAGATTAAAATCTATTCCAAACTGCCAAGTGGAGTAAGACTTGGAAATAATTTAACCCAGAATATAACTTTAAGCACACTGTGTGAATCTCCAAATAACTGCTATGCATGCAAACAATGGAAAGTTGTCTGGCATGGGACTCTCAGAAAAGCTGTACAATATACACTAACTTTTATATCTGCTTTGGCTTAAGCTAAATATTGATGCCTTACCTGTTGCTTTCTTTCTTCTTTCATCCTTTTTGTCTTTTTTATTAGCATATGAATTCTCTAAAAGAGAAGCCTGTTTTAAATCTTCTTCAGTGATTAAGTTAACAGGGTTATTTTTCATTTCCTAAAATCAAGAACATGCACTTAATAAGAAAAAGATGGACACAGCAACAAAATAGAGACATTTTGTCCATTTTTAAGTGTACTAATCTCACATCCTGTTTTTCAAGTGTAACACATGAAGAGATATTTCCTCTCCCCTTCAAAATTCAGCATCTGTTCATACTGTTAGTGAGATAGTGTTCCCTGAGAGCAAATGAATATACATTAAATTGCACTGCTTACATATACAAACCCTTTTCTACACTTCTGCCCTTCTTCTCAAGTTGAGAAGAGATGGTAACAGTAAATAAAGTCACATAAACTCAATGCTCAATGTATATTGCATCTTAAAGAAGAAACAAAACCCCTGTACCTTTTCAGCTTTTTGTTGCATCCTATCAGAAAACAGATCAGCACATCTGCTTAGAAATTTCTCACTGACCACAATGGTGTCACTGAAGACTAAACCCGAAGAACTTTTGTTTAAAGATCTCAACACTTGCTGAAGCAAAATCCCAACATCTTCTACTGACAACGAGCTGGGCAGAAGAGTCTAGGGTAAAGAAAATCAAAACCATTTACATGAAATAATCTGCTCTAGAATGGACAGATACACTTTGACGTGGGTAAACAGAATCCACAGGCACCCCACTTGACATGTTAATTATTTGTAATATATTGTACCTTTAAAATTAAACTGGTAATTTAAGATGTTAATCTTCTAACATCCATAATCAACATTGTTCTAAAATGTGTGTTCCCTCTGGGAAAACACAGGGAAGCTTCTTCAAAATGTGGCTCAACAGATACTAACACAAACCAACAGCAGGCATCCTTGCAGGTATTGCTTTAATGCTTACAAGTAGGATTTAGCCAGGAGAAAAAGGTTAATATCCCCCTGCCTACTGAAACTGTCTTAAGAGTTTGGTTTAAACTTCTTTAAAAAGAACCCCACAGAAATATATTACTCTCCAGAAGAACACATTAGCATGAACTTTGATACACTTAGGTACCTATCAGCTTAACAGAGCTATGTCTTTCCCCTGTTTTGTTCAGACCAAGTTAAAGGCAAATAATCCCTTTTCACTTGTTAAATTGACTTAAACTGAACTGCTGTCTTAGACAACATGGATTTTTCATTGTACATATGTGCAGTTTCAATGAGCTTTCATTTGACACAAAAATAAGAGCAAATCAACCAATCCAACAACAACTGAAAGGATTGCTTACTGCTACATCTATCCAGTTTCCAGAGCTGATGGCTTCCTCTACAGAGGCTTCAACTTGATCCACAATTTCTTGACCAACACAAGCTGCTCGCAGAAATAAGAGCTGTGTGGACTTGTATCTTTTTTTAATGTAGCTTGCTGGGTCAGGGATGCCAAGTCTGTACAATGCATCAAACTCTATAAAACAGTTAAGACATCTGTTACATTTAAGTACCTTCATATCCATACAGGATCTTACGTGGTAATTTTGTTTTGAAAGCAGGAAACAAGGATTACATAGAGTTGTTACACAAGTCAATGCAGCCTCAAGGCCATGCTGACCTAAAATGTAGGTCAGTACAAGCTACACTTAAACACAGTTAGTAGAAATGTGAAGATTAAATTATGGATATGACACTGGTCTGAGCTTTGGAATCTTATATCATTAAACTTATCTTTGCAATTATATCTATCCAAAATATTCTAATATAACATGAACAATATTTACTATATATATATATAATGTTTTGCTTTCAATAGCTACTCCAGTTGAACCTTGCAAAGTCTCACAAGCAAAACATTTTAACTACTTGGCAGTTAGTACTTAGCTGGTCTGAAAACATTCAGATACTCTGTCAGCCAAGCAATATTAGAGTAATACAGGATTACTACAGCAAATTATGCCAAACCTTTTCAAAGTGCAAGACTAATGATTACTTAAAGACAGGCCTTTTGGGACCCCAGGAGTATATCCCTCTGTTTATTCAGCTCCACGTATTCCCACAGCTTCTGTTTTAAAACATCATTTTCCAGCATCACTCAGTTTCAAGTTAGATAGGTTTGCATTCAAACCAGGACACTAGTGTTACCCACTCCAGTTCTATAAATCTTATTTTCACAGAATCACAGAACGCTAGGGGTTGGAAGGGATCTTTAGAGATCACCTAGTCCAACCTCTCTGCAGCAGCAAGTTAACTTAGATCAGGTCACACAGGAACACACACAGGAAGGTTTTGAAAGCCTCCAGAGAAGGAGACTCCACAGCCTCTCTGGGCATTTGGAGAAGGTTATTCCTGTGCACTGCACACTTGGCTATCTGGACTAGTAACTGTCAAAGTCTGAATGTAATCTAGACACCCAGGCTGAAACTCTAATTATACGGGTCAAACCTCATAATACGAAAAGTCTACAATGAGCAGTCTAAGAAATCTTTCAGAACGTGAAAAAAGTAGCATTTTTAACTCTGTGACAAAGTTACTGGTTGGCAGTATGGTTCTCACTGCTGAAATCTAGTTCTTTGTGATAAAGTAACAAAGATCATTATAAGCAAGATGGCCTTTTAACAGAGGAGTATCAACTACCCTATTGATTTCCACTTGTAATTGTGAGGCTTCACACTACACACTAGCTGTATTAGGGCAATTACCTAAACTAGTTTTAGAAAGATATTTTATCTACAAGAATACAGTTTAATTACCTAAGTAACCATTTTGCTTGAAAAAGGAATCCACCCAGTTGCTCTGTGTTCTGGCATAGATGTCTGGAACAAACACAGCCTTGTCCTGTCTCCCACCAACCACGGTGCCTTTCAGACGACCAGTGTTAACAAGTTCTTCCAGCAAAGCTACAAGAAGAAAAGAAATGAAGCAACATTTTCCACTTTGAGATATGTGTCAATCAAAACACAGCAATTATTTTCCCTGCTTTGTTTCTTCTTTTTTTTCCCCCTACCCATTAGTTGTGTTCTAGTGAAACATTTCCAAGTTCTATCAATTATTTTTAACACTTATGAGAATGTCCTGATGAAAGCTCTGGAAGTCATATAACATTTCAAAAGAGTGAGCCACAATGGCAAGATTATAACACTTTATATTGAATATACACAGTTTGAGCTACATCAGTCATGCTATACCATTTCTCCCCAAGTTGAGTCTGTTTTTCCTGTGACACTAATTGCTGAGTGATCTCCCTGTCCCTATCTCAACTCACAAACCTCTCGTTATATTTCTCTCTCCCCTGTCCAGTTTAGGAAGACAAGTGATAGAACAATTTGGTGGGCACCTGGCACCCAGCCAGAGCTAAACTACCACAACACTGTATATGAGCAAAACGTGATGAATGTACTTGCAGAACCTGATCCAAATTTGAAACCTGTTTCACGTACTGCAATCTGTTGGGTACTGCAACTTTACTGCACTTTAATAGATGGATGGCAGATTCAAACAAAGAAAAAGGGGAAACCTTAAATTGATGATGTGAAATTAAGAGTGTGGATCTGACTTTATTTGAATGCTAAGATTGTAACTTTTAATGAATAAGCTTGTCACAAAAAACATGAAGGTAAGCAGAGAGAGATTATAGTGGGGAGTGCAATTCCCTGAAGGCAAAAAGACCTAACCAAACAAGACCTAGCTTTCATGAGAAGAGACAGAAAACTATGAAGAGTTTAAAAAACCAGCAACACTTGGTCAGTTGGTGTACAAGACTAAAGGTACTTGAAACAGCATTTTGGACAGACAAGAGGGGGGCAGTCAAAGAAAAGCTGCATCACCATACTCCCTAAAGTCTTCAGCAGTTGGATGGGAAAACTTCATGTATTTCTATTTAAAAAAGGAACAAAAGAAAATAAACAGGTTAAGGATATGCTTTATCTCTCAGCATATAAAGACTGTTAACTAAGAGCATAACAAAAGGTCTGCCTCAGTTATCAGAGAGAAAAGCAAATAAATAAAATCCAGAGCAGTGAAAGCCACTTGGCTACATAAAAATCTGCCCCCTTTTGTGTGCTTCACTGATAAAGCTGCTAGTAGCTAAGGGCAAATAACGAAACAGATGACAAAAGTCCCAGAGGCCCTTCATCAATGTATGCTTTCACTGCTTTAGATACAGAGAATCTCTCTTCCAGCTACAAATAGCACAAAAGGTTTAACACTTATTACACTAAAGAGGAACTTACTGTTTTTTATTCCAGAACTAAGGCTATATACTAAAATGCTTCTCTGAAAGCACGCTCCTAGTAGTGGAAAATCTACAAATTGACTAACAGAAACATAAAGCAGTCTGAATAAAACTCACAGTAAAGCAAATGTTCTTGAAATCCATATCGAGTGATCAAGTTACTAACAGGTGTAGGCCTTGGAAAAAAGAAAAACAAAAGAATACAAGTTAATGACCTGAGATTGATATGGAGAAACCAGAAACAGAGGACAACTCACATGGATAAAAGATCTCAGAGTGCTACACTGATGTTTAATACAGCCTACAGCTGCTATGAAGTTGTAGCTTATAACAAAGCCATGATGGTCATTGTAAGGAAACTTTTGCTTTCCTGAGCTTTTATAGAATCATAGAATGGTAGGGGTTGGAAGGCACCTTTAGAGATCATCTAGTCCAAACCCCCTGCAGAAGCAGGGTTACCTAGATCAGGTCACACAGGAACATGTCCAGGTGGGTCTTGAAGACCTCCAAGGAAGGAGCCTCCACAACCCCTCTGGTCAGCCTGTGCCAGGGCTCCCTCACCTCACAGTGAAATAGCTTTTTCTTATGTTTAAGTGGAACTTTTTGTGTTCCAGCTTCATCCCATCACCCCTTGTCCTGTTGCTAGCTACTATAGAAAAAAGGGATGTCCCAACCTCCTGACACCCACCCTTTAGATATTTATAAATGTTAATAAGATCCCCCCTCAGTCTCCTCTTTTCCAGACTAAACAGCCCCAGTTCCTGCAGCCTTTCCTCGTATGAAAGATGTTCCGTTCTCCTGACCATCTTGGTGGCCTTTTATCTTCATATAAATTAGCACACATTGATTTAATATAAAAAAAAAATTATAATCACACGTAGTGGGTAGACATCGACATGTAACTGACTGGGGAGCACTGGAATGACAGTGAGGATAGATACTCTCTAAACAAATGAGAAGAATTACTGATTACCATTTTCTTCAGAAAAAAAAACTTAACTACATTGTATATCATATATTGTTATATTCTCCTTGTTCTTTTCTCAAAAGGTGGCCCCCACTTCAAAAAAGTGAGTTTAGTATGACTAAGCATTTACAAAAATCTATCCCTAGGTCTTTCTTTTCATAGAATGGTCACAGAATCATAGAATGGTAGGGGTTGGAAGGAACCTTTAGAGATCATCTAGTCCAATCCCTCTGCAGAAGCAGGGTCACCTAGATCAGGTTGCATAGGAGCATGTCCAGGCAGGTCTTGAAGACCTCCAAGTAAGGAGACTCGATAACCCCTCTGGGCAGCCTGTTCCACTGCTCTGTCTTTTTCATCACAAGTGAACTTGATCCATAAAGACCTCTGGTAGGTAATATGTGGTTGCAGGTGGTGCAATTTACCGAGTGATGGCAGTGAAGAGACCACGGATGCGCGCGCGATGCCGGGACACAAAGGCTTCTGTGAAGATCACCCCACGGTTTTCCTGGTCCAGCTGTCCATGAATAATTCTACCCAAACGTCTGGATAATGCCTGTAAATAGAAGCTGGGATGACTGCTAAAATTGTACATTAACAATGTTAAACAAAACAACATAAAAAGATCACAGAATCATAGAATCTTAAAGGTTGGAAGGGAGGAAACATCAAGAAACCACGTAAGAATTTTTCCATGTTAGAAATGTTTTAGTAGAAGCTGATTGTGTGATCAATGTTACAGGAAATCTGCTCATAAATTCTGAGTCAACAAGGTTGTCTGTGGTACC